>NC_133934.1:36911715-37514502 GCF_031877795.1 Strix aluco | reverse complement strand
GACACAGCAATATACTTCTACTCCTAATGGGGGAATCAGAGTCAGATTTTATACTTCTCATTGGGAAGAAAAACAGGAGTTTAAGCAGAGCAGGATAGGTGGACCCTAAAATACTGAAACGTAGCAGAATGGTAGGTAGGGACTGTCAAGAGACTCAGTTTTGTGTCATTAAGTGTTTCTTGATTGAAAATTTCCTGAATTACTATTTTTATCATAATGAAACCCAGAGGTTTCAAATATATTTGGAGTATGACTGTCTTAGACGCAATAAAAACATTCAAGTTTTGCTGTAAAAGCATTTCGGTAGCAGAGCTGTTGATAAGAAACGCTTCAGTTGAAGGCAGTACTTTAGCTGACATATGTTATTCCAGCCCCATACTGACCAATGAAAGAAGCTATATCACCAACACTTGTTGTTATTGTAACTGCGATCTGTATTACGAGATTATGCAGACACAGCCATAATTTCACCAAAAGCTTGCATGTCTGAATGCAAGAGCTCTGTCAGCAGAATCTGGAAGCATGAATCTAGCTGGAGAAAGAGGCACTTCCTTTCTTTCCCCTCGTATCCTGCCTTTACACAGACCAGACAGATGGAAAGTGAGAAGGCAAGGGATGTTATTATCCCATTTAGCAGATAAGGTAGCGAGACAGCCAGATTAAGTACTTTGCTGCGATTTACACCGGAAGGATGTGCTTAGCCAAGAAATTAACCACGATTGCTTGGACATCTGCCTTAATCATAAAACCACCCTTCCCTCTTTGCCAATTCAGAAATCAGAAGTGCCCATTCTCACTTCAGTGACAAGAAAATTAATAAAAATCATAATTAAATGTAAAATAAGGAAGGGAAGATGGAGAGAAAGGAAGGAAGAAAAAGATCGGAGAAGCAAAACAGGCAGGGAGATGCAGAGATGAGTGGAGGCATGTGTGGGAGAAGCTCAGGAATAAAAGCCAGAGATAAACAAGATTTAAGAGTGAATTTAGGCAAATTAGGAAAGATTAGATGTTGGACAATTTGAACAAAACCTACTTGAAAATTAAGAAAGAAAAAAAAAAGACAAAAGGAAGTGAATGGGAATGCTTCATAGTTAAGTTTAACCTACTTCTAGAATCAATCTTGTAGTGTTAATTCTTAAAAAAATATTTAAATAACATTTGATGTCTCATTAAACAGATAAAGTGCCTATTTTGCATCTGCTAGACTTTGTGTTCCTTACTTAGATTTAAATGAAAATATGATTTTTGTTCTGAAATTGATAGTGCAGATTGTTCTCGTGTCAGTGATTTCATCTTAAAAAAGAGAAAGGTAATGCAGATAGATAGGCAGATATAAGCAAAACTGAGCATTTGTAGGATTTTTTTTCATATTTGCCTATGACCCATCACCAGCACTTTAATACCTTTTATGCCAATAATAAAGGATCTAATTTATATTGATCTTTTAGAAGCTTATCAGCCTCAGGGTGTAAGGACCAACATCCATGATATATGGATTTTTGAACATGCAGCCCTGACAAATGCAAAAATCCTCCACTCGTTTCTTTGCTCAGGATATCTATTCTCTTGTTCTTTTCTGAATGTTATTTAGCCATCTTTCTTCACCTCTTTGTAATGTATGCATCAAGTACTTGAAAAGGAATTTTAAAAAAATTCTTAATACTTATGGCTATATGTCCATTTGTTCCCTACTTCCCATATGTTAGCAAATACAATGTTAAAAAATCTTAGTTAACAGTGTTTCACACCCAGCTGGAATAACTTTTAAAAGACACAGCTGATAAATAGTTTACAGATGAACAAAGAAATCCTGGGAGCCTGTTTGAGACCACTAAAAACAGTTCAATGCAGAGGGGAATGAAAAGTACAAAGATACTGATGTGGGAAAAGAAAAACAGACATTTTCCTTTCATAAATACAAAGATGAGAGCTGATTAAATGAAACTGAAGGTTAGTGTATTTAGGACACTAAAGGGCTGGGGGGGGGGGGTATTTAAATGTTAAAGTCTTAGACAGAAAATCACTATCAACCACTATAGTTTACATATATAAATAATAGTTTTCAACATAAATGTATCTAGGCTAAGCTTTAATTTCAAATCAAAATAGTTATAACCTTCAAAGCATTTATAAATGTTTTCCAGTGGTTCAGTAGTCTTCCAGTCATTTATGGCTTTAAGTGGTCAGTTAACTAGGCAGAAGACGTAATCCTCTACTAAGGATTTCAGCCTCATAAATACATTGCAACAGTGGATGGTATACTGAGTTAAACTTCCATTCCACCCAGAAGGGGAAAGCCTGTGTTCTAAAAACTGTTTAATCTTAATTTGAAGATTTAACATGCTTTTGAAGATCTTAATTTTGTATTTACTCTTTGTATTTGAAAAATACTTGCTGTGGAGGATTAGGATTCAGTTCTTTCTTAGCGTGATTGTTATAAGCTGGACAAGCAGTTTCTGAGAATATGTTTCAATACTAATTTGCTAGATATACTTCGGACTGACTACAAAAGAAGTAGTTTGTTTGCTGAAGTGGACCCATTTATTACAGACGTTTTCAGTGCATATCTTTCAGTATTTTCTTAACAGTTAACTAAGCATCAAGAAAGAACACATTGCAACAAATTATGGGCCATCTCTTCATATAATGAGACCTTCTAAAGTAGATGCTAATATAGTGCCTTACATTTATATCAAGAAGTTGCTAAAATAATTTACGCACAAAGCAAATCAATCACTGTAAATGGTATTTAAAGAATAGCTAGCTTTGTGGAAATAATAGGTGGCTAGGGTTTGAACAGCATGATTTATTGTGTCATTTTGTTTGCTTTAAAAAGGTTAATGGCAGAAACCTCCTTTCAGTTGACTTTGATCGAACCACAAAGACAGAAAAGATCTACGATGACCACCGTAAATTTCTTCTGAGGATTGCCTACGACACATCAGGGCACCCCACTCTGTGGCTACCGAGCAGCAAGCTGATGGCTGTCAATGTTACCTATTCATCCACAGGTCAAATAGGCAGCATACAGCGAGGGACGACTAGTGAAAAAATAGAGTACGATGGACAGGGAAGGATAGTGTCTAGAGTGTTTGCTGATGGGAAAACTTGGAGTTACACATATTTGGAAAAGGTAAAGAACACTCAGGTTTTACAAAATGCTTGGAATGTGCTGAAATTCTACAGCATCTGACTGCTGCATACAAAGCAAAAACAGGTTGCAGAAGCACATTTCAATTATTCTAAGTATCAACATGAGATTCCTAGGGGAATGTTTTATACAATAGATATGTAATCACACTGTAGCTAATTGCTAGGAATTGATGTGGTTTTAAATTATTAAGGCCACTGACTAACAAGAAGCATCTGTATTTACCTTTTATCTTAACACTTAAAATAAGGTACAGGGACTAGATCTCTGCAATGTAATTCAGTTGATAAGAATTTGTAAATTCTTCACTGTTGGTTTTTTTTACTACCAAGAAAAGCTCTTGTTTCTAAATAGTTACAGCTATCAATTTGTACTTGCTATATGTTGTAGCATCAAAATAAACAATAGGCAAAAAATTAGGAATCTTCATTATGTAAAATGATTGCTGAATGATAGCTCTCCCTCTAGAAATATCTGTGAAAATCACCCTTGTGAGATTTCATGCCTGCTATGCAAAAAGAGAAGCCATTTCTTTCTGGGGTTTAAATGTATTTCTGTTGAAGCTGTGGCTCAGCAAATACTGTTTACTAGTCATTGCAGACATAATTTAGTCAAGACCTATGATACACAATGGCCACACATCAGAAAAATGTCAGAATAATTCCAAGTAGCTCCTTTTGATATAAATAATCAAACCATTCTTTTGCCTATGTCTGAAAAGCTTACAGAACAAGAACATAGTATTCACAGATCTCAGGCTATTCAAATTCTTCAAAATCATCTCTAATTGTAGGGAAGAAATTGTATCTCCCATATGTTGTTCTCCCCGTGAGTTAATGGCTCTAAGACAGTTTTACTTCTTTCCATATTAAACATGACTTATCTGAATCCATTGACAATCTGCTGTTTAGCTGTGAGTGCTTGATAAAAGAGTGATACAGTCATAACAAGTAGCAAATTATGAATGTGGAACTACTAATTACAGAACCCCTTACAATTAAGCATCCAAGTAAATTAGGCAGGGAGATGTTAACAACATGTAAGGTCAAGGATAACTCAATTAAAGAGGAGATAATTTTCTCAAGTGGGAATGTCACATTTTTTGTGAAGAAATAGTATCGGTATATTGGGGGGGGCGGGTACTCCACCATTTGTCACATGGTAAAAATCTGTTCTTAATTTTCAGTCAATGGTTCTTCTGCTTCATAGCCAACGGCAGTATATCTTCGAATATGATTTGTTGGATCGACTTTCTGCTGTCACCATGCCCAGTGTTGCTCGTCATACCATGCAGACTATCCGCTCCATTGGCTATTACCGGAATATATACAACCCCCCAGAAAGTAATGCTTCTGTTATAATGGACTACAATGAAGAAGGGCAGCTCCTTCAAACTGCTTTCCTGGGGACAAGCCGAAGAGTATTATTCAAGTACAGACGGCAGACGAAGCTCTCAGAAATTTTATACGATAGTACAAGAGTTAGTTTTACTTACGATGAGACAGCAGGAGTCCTGAAAACAGTAAACCTCCAAAGCGATGGTTTTATCTGCACCATTAGATACAGGCAAATTGGCCCACTGATTGACAGACAGATTTTCCGCTTTAGTGAAGACGGAATGGTAAATGCCCGATTTGACTACAGCTATGACAATAGCTTCAGAGTGACTAGCATGCAAGGTGTCATCAATGAAACCCCATTGCCTATTGATCTCTACCAGTTTGATGATATCTCTGGCAAAGTTGAACAGTTTGGAAAATTTGGAGTTATATATTATGATATTAACCAGATCATTTCAACAGCTGTAATGACCTACACAAAACATTTTGATGCACATGGCCGCATCAAGGAAATTCAGTATGAAATATTTCGGTCATTAATGTATTGGATTACAATTCAGTATGATAACATGGGACGAGTGACAAAAAGAGAAATTAAGATCGGGCCATTTGCCAACACCACAAAATATGCTTACGAATATGATGTAGATGGTCAGCTCCAGACAGTTTATCTGAATGAGAAAATAATGTGGCGATACAACTATGACCTGAATGGCAACCTCCACTTGCTCAACCCCAGTAGCAGCGCCCGTTTAACGCCACTTCGCTATGACCTGAGAGACAGAATAACTCGGCTAGGAGATGTTCAGTACCGCTTAGATGAAGACGGATTTCTGCGGCAGAGGGGTACTGAAATCTTTGAATACAGTTCAAAGGGCCTTCTTACTCGAGTTTATAGCAAAGGCAGTGGGTGGACGGTGATTTACCGTTATGATGGACTTGGACGACGAGTTTCCAGTAAAACTAGTCTTGGACAGCACCTCCAGTTTTTTTACGCAGACCTTACTTACCCAACCAGGATAACTCATGTATATAACCACTCAAGTTCTGAAATCACATCTCTTTACTATGATCTCCAAGGACACCTTTTTGCCATGGAAATTAGCAGTGGAGACGAGTTTTATATTGCATCAGACAATACGGGGACACCACTGGCTGTTTTCAGCAGCAATGGTCTCATGCTTAAACAGATTCAATACACTGCTTATGGAGAGATCTATTTCGACTCTAATCTTGACTTCCAGCTGGTAATCGGATTCCACGGAGGCTTATACGACCCACTGACCAAGCTAGTCCACTTTGGAGAAAGAGATTATGACATACTGGCAGGCCGGTGGACAACTCCTGATATTGAAATCTGGAAGAGAATTGGGAAGGATCCAGCTCCTTTTAATTTGTACATGTTTAGAAATAACAACCCAGCCAGTAAAATACATGATGTGAAGGATTATATCACAGGTAAAAGATCATACCACAGGTTGCAAGACTGTCTCACACTTGCTCAGAAATTTACCTTTCTGTGTTCTCATAATCTGGAATCTGATTATCTGGGTTACAGGCTGAGGATATTGTCTGGGGAAGGTTAGTAAACAAATTCTCAGGGAAGATAATTGTTCAGAAAAGTACCTGGCATTTAGAACCAGATAGACAAAATTATTTTAGCTTGGGGGTGCTGGAACTGCAGACATCCAATTTAGACTGGAATTCACAATTTTGGTGAAGTACCTAAAGATGTCCTATTTGGAAAAGTTCTTTATGAGGAAGCATTAAGCACTTAACAATGAGAATAATTACAGCAAACACATTTATCAGGAATAGTGAAATGGCAAATGGGAGATCTTGAAAATATCTTATGTAGCTTTAGACATTGATTTAGGTACCTGTGTAAGAAATTAAGATCTACAGGCCATTATTAGCTTTCAGGTTCAGGTAACTAAACATAAACCTTGTGCCCTACGCCGTCGTTATGGTGCTTTAATATTAGACTGTTGACCCAAAAACATAATTCAAAGCATCTCAGTATACAGAGGGATTGGGTTTTCCAAAGTCCATTTTGGAGTACCAGAGGAATACATCTCTTCCTCTCCCACTGACTGAACTATAGCACAAGGTGCCTCAGCTAGAGATGTTGAGAGAGGAAAGAGGAGCCCTAGGTTCTCATTCCAATACTGTTACACATTACCCAGTGCTCTTACAGTGAAAAAAATAGACTCCTTGAGCAAGTAGAGGAGTAAGAACTCCTCAAGACCCTTTATGAGAATCTCCTTACATGTGGATTAGTCAGGCTTCTTCATGGCTCTGGGCTACTAAGCAGTAAAAAGTGCATATTCATGGACCAAAAAGACCAAAGACAAGAGGGAGTAAGACTGTAAGGTAGCAAGGGCATGGAGGGGTCTTTCTGTGACCAGTTTAACTCATTAACATGGCAAAAAATATTCACTGGAAGTTGATTGATATTTGCCAGGGTAGGTTTTTGCAAGACTACTAATGTGAATGGGCTAAGAAAGAGAAGACCAATAAGCTCCAAGGCCAGCACAAAGTAATGAGTACACAGCCAGGAGCGGGGAAGAAGGAGTAGGATATAGAAGAAGGAGTATGAACTTCTCTTTTGGTAACAAAAACCTGCTAATGTGCCACCTCTTGTATAGCTGAGTTATTAGGGAACCTATATGCTTTTTGTGGGTCTAGAGTTAGTGATGATTACACGTCATCAGAAGTTCTGAAAAATGCATTGCTCAGATACATTTGAATTTTCGTATTTGAGTAGATGTAAATAATCCGAAATATTTTACACAGACAGCGCCAGACTACAGGAGGGGCTCAGCCCCACTTACTTACAAGTTGTAAGACTACCCAGAGCATCCTGGGAATCAAGTGGGTTTGCATTAATTTAACAAACAGCACCTGTTAACAGGGTTGCTAACAGGCTGCCTGGGAGCAAGGGTAATAACAGACCTTTGAATCTGTCCCTTTTTTAGCAGCATGTGCTGTAGGGAATGCAGTTGCAATCAGATTCTTTGTGGCATTGAAAATGATGCACTTGGTTCAAAAATTGCCTTCAAAATACAGTTTTAGTTCTTAACATCTTTGAGGTATGGAATACATAGACACACACTGCTCATATAAGGTTATCATAATTAGTAATTTGGTTGACTGGCAGTTTTAGATGCAGAGCCTCATGAGACATATCTGGAAAGGTTAGAAATTATTTTAAGGTAAATAATTTTTTATTCTTTCAACATTTGGAAAAATTTCGTTCCTTGTTCCACTTATTTGGGGTTTTCGTAAATGAAAACTACTAGACTTGGTAAGGAGCACTCTGCCAACGTCTGCTTAGTATTTGTGAAAGGGTATTCAGAAACAAGGCAGAGCACCCATTCTTGCCCAACAATTGTTAACTAATTAATTGTTGGCATGCCTAATTTATTTATTTTTCACAGAACACAAAATGTATCATAAATAATATTATCTAATGCTAATTTCATATCCTACCTGCTTACTGATAGAACTGTAATACATTTCATTAGCTTTTAGTTTCATTGGTCCAACTTCATCTTGAAGAGGGCGAGATTTCTCTTGAATCAACATAAAATAGTGGCCAAATCATTTAAAAGGTAATTGACCATATAGGTATTATTTCAGGGCTAGTGTGAAGACATTACAAGAACACATACATAACAAAAGGACAGGATGTGCTCTGCAGTACTTTCTCTTTTTTACTAGGTTTTAAAGTATTAATGATGAAGGTGCAACATAAAGCATGTTCAGCCTGACCATGAAATCCCAATAAGTTTAGGCTGTATTAGAAGGAGATCTCACTTTAATTGTGCTCCTGTAGTTGTTCTGGACGTCACTGAGGCCTTCAGAATCGCTGAAACCTGCAATACCTTTTAAATGAGCACAGTGCAACTCTGGCATGGAATAGATGTTTTCTTGTAGGTTTAGAACTTCAAGTCTTCTGTATAGGCTTGCTATTCTAGCTTTAGCACAAATCTAAACCACACATATCAGAATGAGGACTGTTGAACAATTTTCATGTTACAGACGGAAATCAACCATGCCAAAAGCTATTTCATGCAACAATTGATTGCAAAATACAGAACAATTCTAATATTTTTCTCTTTTTTTAAATAATTCTCTTTCAGATGTTAACAGCTGGCTGGTGACATTCGGCTTCCATCTGCACAATGCCATTCCTGGTTTCCCTGTTCCGAAATTTGATTTAACAGAACCTTCTTATGAACTTGTGAAGAGCCAGCAATGGGAGGACATACCAGTAAGAAACAAAACTAAACATACAAATGGGACAAGACAGAATGTTCCCTCTATTCAGATGTTATTAGACATGGATAGTCCTGACAGGGTTACTTGCTAAGTTAAATCTGAACAGTGCTTTTCAAACCTCTCATTTTTATCTACTTTCAAAAGAATTTAAGAAATTACAGATAGTGTTTTTTCTTACAGATTTGCTAAGTTAGGTACCATTTGAAATAAGCTTTTGTTTGCTTTCAGCAATAATAAAAATTCAGAAAGACAATAATCAATGAAAAGAAGTTTAAGACCCTTTAAAGATGTCTAAGTTTCGTAGCAGAAACTGGAGAGATTAGATTTGTATGAATACTATGCCTGAAGGCAGAAACTGAACACTGTAGTAAAAAATAGACTGAAATAAACAGAAGAACGGGTGATATAAATTATGCATACCATGCACCACTACAATTTTACTTCTCTTTAATATTAACCATGTTTTATATGTAAAGATAAAATATTGAAAATGAAATTACCTGAGGTAAAACCCATTACATTACATAAAACCAAAACTCCAGGTGCTGACGAAGTTCTTTGGGAGGAAAAAAATGAACTTCAGTCCTGAAAACCTGCTACAGTTTTAAATTATGGAAGAAACAAATGTGGAAGTTAAAGTCTAAATCTGCTATTTAAGAAAATTATATTTACGAATCAAATTTACTCAAAAATCAAAGATCTATGCTCTCAAAAATCCTACAGTTCTCAGTTAAGGAAGTGTTAAGAGACAGTAAAACAGATAATCCCATTGTGAGCAGTCAAAACCAGATCTCTTCTTACAAGAATCGTGATAGAGAACTTTACGAGATTAAAAGATAATACGATCTTGAAGAATCTTACAACCTAATTAAGACAAAAAATCATCAGAAGGATGGCCCAGCAGAAGGGAGCATATGGAAGCTAATTTTGCATGCATGAAGTGACCCACTAAATATATACATATATTTTTAATAGCCAGGGATTGAGTAGCAGGGAAAGACCTTAAGAGCACAGCATGAGAATAGTGTCTCTCATGAGCAGTAGAAGCAGTGAAGGAGGAGCACTGCAAGTACTCCATGCAAGGTGGTTGTATCAGGAGATAAGAGACCTGTCATCAGGCATGGCTGTGAAGAACTATCAGAGGTTGTTTATTTAGAGCTCAAATGCTAAAGAATGCAGTTATCCACTAACACCAGCAAAGGTGCACCAAGAAGAGAACCAGTCTGGCCAAAGAGAAGAGAGCAGACAGCTAGTTGTCAGAAGTCTTCAGGAAAGAGCTCAACAACATGAGGAGTGCCAGGGGCATGTGACATGACAGAGAGAGAGAAGTGGGAGGAAAACAAAGAATCAAAATTCAGAGGTAGGAAGAAGCTGTGACTATGATATTCACTGTTGAACAAGCAAATACAACCAGGAGCCAGAAGTAAACACACAAACCACTTAGTATTTTGAAACATTCTGGAGTGAGCTTTACCCAGCTCTGAGGTTTTGCTTCAGAGCTCTGAGGTTACATGTTAAAAATAAACAAACTTTGTCATTATGAAGTTGCTATAGCATCTCACTGATGAGCGTGCTGTCTAGAATATATTTTGTGCTCAATGGCTTTCACATAGGATTTACAACAGCTGAAATCCATACTTGTTAGCAAGTGCAGGCTGGAATCTGCCACATTCAAGAAGAGTTGAGAGTCCAAGTCAATTCATAATTCCCTCAGGAACTGTCCCCTCCAGAAACCTGGCCTCATGGCAGAGCAGAGAAGCCTTTGCAAGCCCTTTGCCAGGCTTTGATTAGCAGCAAGGCTGAATTAAGGATGTAGGAGTCTATTAAAAACTCCTGCTTGGTCTCCCACCCAGAAATTTGGGAAAAATAAACAGGTTTTTGCCTCATTTTTCAGCAATTAATCACATGGGTTAAACAGTATTTGATTGAAGGGAGAAGGGGTCAGTTGAAAGATAAACTGGATCATCTACAGAAACTAAGTACTCCTTTTCAAAAGTGCAGCCAAACCTATCTAAATCTTACTCTGTTTCCTGCTGAGACAACTGCTAAGGCAGCTGTCTGCTCCCCATCTCTGTCAATACTAGCTCATTCACAGCTTGTAGCTGTGAAGACCCAGGGTTAGACAGATAAGATGTGCCTATTCTGCACAGTTGTAAGGTCTCATCCCAACCACAGTTGATGTGAGCTGCCCTGCTAAGCTAACCATTCCTGCTAGTCGCTCCTGCTCTTCTACCTGTTCTGGCTAACGACAGTAGTTATGCTGGCAGGTCCCACTCCCCAGCTATCCAAGAGTGCATCTGACATACTTGGGCTACGTATAGCTCTTAACAGTCAAAGTAAACTTCTTTAACAGCTTCTCCTATCCTAGCTTTTCCATCTTGTGCTTTTGCACCTCACAATTGAACCTCTTATTTCCTTCCCTTTTTACACACAACTTTTCAACAAGAACACCCCAGATATGTTAAAATATGGAATACCAAGCAAGCGTATTTTAGACTTGCCCATTGGTTCATTCATTGCCCCTTGTCTTTGCTAGTTATCAACAAAGCACTCTGCTGTATTCAGGATTGCACCTGTCTGAAGTTCTGTGGGGAGAAGCTGCTCATGTCTTTTAGGCAGCATGCTGGTACTTGGAGTGAAATGGAAGCTCACGCAGCTGAATTGGCCACAGCCTTTTCCCACAGCTCTTTTTATCAGTTTCTGCAAGTATTTGCAAGAAGGGGTATCTGTCCCCAGTATTCCACCTCACTGCTCTGTACCATTTGCTTTCTTCTCTTTTACTGTAAAGAAAGACTATCATTACAGTTCGATTCCCTTCCTTCCTTTAGCAGCTTGAGGGGCTATGAGAGCCTCCTTGCAATTTGGTCTCAGACTGCAGCTACCTGAGAGACTCTATCTCCTGACTCAGCGAAAAGAAGGGCTTGTTACAGTTCTAAAGCGCAGCTTCGTGACCTGCAAAAATCTCAATTTGGATGGACTTGTGCTAGACAGGAATCACAGCTGAACAAGCTCAGAGGATGAGATGACACTGTAGTAGGACTGCTCTCACCCATATTAAGTATTAGTATTGCAAAGGTCTGTCCTGTGCTGCCTAGTAAGTAGCCTTTGAAGTTAAATCTTGGTTTTGTGCAGGTTCTCAGGGAGACAAAGAGAAAAAACACTGAACGCTATCAAACAAAATAGTCTTGTAACTCAGCAGAACAAGCAGTATGTAGATTTAATTAACTCCTTGGCACTGTCAGTTGTGGCATATCCTGTTGTCGTCCACGGGCAGCACACCAAGAAAGCCTGGCTGTTTGGCATCTAGAGGGCTACAGATGGCTGGTAAAACTTCTGTCTGTTCTTGTTTACAGCCAATTTCTGGAGTGCAACAACAAGTGGCGAGACAAGCAAAGGCTTTCCTTTCCCTGGGAAGGATGGCAGAAGTGCAGGTCAGCAGACGGAAATCCAGTGGAGAGAAGTCATGGCTGTGGTTTGCCACGGTGAAGTCTCTGATTGGGAAAGGGGTGATGCTCGCTGTCAATCAAGGCAAAGTACAAACAAACGTGCTCAACATTGCGAATGAAGACTGCATAAAAGTGGCAGCTGTTCTGAACAATGCCTACTACCTAGAAAACTTGCATTTCACCGTTGAGGGAAAGGACACGCACTATTTTATCAAGACCACCTCCCCCGAGAGTGACCTTGGGACACTGAGGCTGACAAGCGGGCGGAAGGCCCTGGAGAACGGCATCAACGTCACTGTTTCCCAGTCCACCACTGTGGTAAATGGCAGGACTCGTAGGTTTGCTGATGTTGAAATGCAGTACGGCGCTTTAGCGCTTCACGTCCGCTATGGCATGACACTTGATGAGGAAAAGGCCCGAATACTGGAGCAAGCCAGGCAAAGAGCTCTTTCCAGTGCCTGGGCCAGAGAACAACAGAGAGTAAGGGATGGAGAGGAAGGCGCCAGGTTGTGGACAGAAGGAGAAAAGAGGCAGTTGCTAAGTGCTGGAAAGGTACAAGGATACGATGGGTACTATGTACTCTCTGTGGAGCAATATCCAGAATTAGCAGACAGCGCTAATAATATACAGTTCCTCAGACAAAGTGAGATAGGAAAGAGGTAACACACTGGCTTAGCTCAGGCTGCCAAAGAGACTGTGTACCAGTGTCTTCTAAAAAGGAGACCAAACTGTTTTGCTGCATTACTACTTGAGCCTAAGCTTACATCTTTGCTCAGATTTTTTCTGTAGCACAATCCGAACAGACTCTGTAATGAAAAGAGCGCCTTCCAGAAGAATGATACTGCTAATGACAAAACTTTTTTTTTTTCTCAATGACCTTAAAGGTGATCTGCTTTAAAGAATATGTTTACATATGCATATCGCTGCACTCAAGTTGGACTGAAAAGTATTAAAAAAAAGAAGAAAAAAGAAAAAGGCCTACAGATTTTGCAACAGGCTGTCTGTTCCTTTGAGGCACTGTATTTAATTAAGATACAGACCCATACAGTGTTTCCAAATATTACTGAATTGTTGACCTTTGCTTACGAAAAGTAGTCTCTCTCTTTCTCTCTCTCCTTTTCTCTCTCTTTCTCACTGCATAGGATGTGGTATGTATCTGTTAATTTTAAAACGTGGGGCAAAAATTACGGTTTATAGACAACCCAACTGCTTTAAACTGTGCTGCTTTCTAAAAGGACATTGGCACAAGTGACTTATGCTACCATGGGAATTTAATAATGGATTTTACAATGCTAACATGGTTTGCCTTGGGGGGGAAATGGCAAGTAGAATCCTTGTTGCAGATAAGCAAAGGAAACCCTGATTTTTTTGTAAATTATGTGAGACAAGTTGTTTATGGATTTTTATATGAATTACAATTTACTGTACATCAAATATTAGTCTCAGAGGAGTTAATTTATGTAAAGTGTTTAAAAAAGTTTATACTTAAAAATAAAATCATAAAAACATGTGCTGTGTGTGATTTTTTTAAAGAAAAAGGAATTGCACCTTTTATGTTATAGCTGTACAGTATAAAGGATTATATTGTAGAGATATAACAGTGATGACTAATGTCCAAAAGTGTTAATATTTTTGTATTAGGTTTAAAGCTGTGCATCTATCACTCTGCTGATAGGATGGGACACTCCGAAGTGGCTGGCTGAATCAGACCGCAGCTCCCTCCCCTCCCGTACCTCTCCTGTCACCCAGGCCAGTGCCACTTCATCAGTCATTGTTAGAAGGCACAGTAACCAAATAAGTCTCGTTTATTATGATGGAAGACTTTAATAGGTTGGGTTTTCCTTGTCTTTTTCCAGCCCTAACGTAATAAATGGACATTTATTCATACCAGGTGGGGTTTCTGTTGTTTTTTTAGAAGCTTTGTTTCACAATGGAGAGAATAGTGTCTCAGGTGCTTGGCAAATTGTATGTAGAAGAAGAAGAAATGATGTAGTTTCATCCAGTTATGTCAACTTTGTCTTCTGTATAATACAACTCTTTTAGATGTTAATAACTCCAGATAGAAGAAGCGTACCTCTGACCTGATGCTACAGAATTGCTCTTTAGGCAGGCAGGCAGGCTGTTCAGTAGGTTCATTTCCTGGCCTTCAGCTGGCAGATCAAATCCCATTACTGTGAACACTGAACCTGGGGATGGAGAGGAAGGTCCAATTCTAGTGCCTAGGCTGCATCTCCAGACCACTGCATAGATTTGGCATGCTCTGCTCCAAGGCCCAGTATATTTGCTGCAGGACAGAACTGAAGTGTGCAGCTGGTTCCTTACAGGAAGCCTGTGGTGGCATCTATGGCATCTGTTCTACATCTTGGCTGAAACCATTCTTAGAGCTTTACTCTCATGAGCACTAAATTCAGCCACAAAAATAAATATTTTTAAGATGAGACAAAATTGGGGTTTTTTGATGTTCATTGAAATATACACAGTATTTCTATCCATGTATTATAATGACAAAACATAGTAAGTGAACGTGTCTTAACTATGAATGGTTCAAGTGGATGTAATAAAAATAGTTTTCTAACTGCTTTGTATTCTGAGAGTCTATGGTATTACATACTCTAAATTGCACATTAGGATTGTTTGATAAACAGATTTGAATTTCTCCCAGCCAAGTTGCTACCGAATCTACAGTATCAGTGCTATTACTGTATGTGTGTATTTGGTAGAACATACAGAACTAATTACACATATAATGAATGCTAATCATCTATTAGAATGAAAGCACAGATTAGTTGTTAGTATTTTTACCCTTGAAGTCTTGAGGGCCCTAAATTTAGAGAGGATGATATGTCAGACCCCAGAGGCATGTCATTGATCTACGTATTCTTTCTAAAGATGTAAAATGCTAGGTGTTTGCAGTTCTGTTGGGTGGCTCTTCCACAGCACTGTATTTAGCATGCTGTAAGTGCTCTCTGTTGAAATAGGCTCATATTCTAAATTATGTCAAATGTTTCTGTTCTGTTTGAATATGAAAAGCTTGTATAACATGTCAACAATGAAATATATCTTCTACTTGATGCGTACCAGTTCCTTCTCCTTTGTTCTGGCACCCGTAAACAACAAATTACAGTATCTGTTGGTGATCATTTCAGATAAAGTCAAATCAAGCCAATTAGTGGCCTTGTTAGTAGGTATAATGAGCCTATTTCTTGCTAAAAAAGACTTGTGATCTGGACATGCTCCTGCAGGAAATAGTGACCTTGGGGAATATATAAACAAAAGATCTTTTAAAGAAAAAAATATGCATAATTAAAAGAAGCATATTACAAAAAAAAAAAAAAAGAAAGGAGACTCTAAGTATTTTAGGCAATGCCAGTCGAAATGCTATCCTGATATTTTGAGATGTATATTTCGTCTGATTTGTATTGTTCTTTTAATTTGCCTTCTTAACTTTATATGTGTCCTGAATTTTCCACAAATTGATAACTATAGATTGCATCTAGGCTTTCCAATAAAAGCCAACCCAATGTGTGTGTGTGTGTGTGTGTTTATATTTGTTTTTTAAATCTGTATGTCAGATATTGCATCTGTGCCATTGCTTTTCTCGTATCGGAAGACGCGAACTGATCCAGTTGCACTGGTATTGATTCATTTGTTTCACAGTTGGCAGTATCTTTTTTGACTCTGTCCAATGGCCTCACCTGCTAACTCAGCAAAGTGAATTACTCCATGGGATCTCTCAGGCGGCCTACTTTAGAGAAAACATTAAATATACCTCACAAAGCCAAATCTTTTGTAGATAAGGAAAAGCCAAAGAACGAAAAAATCACGTAGAACTGTTTTCTCTCATGTCCTCCTGAGTAAAAATACAACAAAAAGTATTTGATTATAAATAAGTAGGTTGGCACTGGTAATTACATATATACACAGAAGAGATCCTTCAATCTGCATTTAGACCCACTTTGCAGAAACTGCTGACTTCAGCACTACGATATGTCAAGAGACTGCTTTGATTTTAGTTGGAACAGGCAGACTTCACCACACTCACTTTGTAGTGACAACCTCAAGTTGATAACATGTTGATCCAGCACGAATCAGGTCACTCTGCTTAGCTAACTGTGGCCTAATTTTGTTTTTTGTTTTTTGTTTTTTTTAAAAAAAGCCAGTAAGAGAGCTTTGAATGTTCACACTTGGGAGGTGAGAGATTTGCATTTGACAAGGGAAAAAAAAAAGCCAGTTACCACTGCCACTCTCTTCAGAGGCACTTTTAAAGTGGTGGCTGAAAGACTGTAGAAGAAAAAACACTGCATAAAGTAACAGCTTAAAATTATTGTCTATGAGAGAATAGGCTGCATTCACAGAGAATCTGAGATGACAAAATGTTTGAATTCTGTTTTCAGAAAAAAAAAGAAAAACAAATAATCTAAAAGTGTTAATACGCTGTTTTACTGCTAGCTCCAGAATGGCAAGCTACAGCGATACATATGGCCAGCTTGAGAACCTTTAAGAAAAAGAGGAAGAGACTAGTGTGCAACTCTTTGGGGATGGGAAATACAAAGCAAAGATGCTTATTAGAAACAGCTTCTAAGCAGCTTATTAGAAGCTGCTTATTTGACACTTATTAGAAGCTGCCAGGGTTAAAAATAAGCCAGAGCAGAAACCATCACACAGCATAAACTGAACAGCACAGGCGTAGTGAAATCATACCCCTAACTGCAAAGCCACATCCAAACCAACCAGACTGATCAGCTTCTCATCTACAGCCAATTAGTGCTAAGGACTAAATATGCAATGCTTATAAAATTAAATTGATCTTTGACTGTACACACAAGTTGCTGGGGCTCAGTGATCCAAAAAAAAAGCCAAAATGAAAACCAGCTAATTGATGGGTAGGTGCCAATTTTCCCTCCCTTGGAAAAAAGGAACACATGGTCTATAGCTGTTGTGCTGATGGACAGAGCTGAAGACTTTAATTTTTTCCTCTGAAGTTTTCAGCTTTGTGGCAAAGTGACCATATGAGGCAAATTTAACTGTGTGAGTGCCTAAGCTAGACCTATAAAAAAAGTCAAAACACTAATAACAGATAAAACCCCCACTCCTCCCCCCCCAGCCCATTTTTCAACAGGAGTAACATAAATAAGGATCCCAGCAATTAATTAAGTCCATCACCAAAATCTGAAAAAATTCAGTTTGTCTGTTCATCCATCCCAGAAACCTGAGTATTTGTTGGAGATCACTAAAAAATAAAATATCTTAGGCCTTTCAGGGTGAAAAGATGGTGGAAAGGTTTGTTTCTCATGCCACCTCCTAATCACAAGATGCAAGACTGGCTATTGCAGTTGGCACTGTGAGGGTGACAGAGGAACACAGTCTGCCTTGCTTTAGTAACTGGATGTGGTGGGGATGGCAGGGGAAGGAGAGTGAAAGGGAAGTGGCCTGTCATTAAGTGGTCTAAAATGCAACAGTGAGAGTGAAGTCACACAGTACCATGCAAATACTGGCATGAGGATTATCTTAACTACACTAATCTTTGTACATGCCTTAAATTAAAAACAAAAAAAATTAGAAAAAATAAATATCCTGGCCTGATTTCTAGCATCACAAATGCATACAATTCTGAGTGCTAAATATTGGTCCCCATTTATAAACAAAGCAAGCTATACAGCATCACCATCCTTTTCTTTAAGTACATGAGAGTCTTAGGTGCAATTTGGAAGGTGAAGAACAAGCATAATAACATGGCAGCTCCTTAGAGTGTCATGTTTTCACAGAACCTACTTTATTGTGTTTAGTAGTTCTGCAGGTAAACTCTCTTGCTGGTAATTACTAAAACTTCCTAGGTAAATTGAGTAAACCTTTTAATTTACTAAGTTAAAATTCTGTCATTAAGGAATATAAATTTCTAGAGACACATGCATTTTTTTTTCCTACTATAAACTAAGTCAAAGCTCATAGTAACATAATTATGCAGCTTAGAGTTAATGGTTCCCACAAAGCTGTCTTAATAAAGCCTTTTGGGATTCAGGAGAAAAAGGAGGAAATTCAGAAACTAAGAACAAAGCTGGAAGGCGACAACATGTTTCAACTGGCTCTAGTTACTCAATCACACTTAAGCTGTCTGAGACAGCAGGGTGAGTGCCATGCTTTACAGAGGCACATGGGAAATTGTTATCCCACTGCAATGAAGTATTTCCACATTCCAAGCACAGGAATCATTTTAAAACTGAAATTACAGGAATGGCTATCTAATGAACCAATTAACCTTACATCAATTTAAAAAAAAAAAAAAAAAAAGTGAGGGAAAGCTAATAGAGGAATCAGTTAAGAATTCAAATCTGAGCATAACTATAGCATGTGATGCTGTAAAACGTCCATTCACTGCTGACAAGAACTAATGGGGAAAAAATGGGCTGAGGAGGCTGGGGGGGTGTATGAGACCATAATACTAGGACCAGGTGCTGGTCACCATTTTCCACAATGATGGGGAAGTACATACAGAAAAAAAAAATAGTGACGCCAGCATCTGCAGATGACAAAAATTGATGGAGTGGCAAATAATGGCTAGGACAGAGCAGTCATACAGAACAATATGGATCACTCGCTGAAGTGAGCCTATTCAAACAAAATGCATTTTAATACAGGCAACTCCAGAAGTAAAATATCTCAGAATAAGAAATGCAAATCTTGCTATGAAAGGTATGTAGCTGCCTACAAGAAAGCAATGACTGGAAAGAATGAGAAACGCATAACAGATAAGTAACTCATTGTGAGATGCCAGTACAATAGTGGTGGCAATGAAGAGCTCATAGAGGTGGAGAAACTTAATCAGATTACT
This sequence comes from Strix aluco, assembly GCF_031877795.1. NCBI lineage: Eukaryota > Metazoa > Chordata > Aves > Strigiformes > Strigidae > Strix > Strix aluco. The sequence goes on along the minus strand of NC_133934.1, from coordinate 37,495,452 downwards.
GGCCTTGTTAAACAAGGGAAATAGGAAGGCAATGTTATCTCTGCATATGGCACCAGCAACACCACTTTTGCGTACGGTCCTGGTACACCCATCATGAAGATGCTGTTAAAACCCTGAAGAGAGAACACAAGGAGATATCACACATAAATCGGAGGCTTGGCAAAAAAAAAACATCTTGCAGGGAGAGATTTAAACAGCTCACAAAAAAAAAAAAAAAAGCCAAAGGGTGCTGTGACAATAGACTCTAAGTGCCTTCACAATAAAAAACCTCACATTGTAGTGAAGTGCTTCTGAACGGGAGAGGAGGGAAGAGGCAGTGGGTGAGAATGCAATTCTGATAAACTTCACAGTAGGAATTGGGTACTAAAACAAAAAAAAAAAAAAAAAAACAAACCAACGCGGGGGGGAAGCTCTGCTTCATGACCACTGGAACAAACTACAGAAGTAGTTTCCAGAAGCTTTTGGCAAAATAGGAGGCTATTGGAATTGGAGGTAATAGATGCTGGTGATGGGAATTTAAACCAGATGATGGCACTGTCCATTTAGCCGCACAGGAGACATCAAAGTGAAACCTTTGTAACTCTGGTAAATGCTAGACTAGAGAGCCTGGATTTGTCTTCCCCTTATCCCCTCCCCTCTTCCAACCCTGAAATACTCAAATTAATTTGATACTGACTGAAGCCAACAAAGATTATTCTAAAAAGGCACGAGTTTTTAAATGGACAGCACAAGGCTGAGGCATTTTAAAAACAGCCCTTGGTTTCCACAGCAGAGATGTGGTGTTATATTACTTTTTATAGCAGCTGATTATTAAAACTAACTAAAATAAACCTCCTCACTCTCTATTAAATCCTTTTCACGAGCGTAGTAGCAGTCAATATGCCTGCATGTTTATGTCTCCAAGGCATCCAGAGGCAAGTGTTTAGGTTAAAAAAAATAAATAAAACCTTGTCTGCGCCAACAGGGACTGCACTTTGCCCTGAGCGTACATTGCCCTCAATTACCGACTCTCCCTTCCCAGGTGTTTCATGCTGTCAGCTCCGGGGAAGGTGGGACACTATCTAGTCATGACGGTGCAAAACGAGGAGCTGCTGCCTGCAGCGCCGCCAGGGCAGGCTGGCCGTGCCGGCACCCAGAACGCGGGGATCGCCAAGCTCCTGCCCCTGCCTTACCCAGGGAAAGGAAATTGCTCCCTCCCGGCTCCTGCCCCACCTCACAAGGAAACTCAGACTTAAGGGAAGAGATTAAAGGGCGCTCCCAGCCGCAAGCGTGCTGCTGCCTGCCCAGGCATGGCGGCCCGACGCGGGGGCCGGGCCGGGCCGCACCGGGCCGAACACCGGCTCCCCCAAGTGCTTGCCCCCGCGCCATCAGCACGCAGGACGGCAGCGAGGCCGCCCCTCGAGCCCCCAAGACGCGGCGGCCCTGCCCCACGCAGGGGGCCGGGGCCGCTCACCTTGTCCCTTGGCACACGCTGTCCCCTCCTCCTCCGCCGCCGGGACGCCGCACCGCCCGCCCGGCCCCCTCAGGGCCGCTCGGCCGTGGCTCGCGCGCCCCCTGGCGGGCAGGGGAGGGACGGCAGCGGCCGGCCCCGGGCAACGGCCCTGGCGTGTGGCGGCTTTGGCCGCCATTTTATCGTCTCGGTGGCGCCCGCACGGCGCTTGGGGTGCGGGCTGTTACTGCTGCTCCACGGCCCAGCTCGCTGAGGCCGGCTTCTGGCAAAAATAAATAAAGTTAATGGTACCTCTCCCTCTCCAGTCTCTCTCTGATGTGCCGCAGCCCTGCAGAGGAGGTGGCAGGTGCTCTGGAAGGGCAGTGCAGCTTGTAGGACCCTGCCTGCTGCCCTCAGCCCGGCTGCCTGCAGACCAGCAGCACTGCCCCGTACTTGCCCCAGCCCCTGCTGCATCGCCCAGCCACAATGGTGAGTCCTGACCTGCCCTCCTAAAGCAGGGCCCTTTCCATGGCGATTTGGCCCAACTCATCAGACCCGACAATGAGTAGCTATGCTAATACCACCTTGTACCTTTTTAAATGCAATCAAAAGGTGCCAGCTTGACTGCTGGTATGTGCATTTAGTAAAATACATGTGGGGTTTTTTTGCTGTTTTTAACTGCACAAAAGGTATTTACAGATGGCTTTCATCTGTAGCCAGTGAAATGCAACAGCGTAGGGATCAACTGCTTCAGACAAAGAGCAGCCTGTTTCTCAGCTTAGCTGGAGGGGACGTGGTCTGGCTGGAGGCAGCCCCACGGTAGCTGGTAGCTGGCCATGGCCATGGGCACTGCCACAGCCTAATACCAACCCTGGGCCAATAGCTCAGCCAGCTACTGCAGGGCAACAGCCGCCTCGGCTGGGAGGGCAGAGGGGAAGGGCTTGGTCTAGTATAGTGCCACGCAGCGTATGTGCGCGTGTGCCTTGAAAGTTAATTTGTAATTTTTGCTCCTCAATAAATCAAGACAGATGCCCCTATAAATCCAGCTCCTCAGGAAGAAAGCAGAAGGCCAGGAACTGCATGGAGTAGAGAACAGGGCTATTTTTCTTTTCAGTGCCAAGAGCACATCAGTGACACTCAGCGCTGTGCTGGGTCAGGCCTTCACCCTCTACTAAGTTAATACCAACAACTCCTTCATCTAAAGGGCAGATAGTAACAGTGGGGCCCCCCTTGCACTTTTCCGCCTGCCTTTCCTCCTGTTGCAATGGCAATAGCCTCTGAAGGAGCTGCACTAATTAGTTGCTATTACACTTCTTGGGTGGTTGGAAGAACACACTGTCTCTGACCTCATGCTTTGCAATGTACCTTAACAGCTTATTACTGCTATTGCATGGCAGCAATGGTTCATTTTATAGTTACTTTGAAAGAGCCATTCCTCTAGTGCTGAAAAATAATCTAAGACTAATGCACAGTCTCTCCAGAAGACTGCTGTTAAACTGTCTATAACCAAGTGTCCAAACACTGCACAAAGCTGTTTCATTTGCTTAACATCGACTCACTAGCAATTAATATGCCTGACATAACAGTGCACTACAAGGCCCATAAAATCTGTAGCAGTAGGGGAGTGAAATGATTATAACATTTTTTTTCTTTTTTCAATAATACCAGACTACAGTTTGGGCACTGTAATCTTTTCAAAGCAAGAAGCTGAGCTGCATCTGAACAGCTGTTGTTTACTGAAGCAATAATTAGCAATGAACCAGTCAAAATACCTGCTACCTTCCCCAGCGGCTCAGCGGTCACTTGCACCCTGTGCCTGGAAGCAGAGAGGCTCTCAGCTTCACATGTAGACTATGCTTAATAAGAAATCTCACTTAGCTAACTTTAAGAAAGGAAATATTTAAAATAACAGCATCAACCAGCCTTATGCATACAAATAATCCCACAGAATGCATTGTGAGCTGGGAGGCACAGACTTCAGCTCATACCAGATGTTCCTAAAACAGTGGTTTTCAGCTGGTGGGGGACAGGACATGCTACAAATAAGGTGTTTGTCTCAGTCCTGCTGAATGGGCTCTACTGGCTCCAGGCAAGGCCAGCTGCACCCCACTTCTGGGACTGAAACCTCTGGGGAAGCATGCGTGCAAAGCCGTTTGCCAGGTCTGCGAGTCTCTGGGTCTTACAAGGCTTTTTACTTACTTTGCGAGAGCAGCAGAACAGTAGTAAAAGAGAGGAAGAGGGCTGCAGAAGACAAGGAAGCAAAGAGGTAGCCATGGGCCATGTTGAAGATGGACCTCCTGATTCCACACCTGGATGAAACCTAGAGATCTCTATGTTCTTCCAGTGGGGGAAATCACTGGGGAGAAAGCAAGACATCCTGAAGGACCCATTTGTTTATTGGTTAGGGCATGCTGCTGATATGTAAGAGTTTAAAACCAGAAATCTGAGCATGAGTGTTACATGTTTTCAGCTCACATGCTAACCACCTGGTTACTGGCAGCAGTGGTATATGTATTCATCCCCCTGAGATGTATATATATATACTGTTGTATACATCCCAGGTGAGGCTCAGAGATCAGGATACTGAGCAAGGTTATAGCTAAACCATTCTAATGGCCTGCTGCTGTCCAAAGAGATAGTCATATGACTCTCCCACCTCTTCCCAGGCAAAGCTTCCCATCACTTGTGCCAGCACTTACATACATGTGATCCTGAGGACCTAAATGCCCTCCTGGGCTGAGATTCATTCTCTGGTATGCCTCCAGGCAGCCTGAGATGAGCATGACTGTGGACCCAAGTGAGAGGATAGGAACATGCAGCCAGGCTAGGTGTGAAGGGGAGACAGAGGCAGGGCCTCACTAACGAGACTCAGTTTAAGCAGCTGTCCCATGACAGTTTCAATCCTCTGCTCCCTCTCTGGCCCCAGAGCTTAGTTAAACACAAAATAGAACTGACTTGAGAAAGCCATACCTCATACTAGCAGTAGCATCCTGGAGCTCTCCCCATCTGGGCTATTAGAGATGGAAGTTTAAGTCTCCAGGTTTTAAGTCTCCAGGGCGGCAGAGCACTGGAAGCAGCCTCCAAGGTTCCAGGGAGGGCTGCCAGCTCCACCAAGCTGAGTGGGATGCTCCACAGACAGGCGTCTGCCCTGATCCAGAGCTTCATTCTCCTGCATGCCAAAACTGATAGGTACATTTCCATTAACAGCTGTCAAATCAGTGGGTCCTGACTAGAGAAAATAAAAACATTTTGACAGAAAATTCCTGACCAGCACTACACAATAAGCCAGAAACTGATTTAGCTCATTACACCTGTAGTGCTTTAGAGCTCCCTTTTCTGGCTAGTCAAGTTGTCCTTTTGAGATGGAGCTCTGACATTAGAGACACAGGGATCCAGGACAGTCAGTTATGAGCTTGAGGAGTTTCAGTTAAATGAAGGAAAATATACTTCCAAATTTAATTCTTTGGGGGAATTTTATTTTTTCATATTATCAAGAAATTATACTTATCACTTCTGTCATTGGAAATCCAAGTAGTGTCACAGAGCTAGTCAAAAAAAAAAAAAGCAGGAGACTGGTACAGACCAGACAACAGACCAGTACAGTTTCACTGGATGAGCTCAGCAAAGTAAGAAATGGCAAACAGTGAACATGATTTTAAGTGAGGTCTTCCAGATTTAGATAGTAGGAACCTAACTGTCCTTTCGGCAATCTTTACCACCCCAGAGCTGCAACTGCAGAAGTTCAGTCATTTTAAAATAATCATGGCAATATTTACATAAATGTAAATAAAATCTAGTCACAGCACGCCATACCTTTCAGGTCTATTAAGACATACCCCATGTGGTGCTGTGAGGCACAAGGCCAAATGAGTTCAACAATGCAAGAAATAGAATAGTGCCCTCAAAGTGGCTGGCCTGGAGTGTTATTAAACAGAAATCTGAAATATCTGGAAGCAGAAGGGATTTGCATTTCCTCGTTCCTCTTGGCGTGTGCATAAATCACTACAACTCAGTAAAGCAGCACCATTTGTTTTCCACAGTCCTATTTCTTTTCTCAGTCAGAGCAGACAAGAAACATTCAACCAAAACACTACAGATGTGACGCTAGCTGACAAAGGGACATGGGGAGCTGGCAACTCCTAGTTAAGAAAGGCTGGTGAGCCTGGATCTTGCAGCCCACACATTGCATCAGATCACACCATGCCTTAACCCACCAGAACAGACAGCTAGAGGAGCTCACATAAAAGCATATCGATACATAGAAGCTGTAATGGTACCGTAGGAATTCATCCCCATCAGAGGGTTCACACAGGTTCAGCTGCTGTGACTAATGGGATTTATACAACCTTTGATCAAAACAGTTCCATTGCCAAAACATGTGTACTGTACAAAATTTGTAAGACCAATTAGGATATGACAAGCCTTCCACTGAAATTCCTGGATTGTGTTGCAGGGTTAGGAGGTTTTTTTAAAAAAACGAAACAAAACACAACCGCATATTATAGTAAAAACCTCCCATTACTTACCAGTTAATATGAACAGTACAGTAGTTAATGGTCAGGTATATCCCAACTCACTATCCCCAACACAAAGGTGCTTGAGCAGTGTGTAGTGTGAGTATCTTTTTAATAGGGAGGAAAGGCAGAGGCTGTAGAGGGGATGACCCAAACAGCATAACCTTGCCGTTGTACTGTCTTCCAGACCAGAAGCCTCTTGCACATAAGGGGAGCTGGAGAAGGCAGAAAGCCACCCGGCTTTTCTCCCTGCCCAGAGTCACTCTTAACATTGGTGCCTGGAGGAACAGTTTCTCTGCACTACATTGCAGGCATGGGACCTCAGAAGACCTTGCCCTGTGAATTGGCTTCAGGGACTTGTCTAACAAGAGAAAAAATCATTAGTCAAGCTCATGCTGTGGCATATGTACTAAGCCTATGTCACAGCGCAGGTCAAGTGCAAAAGCAGATCATGTCCCAGCGCTGGTGACACACACAGCCTAAACAGGGTAGAGCAGAATCAGGTTCTGAATAGAAGAGGGGAAGCAAAGTGGAAGAAAAAGAAAAGGAAATGCTAGCTAAAAAAGAGAACATTGATTAAATAGAACACCAGTAGCAAGTAAAGGAGCAGGAAGAAAGCCTCTGTGTAGCACAGGGGTTGGAGCAGGGAAGAAGGCTCGAGACCCTGATCTTGCACGTAGTCATGTACCATACAGGACCTCCTCTGCATCTGTCCCTCAGGCACCATCTTCTTTCCCTAATATGTCTCCACAAGTTAAAAGAATAGGCAGTGACTGAAGACCAGATGTATGGGGCTGTCCCACCATCTAACCAGGGTTACAAACTTCTGCTTGTCATTCCCAAGCCTCCATGGGAGAGGCAGAGGGGCAGGGTCCTTTTTCCTATCTTCAAGCCACCAAGCTTTTCCCTTGAATGCTTTGCAAATACCTGAGAAGACCTACACACCACATGCTCACAGAGACAGCAAACAAATCTTGTTAATGGTTTCTTGGTAATCTGCGTGCCCAGAGAGAGCACTTATTACTTCCTCAAACTGAGAAGGACCATCTAAGAGCTTTCCTCCCATTTATTTTAGGACATATTCTCTCACTACTCAGCTGGGGAAAGCCAAGGTGAGACTGTTCACTCTTCCCTCCTCCCAAACTTCTGATTCAGGCTGTAATAACTCTAGAGCAGTATCTGTCTAGGGTAATACCCTAGTGCAAAATTTCCTAGGGTGAAATTATACAATTACTGACCCACTGCTCAGCACTCCTGCTAGACAAGCTGCCCTCAGAAACAGCAGCAAGAGGCTCATGAGAGAGCCTACCCACCTTCCAAGGCCACAGGTCTTGTAATATTTCACACTGCAGGGAAGGGGAGGAGATGAGAACAAGAGGTTCTTAATAAAACTTAGTTCTTTTGAACCTCGCTCTTTGAGGTACTCATAACATTGTATAAAAGAAGCCAAGCTTTATCCCTATTTTACAGAGAGATAGTAAGAATTGCAGGCAACAGTAGTCCAGGAGCAGAGTCAAGAAACAGACCTTGGGTCTCCCAGTTTCTAAGGGTCTAATGGTGGGAACAGGCTGCCATCATGGGAATCTTCTCGTCATGACAGTTTCTCCACAAAGGCACTGACATTTTAGTACTAATTTTAAAAACATTTCCACCAACAGTGGTGGAAGACTTAAGTGCTGATGTAATAATTCTCATGGAAATGAGATTTGAAACGGGACCCACAGTTCCCTGTAAGAGCCTCAAATGTTAACAGCTGCCTTTCAATGAACATTCAAGCCAGTTTACAAACATCATTTTAGAATCTTTTCATACTCAGACATGTCTTAAGCCATTCGGCAGCTGCTCTTAGGAAGTTTTGCACTTGTATGAGATCCTCTAGAGAAAAAGGAGATCTTCAAAGGGATAACAGTATCTACTTCTGATTAAAAGCCTAGCTTAGTATGCTGCTTGAACACCACTGGGTGCATCCTGCATAGCACATTCTGATCAGCAGTGCGTTGAACATTCAGAAGAAATATTTTCCTTGTCCAGTTAGTTTACATGAAGTTTATGATTTTAAATGGTTCTTGACTCAAACACAAGTACCCTGCAGTCAGCAGAGACAGCCCTGGACTGACTCTGTTCAGAAAGAGTCGCTCCTGCTCTACACCTCCTGTTCCAAGGATACAAGGAGTCACAGCAAAGATTCTCTAGTTTTCCACTGGCACCGGTTGTTTGAGTGGCCAGGCAATGGTTAGCTATCAGCATCTCCCAGAGCTTGGAGCAAGTGCTTGGGGAAGCCCAAGTCAAATTTTATTGTCAGTGATGAATGCACTGCCATGTTTATAACTCTCCCATTCTGTGCTGCACCAAATGCTGTGCTGCTATAGCAGCTCCTAACCCTTATGAACAGTGAGTTGAAAATCAACTCAAACCACCTTGTAAAAGAAGTGACCTATGCTTCTATATTTTAAGCATCAGATGTGATTTCCTTATGAGCTACTACCAAAGTCTTTCTGTCCTCTAAGTAACCTGCAGACTAGTCCTCTCTTGTTCTTCCATAAAAGACACTATGCTGCAATACCTCTTGCAAAGGGCGCCTGTGTCATGCCTCTGTCTGCCCCAAGGTTATCAGGAGTCCAGCCAGATCCCCACATTCCCCAGCAATGCTGGCTTCCTGAGTGGTTTGGGGGCCTGTTAGCAGCCTGCCTGTATGTTCATGTAATAGTCTGTTAGGAGAGGAAACCTCAGCTGAAGCATAGATGTTTATTAGTGCACATTTTTTCACCACTTCTCTGGGAAGGAAAGAGGGAAGTTTCTTCCCCACAAATGTAACTATTCAGACTAAATAGTAGGAGAGCATAAAAGCTGCTCCCACTGCTTAAACAAGAATAACAATGGTATGAACATGAGAAGTCAGGAGAGACATTTTGTATGCGGTGAAACTCGCGTAAGCTACAGAGCCTGACACCTAATGGAGGAAGGGCCAATGAAGGTCAAAAAAATTACACTGGGAATCTCTGCACTACTTCTAAACTAGAAGTGTTGCCTGTTGCCAGTGGCCTTTGGTGTAGTTTTCACTGTGTTCATATGGTAGCTATTCATTGTTGGGTAATTACCTTGGTTTATTTTTCTATTTATTTATCAAATAAATCAAACTAATAAAAATCCAGCCCACGATTGCCATGGGAACACTCCAACAAGGACAGATGCAGTGTATAGCTGCGAGGAAAGAAAGCAGGCTTCAACTTTATTAAATTATACACAAAGCAATCAATACGACTTAACACAAACAGCCCTTGCAGGCTCTGCCCTAACCATCCAGAAGGCTCAACCAGTAACTTTAGAGCCTCTTGCAATACCAAACCTTAACAACCACCATGCCAAGTTTCTGTAAGGGCATATGCTCCAGAATGCAGTCTTTCTTGCCCTTCCCTTGTGTCCTTCTAAAGGAAATCCCAGAAATCATATAGTCTACTTTTCCATGCCATAGACATGCCAGGTATTTTTTTTCCCTTCCCTAAATCTGGTAGATCTGTGTTGAATGCTTGCTCTGTCAATCCCAGAATTTGCATTGAAAATTTAGTCCTAGTTAAAATAATACATGTAGACAATTTCAAACAGTTTCTGAAAGCAGAAATCCAGTCGCAAAAAAATCTGAATTGTTGTTTAGCTTAACTTGGTCACCATCTCTGCAAAGATGGATGATGAGACAGGAAAATAGAAAGCAGAGAGGAGAGGAGATTAAAGCGATAAAGGGCCTACAAAGCTCATAGCAATTTTTCTCCTTAATTTCCTCATATTCAAGGTAATGCCACTGAGAGAAAGCCAACAAAAAGAATTACATGCACTGCCCAGACTGTATTTGTAAAAGGCAGTCTCATCACTCCTTATCCTTTGTATCTCCGGCAGTGGGGGTTGTCTTTCTGGACACTGCAGGGAGAGAAGGTGCCAGGCATTTGATTAGGCCAGATCACAGTCTCCTTAAGTCCCCCAGCTGGGAGCCATCTGGCACTAACTCACTCTGTGCAGGTCATCCTTTCTATTGCAATGCCTTCCCACCTGCCAGAGTGCTGTGATTATCCTCCCTGCTCACATCCTCTTAAACTTGTCCCAGCAGTGCTGACAAAACACTCCGCCCCATCATTGCAGAGTTAGGAACAGGCCCAATCTCCTTTCTGCACTGGGCATCCTGAGGCAATCCTAAGATTTCTTTGTTTCTAGTCCTCTTCTGATGACAGTTTATCAGGAATTAGCTCTGTGATTAAACAATACCTATACCGATTGAGAACTTTTGCAGAATAAAGATAATGTTCTTTTTCCTTGCTCCCTCTACCCATACTCTGCCTGCTTCTGGGATTATTCACTACTTCATCTCCAGTACCAGTCAGCATCGTCTCCAGTCCCTAGCCAGAAAGCCATACTGGCTCTGCCTGGCAGAACTGCAGCACTGAGTGTGCAATGCCAAACCAGGCAGGCACCAATCTTCCCTGTTCAAGTTATTTAAGCCACCAGTGGGTGATACCTCTTGTGACATTGTTCATCCAGGACAGCTATCCAGCTTCTACTCACACTCTCTTGCAGCATCTCCAGGACAGAGCTTGACTCTGTTCCTAATATCTTTGCCTTATCTACTCTGCCTATAAGAAATCCTACATGGTGCCATTCCTTCCCTTCACTGTTCCCCCATGCATGTGGATATGCATGGGTGCACTTAGATAAGCTTTCCTCAACTACAGAAACTGTGCCTCCTTTATTAAATGCAAATAACGTGCCATCTGTATTGCATTATTCCTATTGCATTTCTCAGCACTTTGTGTTCTCAGTTACAATTACATTGCACACCAGAGTAACTGTCCGGCAAATTATACCACTGCTGCAGCGCAAGGAAGGCTCGTGATTGTGATGCATTGAAACAATCTTTTAATTAATAAACAAATGCAACTCCAACTTGGAAGGGATTGTGTTCACTTCTGTGATTTCTGCTTTGAACTTTCTGAATGGAAGTGGGTGCAGAGTGAGGCACTCGGAGTTACAACTGTTGCTTCCTATTGCAACCTATTTAGGATGTTATTTGTCTCTCTTTTCCTACTCCATGAAGTATTTAAGTGAAGACTTAAGAGTAATATCGTTAGTGCTAACAAGATCGTGTCCTCCATTGCAATGCACAAGCACACAGTTACAGATAAATTGAGCACTGCCTGATTTACCTTTACAATACTATTAAGTTATTGCAACTTAATTCTTAATTCTCATCTCTTCTGATCAAATAGTTTTAGTTAATTTAAAGTAACAAGTCAATTGTTTCGTTTCTGCTTAACCCTCTACAGTATATTTCATCCCTGAGGCTGAAGTACTGATGAGTGGCATTTGTTAGCAAAACAGAGTTTTCCAGCATTGTGGTTCACTTTTCTTTTTGTTGAACCTCATTATGGCCAGCCAGCTATCATAAATGAGACACGATAGTGCTGTAAGTGAAAGGTGTTTCTCATTTAAGCATAGAGCTGTGATAAATATTTCCATATAAATTTGTTGTTTTCTAATTAGTATGTTAAGGTTGGTATCATTTAGATTGCTAAAGTCTGTCTTTAAAATAAAATATTAATATAGATTTTGTCACAAAATCAAGGTATTCAAATGCTCTGGAGCAGCAACTTGATGATTGTGTGGCAAGGCATATGTTTCTAACACCGATTTAGCTAAAAACAGTGACTGACTCGTGAGGAAGACAGCCTGCATAGGGAACCTGAGGAAGGTGCTTACTTTCTTCATTATAGTATTTGGTTCCAGTGAGGACTGTCCAGTAGATCAGGATGCTTGCAAAGAGGCAATTCCTAGCAGAGCAGAGCCAAAAATAAAAATTACTGTTAACGCATTGTCAAATCTGAGGAAGTGCTGATCTGGAACCTAACTTTACAATGACTCCTAGCCTCAGCATGGAACCAAAATCCAAGCTCCGAAAAGCCTTGAACTCTGCAAGTTCACATCTGGGTCCAATCAGACAGCTCAAGCCCATTTCCAAGCAGAGGCAAACTGAAAGGCATGTGGTATGCTGGGGAGACAAACCGCAGATGTTTATTGTGCTCTTGCGCCCTTAGCAATTGTTTTAATGGGTTGGAGCTCCTAGGAGACCATTTGACTTTTGCTCATGTCTGTACTATTCTCTTATAATGCTGACTGTGCAGAAGCCTGAAGCTGTCAACAATCTGCTTCCCATGTTATTTCAAGGAAAGAACAGTGAAATGACATCTGATCTGTTGAAAGAGGATGGGGAGGGGGATGTTTCTAAAATATAAAGCAACAACAAAAATCTGTATGGAATTGATATTCCAATCAATACCTTCTGCCCCTTTGGAAAGCATAGCTTAGTCTGAAACACAGGTTTCCCCTTCTCTGTTGCAACAACTATCCATTAAAAAGACTAGTACTTTGCCAAGACCGCATTGTCAGTAAGTGTTTTGAAGCTCTGCAATAATGATTATTGTGCAGTATTGCATTTTAATAATTCAAATAAACCATGGAACATTATGATCTCTACGGCTAAGTAAATACTTGTTGCAACCTCAGCCTTGGAAAGCATCCTCCATTTCACTAGAATTGTCTCTTTGCAGAAAAGAGCATTTTGAAACCACTGCTTGCCTTCACAAAGAGCAGCCCTGGCTGCTGCTGGTCTCCTCTGGTCTGTGCAGAGGCAAGAATCTATGTTTGTGAAGATCATCATCATGCAAGAACTGTAGTTAAGTGATTGTTCGTTTGCTCTCTGTTGTATTGTAAGACCTGTGCAAGCAAGAAGATCCATCCATATGCATCGGGCATTTAATTCCTTTCCTTTACTCTTCAGTCACTAAAATAGAATTTGGAACTGGAACCTAGACAGTGCCAACAAGAAACACCTGCCTGTTCAGGCAGCAGTGACACCACGGCATTTCATTTTTTAAATGGCCCTACAGGAACCTGATTTGAACACAGAGAATGTGAACTGCAGAAGTTACTGGGGTGAGGTATTAACACTAGCCATGATTTTCACTAGTTCTTATATCCAAGAGCCAAACTGCAACAGAGAATGAAAGGACCATCCTTCCTCATTGAGATGAAGCACAGACAGCTTTGAGAGAGGCTTTGTAAAGGGCACTAGTAAAGGATGAGTGGATCAGGAGAAGAAGAAAGACTCAAGGACAGTGGAGGTAAAGAAATGCTACAATTCTGCAGGAATAAGTAGAGCCCTCCAGGAAAGAACTAGTAAAAATTAAAAGAGAAAATAGAGGACAGGATTTTAAGAAGTGTGATTACTCAAGGACATTGGTTTCAGAGGGAGAAGAGTTAGAAAATGTATAGCTTAGGCTGGAAAGTCCACTAGGAAAGGCTGTCAAACATGGATGTCAGCTACGTAAATATACACTGTTAGTATTGGTCAGCTGGACTAACATATGGCACAGAAATCCCTGGATCTCCCTAGTCACTGGGAATTTTACAGACTACTTAAAAGGCATGAGGATTTTACACACTGTTTTGCCCTAAACACAACCTGTTGTGGCCACTGAGATTTAGATAGTAACAAAAGTGCAAATTCTCGAAAAGTGAATGAAAAGGTTTTCTCTTGCTGAGAATTTGAAGCATTTTATTTTTTGCAGTTCCTATATGAATATGACAATGCAGAGGCTCATTTCTCTATTCCCCACCTTAAAAGTATGTATATTTGTGTTGGACAATTCCACTACTAAAAGTTTGGTGAGGCCATCTGCTCTATTTAAAGTGAAACAGTAAAGACAAAGGACATTTTCTAATCTGCTAAATCAAGGATCTCTCCACTGTTATGTATGTGGTTTTCTACAACCCTCAAAAGATAAGATTAGATTAGATGGAATATTATCAGAACTAGAATCACTAATGTATCACTAGAAAATGAAAGAAGTTGCCATCTATTAAAGTGCAACAAAACTACTAAACAGGAAAGGGATGACTGGATACAATAAATCAAAGCTTAATAAGGTTTTCAATCTATGTAGGTTTTTATTTATAGCAGAGAACTGAATAGGCTAATATTTTTCATTCAGATTTGCATAAATATGTTCTTTACTGTCTGCTAGGTCAAACAGAGCCCTGGTAGGTGCAGACAGAATTCCCCTGGCTTCTGGGAAGTCAAAGTAACCATGCTTCTGAGGAATATGTTGCTCTGACAAACAGCAGAGTCAAAAGTACTCTATGACAGGTAAAAAATTTGCATTTCCATTAGCGAGGCCTTTGTCAAATGAAATCCCTAAAGGCAATAAAGAATGTGTGTGGAAGGAAAATGGAGTGTATTAATTTACCACCACCCCCCAAAAAAATTTCACTGTATAGTTCAATGAAACGTAAGTTAAGATAAAAGGCAGAAGAAAAAGATTTACATTCCAGGGGGCCATACAATAAACGGATATAGTGATTTATTGCGTGCTTTTGCCGCAGGATAGCCCAGAAAAGAAATGCTTTTAGATAGCTGGGCTGGCTGGTAATTTATCAAGGACTCAATTCTATCCTGCTCAAAATTAGCAGCTGCTCAAGTAAGGCCATTAAGATGTACTGAGTTAGGGCACAGGAATCCAACTGAGTCTGCACCTGAGCCACTTTGCTCCTCTGAAAAACCTGGCCTAGATGCTCAACCGCTTCCAAAAATGAGCCCAATTTTTATTTTTTTTAAAGTTTATCAAAATATAGATACACTTTAAGGGATAGTGCTTCATCTTTTTGGCTGTTGTCTTTTAGAAAGTAATTAAAATATTATTGATTTTAATGAGATTCCTATTCTTTTATGCTCTGTGATCCCTGTTTTTCATGGATGAAATTCTTAACAGAAATTAACAGATCATCAGTGGAATTACAGATAAAATTATACTATTTAATGTGAATAAAAATGTCAGAAATTGGTCCTAAGTTTAATTTGGCCAGCCTTTAAAACACATTAATATTATCACAACTAACCCTGATCATTTTAGGATGTCTGTATCCTGCATTAGGTCTTCATTTATAGTCGAGATACTCATCATCAAGGGTAATGAGTCTTGGGACTGATTGAATTAAATTCACAGATTTGGCATAAGGAATGCCCAAAGAAACATAATAATTTATTAGTTGATATTGGTTTCCCCAGATATGTTTGAGCATTTCAGGAGAATGTGCATCATAAAAACTAACTTAAGACCATACAGAATTAATGTTTTCAAATCCTACTAGTTTATCAGTGTGTTCTTGCCTGCCACAGCCCACCCCACTGAGAACTGGCCCCTTCCTCAGTATTACCTTCCCTTCTGACACCCCTTCCTTTATTCTGGTGCACATGGCTGTACAGCATGTTAGCTGAACTTGTTGCAGTCCTTACCAAAATTTACTTTAGCTTATCTGCATTACTGTATCTGTGCAACACCAATCGTTTGCCTGGACTTTCACATTCAGGTGTGGAAACAGGATCCCAGCTCCCAGGCGTTCAGGGAGAATACTTTTGCATCTGTGTGCACTCTCGATAGCTTTAGGAGTACCTGCATTCTCTTTACCAAGTCAGCTAATGAAAGTACATTTCTTTCACCAAGAAGTCTTTTCAGGAACAACTCAAATATTTACATGCTCCTTTTCATGCAAAACTCTCACAGGTTGACTCTATTGATCACAGCTCAGACAACTGCCAAGTAAAATTATAGTAATTCTTGGATAGGTATTCTTCTAGTTTATTCCTCCTCCTATATACAGTGATGTTATCTGGCACGTGTCCCTGTGTGATGAGTGCTGCTTGTAAACTATTCCATCAAAAGAAAATCCAAAAGCTTGACCCCACCCAAATGGTCATATTGGAACAAACATTATGAGTTAACTGGGTTCAGAAGCATAAATCCTAATAATATATTCTCCTTCAATGGGATTTCTGCTCTAAAGTCATCTACGAGCTTTCAGAAAGTCTTTCCAGGAATAAATGAATAGGTTGTGTGACCATCACACCCCCCAAAGAAAAATTGCAACCCTACCAGAGTGAGAGTGCATGTTCTGAGCTGCAAACAACATGCCCACAATGAAGCTGTGTTTTTTAAGCATTAAGAAGTATCTCCCCAGATGAATTAAAGAACTGAGAGACCATGCACACTGGGTAGCATCCTATTTTCTATTTGTTCAGAAGCAGGTGTAAATTGCTTTCATTATGCTTTTATATAAAACAGTAGGTTTTAACAGGCTCTAGTAAGTATTACTTTCTGGTTTGGGCTCTTTCTGCCTCTGTACTTATTTATTCCTGCCTCACTAACTTTATTGCTAGCAAAGTTTTTCAGCATTTCTTTCCTTTTTTCTCTCCCCTTTTTATACAGCAATAAATATTATTCAATTCAACAAATGCATACAAATGGTTTCCATTAGAATTTTAATCTACTCGCAAAATGAAAGAAAAGCTTTGTATAAATCTTTTTAAATTACCAGAACATAAATTCAGACAGGGACATCTCCACCTAGGCTGAGCTGGGGAGTTCACAGCCTGCTGTCCCTGTTCATAAATTAATTGAGGTCTCTAGTTGCTGTAAATGAACAGTGCATCCTGCAAAAGATCATATCTGTCAAGATTGCAGATTGGTTTCTAGTAGAGTTTGCAAAAGTCAGAGCGCACAATGCTTTCATTATGTCTATGAGTATGGCTTCCCAACTGGAAAGAAATGTGTGTTTTGTTCTGCTGGGCCAAGATTTACAGAAAGCAATTTTCCTCCATGCTCCAGCTATGACAAACCTACTGAAAAATGTCATTTCATGACTTCTTTCATTCAGTCACCTTTTTACTGACAAATATATATTCTTTCTGCTCCATGTGTATGCACCAACTGTGACATTTAATGGCCAAGGAAGGTTAATCACAGGTGAGTACATATCCCTCTTGGATATTGCAAGCTATACTGCATTCACTGCCACTTTTCCATTATAAAGTAAGCATGGCTTTAGCTGGCTCACACAACTACCTGTTTTATATTACAAATTCATAAATTTTTTAAGAGGCTCCCTAAGATTCTGAGCACCAGCCAGCATACCCATGAATACCTCTTAGGTGTCTTAAGTTACATTAAGGTTGTGACAGAGCGTGAAGAGAGTCAGAGGCAAGGTGGATATTATTGAGTCCTCAGTATCATTTTGCTTCTTCCCCTTTGACTTTGCACTGTGAATCTGCAGGCATGTGAAGGGTGGAGTCAAGAAAAGACAGCATCAGATCCCAGAGTTTGGGAAGAGGAGGTGGTTTTGTTTTGGGTTTTTTTTTTCATCAGTGCTGTATTTGACAATGGTGGCAGGGACACATAAACACCTGTTGGTAAGAGTTTGGAAATTAAAAGGAGGGTAGGACTGACCATACTTAGCTCTTTACACAAGTGAGCAGAATTGGTACTATTTCAATTTACAACAAGGGACTCAATTTACAATAAGGTACTTACTTTACAATAAGGGACTAAAACTCAAACCCAGAACAAGCACACATTTCCTTCCTTGCCTCTGTCGGCTGTGCTGGCCCTATAGAGGAGGCACCCCCAGATCATCTTAATGCCAACATTTCACTCCTAACTCTCCTCTTTAAGAGAACAAAAATCTCCCTGTTGAGGTGCACTGAGTATTGCCCAACAACTGAGTGTGGCTGTTCTCTGGAAACAATACAAAGCCATCATACCAACCCTGTAAAATGATGGGGAGATTGGCCACAACTACAAACACCAGCGAAGAGAGATCTTGGTGATCTCGGTACACAAAAGACTAGCAAGGCAGGGCTAGAAGGGCACACTAAGGCATTTTGTTCTGTAAATACACACACAACCTTTCAAAGAATGCAGATTATTTACGTGCTAAAAGTTAATGTGCCTGTTAATCTCTATTTAAAGGCTTCTGCCTTAGCCTAATAGTGCCAACTAGTTATGGTCCGTGAAACAAAGGTGGCTGCCAGCCACAAGAGCCAAATATATACTGGAAATTAATTATTTACTTGGCAGGCTCAGCAGTCACTTTATTATCAAAGCAATTTGGGCAATTTAGCTGTTTTATTAAATACTCAGTAGTTCTGACCTGTGTCACACAGATGACATTTGGCATCCCCGTGTCATGATGCTGCCTCTTCCCACCATGAGTCAGGAGTACCACGCTGTCAAACTCTTCTCCAGGAAAAATACTTGCAGGTGCAAACATCAGCAGTTGTCCTGGTAGTCTAGTTTAGAAAGTATTTAAAATAAGTATTTTAAATGTACATCTGCTCTGCGCTGGGCTCACACAACAGGAGGGAAATTTCAGACTGGAAGTTTTTATTGCAAGAAATTACAGACTCTTGAAGATGTGGATTGCAGTGGAAACCCTGATAACAGGTTTACTGTAGCAGGGACAAGTTAATATGGTGTGAAACAAAATCCCTCCTAAGCAAATACTCATGCCAGCATTTTCTGTTATATCAGCCTACACCTGATATATACTAGCGTACAGGTATGTACATCACTCCACTGAACAGTAGCAGAAAAATGAAAAGGAAAAAAGAGAGAGAAAAGAAGAAACCTTCAAGTATCTGTTAGTTTGGAACACATATCAAACTGCAGAGATTCTTGTTCAATAATGATTTGGTCCCCAAAGCTGTGTTGTTGCTGTTACAGACTGCAGTGATGCTATCAGAAAACAATTCCTCCAAATATTTAATTTTCCCCCTTCCTGTATTTTAACATACTGTCCCTAGTTACAGTCTTTTGAAGCTAGTAGTCCCTCTCTATAACTTCAAATATTTGGAAACACCTCAGTGCCATTTTAGGCATAATTTAAAGAGATTACCCATTTCAAGTTTTCCCCTCATCCCTGGGTTCCTAATGATTGTTATGCCCTGTCTGTATTACTCAAAGCAGAAACCGGCCTAGACAGGACCCTGACACCTAACAGTGTGCAGAACACCTAGCAGAACGGTCCTGTGAGGAAGGATAACTTCTCCACAACAGACATAGTCCAAAAGTCATGCTTGTTTTTTGAGCTACTGTGTCCCATTGCAAACTCATCTATTGTGTACTACTGACTAACTCTTACACTACTTAATAACTTTTTCCAAAATTTCTCCCTCTCAGGGTGTTTCGGATGATTTTTCCCGAGCTGCAGTAATTTTCTTTTCTCTCTTGTGTCCAGGTGGAGAATGGCAGAAGAGTGGTTAAGGAGTCTTGCAATGAAGCCAGCCTTGAGGGCAATTACCTGTGTGAGCCTGGAGCAAGACCCAATCAGCCCAACTAACTCTTCATTTATGCTGAGAAGTCTAAATCAGTTGAACATGATACCTTCCTCAGACACAACTAATAAGAGAAACTATCACACTTCAGACACATTAGTCTCGTGTACCACCTTGGTTAGTAAATGTTTGACCTTGATTTGTTCACAGTCTAAGACAGGAAGGAAAAAAGTCAATGAAACTTAACCACCCTCTTTCTCTCCCTGTTCCCTTTTCCTACTAAGGATCAGCTGTGAATAACTTTTCCCTGGTATTTACTTTCAGGTGACTAAGGTACATCCTAAATAGACCACACTAAACTGTAATCTAGAGACAACAAACTGTGATGCAGAATATCAACCAAACAGTAACTGCCTGAATTTATAGGAAGACAATTCTCATAAAATGATGTTATATATTTGATCATCAAATTGGGGGCAGATTTAACACTGATTTGAAGTCTACAATGCTGATCCCCATTAGAGTATCTGGCTAAACGGACCATATGTGTATTTGATTAGATTGCAGACCGTTCCGATGGTCCAGACAAGTCCCCTAATGAAGGTCTTGCCTACCAAATGGATCGAAACCCCATCAGCTCTAATGACTGGCATCAATCCCTCCCCACCTTTGTTTTCAGCAACAGCATCACAGTGCTTTCCATATTAATAACTGAGGATCTAATGACCACAATACAGAGGTAATTATAGAGTGACGAACAAGGAAACAATTTTGTTCTTTAAGTTATTTTGGGGTTTTTTTTAGATGGTAAATATATGTGACTATCACAACACTTTTATTAAGGTCTTGCTCAAGAGACCTAGGAGGAGACATGTAAGAGGAGAGCTAGCTCAACACAACTGGTACACATGTTTCTGTCCTACAAGCATTCTTAGAAAGTGGCAGAGGAAGGAATTTGAGGATCTTGATTGCCAAAACATTGCCAAAGTTAAGGAAGGGTGCTCTATGTGTGTGTCCAAAGAGTATTAGAGGAGTATTAGAGGGTTTCTTTGTCAAGAAACTGCATTTCTTTATGGCAAGTTTCCCACTATTGCTGTCTGAGGTGTTATAATAACCTCTACTTCACTGAAGCTTCCATCTGTAGTTTTCAACAGAAATAGGAGTCAGGAAGCCCAATTTAGGAAATTAATCTACACCTTTGCCTGTGCAGAAACACAGGCTGGAGCACCATCCCACTTCAGGAGCTCACATTAAAATGTGCTGGCAGCAGGACATAATACTGTACTGCTGGGCAAGTGTTCTTATCAGCGCAGGTAAATTTGGAACAAAATACTACAGAAAGAGAAATCTTTTCAATACTATACTGTTCTCATTTAAAAGCAGAGAGAAATATAGGATTTTAGTGCATTGCTGAAGGGACATGGAGAGACAGCTTTCATGTGACATGGAAGACTACACTAATCACCAGTGTCCAGCCCCTAGCAAGCAATTAATCTCTCTCTCAATCTACCTTTTAAATCAAAGGTTCCTGCTCTTTCTGAAATTATTGGATTATATTCTGACAATAAAGTTAAATTACACAAGGACTATCTAGAATACTTCATCACAAAATCAATGTGCATTATTTTAAATTTTGCTTTCTTCCTCATAACTTGCATACACACACACTGATCTATGAAAGTTTGTGTTCAGTAAGAACACAATTTCAAAAAGCTCCTGCTGCCTCAAGGAAAATACTGAAATATATTCTAAGACAGAAATAATTCTATTTATCAACCATTTTTCTTCCTCACCTCTTTGCTATTTAGAATATTTGCATGAAAATGGGATCTTTATTTCCCAAGAGTTCATCAGCTGCTCCTGCTATGATATAATTTCCATGGATACCAATTGTATGTGATGTTGCAAGCATATGACTAAAGGATAAGAAATAAGGAAGAGAGAATTCAACTGCTTTATTCTTTGGCTATGTTTTTGAGTAACTCCATAAACAAAACGTAAAGCTTTATCTAATCAATTCATCATCCACACAGATAACCCACCCAGTCCCTCTTCCTTCCAAGCCCTCTTGTCAAAAATGTCCCCACTTGTTTAAATGTGTTCAGTCTTTCAAATATTATCTGCTACTCAATGAGAACAAAACTCAGGAATTGAGAAGGTGACAAGAGAAAAAAGCCATTTTAATTCGCAATTCTTTAAGCTAAACTTTAAAACTTGCTAATTCAGAAATTTAAACGGTAGATTTCTCCATTAATTGGTAATACATTACCATCTTGGTAAGGTATTGCTTTCAGTAGTATGACTAGCAACAAATAATTATAAGTGTAATAAAAATCTATCTAGTAAGGAGTGAAGACATAACAAAGAAAACACAAAGTTTCAAAATGCATTTGTTTAATCAGTAGGTACAGCAATCTAATGCAGTGTGTCTGCACAACTACACAAGACTGAATTACTTCACAGTCTGATGTGGATTTTGATACCTGTGTCTTGTTAAAAATCATTTGAAGAATATGTTACCTTTGGTTTAAAGCCATTTCTAATAACAGGTTTTGGATGAACAAGTGTTCTCATTTTGTAACTATACAAAAAATATTTTTCAGATAACCTTGATCAGACTATGTCCCAGGGATTTCAATTTAGCTCAGAAGAGAAATGTCCAGAAGCAAACAGCAGAGTAGGCAGAGAGAACTCTAGTCTCCATTCATCCAGGGACCCCTGATGTGACTCGCAGGCAAGTCCTTGCAATATTTGGATGTAATGGTAACATGCATGACCTATAGAGATGCAGGAAGATAGTCATAACTATAAAGCCCTCACCATTATCTATCTACCTCTTTTCAGTATCTCAAAGGCAAGCAGATGTTTCACAGGGAAGGAAATGCATGCAAAGAGATCAAGAAACTTGGCCAGAGTCCAAGGCAGGGTTGGGAGCAGAGCTACAGAGAGAGGTCCCACAGGAGAGCACTAGCCACCAAGGCACAGTCCCGGTCCAAGGGTGGTCAGAGCATGGCAGTCAGGAGCACCAGGAATGTCTCACTCACTGTGTTTCTCCAAGCCCTAATAGCATCTCCCCAGCATCTCTCAAGTCACTCCTTAGTTACACTTCGCAAGCAAAGTCAAGCTTCCCTGCCGGCAGCTGAAAGTCACTGAGCCCCTTGGAGTTCCCACTATTTTTGCTTTTATTTATCCCAGGCTCATGCAGCATGCAGAGGGGCAACCACAAAAAGCCTCCCTGTAGCTTGCAGGCTCCTGCCTAGCGAGCCCATTCATTAGCTGAGAAGAAATGGGTGTTAACCCTCAGCACAGCCAGAGGGAGAGCGATTTAAAGTTTTCACGTCCTCCCTTCTGGTACAGAAGGTTCAATGCAAATATCAGGCTGGGGTGATACACGTTGCCTGTTACTCAGCCGCCGGGGCAGGCAGAGTGTCCAGCAATTTTGTAGTCTCCTCTCAGAAACTGAAATCCAAGGAATGTATACCCTACAGGGGCAAGGCTCAAAGTATGTATTTTCTGTTTGTTCTCTACTTCTAAGTAGCTTTAACGTTATCTCTGGGGTAGATACAAAGTTTTTTTTTAAAAAAAAAACTTTGCTCACCTGTCAAGTCTCATTGCCCGACATCAAGGAGATCAATCTGCCTTCCTTAAACACAACTTCTGGCTCTTTCAATAGGCTTCCCTTTTTAGATGTTGGTCTCCTAAGCTCCTCTCCACAGCCTGTCTCCCCTGCTGCATCCTTCAACAGATTTTTTCAAATCAGAACAGACAACCCATATAGGCTGACATGCTTTTTGCAGTGCTCACTGCTCACATCTGACTGTTACTACCCAATCTGCCTGCATTCCTGGATAGCACAGCAGAGGAGTGGGGATGAGAGGTGTCTTCTACATGTGTATAAGCATGCGCTTGGAAAGGACTCTTTTTCTGTAGTCAGTAAAAATGACATGGGTGAGGAAACTCATAAACATTATTGCCAGATAGTTTTGAGCACCAAGACTGTAAGATTTCTGTGGGAGAAAAAATAAAGGGAAACCAAGAAAAGGCAAAAATCCCCCAGATGTTATCAGAATTTGCCCTCTCTTTTGGAGATTTTTCCTTAGAAAGAAAACACTCTTGGGTGTGTGAACGCACAACCTGCTTTCTCTTGAATGCCAAATTCTCAGAAACATCATTCATCTTACTAGACATTCCTTCTCTGCCTGAGGTTCTGCATGCCCGATGCTGGTGGTTATGTCTTAACCTTAAAAAGTGGTTGAAATAAAACAAATATAGTGAAGCTCCAATACCACACAGTTATTTCAACTTTTATAGGGCGTTACCCATTAGAGGAGACTGACCTGAAGCAGCTCTCCTCTGCTCTTCCCCAGTCCATTCTGCCCTGTCCACCCCCCACCACCACACCCCCACCATGGGATATGTAAAAGAACACCTTAATTACATCAGTCTGAGCTAAAAGTGCATTTAAAATCAATCCAGGAAATGAGTAGCCCCCACTTGAGGGCAGAATCTCAAATCAGAATATGTTTTACAGAGCTGTAAAACTGTGTTTTCGAAGACTTTGTCAGGAAGGTGTTATTTGAATGCCAGTAGGGACGTCAGGCTCCATCTCTTTATAGACCTCAGGTCAGGAAAGGATGTGAGCACATCATCAGCTTTAGCCCCACTGATTTAAAGGATAGTTAAGCACATATTTTACATTCTGTCATGAACAGGAAATATGTAGTACTGTAGTCACCGTAGCTGCAAGGGGAATACACACACTTATACAGGCTACCTAGCTCACTGCAAAGGATGGTTACAGCTTTTCTTGCACTCTAAGCTATGATCAACAGAAAAGAAAAGGAACTGGCCAGAAGTGAACAATGGGATCAACTTATTAAGGTTTTTATTCAAACCAAATGTATGAAGGTACCATTTTATTATGCCTCACAGCAAGAATCATCCCAGACATCAGTGACCTTTCTGCAGGCTTAAGTCAGTCCTAGGGAGTCTAGGATCCCAAAAGCCCAACACCATGGACATGTATCCTGTCAGCACTGACCTGGCTCACCTGTGCTCATGCAGCAGCATTTCTGACCAGGGAGATGAGCCAGCATGTGGTGGTGCGATTCTTACCCCTACCCGCCCCTCCTTGTTGGGCTGCTTGATGCTAGGTGTGATTCCACCCACATCCCCTGAGCTATACACCAATCTGTGGAGATAAGGACTGCTGATCTTAAGGCGCCCCCTTAACGAGCCTGGCTCCTGCCCCTCCCGATTGCTCGGAAACTGTTAAAATGGCCCATCATCTCCTAAGGGCCTGACACACCTGTGCCTGGGATGTGGTCAAATGGGAACAATAACAGAGTTGCACATTCATCAAGTTCTTGTGCAACTGCTGGAAGGCACCAGAAGGTATTTGACAAAAGTCAATTATCTTGGACCCTATAAATTGTGACCACAAGGGAGACCTTTTGAGCTCTCCTGGATCACAGCAGGCCTGTGACCAGCATCTCCCCTGAGCTGGGACACCTCTCAGGTACCAGACCCTTAAGGTGTCGTCTGCTGCCAGAAGGCCAGGGCGAAGTCCACCCGCTCAAGTCTCAATTATTGCCTGTTGAGGAATGCCAAGGCATTGTGAGTATTTACTCTAAACTCGAGAGGGAATTTTTTCTTTGAGCTAGCTTCTCTTTCACCTGTTCTTCCTCTGTTTATTGGTGTGTGGGTATGTACTTCATTCTACTGAATCCAAATACTTTTGTCTCTGTGTGTGTGTTTGTATGTTTTGTGTATGCGCATGTACATATGTATAAATTAAGGTACTGTTAAGTAAGTTAGTGTGAATCTTGTCATTTTAGAATCTGTAATAAGTCGTTTTTCTTTCAGCATTTCTGAATTATTTTGTAATGATAAATTGCTGTTAGTCATTAATAAATCTAGATTTCCTGCTAAACCATCACAGTGTTAATACTTTCATCTGCGACACAGCATGAGCAATGAGAGGAAGAGCAGCAGGGACAACCTATTTCCAGAGCCATCCTACCTTAACCAAACCATGGTGTCGCCCCAGGGGAGGACAAGTGTCCCTCAGATGGAGATGCTCACCATGGCTTCCACTCCTCTCCACAGAACATGACCCTGGGGAGGCAGCTACAGTGCTGCAGGACCCCATATTTCAGGGAGGGGGAGTGGAAGGTGCAGAGACCCACAGCCCTGCCAGGTGAACAATGACCCATGCTGCTTCTGCCATGTTCATGCCACTTCTGTCATGCAGCCCTCTTGCTCACATCTCTGCAAATCCCTGGAGGGAGAGAGGCTGTGCAAGAGATGATGGGGGCTACCGGAAGAGACAGTGAGAGGATTCAAGAGAGCAGAGAGGGGAGGAGGCGGCAGCAGTCAAAACACACACCTGGAAATCACCAGGAGCCACTGTGCTGTGAAAGCTGTTGGCAAGTTTTATTTTTGGAGACACTGACTCTTAGTGGGATACAGTCACTCTCCCTCACAGTCCCCCAGGTTACCAGCTGTCCGTGGGGGCTCCCTGGAGTAGAGGCTGTAGTCCAGCTGCATCAAGCCTACACAGTAATTTTAGTGTACTCCCATAAACTAACCACGTAGGTGCTCTGCAGTGGCTAGAAGCACTCTGAAGCTTACCAGTTTCAAAAGACAGTGACTATAGTTAGCAGAAGAGAAACAGATTTCTGGCATACATGTTCCCTACCTACTTTGAAAGCTCCTTCAGTTTAGAACAGGGTCGTCTGACATGCTCAGGCTCTCTGCCCTCCTTCTTACTTCATCTTTTTCTCCAAATCACAGGGAGGTTCTTTTCCTCCTGTTTCCAGACAGCTTCCTTTGACCTTGAAGGGCCTGACAGGTAACAGACCTCTTGCGCAAACTGTGCATCCTTTTCCCTCTCCCTTTCATCCTAATACTTCAACATCCCATCACAAATTTGTTTTGCTGTCAAGAACTTTCTAGTCTCCCCTGTCCGTTTCCTCAGGGCAAGTCTCCAAACATCAGCCAACTCCCTTTTAAGGTGTTTCCACACCTAACTAGCTTTTTTTTTCCTGCTCTGGAAGATAGATAAGCAATGTTAACAGCAATGAGTAGATTCATATAGACTAAGGCATTCATTATATGGCTGTTTCTTACAGTGTAATGTCTCCAGTTGTCACAGAAACATTTTTTCCCCATGAGATGTAAAACCAGAAAGAATAAATAGAATACCCATATCTAATATAATTAAGTACAGTCACTCTTGAAAAAGGGAATACATGGAATACAAAACCCTGGCATCTGAATGTGAAGCTCTTTAGCAAAACTTGTCAGTGCTTCAAGAAATAAATATGAAAACTGTACCACAAAACACTAGATGCATTATTATTAGTATCTTTAATAACAGTACAAATATTAAAGTGTCATATTGTTTACAACACAAAATTAAAATTTTAATTTTAATCAGTCCTGTTTACCCAGCAACATGCTGATTAGCAGAGTTGATTGAACAGTGGAGGAAAAAAAAAACCCACTCACAAGAAGATATGCTACATAAAAGACTTGAGCACGAGTCAACAAGCAGCAACAGCAGAGTTATACAGCCAACTAAAGAATGTACCCAAATCTCTGGCAAAACAAGACACAACTTATGCCACTGAAGCAGTGATTTGAATATATTTCGTTTCCTCTCCTTTGGTGCAAGGAGCCCTTCTGAATATTTGCATGGCAGAATTGAAATACACATTAGTTTGAAACAATGAAGGAACAGGGAGGTAGAGAGCAAAGTAAGAAATCCCAGGAAACTGTAGGCAATTGCTTCTTTATTATGCATATTTTGCTGCTGGAGCACATTATTCTCATTCTCCTTAGGGCACCGTTTGTTAAGAGTGCAGTAAATAATGTCAACAACTAAAAAAAAAAAAAATCAAGCTTGATGTGCTGGATTTTTTTTTGCCTCATATTTGGATGAGAGGGAGTGCTGACAGAGGCCAGATTTTCAAGCACAAACCTTGAAGCGTACAAGACAGAAATAGCAGTTTCCCATTCCAAATGCTACTCCTTAATTCCTCCTGAAAAAAAATTTTAAAATCAGATAGAGACACAAAACAAATCACTGTAATTTCATTACCCTATCACACACATCTTCGTTTTAAGTGTTGCCCTTCTGCTGCACAGTTCACAGAAAGATGGTTCCCTTCTTGTTCGCTATTCTGAGGGACCTGCAGGAGCGCTCCCAGCCCTCCCGCCACAATTATCTTGTGGTGCCTTGCAGGCATGGAGCTGCCCAAGGCGCCTTCCTCCTGGGATACCTCCTCAGCAGGAAAGGGATTCAAAGCCCAGCCACATCGGTGCCTTTGAAGCATTCAGACGACGTAAATCCACTGCTCCTGAAGATGAGCAGCGTTAGGAAGCAAACTGCGGCGATTAAGCTCCTACTCTGGCAAAAAAAAAAAAAAAAATCAAATGCTGCTTCCTTCCATAGCTTGATTAACCACATGCTTCATTAAAGCTTTTGCTGCCATTTAACTGAGCTGTAAATGCCAGGAAGATTTTTTTTTGAATGAGGCAGAGAGAGTTCACAAACCCTATTTTTTCCCCTCTTTCTTCTTTTTCCCCTCATTTCCTTCAAGCCAGAGAAAGTAAACAGGTGAATTAACTGTAAAAGGAAGGGAACGTGGATTTAAAGGTTTCACATAGGGTTTCTTAGACAATCAGCTGTTTAATGCTTTTCTACCATGTGCCTTGCCATAGTTCCCAAAGCTGAAAACACAGAGCAGATTCAGACTAAGCACCTGAAATAAGTTTTACCCCTCTGTTCTCAAATCAGAGAGAGTTTTAAATTTGATAAGCCCGGATTTTAAAGGGAAGGGAGAGAGAAATCTGCTAAAAGAGGCTTTAGTGGTGTAAACTCTTTAAGCCACCACCACTGAAGAGAAAGAGTTGGTACCTCACACTTTCAGCCCTGTATTACATAAATCCTTTTCTTACCTACAACTGAGAAGAAACAGCTGCAAATAAATGGTCTTTCAGCTGTGGTCACTTCTGTACTTCATTCTTAAGTGCTCCCAGTGTAGCAGAAACCCAAGCCAACCCTGCTGGATTACTAGCGTAGCTCGCTGCTCCTTCATGAGCCCCACACTGCTCAACAGCAGCTTCCAGGCTCCCTGCAGCCCACCTGCTCCCCATAGCCCCAGCTGCACCTCATAAACTTGTCCCAGGCCCTCGGGGGAGACTGAACCCTGTGTAATTGCTGCTTCAGGGTGATCAGGTGAGGCCTCTGCGCTTTGTCCCACCTCACTTGCATAAAGGCTCCCATCACCCAGCTTCAGAGAGAAAAGCCAAGAGTGACCAGTCAAGAATTTCTGTTTATTTTACTTGTACTCAACAGCTTAAAATCCCTACAAGATTAATTTTGGTAGCTGACAAACTACTGCAGCTTCTGCAGTTATGTACATAGAGCTTTCAGGCCAAGTGATGCACCAGAAGTGCTTTTACTGCTGATGTTATCATAGGCTAGTTTGGAAATCAGAACAATTGTACTGGTCACAGCATACTTTTTGTGAAAATATTCCTAATATACAAAGCAATAAAATGCTCAGTCAGTGATCAAAGCCTCAAAGATGGAGATTATGCTCTTATTCAGTATGCCAGCCTGTGAAACCACCCTTTCTTAAATGAAATTTATGTAAATAAGATTGCCAGTTCCTTGGGTTCTCTGACAGGAGAATGAAATAATATTTAGAAGCAAAATCTAGGTGATGGCAGGATTTAGATTTAACCTTTAAGATAAAGTTATATTGAACTGGATAGGATCACAGCATTTTATTTCAATGTGATTTCTTCCTCCAATTAATGCTCCTGAAGTAACTACTCCTGTCTTCAGCTTCCTGTACTGTGTTTTTCAAGCAATCCTTAATGAAGCCTCAGCCTGCAGTCACCTCCCCTTCCCCAGCAGGCTGGAGGGTGCTTTTACCATGGAAGTGGTGCTGGTGGCCACAATGGGACCTGTGAAGTTTCACGTTGGTGAGCCATCAGGCTCAAAGAGTCAGTGGTTCAAAGTCCAGCTATATTAATGGCTGGAGGAATGGGTTGATGGAAACACGATGAAGTCCTGCACCAGGAACAGAACAACTCTATGCTGGCTGGGTGCCCACTGGATGGAAGGCACCTGGGGAGAAAGGACTCAGGAATCCAGGTGAACAAGAGATGAAGTGCCCTTGCAACAGAGAAGGCTAACCACATCTCAGGCTCTACCAGAAAGTGTGTAGGCAGCAGGTTAACAGCTCCTCTATTCAGTTTATGTAGGCCCACATCTGGAGTAGCGTCATCTTTGGGCTCCCCGGTATGAGACAGACCCTAAGACGGTGAGCGGATGGAGCACACGATGCATGAGAAAGGATGAGAGCGTGGCATTTATTCAGCCTGCAGAAGAGAAGGCTAAAGGTGGGGGGAACCTAACTGCTGACTTCAGCTACCCGGTTACAGAGAAGACAGCGACTCTTTTCAGACATGTACAACAAAAGGATGAGAGGCAACAGATATAATCTGTAGCAATGGGAACTCTGACTGACGAAAAAATAAAAAGACACAGTGAGGGTGTCAGTCAAAAATTGAATGAATGACCAGAAGGGCTGCAGAATCTCTGTTCTTGGACGTACTCACCTAGACAAGGCCTGAGCAACTGATCTAACTTGTAAGTCACCGGTGCTTTCAGCAAGGGGTAAGACTAAATGCTCTCTAGAGGTCCTTCCAGAATCACAGAATCATCTAGGTTGGAAAAGACCTCGAAGATCATCCAGTCCAACCATTAACCTAACACTGACAGTTCCCAACTACACCATATCCCCCAGCGCTATGTCAACCCAACTCTTAAATACCTCCAGGGATGGGGACTCCACCACCTCCCTGGGCAGCCCATTCCAACACCTCACAACCCGTTCTGTAAAGAAATACTTCCTAATATCCAGTCTAAACCTTCCCTGGTGCAACCTGAGGCCATTCCCTCTTGTCCTATCACTTATTACTTGATTAAAGAGACTCATCCCCAGCTCTCTGCAACCTCCTTTCAGGTCTCCCCTCAGCCTCCTCTTCTCCAGACTGAACAACCCCAGTTCCCTCAGCTGCTCCTCATACGACATGTGCTCCAGACCCTTCACCAGCTTCGTTGCCCTTCTTTGGACATGCTCAAGTAATTCAATGTCCTTCTTGTAGTGAGGGGCCCAAAACTGAACACAGCAATTGAGGTGCGGCCTCACCAGTGCCAAGTACAGGGGTAAGCCCAAACGATTCTATTCATCTTGAACCTGAGCTTCAGGAGGAGAAACACAGTTTATTATATTTACCTGTTCTGTTTCCTCTAGTAATATTTATTTATTTGGAAGTCAAAGCACTATCTCCCGAACTATTAAAAAAAAGCCAGAAGCATACAGATTTTTAGGCATGCACACAAAGTAAGGGTCAATCCTCCTTTAAGGTTTGCTCTAAAACATTAACCTCAAAGCACATGCTCTCTCAAAAGTTGTGCATGTGCTTTTTCCCTTTCCATAAATTTGCCCTGGAAATCAGAGAACCCACTTACTAGCCTGAGTCAACTGACAATTACTCTGAAAACCTGTATATGTGGCTCTATTAGATCAAAAACTGATCAGAAGAAATCTACAATCCTATCACATTCTCCAGTACTGCTCTGTTGTTACACAAGCAGGAAAGTCCTGGGGAAAAACAAAAAAAGAGTCATTATAAAAAAAAGTACATTCCTAAAAACACCTGGACATTGGTTCAAAAACCTCCTGAGTTTTTATGCACATCATACATTCCCATTATCCAAGGCCTGACATAAAAATACTTAAAGTAACCAGAATCACAATACATATATCTTTTAAGTCCGAACTTAGATCAGCAATTATCTATGAAGAAAACAGCAATTTTGCTGCCAAAACCAAAAATTCTGCTTCTTCTCTCCCCTCTGTCCCATTGTAAGACCAGCATAACTCAAAATGCTTCTGCTTATTAATTCAGGCCAAAGAAAAAGATGTGCATAAGCTGTTCTAGTAACATTTTATTAAAGTAATTTTTCAGGTTTCACCCTCCCCCTCCACATATGTGCAAATTTCTTCTTCTGGCAGTAAGCCACAGACCAATTTTGAGGTGGAAAACAGTTGTAAGAAAAAAAGAGAAAGTAAGAAATTACTTTATAAATGGACACATCTTATAATATGTTACAATGCTCTCTTTAGTAGCCAAATGGTTCATGAACATTACACTTTATGTAATGTCACAAATGCACAAAATATGCTTTGCATATGATTGCAAAAACAGCAGCACTTGGGAGCCAAGCACATAGCTTAACATTATAATAATGAGTCTACTTCAATGTAGTAGATTTTAGTAAGACTTTAATAATACTGGTATGAAGCCAAATTACATAATGTCCCAAAATATGAAACAAAGCTTTTATAAAGAAAATAAAAGCTCACTGAAGTATAACCACATTTAAAAAAAACCCCAACAACAATCATCAATGTTATCTAAACAAAGCCATTAGGCATATTTAATTTTCAAAAAATCAAATCAGAGGAAAGGAACTCAAATCTATTCCCAGATCTCAAGATAAAATTAAAAAGGGTATTATTTTAGGCAACATTGATGAAAATGAAAGTACTACGCCAGCACTGGGAAACAAGCTAACACCATAATTACCTCTTTTGGCACAGATATGGATATGGGTTGACTATCTCCAATTTCTCTCAGAGGACAAAAAATGATTCAGTTACCTTGAATAAGGTTGATTTTAAGACTGAGCTATGTTGGATTGTCTAGAAACAGCTTAGACCAATAAAATAATTTCCTTCTACACATGAAAACCAACTCCAAATGAGTCCCAAAGGTAAAGAGACAAACGATTACTCCCTCAACCCCCTCCAATTCTGGAGTCTTGAGGAAAACAAGGAAAGCACCTGTAAAGTTTGGTCTGGCATGGATCATTCTCAGAACAACTTCCTCTCTCATCCCTCCCCATGTATGACAGTGTTAGACAGCAACTAGAAGAAAAATCAGTATTTCATTTGTTGGGTAATGCATGCACAATATCACACATTCTTAAAGCTGTATAACCTTTTAAATATTAGTGTTATGCTAGTTGGAAGATTAGTATTTGCATGGATAACATTTTTTGTCCTTCATAAGGATCAACTATTTAGATCCACATATCCAGTAGAGAGATCAACATATATTAGCGTATTACAATGTACTGCTGGTTACAATAAGTACTACTGTTAGAGTCTAAAACAATGCTGACAGCCTATCAGAGCATGTGGTGATGAATACATTGAGAATCAGAACAGTCTTCTTTACATACATTATATTGTCTCATTTACGTGTCTCAAGACTTTTTAAGCAGTTTTGATAAAGGCATTAAAAAAATTTAAGTAGATTTAGATTCCACATGACAAGATGAAGTGAGGGGGACATTTTTATGCCTTCGATTTCTTAGAAGTCTACTTTAGCTACAGAAGCCATTAAAAAGTTGCAAGTAACTTCAAGATGAAAGGCATTAGCAGCTTTTTAGAAAAGGATAATCACACTCTTCTAGAGACTTAATGAGACTTAATTCACAGAAGCTTTTGACTTGGTCTGCTGTTAATTGAATCAAAGTCGATGATGATCTTGTTACACTTTGGCTTGAATTCCCTAAAATAAAGAAAAATACAGATATTACTTAGTGACTAGTTAAAGCATTTTGCTTGCTTTAGCTCCAGCTAAATTTTTGAAGGAATAAAAAAAAAAACCCTTCCTTGGATTCACATAGTTTTCATCTCTATGGGAGCCAATTATAGTGCACCACACTGAGAGAAACCTGGACAAGAAAGACTAAGACAAAAAAGACACATGGGGTGGGTTAGCCTGTACATTCTTCGGCTATTGGAGTTCATAAATTACCCAGGAGTCAAAGGACTTTTAACAACTTAGCCGCAGGTGGTGGCATCATGTTACCAGGGCTGGGGTTTTGGTTCATATATATTTATATTTCAAATATTTTAAGTATATATTTACAGATATAGGTACACATATATGTATCCATAAACATATTTTAATATACTGTGTATGTATCGTATATACACATATATGTGCACATATGTATATATAGAAGATATTTGGAATACAATTTGATAAATGGCTTTGATCACTTTTTTCCTGCCAAGTTTTCAAAGAACACTTTCAAACTTTGCCTCAGTATATTAAAATACTTTTTGTGCTAGGGGAATAGATCACATTATGCATCATACTAGGGAAAAACCAAACTAGTTAAGAGGGAATCATTTAAAAATTGTAACTTCAAAACTGTAAAATTAATACTGCCACAAAATGTTTCCTTTTATTATCATTAGAGCATCTGCTACAGCAATTAGCAAGGAAGGTATTTGGGGACCGAGCATATATTTTCCAGTCTACCAGTAAACAAAGGATTATGCAAATAGTGTGGATTTAGTGCCTAATTAAGCTCTGCAGATCAGTTCAAGAGATTCATTAAGTACCACCTACATCCTTAACAATCAATACAAGAATGAGTAACAGTCAACACAGAAAACCACATGCTGCTGACCACAGAAACTCTGAATACTTTGTCCAGAATAACAATCTGAAATGCAAGGAACACTTCTCACCCTGGGGAAGTTACAAGATTTGACTTGCAAGAGAATGATTTATGCTTCTTAGTCAAATACTCTTAGTAGACAGGAAATAGACTGAAGGACTAAAACAGAATTTCAAGTACTGCTGGTTTTCATGGCTGTTTCTTAACCCAGTAGGTAGCTTTCATCCTAAAATTTTATGTCAGAATTGTTATGTTTGCAAATTTTTCGAAGTCTTTATATTAATACTGTAAAACTTTTTAGGGTTGCAAAGCCTCCAACTGCATAATTAGCCTCACCCACAGCATGTTATGGCTATCAAACTAGCTGTTGAACAGATTGTCTTTAGGTATCTCTGTCAGTGTCTTTAAAAACCCCACTCTTCAAACGTTTTTCAGATTCTCATTACTTTAAGGCAGATATTCCAAGTTTTATCCTTTTCTCACAAGAAAAGCTGACCAAAGAAGACTGGACAGCTATAGGCACCAAGAATTAATTACTTATGGGCGGCCGGTTTGACACCTTTCCAAACTGACTGCAACAAAAAGATACTGAAGTTTCAATAAGGATCAATTAATCCACAAAAAAAATCAACCGGTCATTTCAGTCCAACTCATACGATTATGGGAAAAATCATGTTGTAAGGGACTTCAGGAGACCACAGAGTCTAACCTGCTCGAAGCAGGGTCAGCGATGACTCTCCCGAGTACAATGTAACAACTAACCATTACATTCGCAATTTCACTTGCATTACAGCAATGAAATGAGTATTCCAAATGGACCATGTTCTCATACAAACGTTATGAAATTGAAATTTAACCATATACAATGCAAAAAGAATGGTGCAACAGTCTGTCAATCCGGTATCTTTTGCAGGCATACAGAGCAAGCCATCTACAAACACTACTGAAGAATAAAATGCTGCACACTGCAAAGAAGAAAAATTTTTGCCTAAAGTTGGTCTCTTTCACACACCATTTTCTTCCTTTCCAAAATAAAACCAAAGTTAATCCAAAGTTCTCTTACCTGTATATAACACCCGCTAAATCAAACATCCGCCGTGCAGCTGTCATTTCCATAGTGTCATGATACTTGTCAGACATAAAAATAACTTCCTTTATGCCTAAAAAAGTCATATTGAAAAAATGTTAGAATTACACTGGAAAAAAAAAAAGTAATGTCTGGTGCACAAAATCAGAAAAGGCAGCATTCACCCACATGCTCTAGAACTCCTTGGTACACCTCTACTTTCCAGAATACTATATATTGTACTTGAAAGTAAGGCTATGTAAGGTAAAGCTGTTTTGGAAGACAGTTCTTTCATAAATGTTGGAAAATGTTTTTCTCCACTTTCACCTAAGTTTAACTCAGAAAACCAGAACCAAAAACTCATAGGCAAAACTACATGACAGACTAGAAATTAAGCATTTTTGCAAAAGTAATTGAAAACTTATCTTCCTACCTCTCTAAAATTCCTCACAAAGAACTTAAACCCCAAATCCTATTCCTCTTCCAAATGTATAGCTATAAAAGGATGTTTTTTTCTTTTGTTCTCTGTTTTATAACCCTCAGTCCAGGTTCAATTCCTCATAAATGCATGCTGTCTCAAATTGTTGAATGATCTATGCCTAAATTACTTAGGCAGAGGAGAAGCCTAAAGGCTGACCCAAGAGAATTCACAAGCGTTTCAGAGCCTATCAACATCTTACTGTATTTACCAGACAACATGAATATCAATACACCACAATTTAGTGCTGACCTAAGTGCAAAAGGAAAAGGATGAGGGACTACACTGAGAACAAGTAGCCAATCTACCTTGAAGATCATTTGATTTTGATTCTATAAATAAGAGAATTGTAGCACAAATACAGAATATCATCATCTTTCACCCTTCACCTCTATTCATTTCAAACTTTACTGACCAAAAGAAATAAGTGTTCTGTTTGCTACTTTCTTCTTAGATTCCTGTGGCCATAAATGGTGAGAGAAACTCCCCAGAACAGCAATCCACGCTAGGATTGCAAGACTTTACTCAATGAGCAAAACATATGCTACCTTAAGCAGAGATTTTTACAGAACTGAAGCCTACTGCAGATACTGCCTAATCTGAAAAAAAGGAGACACATTTAGGCCAGCACACTTACTGCAGTGGCACAGATTTATAACAATTGTAATGAAAGACATAATTAAAGTAGGATCATAGAAGTCTTATGACATTTATGAGCAAAGATATTTTAAAATCTTCAAATATCTACCATGCATCACATTCAAATTAAAATTTCATGTATATACTCCCAACAGACCTTTTGTCATGCAGAAGTTTATTTCTTTCTGCCCTACTCTATTCAATGTGTCAGAGCACAGTAAAATTGACAGTAATTATATGCAAAGCCTGTGTTGTTCTTTGGCAGCTCCTGGTCTAAGAAGTTACAAACCTAAATGAGAAGCACGCTTTGAATCACAGAAGATGCAATTAGCACCGGAAAAATTTGGCACCATTCAGATGCAAAAAAACCCCACAAGTAGCATCTTATGAAGTTGACAGTGCAAT
The DNA here is from genome assembly GCF_031877795.1 of Strix aluco. Taxonomy (NCBI): domain Eukaryota; kingdom Metazoa; phylum Chordata; class Aves; order Strigiformes; family Strigidae; genus Strix; species Strix aluco. The sequence continues at coordinate 37,459,205 of NC_133934.1, read as the reverse complement.
TAATTTAGATCTAACAGCAGCAATTTAACATCAAATACATCCGTGATAAGATACCAACGAGCAAGCAGCACTGCAACGCTGACAAATCAAGCTGGCACTACTCCTTACCTGCCTGGATGATGAGCTTTGCACATTCATTACATGGAAATAAGGCAACATACATGCTGCAGCCTTTCACATCAGCTGAGTTTTTGTTCATGATGGCATTCAATTCGGCATGGCACACTGATTTAAAAAAAAAAAAGAAACAATTCATAATACCGTTCATTAAATCAGTCAAACTAAAACTAAAGTGTTACAATATAACTGCTTACATCTTTTCAAAGGCAAATAGCTTGCACAGCTTGTCATAAAGGGCAGACAAAGAAATAAAAGCAGAAATACGAAGATCAATGAAGGTCAATTGTTCTGACCAGGCTGCCGATTAGTAATGATATCATTAAGCGCATTAGCATTGCCATTTGCTAACACCTATTGCAGGCAACAAAGCCGTAGGCTGTGGGCCAAGTAGTTGCAACCACCCTAAGTGAAGCAATATCTCACAGCTTCACAACTCTCTGGAGTATCTAATTGCCGGTATAAAACAGCTCATTTATGTGTTTACATGCACAGATAGGAACAGTCGTACGGTTATAAGAGCACGCTGTGCGCTCTTAAAGGCAGGAGAATCGCAAAGTAAAACCGAGCAGCTCTGTCCTCAGGGTCTCAGAACGGCTCAGCACTGCTGCGTGATTCTCTCACCCCAAGAATACACAAGACACACTCAACCATAAAAATGTCCCAGCTTTAATATTAAAGTGAGTTTACTGCTCATTAAAAGGTGCCAGACTTCCCAAGCAGGAAAACAAAGTCCTCTATTTCTCCATGGATTTGAGTTAGGCCAGGTAGCAACAGACTACCCTGCCTCATTCCACCATAACACAATAGCTCTTTCTGGACAGATCGCACCTTAGGGTTTTAAGTTTTTATGCTGTACACATCAGCAGATTATCTAATGTGTTACCAACACAGGTGAGAAGAGCGCAGTTTCTGTGTCAACCACCATGAACCTCTGAAAAAAACATTAAGATCTCTGCGAGAACTTCCTGTTTACTCCTAGGAATGACAGCAACTTGCATAATTTATTTACCTACATCCTAAGAAACTGCCTGCTGCCCTGACTTACTTCATAAACAGGTGTGGTGTGGGTCTGAGCTCATCTAGAGACCTGCGTGTGCAGACAACATGAAGTTTTCCCACTGCTTATTTTGAAGAACAGATTAAAAAAAAAATTTCTCCCCTTTGCGTACATGCAAAAATTAAAACAGGCAGTTTCATAGCACAAGTTCATAGTATATTTGCTACTATGTACTGACCTCTGTGTGAATGATCTCACCACACAAAGAATAACCAAGGGCAGTGCCTTCAACGCAGGAATCCTTGCTGAATGGAAATGTTTTCTGTATGTGCTAAATGTCTACATGGAATTTTCTATATAACAGCTAATGCCCTACAAATTTACAGCCTAACTTCCAGCACACAAGCTTTCCCATATAGACAAGTCACAAAGGACCAAACACTTGCTAAAGAAAGCTCAGTATGGACTTCTACAAGCAGTCCCCAGCATCACCATGACCATGCTGTCCACATACCTTCTTGTAACCAGTAAAGGCAGAAACTACCATAAAAAGTAGGAAATTAACAAAAAAAGAACCAACCAAGCACCATCACATTAAGGTTTCTATTACTATTATTATTGTTTCTGTTGCAAGTGTAATTGGGTCACACTGTATTTTGAACATATGCCATTAAGTGTACAAGTTATACAATTACATGAATCTATACATTTACAAAATCCAGAAAATACATTTAAGTCCAAGTATATTACTGAGTTACACTAATCTTATGTAGCCTTCACAATAAATAGTCAGAGAATTATTTTTCTGGGGTTACAGAGGATTGAGCGAAAAAGAGTGTCATTATTTCCTCAACGGGAACTAGGTTATGTCAACAGGACAGAAACATCACTTTTAAGTTTCTTTGAACAATATACTTATGTCCTAGGCAGCATCTAAAATATGGAAGGCCTCCAGAAAGAAGGATGAGGGAATGTTTTCAAAGGCTCACAGAACTAAAAAAAACCAACTCTGATTCCTTCAGTAAATATTTTTCTTTCACTATAACTCAGAAATCTTCAGCCATAAAACCAGACAAGTTTCATTATTAGTACTGCAACAAGTTTCCTTCCTGTGCTGATGAGAAAGAAAGGCTGTTTTGGCAGAATTCTACAAACTTTCAATAACAAACCTCTTCCTAAGCAAAAACAAGTTCAGGCCAAAAATAACTTATGGAAGATAATCAGCTGGAACAAGGGAAAAGCAAAATTTTGCCTCCTGATCATCTTAAAACAATCTGAAGTTAAGAACAATTACAACTCTCCAGTGCGGAAAGAAGACACAGAGATGGTAATAAGGAAGAAACAGACTAATCATTCCAAGACAAAAAGTAGTGGGGTCTCCAATAAACACAGCAGGCTTTCAAAAACAAAAGGAGGTCGGTTTTTCATGCACATTGTAGTCTAACAAAGTATTTCTTACTGCACTTACTGCAGAAAGCAGTACAGAACTGGAAGTTTGTACTGATTCCGTAAGTCATCTTTTCCTTTCAGTATTCTTTTTTTTTTTAGTTTACTGGGCTACTAAATAGAAAACCACTAATGGCTCAGTTGCTGGAACCTGGAAGAATATTCTGGGGATCTATCATGACATGTGTCTTTGCTTTATACATTTCCCTAGACATCTGCTACTGGCCCCTGTAAGGGATATTACACTAGAAGATCCTTAAGAAGGCACAAGCATCAGACAAATATTTTTAGGCTTTGTCTCATCACTCTCATTTCCCCTTTCTCATATTCCCCTCTCTCTGGCAGATAGGGATTGACTGTTAACTGATTTATAGACAAGATAGTCTATCATCCCCAGATTTTTCTTATAGACCTGCCCAGCGTTGTACAGTGCATTCGTGAGGGGCAGAAAACAAATCCAGGAGTACAAAATCCCTCTTGGTAATAACTAAGTAGTTCACATTTGGGGTGTTACGAAGTTTTCTAACCTGTTAAGAGCTCCTACTCAAATACTGTTCTCTCTCAGACAATAAGAAGCTAACTTAACCTTTCACAGGTGCACAGTATTCAGAACTCTGAAAACTGTATATTTAAATAGACTAGTAAAACTAAGAATTTTTACAATACCCTATGTGTTTTGGTTTTTTTAAAAAAATAATATTCATGTATAGCCAACATAATATTAAATCTGCAACACTGGTTTCCATTCTGGAAAAGTGGCTTGAAAAGTATTCTCAAAAGGCTTCATTAGCTCAAGAAATAACCATGCAACAAGAAGATAGTGTGTACTCTGACATTCCCACCACCTGTACTATATTCACTGGGGCGGGGGGTGGGGTGGGAGGTGGGGCGTAAAGCAGAGGAATGACTGCTTCATTACTGGTAGTATTAATTGCTAATGTTTCTATCTTTTCTCACTGCACAGTGCTTTCTGTTGCATATTTGAGGTTGCACTCATCCTTAAGCCCACCTGTAAATAAGAGAACCCTACTTACATTATTAATGGTCATTTTTCAGGATTAACCACTTCACATGAACATGGTCTTAGTACACTTCCCACCTACTAAATGTGTTCCGACTAGTGACTTTTTAAGAACAAGAGGACTAATCAAAGTGTTTCTTAATACTGTTTAAAGGCTTACATGCTTGATGAAGAGCTTGGAGTAGGGACCACCATAATGTGCCACCTTTTAAGAAGCAATCAAAGGAGAGGCTGAGTGGAGTGGCCTTTGTATGTGACTAATTACTAACTAACTGAGCCAGACTAGGAATTTTGAGAAATTATGCACTACATATGGTATTACATTTGAAAAGAATATATTTCAATGCATAGATTGTCACACAGCAAGTTTTGCCTTATTTATTAACGTAAGTTTTTATACTGTCACGTTAACCAACCTGACAAATACGGATTCCCAATACAGATACATGGTAACAGCATGGCATTCTTCAACATAAACCTGGCACAGAAATGGATACAGGGAGTTCTGTAATTTGGCCCACTTCTCAGCCTTTTGGTAAAACCTTCATCTTTTCGTGTTCATCTCTTGGCCATCCCATCTTTGTCCAAGCTCCACCTACCAGTTATCCTTTACTCGCTGGACCCCTGACACTGGACATAGTAAGGATCATGGAAGGGACCAAAATATTATTGAAGGGAACAGGGTCTGGAATGACAACCACTGGGGACAGTGGTTGATGGATCTGGAATTTGTAGAATGACATCAATCTCTTTTCAACCTTTGTGAAAGCGCAGGGATGGTTTCTCACTGTGTTAGGGGAAGGCAGGACACTGATGTAGGGCTGACACTGCCCTCAGCCATTCCTGCTGCTCTCTTTCTTGCTCTGTGTGGGGGAGGATGAGCAGTTGCTGTGGTCAGGGCAAGGAGGCAAGGATAACACCCAGATTTCACTGGAGTCCTAGTCTCTTCAGACCGCAGTCAGAAAAAGGGAACAGTCCCAGCCTCACTGCTTGCTTTCGTGAAAAAGGAGAACTGGGAAGTGAAGATGGAAACCACTCAGCCCATTTATGAACATCACAAAATCGGCTGGAGGCAGACCAGAGAAGCCGCTCTCAAAACCTGAAATGCTTTAGCTAATCCATCCCATTTCCCAGTTCCTCCCATCCTGCTCCAAGTTTGTTCTACTCTCAGCAGAACACAGAGGCATTTCTTAGTGGGCAAGCCGAACAAGAGAAATTATTCCAAGTGTTTCCAAACCTTCAAACTTTCTAGAGATTGGATGTATGACACTAGAATTGGACAGAAATCCATGCAGGACAAGAGAGTGAGTGGCTGTAGGTGGAGACTGTCTCCTGTAGATCCCCTTTCCAGCTGAAGCCTCAGCTTTGTATTGCCAATTGGAAAGAGAGCATCACACTTCTTCTTAGTGCCTTATCAAGTTTTGTGCTGTCAAAATAACAGCTTCTACAAAAGTAACATTTGCCTGAATATCTTCGAGTGTTCATCTCTAAAAAATTGACGAAAAGCTCATAATCCTAACACGAGGAAATGTTGATAACAGTTTGTTTCATTTTACACAGCAGGTACTGTTCAATTAGAGCATACTTTTTGCCACAGCACATATTTTATCGTATCTGAACCTGTATAAATATTTGTAAGCATATTTACTCAATATTTTCTCTATTGCTCAGAGGTTTCTAAATTTGCCAGTCATTTTAATTTAAAACTCTCTTAATTAGAGACTGGTTGTCAAATGGGTGTTCTTAGATTGCAGTGGAGACAGAGGGCATAACAGGAGCATAGCAACTAGCATTAGTGGGAAGACTTGCGTTAATAGGAGAAAAATGTAGTATTTTAAATGATCGGTGAGAGGAAACAGCATCATCAAATCCTTGGATTCATCTAACAGAAACAGAGGGCACTCACTTTTGACTGTGAAAACCAGAATTTTGTCTAATTATTAAGAAGCTTCTGCACACGGTACTGAACACAATACTTCAGGAAAAGCTTTTAATAACATTTTAGTAAAGTAGGTATCTAAAAGTGGCCTTCCATTTCTCTCATCTGCGCAGAAATATCCCCGCTCCTGTCACTGACTGGCAGCCTGGAAAGAGCCAGTTCCAACATAAAAACGAAAGCCTGATTTTGTGCTGTGAAAAAATGGCATTCTGCAAAACACCCAGTGCTTTCTGACATAACAATACTACTGAACTGTGCAACTACACACTACAACTGGAAGGAAAAAAGTTTTCATCTGCTTCAACACTCTCATAAAGAATGCATAGTATCAATACAGGTGATCCACATCACTACCCCTGTAACATCCAAATGCATCCTCTAAGGTAAAGTAAGCACTACCTACCACATTTTGATGCTTTCTTTCAGTAGCAGTTCAGGTTACACTTAGATATGGGTAAATACAAATTTTTTAATCAAGGATGAACCTTTCCCTACCACTGAGCTGAGCAGAACCCACACTTGCGGGTGCAGGTTAGATATGTACAGTATATTGCAGCAGACATAGATAACTGAGACACTGATGAATTTCAAGCCAAAAAGTTTCAAGATACAGTAAAATTTAAGTGACAGGACTTGTTTAGCCTTACAACAGAAGTTCAAAAGGTTACTGTTATCAGTAAGTGCACAGGGGAAGGGGGGGAAAGGAGGAAGGATTAATCGCAGTGAATAAGAAAAGCTAAAAGAACAATGCTGGCACACATAAGAATGTATAAACTAACCACAGATAAATTTAGGGTAGAAATTGGAAGTTTTCTAGCCATGAAACAGTGAATCTGATCAGAGCTATGGGGTTAATGCATCCATCTGTTCTGCTAGAGCTCAATAATTTATTATAGGAGCATCTAACCTACTTCTGCAAAGATAGCCTCTGGGTCCAATCCCCTGCTATGTCTATGCTGCTAAATACAGAAGGGCCAGGGACTGACCCTTGGCCCGGAGGCCAGCTGGCACAGACTGGCTCATGTTCATCTTACTCAGGGCTCCATCAGCATTACACAGCACTTGGCCCTGGGTTTCCTCAAGGCTCCACGTCTCAGGAGTCCCACCATACCACATACTTATTTTGTATGTCTCAGTTCAAAGTGCATAAAGAAGTGCGATGACTTTTTTGCAGCCCACCAGAGTGGTATTTTCACAGCATGAAACAGAGTATGCGTTGCATATCCCCCAGTATGGCCTCAGGGAGGGAGGAGGGTTAAGCATATCATCTCAGCAGGCTTTGCATTATAGGCCTATACAGGATGACAGTTTTCTTGCAGCCTTTCTTCCACCCTGCCCTCCGGAGCAGCCTTTGAGTGAGCCATTCGGAGAGCAATACTCAGGCTTTGTTCTGGAGAAAGCTAGCCAGAGTGGTCCAAAACAGATGGGAAGTGAGCTAATGTTTATGCCTAACCTACAACAATACACAAAACTAGGAGGTCAGCATTCAGATCCACCCCCAGCCCTTTTCTATAGCACTGCATGAAGTAGCACTTGCATGCATAGCAGATGCATGAAGTAGCTCTAGAAGACATCTTCCAAGTTAGTGTGGTGGTACATGCACAATTACCATCAGCTTTACCTAATAAGTTACACTGCAGCTCTAGTGATGAAAGTGCCAGCGTTCCCATGATAAGCTAATGGAGCACACAGTTAAGATCGTACCATCTCTGAACAAGCTAGTCAGGAAAAAGCAAGGATAAAAAGTTCAATTTACACAAACGCTGTGATGATTAGCAAAAGCAGGAAGGAAAACATGACAGTTTAATGAGATTTTAGCAGCAATTCTATGTGTCTCCGCATCTAGCAGAATTTTTTAAAGCAGAAGATTTTTTTTTTATATATATACTTGTCTGGTCTGTCAACTGTGCTATCAAGATTAATAAGAAACTGCTAGAGTTTAAATCATCTGTGAATTACAAAATAGGTCGTTTATTCATCACAGCAGACACTTCATGTTACAAAGTTGTGATTTTTTTAATGAGGTGAAGACTAAGATTCTTGGGGGAAGGGCAGTATTTAAACCAACTCTCTCCAAGCTGTTATATTGGTTAGTGCATTTTTTTAAACATCACATATTAAGAGTTTTTTACTTTACGCCACGTATTTTGGAGTCATGATTCGCAGAAAAAGACTCTACAACTCTGAAATAGAGTTATAAAGCAGGTATGTTTTACTCCAGCCGGTGTACAAGGGGATTTCTCCACAAAGCTTGCACACCAACAGCACTTTTTACCCAAAACTTATAGAATGTGGATATACATATTCATTGGATTACATAACACAAACATACATGTGCATGAGTAAGGCTGGGTTAGTTCGAAAGGCTGGTGTCAGCAGTTTATGTTATCTTTGCGCCTGCGCATTGCCTCCTGGGGGGCGTCTCTGGGGGTCTTTGGGAGGAAGGCTCGTAGTCTTTCTCACCTTGTTTTTTCCCCGGAGCATGCGCAGATTCTCTTGGCCAATTTCTTGAACAACAAAAATGTTTTTCAGCTGGTTTACTCATCCTATCTTATTTAAGGGAACCAATGAAACTTCTACAACCTGTATATGGCTATCTTTACTCATTACCGAGGCCCAACTAGTTAGAGCACACCTGTTCCTCAAGGACAAAAACATGATATTTTGCTGAACACTGCAGTTCTTGGTAGATTTTCACAGTAAAATGCTTTGTTTTGATGGACACAGTAGTCCTTGATAAAATTCCACAGAACAATCTGGGCAAGCAGGATTCTTAGCAATGTTAAAAAATACTATAAGTAATACTGTAAGTTGCTATAAGTAAGTAAATAAGTTGCTAAGCAGTTTTCTATAAGTAAATAAGTCTTAAAACAAGTAATCATTTCTCTGTATCAGTCAAGAGTTAAATAAAAAAAAATAAAATAGTCTCAAGTCACTTTGTACAAAGATTCCTCACAAATTCATACAGCATTTTTAGTTTAAATTGGTCAGCTTAAATTTGAGTGCCTGGAACATATTTAGGTCCCAGAGACCACCCGCACTGATCTTAGTTCAGAACTGAGACCTAACAGAAGCATAAAGATTCAACCAAGATCAATATTCTGTTTTAAGTACTTTATATTCAATCAATATGATAACGCTTGTTTCCTCACCCTGTAAGTAAAGAGCAGTCATACCAAGCTGTACCATTATGGTACCGTCATTACACATAAAACCAGTGCTTCTGTGCTTTAGAGCAGACTTAAAAGTTGGCAGGAGCTGGCCCTAGTATCGACAATAAATCTCTTATGAAAAATAATATGAAACTGTCTCAAGCTTAAGAGTTAAACGTTAGAGGTTTCATAATAAATTGGTAAAGTGAACAAGGACAAAGTACTGGGGTTTTAAGAACTCAAATATGAAACTGATGAATTATGTGCTGAGCCACTGCATATCATCTTTCACTTCAATGCCATGGGAAACCAGAAAATGTAATGCTGGTTTTTAGAGGGCTCTGGGTGAACACAGGGAACGTCAAAACTCATGCAAGTCTAATCTCTGTATCAGACCAATTGTTAGAAGTTACAAGTAAAAAACAGAATTAGTAGGCAGAGATAAATACTGTACACTGGAAAAGAGTCAGTATCTCTTTGCAAAAGCTCAACTCTGGTGCTCATTTCCCCCACCGATGCAGAGGGAAGGGAAAATTTCTCAGGGCTCTTGTTCAGCTTTGTGATTCTTCTCCCTGCCGTTCCTGAGCCCAGCACAGGCTGAGATGCAGCACAGAATGAAGGAGCTCCTAATACCCATTTTCCCTGTGCCCATCGCTCACCCAAAGGTGCACCAGGAGCTGGTGTGGAAGCAGAAAGATGAAGAAGGGGGATTTAAGAGAGCATACACTCCCTGCTTCCTTATCAGTCCTAACCATGTTTCCTCCCCAACATCAGCTATTGCAGGCTACAAGGCAGCTCTCAATTCCATTTCCACACCCAGCAGACAGCACTCACGGCACGAAGCCTGAGGCAGTCCAGCAAGTTGTCTCCTTGGTTTGTGCAAACCATGCCTGGCCCAGAAGAGTAACTGTACAGCTCAGCTGATAGGTACACCAAGATTCACAGAGGACCCTTCAAAGCAGGCTTGCAGAAGGCCAAACTGTGCCTGCTGCAAAGACAAAGACAGGATCCAAAGTAGCACTTAGCCACATTTACTGTGAAACCATCCTTGCTCTTCCTTCCTTTTGCCCATTTCTCCCCCTCTACTCCTCTCTTGAGACCCACCTGCAGTACTGTGTCCAGTGCTGGGGCCCCCAACATAAGAAGGACATAGACCTGTTAGAGCAGGTCCAGAGGAGGCCACGAAGATGATCAGGGGGCTGAAGCACCTCCCCTATGAGGACAGACTGAGAGAGTTGGGGTTGTTCAGCCTGAAGAGAAGGCTCTGGGGAGACCTTATAGCGGCCTTCCAGTACTTAAAGGGGGCCTACAGGAAAGATCAAGAGGGACTCAGGGAGTGTAGTGATGGGACGAGGGGTAACGGTTTTAAACTGAAAGAGGGTAGATTTAGATTAGGTATAAGGAAGAAATTCTTTACTGTGAGGGTGGTGAAACACTGGCACAGGTTGCCCAGAGAAGTTGTAGCTGACTGGAAGTGCTCAAGGCCAGGCTGGACAGGGCTTTGAGCAACCTGATCTAGTGGAAGGTGTCCCTGCACATGGCAGGGGGGTTGGAACTAGATGATCTTTAAGGTCTGTTCCAACCCAAACCATTCTATGATTCTACGATTTAGTAAATGTGAACCAGATCAGAGACTGAAATAATGAAAGTCACCTCACCCACAACAGGGTAGATCCACTGCACACCAGATGAGGCAAAAATGGCATGGAATGACAGAACATAATCACATGCTTCAAGACAAAATTCAGCTCATTCATAATATGTATTGTCTATGTCATCAACACCTGAACACTGGAATTTTCCACAACCACTGGAGTTTACAATTTTAATACCTGTATTTTAGACCCGATTATTTGTTTTGCAGATACATGCTCTCTGTAATTTTTGTGGAGACAAACACACAGAAGCAGGAATCATCTCCATACACTGCAACTAAATGCTAATGAGTGGCATTATATCTACAAGTTTTCACTACACAATCCAAAATGGCTAATCATTTATGAACATACTTCACCAGGAAGTCAGTCCTTCATAAAGACTCTTGTCATTTATTTCCAGAGCTGTGGTTTTTATCTTGATGTATGACATATGGGCACATTAACAAAAGCAGGTGAGTGGAAGAAAAACTGATCGATATTTTACCAGCTGAACTGTCACATATATAGACATCACAAGTATAAGCTGTCAACCACAAGAAGCCTTACCATAAGGATATTTCGTGTCTAGTCTATGTGCTGCTGTTCTTGTCCAGGGTAGTACATCATCACTGCAGCCATTAGGCATCCCATTGTATCCAATTCCAACAATCTTGTTTTCTGAATTTACAATGCAGGCACCAACCTAAATAAAATCAGATTTATATAGTACCAACAGCATGCAAAACTATGTACCAACTAGAAAGATGAGACCTGAAAAGTCAGTCTTACGATTTTCATTTAAGAGATACAAGCTTCACTTTACATGAGGTCACACCATCTAGTGAGCAAGGCTTCAATTGTACCGAACTGGTGGACCTTTAAAATAAATCAGAGCAGATGCAACCCTGCTAGCCCTCTTGTAATGCAGTGCCCATCCCAGCCTGCCAGCACTGTTCCTTGTCCGACTATGAAGTGAACCTAGTTCAGAGAGCAGAACTGGCACTGAATTAACCCCACCAAACATAAGTTTTCTGTCAGTTCAACTCCTCAAACTAGCTTTTCCAGTAGCAGTATGAGCAGCAGGAGCAAAAGAAAAGGTATGGAAGATGGAACAGAAATGCAGTAGTGTTGACCTAGGCAGAGATAGGCTCACACACCTTTGTGGCTTGTTTACGCAAACGTGCACCACTCACGTGAATGATGGAGTGTCTCATTTTTATGTTTTACACCCATATTTTAGATCTATTGAAATGGCAATAGTACTGATTTTAATTCATACAATGTGTTTACCAAGCAGGTCTTAGGTAACAAAAAATTAGCCCTAAGTGAATAACCTTCAGAGAACTAAGAGCCATAATGTACAGAAGCCAGCAAGTAACTGAACAGACTGTTAACATGCGTTTTACTCCATGGCTTTTCTGGGATTTGCTCCCTGAACTTTTTCACGCAAAGGAAGACTAAGCGGATGACTGGGTCCTGCAGAACAGCATGTTTCAGGAGATTGAGCAATCGCCTCACACCAGTATTCCACAGGGGCACATGAAAGAAGTGAAGAATGGGGACAGACAGTGAAGCAGAGGGGAAAGGGTAACCTGAGGGAGAAATCAAATTAGAAGAAAACTCCAGTCAACACAAGAACAAACAAAAAGGAATTTTTATAGTCTTACAGGTGAGGAAAAGGAACTTGTAAAATGCTGTGTCTTTAAAAATTACAATCTAAAACTTTCAGTAGTTTTATCCTCCTCTAATAGTTAACTATATTTACTGGAAAAAGGAGATAAAACGCATGTGTTATTTCAACCTCCAGATGAAAAGAAGATTTACAAAACTCCAAGCCGCAAATGTACACACAGAATTTTACACAAGGTCAGGCACAATAAAAGAATTTCTGCAACAAAAGGTGCTGACCATGTTAAAAATTGAATAGCTATACACTGAAATAACTTTTAATAAGAAATCTCTGAAAGTGCTACATGTGCATCTGATGCGATGTGCAATATAGATTAAGTTATGTTATTCTTATACGTTGCCTTCTTACCTGAGAACTCGGATCCTTGCTTCTTTGTGCTGACAAAAACGCTACTGCCATAAAATATTCAGGCCATTCCAAATAATCCTCTCGTTTTTTGCAGGATACTTCATTGCTGAAACTATAGTTTATGGAAAGAAACAGCCATCAGCAAACAACACATAGCTAGAGTTACTATGGATTGTATTATTTCAATGTGCACAAGTTTAAAGTAACCAGGATCAGAATGTGGCTAAGAAGACCGCACATTCACTAATATTTTAACAGTAATACCATCAGTGTTATGTACTTTCCAGGAACTTATATATATGCAACATTTCCTTTCAGGGTAAAGGCATCCAAGCGAGATTGAAAATTTCAGTTTTAGATAAGAAGGCTGAGCTATTCAGAGCACTGAGCTACTCAAAGACAGAGCAATTTATCCTATGGAGATAACACCTTCTATATTTCTAAGATTCAGGTATATCATGTACTGGCATTCTTTTCACCCAACAACATAATCTTTTTTATGACGACTGCACTAACTGCAAGCCTCTAATCTAAGCTATTTTATACTTCTGTCTATGACAAGAGCTCGCAAGATTTTTATTTGGTAGCTTCCTGTGCAGTCATTCATTTCTGTCCACGCAGTTATTGCCATGAGTTTGCCTCTTGTTACAACACTTACCAGCAAAAAACTGAGGCCATTCTGATAGTCCCCTGCTAAGTTTCTCTTGAGATTATGTCCTATGAAAATCTTCTAAAAACTGGGAAGAGATGGGTTCAAGAACTTTTCCCTTAGCTTTTATGTATAGAAGTGGCACAAAAGGTTGCTTCTTTCCCTGTATTGGGGGGTTTATTTGAGGAAAGGAGGAAGGAAAAAAAAAAGTGATGCACTGTGTTCTTTTGCCTGTATATGGTTGAAATACTGCTTGGACAGTGCAAGATGCAACAGGGGAATTTCTGTGTTTTTCAGCTCAAAGAGAGGAAACAAAGACATACCTCTCTCTCCCTCCCCCCCCCCCCCCCCCTCTATTTAAGATTTGCAAATTTCAAGGAAAACATCAAATTCAAATAAATTTCCCCAAACTCTCACCCATCATTGCTACACTTGAAAACCAAAACAATGAAACATTTCAAATACAGTAATTAGCCTATCAAAATACAAGAGGCACAGTACTTTTCTTCTTTGGCTCCTCTTACCAAGGACTACAGCTTAAGACTGAGATACCCTTCTAGCGATGTACAGCCACGCAGAAGAATACATCATAGGTAACTGCAAGCAGCAAGACATCTCCTAGCAACACTATTACCAGCACTTTCAGAAGACAAACAAATATTAGAAGACAAGTATTTTGTTAATTATTATTTTTATAACTAAAAACATTATTAAAGGCTTGTAGTTAGCTTGTCATAAAGAGGTTACACTATTTGAGTGAAGATAATGCCAGCACATGATAAAATTGTGCTTTAGAAACCTACAGGGTACTATTTACAAAAGATAAATTGCTGGTTTTGAATAGCTTATATATGGCACATTACAAGTTAGCAATTTTGGCCTGTTCTGGGAATGAATGAGGATCATCTTTAAGGCCATTGTCTCAACCTAAGGAGGGAGAAACATGCACTCTTGGTGTTGTCAGCACACCTCTCTCACACTTTGACAACATTATAAATAGTGCCCAGAACCACCAATTGTCAAAGCAAACACACAAATCAAACATGTGATTCTAAGAGTACCCAAACTGGCTTGACTCATCATAACTAAAAGGCTGGGGCTCTATCCTACTAAGAAAGAAAAGCGTTCGGAGAACAAGAAGCTCATTGCAGAAAGAGGAAATTAAAGATGTACTCTCCTACCTGTCTGTGCCAAATTGAACTTTTGACAGGTTAACTGAAATGCCAAGAAATTGCTTCAGCTAATTTAAGTGATCATTTAAAATATCTCACAAAAGCAATTTACAAAATCCAAAACACCATCGGACTTTAAATGATCAGTTTAATACATTGCTAACTATGTGGCATTCACAGTGATGCCTTTGGAGAGGCACGTAACACAACGCAGAACTAGACTGAATAAAACATTCTGGGAAAAGAGCTCCAGAAAGACAATAGTACTCTGAACTAAGAGATCGTGCAATCTCCTTTTGTTGAATTACTCCCTAGCAACCCTATTTATTCAAAACACAACAATAGCTGCTATTTAATTCTCTCGCAAATACAGAACTGTATGTAAGTGGAAGTCCCTTGGAGTACCAACTTCACAGGGAGAGGAGTGTGTCTGAAAAATGAGAAGGCTTACATCAAAGAGAACATAAACCAAACCCCTTACTCAATTACTTCTACTTAACGTCACCATGTTTGGAGAGATAATTCCCTCAATTCAGTGCACAGGAAGGCGAGAGTGTGAAATGGTTATAAAACAGTTCATTTCTGATTGAGCAGAAGCCAAGGCCTTGGCTAGCAGTTAAGCACACACAGGAAAATTAAGTTTATGGATTTGGGGCAGCTGATCATCTTCCTTATGCTCATTTGTAAATTCTAGAATTGCATGAATGAGAGCTACTCTAGAAAATATTATAGCTAGCTGTAAAATAAGCAATTAAGGCATATCCTTGTGATAACTCCTAAGGACTTATGAATAAAAATAATGGGAACTGAAAGCCATGAAGGTAACACTGCTCAAGAAGGGAAAAAAATATCCTTAAATTCTAGAGTGACTAGTAGTCTGTAGAAAAGTCTGCGTAAACACTACTTCAAAGGAAATTAGAGAAAAAGATTCTGCAGTTAGCAGACAGTGCCTCCCTTTTCAGTTAACACCATCTGAAAATGGAAGAAACGTAATTCAGCTACTAAAAAAAAAGTCTATCTTAATGAAAAATTTAGTTGAGAATCCTAAAACAGAATACATCACCTCAAATCTTTTCAGAGGACAATTATGACAGTCAGCTACACAACAATATAGTGCAACTGGAGAACTGGTGGGTTCTCCAGACTTTTTTCCTTTCTCCCTCTTTTTTTAAGTTTTTCCCCTGCTTTCTTATTTCTGATGTCATGTGATTATGTTCCAACTGTACTGTAGTAGTTTTCTTCCCCAGTATCATATAAGCTACTGAAGATCAACTATCATATTTTATCACTCAACTCACAGAATTTGGGGTTAAAAAAAGGTAAAGCGTGTATTAAAAATAAAACGTCTTCAGCAGTGCTCTTGTTCCCCAAAAGACAAACAGGATATGTGTTCTTGATGACTTTCAATTCTAGCTTCAAGTCTCACACTTTTGTTTATGATCACTATTACATCAAATAAATGTAGCATCTCCTTTACTTGAGGCTTGTCAACTTTCCCCTCACATAGGTACTATGATATGGTCATTACCTATTCCTGACTAGGAGGTAAGGTTTTGAGAGACAGGGAGAAAAATCAACCTTACAGAAAAACGATACCCTGTGCATTTAAAATTAACTATATTCAACTTTTTCCTGAGGGATAACCACCAAACCTGTAAATAAAAAAACTCTGTAGAAATACTGAGCCCCAACTGAGCAGTACGGTATTTCCCTTCACCGAGTGTACTTCGCTTTTACAGCACCGCTTCTTTGACTTTAATTAATTGCATATTGCTCATACCGGTCTCCATTTCAGGAAATAGTGAATACAAGATACCCCACCTGCTCTTTTTCCTATCCCAATGATTACAAAAAATAATTAGAACAGGCCATACCCTCACGACAGGGCCTTCAAGAAACGCCTCCCCGGGGGGACGCGGCGTTGCCCTCCGCACGGCCGCGGGCACGGGTACCCCCCCCCCCCTAAACAGGCGCGGGGTCAGCGCCCCGCTCAGACCTCCCCAGCCGGGCCCGGCCCCGCTGCGCGGCTGCCGGAGGTCACCAGCTTCCCCGAAAGCAGCCGGACGGGGACCGCGGCGGGCGCCGCCGCTCTCCCCCGGCCCCACACGCCGGGGCCGGCCGCGTGGCGCAGGCCGCGGGCGGCAGCACCGCGGGCCCGCCGGTCCCCCGCCACCACGGCTTCGAGCCCCAGGCGGGAGCGGCCCGGCCGAGGCGGGAGAAAGCGCAGTCGGTCCGGGGGCCGAGGGGGAGCGCGGTGCTCGTGGCAGAGGGAACCGCCGGCTGACGGGCGGGAAGGGCTTGGGACCGGCCCCACGCGGGGACCCCCCCGCGCACCCGCGGCCCCTCCGTGCCGCTGCGCCCTCAGCGCAGCCCTGGAGGCGAGCCCCCGCGCGGGCCGGGCCTGGGCCCGGGCAGCCTACCCGTTAAAGTGGCGGCTGGGCTGCTGGCCGCTCATCCCGCCGCCACCCCGGTCCTTTTCGCCGCTTGGCGCCAAAGCGAGCCGGGCGGGGAAAGGGGCGGGCGGCGGGGAGGAGCGCAGCGGGGGGCGCGGGTGCTCCGCCGCCATGTCGCGCCGCGGCCCCGGGGTGAGGGTGGGCGCGGGGAGCCCGGCGGCCCCCAGGCCCCGGCCGGCGGCGGGGAGGCCGGTGAGGCTGTTGCTGCAGCGCACCTGCAGCGCCCGGGAACGGACCTCGCCGACCCGGGGGAGGCCGCCTCCAGCCCTGCGCTTCTGTGAGCCTCCGCGGCGCTTTCAGTGAGCTACTTCAGTATCTGCTCTCGCGGTTTTCAGTTTTCTGACAGATGCTGCTTCGAGCGTTGTGCTTTGACACAAGCATGTTTTCACGCAGCTCACGCTCTTGAGGTAAATGCTATTTATGAAAGCTTGGCATTAGCATATTAAAACGTCTAAAAATCGGATTTTTGTTCTCTGGATATGAAATTGATGTGGAAAGTGAATTATGGTTTATTAATACCTCCAGCTGCTGCCAGGTTTTAGAAGTCTCCCAGGATGCTCAGGTAGCTGAACATATATATATAGCTCATTACAGTTTAAAATAAGTGGTCTAATAATAAATATTAAATGTTGGTATGGTGTGTTTGTCATCCTTCTGTGAGGAGCTGCCTGTCCTGGCTGGCTGGTTGCCACAGGGTCCTGCCTTTGCGGAGCACTCAGATGGGAGCAAGGTGCAGATGTTCACTCCACGAGGCTGAGACATCAGGTGAAGGCTGCCCAAACCCAGCCGTACGTGTCCGATTTGGTTCCCACTGGAGGCAGTGACAGGTGCAACAAATTCGGTGAGAGCAGTGATGGACAAAGGGAAAACACTCGCCTCTGAGAGTATCCCCAAGAGGGATTTGTGTGCGCGAGCCGTGCAGCTCGCACTACACGTGTGCTGCACCATTGATCTGAACATGGTCAACAGACATGGCTGAGATAATGGTTTCCTGCAGCCTGGTCAAAAATCTTCATCAAGAAGGACAATTCAGGTTGGAAAAAAGGACATTTTTGCGAAACTGGGCAAATAGCAGTCCTATCCCAGAAGCTGTCTTTATAGTTCCCTCTTACTGAATCCCAGAAGCTGTCTTTATAGTTCTCTCTTACTGACCATATGCATAGCAAACCACAAGTTTGCTTACACCAGGTAAGTTAGTACACCAACATGTCTGCAAGAAACCAGTTACATCAAGGAACCTGCCATGCTCATAGTTATTCTTGAAGCTATGCCAAAAGAGAGAGCCTGCAGTGATCAAAACAGAAGAACACACTGTTAATATGTTTTCATATTTAGATTGCTGTATCAGCTAGCTATCTTTTTTTTTTAAAACAAATGACAAACCATCAAGTATGAAAATGTTACTTAATTTCACAGATACTCCTATTCAGTTGTAACCACAAGACTTGGCAGAAGCAGCCTGTTATATTTCAACTGACAAGTTTTCCAGCCCTCAGAGTGGGAAAACATACAGCTATTTCAGTTTGCAAGACTTCTATTATCACAATTTCATACGGACAACAAATGTTCATGTATGATTTGTTAATGAATGAAAAGGAACAATTTAAATGCAAGAAAAAGGAAATTTAATGAAAGTGATATCCCTCAGGAAAGCATAAGCCTGAAAGTGAAATGAACGGTCTGATTATGGTTGATCATGAAGAGAGTTAAAGAGCACTCATTTAATTAATCTGGAGAAAAAAATTAGAGCAATTGAGTTCAAAAAGTTTTCTAATATCTGTATATGTGTTTCTGCACTCTTGAAATATGAATTAAAATTAATAGTGCTACAATTACCCGTGCCAAATTTGTTATTTTTCATAATTAAGATTCTGAGGATAAACCATAACAACTACTAACCTTTAAAAAGCAGCGCTTATATGCTGATCATACACAGTGAATGATGGATTTTCTAGTCTGTGAACACTGATTAGGAGTTCTTACAAACTATTCCCTTCCTCTAAATTTATCACGTTTTCCAGCTAATATCTATAAATCAGCTAGAACCAAATTCAAAATAATACAATCCCCATTTCCCAAAAAGAAACTAAACTAAGGTGCTTGCTCCCTTCTCTTTCTCTCCCATCATAGAATAAATATACACTGCAAAATAACTGGTTAAATTATTAAGCAATGAGTGCGGTTTTCAACTTTATATAAAATTACATAAGAATTATTTTTGAAATGCAGAACTTAAATGTTTTTGTGATGCTTAGCAAATAAGTTTCCATAATAATGTGAACTACTCTTACATCTCCATCTGTTAAATTCACAAATGTATCATTTTTTTAATTTTTCAAAGGTTATTGATTCTTCTATCTTGTTCTTCGTCAGAAAACACACCAACAACATTCAGCATTTCTAATAATACAGCAGTGATATACGGCCTGAGAAGGAAGACTTCTGGTGAAACTTTAGTTAGTAGTGTTGCTAACTGACACATTTTCTGGAAACCCAACTACATTTCAGTTTTCTCCTGGTTTGGTCTTTTTTTTTTTTTTTAAGAATTATACTGAAAACTCCTAATGTGGCCAAGTTGTGACTGCTGTTCTGACAATGTGCTATGGAGGTGGTACCTGACATGACAGCCTCTTTCTTCATGCAGACGTCGGAAGTAGGTTATGTGGTTACAGATATCTAGAGAAAGTTACACCTGGATTAGGTGAGATTGAGGCCAGGATCCTGTGGTCTAAATTTAGGGTTGTGCTGAGGGCAGGTAGCTTGACTTCCTACAGGTGTGAGGCAAAGTCTCACTGCCTGGTAGGTTCCATAAGACTTCTCTGGATCTGCTGTCTGAATCCTCCTCTCCATTAACTCTGTTTTACGCTGCGCTCTAGAAGCTTATTTTTGCCCTTTCTCTGTCTCAAGACCATTCAGATCTCTGTGACAGAACTGGAGTGCTCTGGCTCAAAGCCCCTGTTAAGATAGGCATGCACTCAAGTAGGCTGAATTTCTTTTAATTTCATATCTGACGCTCTAGCCCTGTCCTTACACATTCCTCTTTTATTCCACAGAAGGAGGATATATGAAGCATGGAGTACCTCAGGTAGTCTTTCATAGGTTATTTGTGTTTGTCTCTCATTTCCTAGGTGAAAGACCTGGGCATGGATTATCATGACCTTGCTGTATAGATGTCAATAAACAGTCTGAGCTGACTACAAATATTTAAGATGCTCTTATTAATGAGAAGTGATACAAATTTGAAAGACATAGTAAATATATAACCATCTGTCAAGATGCTTATATTTTTAGCTTACTGCCTATGAAATTTTCACATCTTCTACCTTTTGTCAATTTTGATAAACGCAAACCCAAGTTGAGTTTGGGGAAACCCCAGGTTTCAGACCCCCTCCCCACTTTCTTGCTGCTTGCCAACAGACTCTTTTAATTTTGTTGGCAAGCAAGAACTCTCCCCAAATGTAGCATATGTATAAGTTGTCACTCAGCGAGTAATGTTTGCTATTTGCCAGGATATGGAGTATGCAATGTGGAGTGTAGACCATGCTGAAATCACTCTCAAAATTTAAGGGAAAAGTAAAAAGAAATTGCTAATGAGCTGTTGTCTTTAATAGAATGAATTATTCAGGAACTAATTATTAGATTTGGAGAGAAAGACAAATAAATAAATATGACTGTGTCTTTATATCTTAACATCTGGTTCTTCTCTGTCTTTCAGAGAAGTACTGTTTGCTGACAGGATAATTTTCATAGAGGATTATTTTTTAGTCAAGTCTTATCTTCCAAATATTTTTCCAAGTAGGAATTTCTACTTGACTTAAACTTTTTGTCCTATACTTGCTTACACACCAAGAACATACTAAATACAAATGCAGCTGCTGGTATATGCTGCAGTTCTCAATTTCTATAGTTAATTTAATCAAGAGTACTAATTTATGGCTTCCTCACTGATCAAATGACGTTTGTTGCAATGTCAGGCTTTGTTCAGTGAACAAAGTCCTATTAATGAAACCCTCTTGCTGGAAGACCTAAGCAGGGTTAGCTGCAGTAGCTTGTTAGTAAACCAGCCCATTAATAGATTCCAAGAAACTGTTAGATTTTTATATTGTAGCATTTTGTATAGGGAGCATAAGCATTTCAGAATTGCTACAGGCGTTTTAACTTCAGCACGTAACTCTGTACACTGTATAATTTTGGAACTACTTATTAATATAGGTGGTAAGAAATGCAATTTATTATGAGCCTTTGATCAAAACCAAATAGGATGGTATCATGGTAATTTTGGTTCAGATAGAAGCCTGTTGCAAATCCAGTATTGTCAAACTTGGGTGCTAAAATTCAGGACATTGAAATCTATGTTTAGATGCCTACATTTTTACAGATTTGTAAACACTGAATGTCAGAAGCTCTTGTGCATGATTATCTCTGACAGTATCCAGCCAATACTAAGGTATTTCTATGATTTTCATGTCCTAATGGAAACCTTTCATCTTCTCTATTAGATTTCAATGATTTGTGTATTACCTTACCTTTCTATAGCATCTGTTCCTTGAAAATAATGAATTAAGTGCTGGATGTAAGTTTTCTTCCTTCTTGTCCAAGTCAGACACTATTTTGAGTATCCCATTCTCAATCTTCCAGACTCAAAATTTCTGAAGTTTACTAACTCCTTAAATCCAGAACTCCCTAAATTCAGTTTTTCACCTTGGTGAATAGCAGTTAGAATTTTCTCTGAGAGTTGTCTTTTATTTGAACTTTATTCTGATTGTGGTCACAAATAAGTATATAAATAATACTTTTTAAACAGTCTTCTGTTCCATTTTTAACATTACAGCTATTTTTCATCTCACCTAAAATTTTTATGACCATATGGTGATTTTTCTATTTTTGACCATTTTCTTGTTTTATTCATACTGACAGTTCTAGTTATAGGAAAATATTATCTGATATTATTTTCTACAGGAAAATATTATCTGATCACCTTGTCATTTCTTTGATATCAGTATATTCTCCAGCTAGATTTGTTCTTTCTGTCTTTTATTTGCTGATGCTTTCTCTTTTTTTTTTTTTTTAATATTTGTATCTATGTCTCTAACCAGTCGTCAACTTTTGGAAACTCCTTGTTCCATTCATACCTGCCCTTGCATTCAAAGTCCCTGTTTTATGCCAGTTAGTACAATTGAAAGGACAAAGACAAGTGCTAGAAAAAACAGAAGATATTGCACATGATCTTTTCTCCTATCTCCATCCAGAACTGGAAATGACAGATAATCTTGCTAAGTTGTCCTTTGGAAAGTGAACTGAGACAGAAGTCTCAGATGGCAAGTCTTCTGGCAACCCTAGTGTTTTCCTTCAAAATATGAATTACCTTCTTTACCCACCCATAATCGTCATAATCACAGCTATTCCCTAATTAGAAGTGAGAAGTTATTTTTCTGCTTTCAGTATAAAATTTTACTTTCTTGGCCTGCTGCTTCTGTACTCAGCATCTGCCTACATACTTCACAGGTTTCTATTTCTTCTGTTACCTTCCCCTTATTTTTCAAGGCTATTTTAATATCTAAGAAGATTATTTTCTATTTCCATCCCTTCCGATTCAGCATGACTTTCCTATCACGATGCAGTAGCTTTTCACATTACTTCCATGAACTTTCACAAAGTCCCAAAGTCTGTTGCCTTGTATCAACTTGCAAAAACTCCAATTGGGCAGTAACATTACCCATAATCACTACATCAAACACATTCTGCAGAAAGAAACCTTTACTCTTCCATCACATACAAATAATCTCGAATACATGTATCCCTTCATATCTGGGCAATCAGTTTGCTCTTTGGAGTTTTTTTTTCTCCTTCTCCTGATACAAATTCCTTTTATGCTTGTCTCCTTTAACCTCAGTGGAGTTTCTCTCCAAGTTTTTTCTTGTTCCTTTCAAATTTTTCATTGTTTACGATAAGCTTTAGATTTATTCTATAGAGAAGTTTCCTGTCATTTATTTTAGCTGCATCTTTAGATTTCATTATTACTGTGTGATAATACTTAAATCTTCATATAAGAGCTGCTATACAGAATAATTTTCTTACATCTTTATGTGGGATTTAGCATGGAAGGTTTTAAGTAAATGTGCTAAATCCATTCTGTGAAAAGAGATGAATTACCCTTTTAGCTAACGTGTGGATGGGGGTAAAAGAAAAAAGAAAAGACAAATACTTCAGGATTCTTAGATATACCGCTTTAGCTAGCAAAAGTAAACTAAGTTAAAAGAAACAGAAATAACTGCTGCAATCACCCTGGTTTTGTCCTGTATCTCACCTCAGCATGATGAGATCCCTTTGACCTACTTGCTTTTCAAGTTTACCAATATTCCCATTTCTCCAAATACCCATTAGCACCAAAGGCATTCTCCTTCCTCAGTAATAACTGCTCCATTCCTAGGACATAGCACCAAGTGTGAAAGAGGAAGCACAAAGTCTTCATTTTGTAACATCCTGAGTGTTAGCTTGGCAGCAGGGCAGAGGGAGCTCAGGTGCCACTATCATACTATATGTGACTTCTTTTCATCTCTTCCGACTAAGTTCTGGCTGTTTTCTAAACTCGAACTAATTGCAGAAGAGCAGCTAACAGCCACGCTGCTTTAACTTATCAATAATGAAAAGTGAACTGGAGCTGTCAGGAAATACATTTGACATCCCAGCTTGGAGAACAGGAACTCTGTGCTCCCTCTGTAGATATGAAGGGAAATATAATCATTAGTAAACCTAATTTATTTCATAAGCAGAGTTGGCAGTGTGATTCCTTTTCAAGATTTCCTGGCACTTTCCTATTATGAGATTCTGCTTTTAGTTGTCTACATCAGACAAACATGATTTGATCAGGCTGAAATAACCCAAGCTGAGCATTTGCTTCTACTAAGATTATTTTTTATCTTTCAGGTTGTATCCATATTTTTTATGCTATTGTAACTTTAAAACCATCATAAATAAAAGCACATTCACATTAGGAAGGCATCGACTCAGATGGTAAAGACAGTATATGGTAAATGAGGAATTGTAGCATGGAGCCACAGCAGCTTTGTGCTATAGAAAACATGATTAGGTAAAGAAGGTGAAGAGCAGGAAGTGATCCTTGAAGCGGGAATCGTTAGGGAATTCAAAGGTGGATGGGCTATAGATTGTGGAAAGGGAAGACAGACATTAGTTAGATATTTCCAATTCTTATTTCTCGGAATACAACAGAATATTATTAAGGTTCAAAGTAGTGAAGAAAAATTGTCTTTTGAGGCCAGCCTTCACAGCAGCCTAGGGAGATAAAGAAATTAAGTAACAGATGTACTTCATTTTTTTCAAAACTGTGGAAGCAAGAGGGAACTGAACTGTGATATTCTTCATTTACAGGGAAGTAAACTAAAAAACTCCCTATTACTGCTACAAAAATTCAGTGGGTTCTATAGGGACAGTAACAGGGAGAACTCTGAATCTCTCCACTGGTATGTATGTCCTCTGGGGTGAGCATTTTTCCACAGAAGATGAACGTCTTACACAAGCAAAATAAGAAACAGGCCAAAAATCAGAAGAATTTTATGGGCTTTGTGAAAATTGGCTACTCTTGTTAGTACAAATTTTTGGATAAAAATGTTTCCATGCAAAGAGTCTGTTAAATTGACTTTAACATTTTTTTAAAGGATTAGACAACAGAGGCGAGATATTATTATTATTATTGGGAGATATTATACGGGTCATTTTGTTTGCACATTTTGTGTTAGAAAATTCTTCAAGATTTTGAACAGCGCTTCAGCTGATGTGCAGTATGAGAACCTGAAATTAGCTAGCACAATGAAATCAATATCAAGCAATATTTTGTCTCTGAAAGAAATTAAGTCTGACAGAGAAGAGTAAAAGCAGTGCAAGGAAACAGAGACTCTGGCTAAAAAGCTGGATACAGAAATTCCCTGTAAAGCAGTACAAATTAGTTGATGTCACCAGAGCAAGAAAACCATAGTGACAGAATAAAATGTTATCCAGGTTCCAGAATACTTTATTATCACCACCTTAGGTCACTAAGCTTCACAAGCTATATCCATCAAGTTTGATAGCAGTATATATACTCACAGCTGAAGCTAGAAGGTGCAGTGCTTTAATGTACTAACGATTTACATTAAGACACCTGGGTTCAAAGTCAGTTTATGACAAGAACAAAATGGGTTTGTTGGTCTCAGCCTGCTCTCTAGTGGACAATTGCACATAAATCCAGTCCTCAGAATCCCAAGAATTAGGTTTGTTGGCCAAGACATATGGTGAAATTCATATTCTCTGAACAACATTATTAAAAATAAAATTAAGCTGGATATCTGTGCTTTCTGGGCTATTCTGAAACACTGTAAGATGAGACATTTCCATCAGCATCTCTTAAATACTGTATTCAGTATTCTTGTTACCAGGATTTTAAAGGATACAACAGAAGGGGAAACAGTACAATGGGAGGCAGCAAAGGCAATTAGATGCTTCCGTGTTAAGGGAAAATGAAGATAAAATGACATACTGCCATAACAGACATATATAATGTTTATGACTAGGTAAAATATTTGTCTTTATTTACCCTTTCTCACAATACAAGACACTGAGAAACAAAAAAAAATGAGACACATAATAATGATAAAAGGAAATATTTTCTTGATATACAATTAACCTGTAAACTCATGTCTGAAAGACATCTTAGAGGACTTAAAAATATTATGCTTTTATATGAATAATAAGAATAGCAAGAGTTATGTTAGATAGTATTAAAATGTATGAGGGATATAAACTCTCATGATTCAAGATATAAAACAAACATAAATTTCCTAGAGCATGGGAAGAAACTACACCCACAGATGTTTTATTTCATTAGTGTATCCCATACAATGGTTACATTCACTTCAGCAGGCAGGCAGTAGAATGCTGGAGTCTTAAGATTTGTGTAGTCTGTAGTATTTCCTATGCTACCAAGATAAATTCCTTGGTGCCTCATTTGCAGAAATCAGCTGCAAAAAATTGTGTGGCACTGTGACCCCATTTCAGGTTATTCCCCTTTACATTGCTTAACCTTTTATTAGTCAGGAGAACAATACTCACTGATATCCAAGTATTTACAATTACAATCATGTGCCAACTACAGAGGCAAAGTAAACATTTTATTGAGTTAAAGACTCTTTTCAAATTTTTTTTAATATAAAAAATAATGGTAGTTATCACTAACATTACATTACATTATTTTCTCTCTATATGTAATATATTAACATACATATACACTATATTAACACTCACAGTTTTTTACAGTCTTATGCTTTGTCCTAGTCTAAGCTGACCATTCCATTATTCTTAATCATGTCATCTACCTCACTTTGTTTGCAGAAATGTTTGAACACTTCTGTGTTTTACAAGCCTACATTTCAAGATAAATTTAAAATTCAATTCTTTTCCAAATAAAGTTCACCTTATGGAGTGGGTACTGCTTACCCTGTTTAGAATGCTATCTTTCTAGATTTTACATAATAATAAAAAACCCCAGTCTCTTTTTCCATCTCTTAATGTCAGAGCAGCCTCTCTGACATTATTCTGATTCCAAATATAAAGAATCATCATTTTATGTAAGAAAGTAATTTCACCCTCGATTTTGCAAAGAAATGCAACACCAGTTATATTTTAAAGGGCAATTTATCAAACATTAATTTCCATTGCTCTCTCAGTTACTAATTATACTATTAGTTTATCAAAGTTTTTCTTTCTATGGTGCTTTCATAATTACCACTTCTGATTATTTTATTTCCAAACTTCTGATAGTTGATGGTTTACTTAAAGGTTGAGCCAGTAAATGCTAGTATGAAGATATGAGTTATCATTTACAGAAAAACATTTTTTCTAGACTTTGTAGATAAAAAGTGAATTTTAACTACTCTTTGAAAGTGAACTAAGTGAATCTGAAAGCCTCTAAAATCACAAGACAAATAAAGTCAAATCTTAATTTATTGGAGAAGGGAGCTGACTCATAATTTTTGCTTATGTGAAGATGACAATATGCTTCCATGAGTAAATTCTTACTCCAAAATTATGTATTTATGGAACAGCTTGACAAGTATAATTTCCTTGAAGATAAAAAAAATAATTAGAAATATTAAATAGGACCTAAATTTGTCAAGCATAACGCAGAGGAATGAAACAGCTAAGACTCATATAACTTCAAAAGAATTTGAATTATGCATTTAAATTCAGACTTGTGGCATGAACTAAGATAATTACCAGGAAAATAGCAGCTTTTGCAGTCAATAACAGACATTGGATTGAGTTTGTCAATTTTTCTGAGCTGACAAATGAAAGATGATGGCTGCGGAAATGAGCTCCAGATTATATGAGAACTACTACAGTCCGTAAGAGCTAATGCTTTTATTCTCAAAGCCTGAAGCTGTAAGAAATATTAATAAAGTTATTTATATTTAGCTCGTTGTAGTACACAGGTACCCAGTAAAGAAAGGTTTCTTGATGGTCGTAGTCTTCTGTTTCCACTTGCCATCAAAAACAAGCTTCCAAAAAATGTTTTTCTGCTCTATTCTCCTGATAATTCAATGGCAGTAGGACCAAGAAAACCCTCTCAGAAGTACCGACTGCTTGCATAGAACTTCAGTTGTACTCATGATCACCCGCTGGCAAATACTAATGCACAGAACAAAAATAAGTAAGATAGCTATAGCACAAAATCAATAGTGCTGAAAATGGGATATAGCAAATGTACTGGTAAAGGAGAAATCCCACCCATAATAGTGGTGCCTCACTGCTAGAGGACAAATAAATAAAAAACCAGTATTTATGCAATGCAAGATCTTTATTTGTGATCTTACAAAAGAGCTTAAAATCCTTTACTTTCTGCAGAGCAGAGATCTGTGCATACTAAAGGAGGAACATACTGTAACCATGACTATATATTCCAGGGATATAAACCACTGAATGACAGCTCAGGATCAGCCAAAGCTGATCAAAGCCTCAGGAATCCTATCTCCCCAACTTCTGTGGGAGTCCACTGTGACAAGCTTATCTCTTTGATCCCAAATTTAGAATATGTCAGAATAGGTTAATCCTATATGTTTATTTTCACATTTGACAATATTTTTTTAATTAAAGTGGTAGGCAGGACCCAACTTTCAATTTTCTCACTGGTTTCCATCACTTGGAAAGTGCCATGACATGGAGAAAAATTCTAACTTTTTCAGCTTTTCCTCAGCTCTTCTTCAAAAGGCTTCTGAACTGAGTTGCACAGAAACATGATAGTAAAAAAACCTTAGAAGTCTGAAGAAGTACCACAGGAAGGAAGTGAGAAGAATCCCAGTCCATTATTATTTTCACACCTCATTATTTTGAAAAGTCATTGATTTTGAATGCCATAATTGAAGTGTTTTAGCCATGATACAGATTTCCCAGACCAGACAGTCAGTTCCCCTATACCCAAAGGTATAGTACACTTCAGACAAACAGGCCATCACCCTAAGCAATGGACCTTCCTACGAGCCTGACTGGCAGCTGAGCTACCCAAAGCATGCAAGGTCCCTTATGTGGCGTTGATGAGAAGGCAGCCCTACATCTTCCTTCTGCATAATCTCGTAATCATTCACTGCAATCGTCACGACTGACTTCTACACGGAAGCCTCAGTACTGAGCCATTCGCTTTGGTTCTGCTGACCCTATGCGTGCAAGAGTCATGAAACAGCTAGGTCACTGAACAAATACTATAGAGCGTATGATGCTTTAGCAGGGAAGCTCAAGGCACATGCTAATATCTATAGCCTTACTGTGCAGAGGACCACTCTCATTGTCAGAGAAGTCCAGTCACTCCCCACTGTCATGGTTCCAAAACGTTAGTAAGAGTGCCACAAAAATACAAACAGGGATAACTGTCCACCAAAATCGATATTGGTATGAGGGAGAGAAGCACAGGGCAGCTGCGTGAATTAATTATCCATAGGAGTAGGGGAAAAAGCAAGGGCAGGTAAGAACACTGTCCTAGAACAGCACATATCCCCCCATATCTCCCCATATTTTCATTTTTTTGTTCTCTACAAACCCATCTCTGAGGAAGGGAACCTTGCCAGGAATCTTCTTCAACATCTCTAGACTAGATCACGGTCAAGGAATAGCTAGGGGCTTACACCCAGGTACTTCTTCCCTACAGTTTTGTTTTAATTCAAAAAAATAGTAAGAAAGAGGAAGTTTGTTAAAAGGAAGTGGAGGGCAGCTCAGAGTCTCAACTCTGTACAGGCACCAAGGAACCTATTTAAGGATACTGTAGTAGAAATACATACTTAAGACAGACTTCAGAAAGGACAAAAGGAAGCTGGTGCAACTAACCAGCAGGGTAAGTGACTGTTAGAAGCAAAAATACATCTTTGAAAATGCTGAAGTCATGTTGAAATGACACAAGAAGAAAGAGTTACAAACTCTGGCAGGTTAAATGTGAAAACATAATAAGGCAGACCATAAAGCATCTGAAAAATAACTAACAAAGGAATCAAAACTAATAATCCTTTTCTCTACAAAACACATCAGGAGCAGGAAGTTTGCCAAAATCTGTAAGGCCAGTTTACTTTCAGGGCATAAAAGAGTACTCGGAGAAGACAAGGTCATTGCAGAGAAGCTAAGTGAACTCTTTGCATTAGTGGTTGGTCTGAAAGGAACTGGGAAGATTTCAAAACCAGAACCTTTCTTGGTGGGGGACTCATTGGAAGATCAGTCTGAAATTGAAATTACTGTAGAAGAGATTATGGAATAAATAGATAAAGTGAAAATCACCAGGACCGTATAGTATTCACTCCAAATTTCTAAAGGAACTCAAGTACGAAAGACCTGAATTACTCACGGCAGGATGTAACCTATTGCTTAAAATTGCCTTGCTTCTGGAAGGCAGCAGATACAACATCAATTCTTTAAAAAGGTTCCAGAGAAAATCCAGGGAATGGTAGGAATGTAAGTCTGATGTCTACTGGCCAAATTACTAGAAACCATGATAAGGAACAGAATTAGGGGACACCTGGATAGCTCTGACAGATCTTGGGGCAAGACTGAGAAAAAGTAGTTGGAAAATGTGTGGCTTTTGTTCCCAGATGGAGGAAAAGGCCCAGAAAATAAAAGACCTCTTACTGGTAAAATGAGACACTATTCACTGTGTTACTCTTTTCAGTGCATTCAGATGTAGCTCAGTAAATAGGATTTTGTCAATCCTAGATAAGGCCAGACTCTGTAGTGACCTGACAGTGTAGAGTCTCAGGAGCTGTCTGTTCTTCTCTTGACTTGAGCTGATTTTCTTATTTTTTCTGTGTATGACCATTGTCTAGCAGTCGGGTGGGTATTGCCTAACTGGGTTGAGCTTGGTCCGTGGATACTTTAATGCAAAGCATTTGATGCTGTCCCACACAACATCCTTGTCTCTAAATTGGAGAGACATGGATTTGACGGTTGGACCACTCAGTGGATAAGGAATTGGCTGGATGGTTGCACTCAAAGAGTTGCGGTCAATGGCTCAATGTCCAAGTGGAGAGCAGTGACGAGTGATGTTCCTCAGGAGTGGTCAGCCTGACACGTCAGCCAGTGTGGTAAAAGCACTAAGGCATATGAATGGCTGCAGAACCAGTCCTCTAAGCTAGAGTCTGAAGCTGACTACCAGCCTGTGAAGTTGGCTGTAGTGGTCAAGTTTATGGGACCATGCTTTGCATATGGAACACAACTATGTTCTCTCTGCATGGAGAGTCACAAACTCAGGCTTTGTTCTTTTGATTTCATGCAGCCGAAAGAGAAGATGCTTACATTTTTCTGTTTATTTTTTGTCATTATTTAAAATCCGTATCAATTAATAAAGCACCAAAAAATGAAGTATGTAAGGAAAAAAAAGTGTTGCTAACAAAAGTCTATATTGCCCTTAACGTGCCCACAAAATTTTCAGTGAAGTCAGAAGAACAGCATATGGCAAAAGTCTCAAATCAGCCTTCTTTTCACCATGATTCCCTGTGGAATTCATAGGGGTTTCAGTGGCAAGGAATTTTAAAGGAATTCCAGTTCTAAATATATAATAGCCTAATAGGTTGGAACAGTAATTCTTCTTCCATCAATTTTAATGGGTACTTTTTAGATTTAATGTGCTTGTCACATTTTTGCAGACTCATTATTTCCTTCCTTTGTTGTCTTCACATTGCTACAGAGTCGCACCCCAGGGTACTTTATGAAACTGTAACTGATGTAAAAACTTGATTGGCAGATTTTTGTGTGTAAAATATATGTTTCATGACATTTTAAAGTATTTCTTTATGGAATTTACTTTGTTCTCTATTACGCTATAGTTCCTTTCTGTTATGTGAAAATGCATTTTTGCATTGGGTACAGAACCAAATATGTTGCTCTATGTACTGTCAGTACAATGTTAAATATTGCTTATGGCATTATGACAGGTATCTAAAAATACAAAAGGAACATTTCTGTTTTGGTAAACTGCCCAGACCTTCCATGCAAAAAGAATTTTTAATATTTCGGTGTCAAGATTACCAGAATTGAAATCATGCATAACAAACTAGATTAATTTCTTTGAGGAAATGACAGTAAGAGCAGACAACAGTAAAGAAGTATACATTATTCACTTGGATTCCAAGGAAGCTTTTAAGCCAGTACCAAATACATTATTAATGAATAGGGTAAGAAGGTAAGGAAGTAATACTCAACTGGATAACAAAGTGGCTTGCTTACAAAGTCAAGGAATGACCATAAATGTAAAAGGAAGATGATGACGAATGCAGCACCACAGAGCTTAGCATTAGATCCTCATCTTCACCGTAGTAATGAACCAGACAACTGACAGATCTTCAAGGTGTGCAATTTGATGTGTCAGGAACACAGGTAACAGCTGGTCATGATCAGAAAGGAGGAAAATATAGTACAAACTGAATGGAAAGCATGAATATGTATATGCCATAGAAGTGAAAATTTAAAATGTATAAAAGTAAGCATAAGGAAGTTAAAAAACTAACAGAGATTATGCTCTAAATTATGGGCTGTACTGAGCATGTCAAAGACCTGGCAGTGTTCAATACAAAGTTTAAAACATCAGGTAATTAGATAAATTATTATATTAAATTACATTCAAACCATTTGGTAAGAATGTAAAATACTACATAAATACAATTAGCCATTCGATATCTGGCAGCAACTAGAAGGACAAAAATTATATGCAGAAGATGGAGAATGCTAAATCCAGACTCATGTACAAAGAAGTGTGAAAAGAATTGAAAACTAGAATATTAGTTTGAATCTGTCCCAGGAAGACAAAGATTAACAGTTCTTTCCATCAGTTTGTTTGGCTGTCTTTGTGCAGTGAACTGGTAATTATGCCTCTAGACACATTAGTGATTGACAGAATTGCAAAATTAATCTGTCTTTTTCTCTGAGAATCTTCAAGTTATTCTCAGAAAATCAGAAGGAGGTACACAGGTAGAGGACAGTACTTGTTGGAAGACTGCTGTGATACCTAATAAAGAGGGATTTAGCACACCGTATTTCAAAAGCGTGTAAAGCACTAATTGATGATCTTCATTGCTATACTCTCTAACTAGTGAAGTACATGCTAAATACATCACTGCTGTATATATCATTGCACTTTGAGTGTTGCAGTGTGAGTTCCCTCTGAAGGTGCATACTCAAGAGCAGTGAGTGGAAACAGTGCTATTGCTACCAAATCCTCGATTTATGTAAGTCACATGGAGGTTTAGTCTCCCACCTGCCTTTTCCGTTTCCAAATGCAGCCTCTAGGAGAAACAGTTAGACAAGATTAAGACAACAATTGCAAACTACACTTCACCGCATTTGACCATACTCATTAGCATCAAAATTGCTTATTCTTTTGACAACAGCAGCTCACAAATAAACATCTGGCTGAAGCTGAAGCAAAGAAGTGATGCTACTTGAAGAGCTCACAGAGGCACTAAGTCTACTCTGACTGAAAATACAAAATGGTAAGTGGCCAACTCAGTCCATAATTAGGGACTGTGGATTCTTACATTTTTGCATCTGGGACTAATGCTTGCTCTCGGGCAGTTGTCTTTATCGAACTGCACTAGATGATGATCTTGCTTTGTTATTCATACTTCAGTTACCTAGATTACAGCATAGCAGTGTGAAACCTGCAGCTCTCCAGAAGCTCAAACCTGTTATTCATCTTCTGAGAATCAGTCAATTCTGGACACGTAAAGCTCATGCTCCGCTCTCCATATTGCTTTTTCACAGATTTGAAGTTTGAAGATCTGAGATCTCTGTATTCTGCAGCCTCAAGACAAGCTGACTGAAAGCTAGAAGATGAAGAATGTGAGGTTATGACTTGACAGAGTTGCTTCTTTGTCAGCCTCTATCAGGATAACATCTACCTGTATGACAGACAAAATTCTGGAGTGACTGAGGGTAGGGCAAAGAAGAAGATATAGAATCAGTTCTTGAAGAAAGGAAAGACTATCACACAGGGTCACTACCTTCCGTTTCATGTGCAAGACCAGCTAAACCATAAAACAGACCCCTCTCAACAAAGCAAACCCTAAAGATGCCTATGTATTTCCCTAGTATTCTTAGGACAGAGGTTAAATGAGGATAGTCATCACACCTCATTATTGTAAGGAATTAAAATAGTAAGATAGCAAGTGCAGCATAATAGCATAGCATAGCATAGCATAGCAAGAATAAGAATAAGAATAAGAATAAGAATAGAATAGAATAGAATAGAATAGAATAGAATAGAATAGAATAGAATAGAATAGAATAGAATAGAATAGAATAGGGTCTTTTTTCACAGTGAGTTCTAACCTTCGCTACCTAGAGCAATACAGCTGCCTTCCTACTGATGTCAGATGCTTATGGAGAAAATAGAACTGAAAGCAGTGATTCTGGGGGGATCCTTTCTGAGAGGTTTTTGTGCTGGGGATCAAAGTACAGAGAAGAAAACAAACCTCTTCCTTGACTCACCTGAATCCTTCTCACAGCAAGGGGATGAACTAATCTCTGCCATGCTAGCCCGTTCTGTGTTGGTTTTTGTAGATCTTCTATGTTATTAAATCTTTCTAAGTCAGTATGGAGGGTGTTCATGGTTTTCTTTTATGATTCTCTTGAATTAGACTATGGCTGTTCTTGCTTAATTTTTAACATATCTCAGATATTTTCATCATCTTACTGGGTGATGGTAATATAAAAGCGTTGTCAAACTCTCTGATGAACCTTAGATCTATACTTCATATCTAATATTTTCATAAAGAATTTTTCCTCAAAGACATTCAAATATCCACCTCTGGTAGATTTCCAGATTTTGTATCCACACATTAAAATGCAAATTAGCCCTACTCTCCCTCCTTAAAGCAATCTCCTAATGCTTCTTTTCATACTATTGTCAGTTTCTAACTTTTGAATGCTCAGTTTTGCAATACTAATGACCATTTTTGGTAGAATATGCAAAACAGAGCAATCTGCTGTTAGCACGACTGGCATCAGTGGTATTATTCCTACTCTTTGTGAGTACAATGATGAATACAAATAGGCCCAATGCATTTGAGAATAGTTTCTTGGGATCCTTTCTGGACAATTTTCCATTTAATTGTTTCTTTTACAAAGCTTTCCAGATATCCAGAATTTTTTTATAAGTCTTTCTAATAGGTTGGAAGAAATATAATAATGTTTTTAATAGGCATGTAGTGAATGAAGCTATGAAAATGAAATGAGGGTAGAAGCAGAAATAGAAGCAATCTTACTACTGTACTATAAAAAAAGGACTTACTGTGAGTTCCTTGCTTTATATTATATGGAGAAGAATTAATATATCAAATGTACTTATTGGTAGCTCCTTTATAACTAAATGGTCATCAGCTATGGTCTATATGGTGGTCTTGAAAATTGTATTTTATATTCTCTACTTTTATGAACAATCCGTTTCATGCCCTCAAATCATAATCGACAAAAATGATGTTTCATCCATGATGTTTGCAATAAAAATAATATGGCTTCAGGCATCAACTGACGACATTATTTTCTGAGCACAGGGGAATCATTAATCTTGAGAGACAATCAACTACTACATCAATTATAAGAATATAGGCACTTTCAGTCAATTGTAATTGTTCATTATCACAGGAAATTCAAACACTTGGTGTACCTGCCTAAGGCACCAGCTAAGCAAACCTATGATGAACTTCCAATAGTTTGCATGAAAGTGAAGCTAAAATATTTGATTAAATCTTATCCAGGAACAAATCTATAGAGCATGGATTGCCATACCCATCATAGCTACACCCAACCTTCATTAGCCTCCTCCATTTCTTAATTTCAAAATTTGAAGCACTGAAATGTAGTGGTAGGTTCTATTCATAGCATTTACAGTAATGGTTTTCCATAGAGCTGCCTCACTTTATTCTTATGGTCCAACTCCCTCCCCTAGGAAAAAACAAAAACAAAAGCAAGAACCAAGCCAGAAATGCAAAGGAAAAAAGAATTAGCTGATGCGGATGGGGCATTACCAAATCCCTGTGAAGTCCATGGGCCATACCTCAGCCTGTTGTACAAGAAATTCTAGTTGCAAGAATTAGTGAAGGAATTCTTCCAAGTATTACTGCAAATCACAATATTCCCTTTAGATTATCGCTGACAGAATTTTAAAATATTTACATTATTTATCAGCTCCCGCATCTCCACATCTAAATGTAAGCTGTAATCAATAAATCATCAATACCTCACTTCTTTATTCTGTGAGATTTAAATTATGCAGCTTTCCATTGTTTTTATATATATGTGTGTGTGTACATATATATGTAATGCCCAGCCTTTCCAAACTCCTCAGAAATAAACTTATTTCTAATCAGTGAAGGTGCACCTATCATTTGGGAGCTGTGACTACTTCTATATACTGAGTAATAAATTTAAATAGCATAGGATAAAATGGCAGAAGTTGTTTATGCATTCCAACTCTGCAAGTTTACAACTTTGAAGTTGAATGGAACTAGGTCCAAAGTTTAGGCAATGATTTTATTTTATTGTGAATTGTGCTTATGTGTCATGAGAATCAAAAATGCTCAAGATCTCAAACTCAAACTCATTTTACTGTAGACAGAAAATAGGATAGGATAGGATAGGATAGGATAGGATAGGATAGGATAGAATAGAATAGAATAGAATAGAATAGAATAGAATAGAATAGAATAGAATAGAATAGAATAGAATAGAATAGAATAGAATAGATATAAGTTAAGTATCTCTGAATTTCTGCAGTGGCTTTAAAAGGATAGAATTGTGGGATGCCTTATTACCACAAAGCATCTTCCCCTTCCTGATTTTGTAAGCTTTGAAGTGATGAATAAGGAATGGTAAAACTTAATAAAAACAGACTCGTTTTTCAGTAAAATGCTTCCTTCAGGAAAGGTGAGATGGTTAATGAAGCAACAGTAAATGCTGAAGATACAGCTTGGCATACTTTCTGTAGTGGAAGTCATGTGGGGCTTGTAGTAGACCTTAGGCTGGCTTTTTGAGTACAGCTTACTTAACCCACAGACTTGAATGGAAATTCATTTACTTAGGAATTTAACTAACTTTATTTCAAGCCACAGGGAAAAAAAAACTTTAAAACTTCTTACTATTACCCCCAAATTTATTTTAAAGGTGTCTTTTGATAAGAAAAACTAACCCATTAATCTGAATGACAATTATTACTGTTCTCAAAACTAAACCACTTAAAGAGTTTGGGAGTTCTTATGGAAAAATTTGAAACTATTATACTTCAAATTAAATTTGAAGGTATTGCATATTGAGTTGCTTTTTTTTTCCTCCCATAGTTTTTAATTACTAGTACATTTGCATGAAAATAGGATCTTTATTTCTTGAAAGCTCATCTGCTCCTGCTGCTTATTCTTCATTGAAGATGTCACATGCAAAGGGTTAGATCTTCAGGTGAGGCAGAAGCCAGAGCAGATGTGCTTAG
Source organism: Strix aluco (assembly GCF_031877795.1). Classification (NCBI taxonomy): domain Eukaryota; kingdom Metazoa; phylum Chordata; class Aves; order Strigiformes; family Strigidae; genus Strix; species Strix aluco. Next base: position 37,422,582 of record NC_133934.1, on the reverse strand, counting down.
AAGAAAGAAAGTTTTTTATGCAAATACTATTTTTAATAAAACAGAAAAGAAAAAAATTGAAAATACTTGCTCTGAAAGCAAAATTCCAATATGCCTTCCAGGAGATAGACACGTCCCTCCAAACAAAAGTAATTTTGAACCTTAAAACTGAATATAGAACATAAAAATATAATATGAAACCCTAAAGATTCACTAGATCACTGTTTACTCAAAAAAGCCCCCTAGTTTGATAGTCATGCCCTTACTGTACAATAAAGAAACGGGAGGCCCAGGCAGTCAGGTTCATTTAAACTCTCAAAATAAGACTTCTCCTATCAAAGGTTTCTAATTTTTTATGGTCCTTTCTGAAACAAATTGCCTATTTCTACCTGAAGAGAGGCATTCATATTGTAAAAATCAACCAGTCAAATGCTTATGCCTTAGTGCAAAGAAAACATGAGCAGCCAATATTGAATGAACACGAACAAGCTATTGGCTCCTCCATATGCAGGTCCATTTGAAACAGCAGTGCAACACTTTGAGGGAGTTTGCACCACCGTGTGCCTGTGCTTTAAAAGAGAACTGAAGGTATTTAACATCATATTTAATATATGACCCCTGCTTCTATTTCTCAATAATGTAGCTTGATTCCAGCTACCAACAAAATTGAGTACATTAAAGTAGTAACTGGAGCCTGGGCTGTATTAGAAGTATGAGAAAAACCATGAAAGATTCACACACTAAAATAAAACTGTTCTGCTTTAAAAGAACTACTGTGCTCTACCAAATTTTATTGAAGATTAACTAGTCTTCAGATAGCTCTGCCCACTTATGTAATAAATGTGGTGGTTATGTTTGACAATCATTGCAACTGCCTGCAGCCTATCTGGGAAGCATCCTGAAGTTCATCACACTCCAAGCACCAGGCTGGTGATGACAGTAAATGACCTGTCAGGTATTCCAAAGCTGTACACAAAAATTTGGCTGTGTAAATAATGCTTTGGAATGACAAAATGGCACTAATGATTTCCATGGTCAGATCACCAGTCCATGTAGGGCAAACTAGAGGCAGTGCTGTCTCTCTGCTGAAAGGGGGGGCGGGGGGGAAGGGAAGGGGAAAGGGAAGGGGAAGAGGAAATGAAGGAGGGTTGGGTTTATAACATGGGTCCTGCTAAGAAAAATAGCAAGAAGAAGAATACAGCTCTGTCAAAGCTCCAGAAATAGTGTCTGACCTCATTTCTTCTGGTACAGAAAATGCCAGGCAGAGGCAAGGACCAGAGAGTATTTTACCTGCAGCCAGGAAAAATTGACAGTGCACTTAGATACTCAGATTCAAATCTGCAATACAAATGAATTGCTACTAATAAAAACAAAGCACAGAGCCCCTTTTACATTGTTTTATCCTGTTTAAAAGACAAACATTTGCACACTGCAAGCCTCAAATGGATAAAAGCTACCATGAGAACTTATAAGCCATCTGCTAGCTTCCTAATGAAGCCAGTAACTATTATTGTTTACAGTTGAACACCGGGGGTCATGTGTATTTGCTGTAATGAAAGAATCAATGCATCACTGCAGATGCTAAAAGAGAACTTTTTTTTTTTCCAGACGGCTAATTATAAATACAATAAAGTAGCAAATTAAAAAAAAATCTGTTCATCTCCATAGAGAAATAGTGCTTGGCACACCAAATACAAAACGCAGCACTGTTCTGTTTTCTAGTAGTCTCCACTTGACAGACTCAGCTTACAGAAATAGAATCACAAAAAGTTACTCTCCGATACTTAACAAATAGCTGATCACCAAGGAATGCTTAGCCCCCAATTCTCTAATCTTTATGAACCTCCTACATTATGTAATTGTACTCTTTATCTGAATGTAATGATGAAGCGTGCGTTAGCAGATATCTCTCTGTTGCTGTTTCACTGTTTCTCTTGCTTGAAGAAGACACCATGACATATGAAAACTTGGCTCAGTTGAGCTGTTAAAAATGTCCTGAAGTTTCTTGGATTTTTTAAATGTTGGTTGAAGAGAAACTGATACACAGCAATTATACAATTGATTTCTGGATTACTATTTCATCACTCAAACAAAAATACTCTTAACAAAAATACACAAAAACTTACACAGTAATATTAATTCCCAACATTCAGCAAAAACAAAGAAAGATAAATAATTGGGCCTTTGTACTTGATGGAATTCTTAAATTCACTGAAAACAAGCCATTCATTTTGAAATCTTGTTAATGGACTTTATTTGCTGTAAAAAAGTATCTTAATTTCAGGAAATTTCCTAAAGCCTGCAAGTCAAGAGCTGACTTGCATTGCTGAGTTGAAACACTGCAAATGACTCCTCATTGTCCTCTGATACCATCAGGGCCATGGTGCAGCGTTCTTGCAGCTTGTACTCATTCCACCTGCCACACACACAGAGCTACGTATCTGTCATAGGGCTAAAATTCAGTATAACATTGTAGCTAGATCGGTCGCAGTAGATAGGAAAGCTATATTATTGTAAGCAACAAATCAGTAAACCCATAGTCAAGAAAGGGAACAAACAATATTCCTCTTTTACAGTAACAAATACTTGTAGCAGGTTGTATTCAAGGCCGAAATAAAGCAAGCTGTCAGCAGGAGAATACTGTTTCTTTTTTAAATTTTGTCTGGGTACTGTAGTAATGGCCAGGGAGAGCTAACAGCAGGTAGACCAGAGTGGGTAGAGTTCATTAGTGAGGTCAGAGAGCCCAGAGGAGCATCCCTGGGAGAGACCTATTAAGTCCAACGCCTGGCTCCCCTGCCGCACCCTGCTGCTGAGGCTCCGGTGCATCACCCTCTCCCTGCTTCTGGCCCCACACGCCTGCTTTGTCAGATGTGACTGACTGTGTGTGGTGCAGGGGCTGGGAGCCCCAAGGAGAGGCCCCACTGCAACCCTTTGCTGCGGCCCGCTCCCTGTCTGATGGCCGCACGTCCACAGCCAACACGCACGGACAAACCTGTCGTGTGACCCACCACATGTGTTCCTGAGGTATGCACGGACCATGGGCGAGTGGTCTGAGACGCTGGGTAAAGGGAAGATGGAGGGACCTGCTAGGCATCCAAAGCTTTGCTTTGCTTTGCCAGACCTGGCTGGACCCCTCCAGAGAAAATCAGTGGAAGTGACTGGAGTACAGAAGAGGATGAGGAGAATAATTTAGTTTCAGTTCCTATTCTGATGAAGCTTCCATCTTTGTGGACTTAAGTGAATAACTTAATTTATATGTCTTAATTCTCTGTTTCATAAAATGTCTGAGATAATACTTTCTTCCCTAAACCACAGGCAAATGTGTATGAATATATTTGCTTCCCCAAATTACAGGGGAGTTGCAAGAATTAATTAGTTAATGTTTGTGAAGTGCTTTGAAGGCAGAAAGCACTCTATAAATGCTAATTATTAAATCAAAGGTTTATCTGACTTCATTACTAAACCACTAATAAAATAAGTTACATAGCTGTTGCAGGTTGGAAAAGGCACTTTTACTGTCTAAAAGATATAAAGGTTTTAATTAGCAAATGTTTTGAAAGCGCTGTGCTGAGGAAAAAAATGCTAACTGTTAATAAAGGTTTTCCCTAATGAAAATGGCTACAAAATATGAACTCCTGGATGCTACTGTAACTTCTGCATATATTATCTAAAGTTTTGTCCCATGACAACAATATTTTTATTTGAGGCACAATTTTTGTAATATTGATGAAAAAAATCGTGGTTATGTTTGTCAAATAAATGTTTAGATGCAGCAAGAGATTAAAGGTATCATTCTTAGCAGAGAATAGCAAAACCTAATGTACTGTCAAATTATACATGTATACACATACCATTATTTTTGCTATTTAACTTAAAGTTGTATTTTGCCAAGCTTCTGAGCTTCTGCTAATTTACAAAGTTCAGCTCTTCCAAATGCTCTACTGTACCTGCACGTGACCTGTTACCTACATGTTATCTTAAAATCTGAGCATGCAAACAGATTTGAATCTTTTATGCATAGGCAGTTAGACTGAATTCTGAAAGTGCCTCAAGCCTTCTGAAATACTGTGGATCTTTAGGTTCACATATTTTCATCCTGCCAGGAGAAACTTTTTGTTCACTTGTTTGTGACACTTGTTTCCCCTCTGGATTTAATAATATAAACCTGGGTACAATAATATGAACAAGTTGATTTATTAATATGAGTATAATAATTAATGCATTAACATAATTGGTTCTGATTCATCCCCTTCCTACATACATTTCAGACATAAACTTGATTTTAGAGCCAGAGTTATATTATTATTATTTCAAAATCATCAGATGGTAATCAGCATTTCTCAAGTGCCTAGGCTAGTGGTTTGAAAAGAAGTTTGAAAGCAGATCTTGATACGTTTAATACCTGTTGTAATGTCTGCCTGTGGCTGTAGAAAACATGAAACCTTGAGCAATAAGAAAAGTCCTATTAATCTGCTTTGCCAAGAGGGGAGAGGCATGCCAGCATCCTCCCTACTTACAACTGTGCTGATGGCAGGAGTATGAGGATGCAGTCAGCCAGGCCCGCTCAGTGAAGCAATGCAGCCTGGCTGCTGAGGCAGAAGCTGCCCATTTCCACGGTTCAGGAGACAAAATACCTCATGCTGTCCCTAGTGCTCCCAGGAGGAAGGAGAGGTGCAGGTATCGCTCCTACAGAAACCAAAGGGGTCTGCTGCTTTCCAATGTCACAGACCGGTGGCTCCAAAAGGTCCCTCTCAAACACCCCTGGGGAAGGCCATAGTATACGTTCATTAATTTGAGCTATAAATCACAATTTCATACGGCAGGAAAATGTCCAGAAGATGATATGCTACATCAAGGGGTTACGTCCATTTCTGTGCTCTTACTGTAGCTCTTCCAGGCAGATGGGGAGAGTCAGAGCAGCAGCAGGAGTGATAAAACTTTATCACTGCATCGATTTGTCAAGCTGTCCCTGAAGGAAAGATGACTGAGATTTTTTGGAAAGGGGACAGGGTTCAGGGCTGGGGACAGGAAAGGTGTCTAGGAATAGATGGAAAAAAAAGTGTTCAGGAGACTTGTTAAAATATCAAGCAGAAGAAACTCAAGATTACTGAATTTCTTTAAGCTCAGGGTTTTTTGAATGTGTTTTCTTGGGTTGCATATTTACCTTATAAAAACATAATTATTATATCTTTACAAAACAATTTCAGGCTAACAAAGAGATAGTCCAAATTATTTTGTAGTTAGTCTAAAATTACACATTGTGACATAAGGCACCAATGACATAAAGCAAGAGCAGCAGTGCTGAAGTAAGGTCTTGAATGATATTTTAGTTATTATTATAACTATTAGCCTTATTTTTAAAAAATTATAGGAAATTGTGTGGCCTTTCTAGAGAAAGTTTATGGATTTTAGGATTAATCGATGACATTATACTAAAAATTGTGAAAAAAGAAAAATAATCCTTTTTTTATTTTTAATGCTACATTATTTAAATCAAAATGGACTTTGGTAAAATAAAGGTATACACAAATCCTTGTCTGGAAAACCTTAAAATGTATGTCAACTTCCATAGAATAATTTTGATGGCATCAGAGCTCAAAAAGACAGGTCTACCTTCAGTCCTGTATTTTGACTTTGTGTAGTTTAGCTTTTCATATTCTGATAGCATCAGTGATAGTGGTCCATTCACAGATGGTAACAACAGAAGTAACGCAGAAAAAAGCAGACATGCTCACAAATACTTCTGTCTTGTAGCTGGGGAAAAGGCACATTAAATATTAATAAATTATGCTGATAAAATACTTCTGTTCTGACAGTATATTGTGAAAAAACAGGTATGATGGCAGTGGGACAGGGGTTAGAGCTTTGGAATACAATGGCTGAAAGTAAACAATATGGGTTTCAATAGGAAAAATATAAAATCCTGTAACTGGGAAACAAGTATGCAGGTTATCGTTAAAGGACGGTGGCCTTGGTCCTGGGAATCCCTGTCACAGAAGAAGAGCTTAGGTTACAATAGCAATCCTTGGACACAAGTCCCAGTGAGGTGCTGTGGCAGAAGGAGTTAATCCCCTCTATGGCCGAAAAACTGTGCAAACTATAGTAGAAGTGGATAGAGGCCGCATATTCCTATATTTGGCATTAGTGTGACTTGCTGGGGAGTTAGTTCTATTTCTGATATTTCGAACTGAAGAAAGATCTCCTTTAATTGGAGCGGAGTCACAGAAGAGAAATGAAAACTATTAAAGGACTAGAAAATGAGCTTTATAGTGAAAACTTACCAAAGAGGAGATTAAGAAGTGATTTCATCATATTATGTACATTTACAAAATAGAAATAGTAATTTCCACTTGTGCAAGATGAGATTTAAACACATCTGATAAAACACAAGAGTGAAGAATTCTGACATGGAAATGTTTACCTCTTTTCTAGAGCTATGCTTAATTCTCCTATGTATAGAGCACTAAAATTAAAATCCAGCATTAGAAGAGGATGCAAAAATCACCTGCTTAAAACAAAAGTTCAACAGTTACTAACACTCAGCTCTTTGGGTTTCCTGCAATCATTTGAAGGCAACCCTAAAAATTATTTTTGCTATTTGGTTTGGTGTTCCATTATCCTTGCTTACTTTAGCAATGTAGTTTTCTTCCTACCTGCTACGTGTTTGCTTTCAAGAAAGTCTGCTCCTGTGACTTGTCCCAGAACAATTTGCTTGTACAGGTACACAAATTAAAAATATGAATAAGCCTAACTACACACCGAGACAATCTCACGTCAGAAATGATGTGTAACAATCCATGTAGATTATATGCCAGTGTTGGTCGGGAAAAGCAAGGCTTTGCAGAGGTTAAGAAGCCCTGTCATACCCTGGAATTGACACTGTTAGCCCTGTACCCAGCTGGATGGCATTTGGAATAGGGGATCATCTTAAGGATTTAAATCATTGGACTAACAGGACTTCACTTGGTGCTGCAAAAATATCAACCATCAGGTAAAGCAGCAGAGAAAAGAAAGTTCTGACATGCTCATTATGGGTTGTCTTTCATCCACCATTGTTTGGCTTTGGGGTTTTTTGCTATTTCTTAGTTTTCTGCAGGTTCTTCAGTTCAGTATTTGACATTGTTTCAAACAATATGACATGACAAGACATCATAATTGTTCTGTCATGATGATTTGGTATATTTGAATATATGAATCCTCTGTAAATAAAGTGAAGGGATGTGAAAAAAAAATTTAGCTCTGTAGTCTGGTTTAAGGTTTTTGATTTTACTTTGATTTGGAAATGTCATGGCTCACTGCAAGCTCACCAGAGTGAGTTTAATGGATTAGAATATGTTATTACAATAAGATTGCTGGAGAAGCATATTCCACAGATGGAGACACTAAACAAAATGACTGACGAAAGGCCTCTGCTGCATTAAAAGGCAGTGTACACTACTTCTTTCTTGCCTTACAGGATAAAGGGCAGGAGTAGCACTACAGGTTCACTACAGCAGACAAGTTTTCTCTGTTTTTAGCTTTTCTTCATTTATGTTGATACATCAAAAAAGATCTCTTAAAGATATATACAGAAAAGCATTAATCTTTCATGTGGCGTTATGGACACAAAATGTGCATATATGGTCTTTTGAGAATTTTTGAATGTTCTCTTTGAGATTTTTTTTCTGAAACATGATTTCCTTCAAGGATTTACTTGATTCAAGAAAACCTCTTTTCATGAACAACTCTTACCTTCTTCTCCCCTGCCCCAGTGTATTTCTTTGCCTCCTCTTACCTAAACAAAACATAAGCTTGTGTTAGCTTACTCATGATCTATGAAAACCACATAAAACTTTAAAAATATGTATTTTATTGGTCAGATCATTTTTTTCTCTTACCAGCATCTCGGCACCTGTGATTAGTGGTTATGTGTAACTTGAGAATGGCTCTTTCCCTCCAACTAGTGTAGAAGGCACACCGATTCCAGGGGTGATGATGGTTCTCAACCTCCAGTTGCTTCTTCCAGCTCTCACCAGATGGTGTGGCTATTGGTGCTGTTTCAAGGTCACTGAAGGATGTACAGCATACTCACCTCTGCTCAGAGCCCTTCCTGAGCAGAATCCAGGGATGAGCACTTCTGTTTTGGCTTTGACCCTATTTTTCTGTCTCACAAGAATGGGATGGTTTGAGTGGCAACCCCAGCCACTGACTCTAACAGCAGATGTCACTGTCAGCAGCACGGTCCTTTGCCGGCTGATCACAGCAACAGGTATGGAGGTGACTACAGCCACTACTAACAAGACTGTTCCAGGGAGTGGGGATGTGGGATGCTCCAGAGAAGGGAGCAGCATGGTTGATATAGGTACGACACCATACACTGGGAAGTGCGGCACAGAGACACGCCAGCTGCATAGAGCAAGCCAGGTCCATTCACAGTAGCTCTGCTGCGGCCCCGGCCCTGGCAGATCAGAGCTGACGGCTGCAGAGCAACAGCAGCGTCAGAGGGAGCAAGTATCAGAAAGGAGGTGGGAAGGGGAAGGCAAGGAAAAGAGCAGGAGCCAGCACCTGCCATAGAAAAAGGTGACACTACCTTTCCTACCCCCATCAGTGATATATAAAAAATTACCGTGAGTCTTGGTTTAAGTATATAGGGTGAAACTAGATGGAAGCTGTAGAACAACCAACCCTTGTTCTGCTACATTTTGAAGACGCATTGCATTTTATTTCCTCAGGCTGAAATGCCTCATTCTGCAATCTGAAAAAAAGCCCAAACAAACTGTTTCCAAGTTCCTGGAGTGAGAAGCAGGCTGCTGCACTTCTTTCACATTTGTTATGTTCTGAGAAAAAGGTATCAATGGTTAAGTAATCAGAGAGTTTCTGAGATAGTGCCTGAAAACACCATTTTTCTTCTTTATATAAAAGAACACTTTATGCTGAAGGTGGCATATTGAGTTGTACAAAGATGTATTAATGCTTCCATAGAAGAACCAAGGTCTTTTATGAGTGATGTCCACGATACCACTAAAAGCTGCAGAGACTGCAGTCCCAAGGAGGTTTATCTCTTGTTCTGGTTGTCTAGCGAGACTAAAGGGAAAGCAGCACTGATTCTAAATACCCAGCTGCTGGCTTGCAGGGGAACCTCTGGCGTAGAGTTCAAGAAGCCAGTTTGCAGCATAGTAGTTTCTTTGTTTTGGTATGTTTGAATTACATGACACGCTTTTGTGCTCTTTAAAGATGTGGAGAAATGGGCAAACAGGAATCTCATGAAGTTCAACAAAGAGAAATGCAATGTCCTGCACCTGGAGAGGAAAAACCTCACGCACCAGTACACACTCCAGGCCAACTGGCTGGAAAGCAGCTTTGCAGAAAAGGACAAGCTGACCAGGAGCCAGCAAAGCGCCCTTGCAGCAAAGACAGCCAGCAACATCCTGGATTAGTAGTGTTGCCCAGGTGATCCTTGGTGATGGAGGGAGATGATCCTTGCCCTCTACTCAACACCGGTGAGGCCACACCTGGCATTCTGGGTCCATTTCTGGGCTTCCCCACACAAGAGTCATGAACATGACATACTGGAGCGAGTCCAACAAGGGCCACAAGGACGATTAAGGGACTGGAGCACCTCACATGTGAGGAAGGGCTGAGAGAGCTGGAGCTGTTCAGCCTGAAGAAGAGAAGGCTTAGGGGCTTCTCATCAATGTATATAAATACCTGAAGGGAGGATGCAAAGAAGATGGAGCCAGGCTCTTTTCAGTGGTGTACAGTGACAGGACCAGAGGTAACAGGCACAAAATGAAACAAGAAGGTTCCCCCTGAACATCAGAAAACACTTTTTTCCTGTGAGGGTGACCAAACACTGGAGCCCTGAGAGGCTGTGGAATCTCCATCCTTTGAGATACTAAAAAAATGTCTGCACATGGTCCTGTGCAACCATCTCTAGGTGGCTCTGCTTAACGAGGGGAACTGAACAAGATGACCTCCAGAGGTCCCTTCCAACCTCAACTATCCTCTGAGTCTGTGATTTCTTTGGTATAAGCATCAACTGTATATCCTTTGGCTTTACATTCACACCCTTACAGAACAGCTGATGATCAAGCAACAGCTCTGACATTTCATAGTCCAAGGATTATGTTTTAATACTTGAATTTTGCAGACTTTTCCTAACTTTGAATTTTTTTTTTGAATGATCATTCAGTGTAATTTTTTTATGTTGTTGGAGGTTGTTTTTTTATGAAACGTTTCATTTATAAACACAAAACTACAGCTAACTACAATTTATGCTTTTGTTATGTTTCTCCACCAAGAAATTCAAAGGAGAGAGTTGTTGAAACATTGTCATGTGTCTTATATGTGGACACAAGCATTTCATAACATGTGGTTGACCATATGGAATTGATAACTTTTATACACATTTTACCTGGGAATGAGATACTGAATAAAAGGAATTTTGGTATAAATTATAATCTTTTCCTTGTGATAAGAAAGCTTACCCCAAGTATTTCTGAGACCACATATTGAAATAATAAAAATGACACAATGCAGTTCAACAGATTCAGCTCAGGAGCTGAAAGCATCCTATGTTCTAATTCCTATCCTATTTCATTTAGGTATTTTTCACTCTATCAAGTCACTTAACACTTTTTTTTAATGTTCACTGCAAAGTGGACATAATAATATCATGCTGTGTTTTTCGATCTTTTTCAGTCCTCCAAAAAGTGCAAACATTGGGATTCTGGGTTTTGGATAACCAGACTAGAATGAAAATTGCCATGGGATGATTCATACAATTCAGCAACACCTCTAGCAGTCTAGAAGTGCTAAATCTTGCTATTGATGCATCAATCCTATTTTTGCTATAAATTGCACAGATTAATTTTATTTTTGCAGCATTGTTAGCAATGAGATGGGATTGAGGTTCCTTTGTTGTTGGCCAGGACAGATGTCAAAGTACTTTGCATTCACACAAAGAAACCCTACTTTTTTGAGGGGAAAGAAGAGGTGAAAAGTGGATAAAAGAAGCATTTTTTTTCATATTATAGTTTGGCAGGTTCGTACTTGTTTTGTGTTTCAAAGATTTTTCATTTGTTAGAAGAAAGGTTCCATAAGCCTTTCCATCAGTCAGAGGATCATTTTTGGTTTTGTAATGCAGGTGTTAAATACTCAACCAATTAGTCCAGTCTACTTCATTTACTGCACTGTTTCCGCAAGTACATGGATGATACAGAGAAGAAATGTACTTCAGGATGCCGTTGCTAAAACATTCCTTTTTGTATTTCACCCGTTGCCCCCCTTAGATACAACACCGCAGAAGTACATTAAGTGCTTTCTTCTGGCTGTGGTGGAAGCACTCCTTGCACCATCAGAGAGGGACTGTTAAAAGTATTAGCTCTGTAAACCTGTGCACTTGTATACTACTTGATGGAGTATCTTAAATACTTGAAGAAATTAACCGCTGTTCTCCACCAAAGAAGCTGTTTTGGAGAAACTCCTTCATTCTTTCCTCCACGCCAATGAGCAGAAACCCTCTATTGCTGGCCTACTTTTGTCTTGCATGTGGCCACAAGTCACGACCAGGCTCCTGGGAACCTTCCTGGCTGACCAGGTGTGCTTTTGCAGTTCTCCAAAAACATTAGACAGCAGTGAATAGCCACCACAATTCAATAGATATGATGAAACGTAGGAAATTAAATCTGTGTGCACAAGTATCAGAGATATATTTTAAAAAAAAATACAGTGAGACTGTTTCTATGGAAGATGTAACATCAAGACAACATACCAAGACTGCATCAAGAAATTCTGTGGGAATATGCCTTGGAGGCTAATTTGGACCTTGCCAATCCTAGGGTTTTTGGAACAACCAATATTCTCCATCTTCTTTTTTCTTTGTCCACAGAAATATCAGCAGTATGAATCAGAGTTACAGAACTGAATGCAAAGTTAGTTTAATGAGTGGTTTGGGGTGAGTTTGGGAAGATTTTACCATGAAAATGTTACTCACGTTTTCATAGGCTCTTACCACATCATTTCCATTCTACCTATCCTAAACTTTTAATCAGACTAACAATCAGTTAAAATTGTTCTGTGCACTTATTTTCAGATTTATAGGATTAGAATTATGCCTGCAAGAACTCGAAATGTGTAATTGCTCATTACTTTCTCCTATGCAGGCCTGAAGGCAAAAATAAGGCCGGAATTCTGAAAAAAGCTAGTATATATTCATTTGAAGCAGAACTTGGTATAGTCTTTTCCACTCATACTCCAGGACATCTTTGTAGGACATCCTATTTTAGCAGCAAGCTGTCCAATTGAATATAGGTGGAAAGAGCAAGCTTTGGAGTAACAAGAAAAGCTGAATGAGCATAAACTTTATCTGCCTCCATTGCTTCCGCAGAGCATCATCATAAACTCAACCAGAAACAATATTATTCAAATATCTTTTACTCTCAGATGTATACATACGTCAGAGACTGACAACAGTAAAAGTAGCACTCCTCCTCCTTTCCTCCCTCATGCATGTACACTGTTTTTCTTTACAGGACTTTTTAAAACTAAAAATCTCACTGCATAAAGGAATCTTATTTTTTGGTAGGGTATTTCTGGAAAACATAGCTGTCAAGTAAACTTCACTGTTTTTAAATAAACAAATATTTATGATGCTGAAAATACTATTTTTTAGACTTCTACAGTAGCTGTATGTGAGGGAAGTCAGACTTGTCCATATTTGGTGGTTTAAGTGTCCAAAAAACCCACAACATAACCAATATATAGTTTCAAACATTTGTGTCAGATGTTTTTAGAAATTCATTCTGTCACCATACTTCATAATTCATTTTGCACCCAAATGCTGTTTGAAAGCAGTGGAGACTAACTATGCAGATTTTCAGGAAGACAGCTGCGGCTCTTGATTCAGAGCCATTTGTGGATAGTACAAGTTAAGAGTTGTAACAGCTGTAAATTTCTTCAGGGACTTCACTCTGGTGGATCATCAAGTTAAGGGAGTCTCTTGTTATGGAAGGACAGGGTACAAACACGCCTTTTTTTGATCACAGTCAGTCCCAGGAACAGATTTACTGTGCAAGAAGCAGTAAGCAGAGAGTACCAGGAGATTAACTACATCAGTACAGACTGGAATAAGGTATGCCTCTCGTTATGGGATGGCGCACAACCATTTGCCTTTGTGGACACCCTTTCTGGATTCAGCCACTTCCATACTTGCGTTCTGAATTTTTGCATAGACATTTTTTCTTCTTCTAGCTGATAATAGTAAGTAGAAAGGACACAAAATAGTTATGACTCTAATTCCCTTTAACGCAGTCCTTTAACTATGTACTACTTATAAAGTGAACTTTTCCAGACCTGTTAAACACGCATATGCAAAGCAAAAGAGAGACACAATTAGCTCCTTTTTGTTGAGCACATCTTGTTATTTCTCATACTTACTGATAAATACTTAAGTCAGGCCATAGCTACATTGTTCCGTGCTTTTGGACAACTCCTTCATATGAACCCTTCTGTGTTTTGAATAAAGCATGCTTACATCTTCTGAACTATGCTGTCTTATGCAATTAAGCCAAACAATCTGTGGTATGCTGTCAGCTGACAATGTCAGCACAACACGCTAGCCAGGTTATCAGATGAGATGTAGGACGTATACTTGAAAAACTACTTTTAGTTAGAATTTATAGCATATTTTAAGCTAAAAAGAATGATTATTAACATCTGTTCTGCCTTCCTATATGAGGCATATGAAAAAATATTAAAGGATAGTGGAAGAAATTATTTTCTACCAGTCCAAATTGCAAAAGAGCAACAAACAAGAGGATAATTGAATTCTGTTTTGTACAATAATAGCAGTCCTTCAAAAAGCTAAGTGTTCTCACTGGTAATATTAAAGGTCTGGCATTTATTTACACAAATATTACCTACTTTTTGTCAGTCTGACTTCAAGTATTATCATTTCTAAGTAGTCCTAAACTGGCATTTTGGACTGTAGACTCTTAACTACAAGTACAAACACAATGAAGTACTCAGACAATGGAAAATGGAGGGAGGAAGGGGAAAGCCTAATACTTACAATGCAACAGTTTATATTTAAGTGTAAGCACATCTGTATAGGCACACACAAGCATATGCATAGAAATTAGACAATTATGCAATGATCTTAGTATATTTATTTCCAAAAATTAAGAACTGCAATTTTCATTTATTTGTGGGAATGAAAATATTGATGTTTTCTAATGAGAAGTTTTACCCTGGTAAAGATGGTTATAAATCATCCACATGGATCTCATCTGATCAGGAATCAAAGATGTGGTTCTGACTGCCTTGGTCATGACATAGAATAGGAATTAGGTGTTACCTCAGGTGCCACAATTAACTTCAGGGGAATTACTGACATAAAGGTTTCACTGACATGAGGTTTCAGTTTTGTTTTGGTATTACAGATTTTCTAATCTCATGCTTTCTTTCGTGTGGATTATTTAGAGAGTAGGAGTATACAAGTGCTGCTGTGTAACAGGCTAGCTTTTTCAGGATGAAAAAGGCTATATCATTAGAAAAGCTCCTAGTTAATGCCAAAGTAACTGGCAGCTAGTTTCAGAAAAACTATATCCTCTATAGTTTTTTATCAATTTACATAACAAAAGGTCTTATTGGTGTTGCAAACTGAATTTTAGAAGGGAAAAGGAAATCCAGTTTACCCTGTCCCACAATTGCCACATGTACTTTCTCACTGTAGGATGTCACCAGTAAACAAGTTTATAAAATTAGACTATTTAAATGGACACAAATGCAAATGCATAGCAAAAGTGCTTTTTTACACTGATGGAAAACCGGACTGGACTTTATAAACCAATCAGCTCATTGAAACTTAATATTGTCAATGAAAATAAATGAGTCTGACACTTTAATAGGCAATGATCCTGTTGGCTTTCCCTAAGTGGCTGAACACTTCAGGATATCCAGAAGTTAGGACAGCTCAGGTTTTCTCCACTGGGGCTTACTTCATGTATGTAGCTTCACTGCGCATTACGTTAATACAACAGATGTGAAAGTAAAATCTTCCAGATAGTCTAGAGCTCAACATACAGGTATTTTGGGGGGCATATGAGCCATTTGCAGAGATAGTCTTACAGAGTAAAATAAGTAGAATGACTAAAATAATAAAGGTCTTAACTCTAACAGACTGGCAATTAGCTAAATTAAAATCATATCTTTCTGGTACTTTTTTTCTATTTAGGAGCAAATCCAACAATGGGACTTAGATAGCTGTAAAGTAGTCACTGCAACACCTGTCAGGTATGTGGCCTCCTAAGTGGAATCCATAAACTTGTTACGCACTGAGTAGAGCTGAATGCTAAAGATCACTATAATGGAGTAGATAAATGCATTAACAAAAAAAAAAAAAAAAAAAAAAAGACTTCCTCTCCCAAGAAACTTTCGGTATTTTAAACCAGTAAGTTTAAGTGGAAAGAAATAGAACATTCTAGGAAACAGGGACTAAAATTTGGGTTACCTAGAAGTCCTAGCCGCTAAACTCAAGTCATATTCCCCCATACACGCTCTACTTCTGGTGCCAAATCTTGGGAATCAGATACACATGCAAATTAATAGAGCTCATTAAGTTACCTTCTATCAGCTGAACCATGGTAACCAGCCTGGAGTACTCTTCTCCTGTGGCACATGTGAGATACATGCACAGTAATTCACACCTGGTTTCTATGCTTAATGCACCCGAGCGGCCTGCTTTTTGGGCCAGAACAGTTCAGGACGCAAATGGTATGTGCCACGTATTCTCCACTCTGTTAAAAAGAGAAGAAACAAAGTAAGTTTAGGTACTTCCAGGGTTAAGGAAGGGTTCCCTTTTTTTATTTAAATTTTTAACTCGTGTATTTTAAATGTCAAGGTCCTTTTTAGGAACCCTTGAGCCTTGCTGGAGTTTAGCAGGAGTTCACAAGGATGCGGAGAGAGGTTAGCGGGACCCGGAGGGCAGAGAAAGGAAAGGAAACTCGACCCGGTCCGGCGGCAGGGCAAGGAGGCAGCGGCAAAGCCGCCTCTTCGCGGGGCACCCTCCCTGCGCCCCCAGGGCCGGGACATCCCCCGCGCCCAAGCCGCCGGCGCCACCTGATTCGGGGCCGGCGGCAAGTTCGCAGACAAAGGGACACGCCGCCGGCCGGTCCGTCTGTCGGTCGGTCGGTCGGCGGGCCAGCAGCCCCTTCGCGCCGCTCTCCCCCGCGGGGTGGTGGCGGCTGCGGGGGCTCCCGCGCCCTCCCCGCTGCCCAGAGCCTGCGGGGCCGCGGCCGCAGTGCTTAAGCGCCCGGGAGCTGAGGGCGCGGGGGCAGGGGCTGTTGGCGGTCTCACCCCCCCTCCCCCCCAGGTGGCTGCCTCCTACCCCCACAGCGGCTGAGCCCCTGCGGGACGCGGGCAGAGCTCGTTTAGAAGCGAGAGGGCCCCCCTTGCCGCCTTCCCCCCCCCCCTGCCGCTTGCCCTACGCGCTCCCCCGCTGGACGTTTTCTGTCCCGGATCCCCGGCCGGGGCCTGCCCAGCCCGGCGGCGGCGGTGGGCAGCGCCGGCAGGGTTAACCCTGAGGAATGCGGCGGGAGGAATGTGCATGCAGATGAGATGGATGCTAATCTCATGCTAATGAGCGGCGGCCGCGGCCGCCCGGGGCTCAGCCGGGCTCCCCGCGCCCAGACGGCAGCTGGGCTCCGCCGGCAACCCTGACCCGGGCTGCCGCGGCGCGGGCAAGGCGGCAGCCCCGGCATGGTGGACTGAGACCCGGCCGCGGAGGAGGGCTTTCCCCGGCTTCCGCTCCCGGCTCGCTCCGTGCCCCCTCCAGCCCCCGCTCCCGGCCCCTTCCCCGTGCCCCCGGCTCGGGTGGGGGCTTTTCCCGCTTCCCGTCTTTCTTTCTGTCCCTATGGAGCAGCTACCCCCGCCTCTCGACCATGCCTAGGAAAGCGGGGAATGGGCAGCTCCCCTTACCCGATGGCTGGGAGGAGGCGAGGGATTACGACGGCAAAGTCTTCTACATCGACCACAACACCAAGCAGACCAGCTGGATCGACCCTCGGGACAGGTGGGGACGCCCCGGGGGGGGGGGGGGGGTGTATGGGGGAGGTTCGGAGCGGCGCTTGCCGGGCCCCTCGGCGCTGGGGCAGCTTCGTCGCGAAGGGACGGGGCGGGTGTTGGGGAGGCGCCGGAGGGTGCCCCTCTCGGGACGGGGGAACGGGGGGAGGGCAGGAGCCTGTTTGTAGCCGGGCACGTCGTGCCCTCCTTCCCCTCGGCGTGGGTACAGCCTGTTGTAAGCCCGTTGCGTGAGTTGATGTTGGGGGGGCGAAGCCTTACAGGCTCTTCCCGGCAGTCGACGGGGGTCTCCGGCGTTTGGGGGATTCCCGACAGGTACCGAAGTTTGCGAGTGCCTCCCAGAGCAGAGGCGCTGGCTCTTCGCCATCCCTCTCCCCCGGGCGCCGCGGAGCGGGGCCGCCTCCCTCCTGGCTGGCGGCGCGTCCCGGACGCCTGTCTCTCCCGCGGCCGCTCCCCCGCCCCCCCCGTCCCCGGGGACCGCCTGCCCCGTGGCCGGCCTGGCCCGCCCGTCCGGTGAGGTCTGCGCTGCTGGCGGAGAAGGAGCCGGGGCTGCGGGAGGCCTCGTGTGCTCGCTAGGCCTCAGCAAGCCCAAATCCTCCAGGCCCCCCCCCGCCAGCCGGAGCTCGGGGTGTTTGCTGCCCTTTCCAGGTCTCAGCGCTGTAAATCGGCAAACCTCCTTTGAAAGCGCTTCAGTGAGCGAGGTAACCAGCTCATAGGCTCCTCGCCCAGCAGTCACCGGGGCAGGTCTTTCAGCTGGGGAGGGGTTCAGGCTCTTCGAGGAGGCTTCAGTGGCTGTTTTTAATAGCTGGGTGATAGGCGCCAGGATACCTATGGTAAAACGTGAATTTTGTCCAAAGTGGTGCTGAAAAGTAATTAAAACCCCCAAACTTGGTGTGTATTATGAAATACAATGTTGATATTGAAAACACTGCAGTCCAATTATCAAAAACTTTTAAAAGGCATTATAAATTTATGGAACAAGCCGCACTGAATTATAAATGAAGGCCTTGGTTTACATTTCTCTGGGGAAATTAGAAAAGGTAGTTGTGACGAAGTTTGCTGGCTGTAAGTTGCATAGGGAAAGTTTTGACAAGCATCATGTGCTGTGTTAAGCGTACTTCTCTGTCCTATTTGCTACAGCAGCAAATTCCAGTAGTGGCAAACTTAAATTCCTTTCTACTTCAAAACATGTTAAATACCTGGTAAATATTAGTGAGGTGGTAAGGTATACAGGACAGTGTTATTTATTATACTTGGTCTTCTCAGGTGATTATTTATGTTTTTACTGCAGACAACAAAAACTTCTGTTTTTACTGTCTCTAGAAATAGTGGATCTGAAGTTTTGTTTACTTCTAGACTTTTAATTGTGCTTGCAAAGAGAATCCAAGATGATATGATTAAGGTAAAGCAAAATGCAACTTTGGAGTGTACTTATAATACTGCCTCACGAGTACACTAATTTAAATATTTTTTTACACATTCTGTAGTACTGAAAAGTTCAAGAGTATTCATATTTGGTGGTAAAATTTGAGTCTTCACTTTCATTAACAGAATAGACAGCTAAGTGAGTAACACTTAGGATAAATATTGCTTCATTAATATCTTGATTACAAGTGAAAGATAAATC
Organism: Strix aluco; assembly: GCF_031877795.1. Taxonomy (NCBI): domain Eukaryota; kingdom Metazoa; phylum Chordata; class Aves; order Strigiformes; family Strigidae; genus Strix; species Strix aluco. The sequence continues at coordinate 37,403,918 of NC_133934.1, read as the reverse complement.
AAGCCCTGAGACTTGATAATCTGCAGTGAGAACTAAGGAAGTAAAGGCCTTTTTCAGAAAGAGTGGTGTTTGAAGTAATTGTTAACCTATGTCAGTCATGCAAAACAAACAGAAATAGGGATTTTGCCCTAGGTGCTTGAGAGAATCCATGTGTACATGGCTCAGCTGTGAAGCTGAATTGCCTCCACAGAAGAGGGACTGACAAGCCCGGTCAGTGTCCAGCTTACAGTATTTGTATTTACAGTATCTGTATTTACAATCTGTATTTATATTGGTGACCTGGTTTGGAAAAGTGAGTAGGAAATGCATGAAAGTCCAGTGATGACTTTGCTCTAGATTCCATTGTATCTTCTAGGTGTTTAGAGAATATATGTTCGGAAACCATATAGGACATCATTAGGGCTTACTGTCAGAAAAGCTGAAAAGTGATCTTCCAAGTTTGTCAATACAATGAAATCTGGATTTGTGCTGTTTCTAAAACTTACCGTAAATTGTCAAAATGGAGATAATGGGTTCTACAGAAAAACTGAAAACACGTTCTCTTGTTTGACGATACTTTAGGACTTTTTTTTTTTTAACTGTTTTCTCTGATGGAGGTCATAAAGTTTTTATAATGTAATTGTGGAATATTATAGTACATGGGCTCCTAAAAATCTTTCATTGGTAAAGCAAGTGTAGAATAGATAAGTTTTTATGGACAATATTCCTTCTGCTGTTGTTAACACTGCATTCCCTGGATGATCACATTAAAAAGTTACGCTTTATGTTTTAAAATAATTTGTATCCTCTTTGATTTAGAAGATACAAATACCGAAGAGTAGTGCTGTGAGACACCAGCCATATGTCTGTGGGTTCCCAGGTGTATTTGGGCAAAATTAGGAATCTCTTTGTTACTGGTTTAAAATATTCGTGTCTAGAAATAAGCTGAGGATTGAAAATGCCATATTTCAAAACTTCTTGGAAAATTATGTGTGGTGTTTTTTTTAAATAATGATGCTTTTGTCATGCTTTTCTGGTCTGTTCTGATAGTACATGTTTTTGTTACTGCTTCTATGGTGCAGGTCTGTTAATATAATGACAGCCTTGTGTACAGCTGTGAAAAAAACCTCACATCAGCTTCAAGCTTGGGGCTCAGTTTTCAGTTTTGCCCACTTCATTTATCCGAGTAATCCCATTGACATTAGAGAATCTCACGCTTGTAAGGGCAAGAGTGACTTGGCTTGTTGTGTTTTAGGAGTGTTGTGGAAGCTATTTGAATTGCACTGTTCTTCAGGGGTTTTTAATGTTTTGCACTATTCAACAGTGATTTTTCTCTCCAAACACTTAGGGTACTGTGTTGATTTGTTTTGAAGACTGGTGGCCCAAAAGAGAGGGCACTTTAAGATATAAAGTGTGAGAAAGAGAAACATAAAGGCAAGAATGTGGGAGTTGTACTAACAATTTCACTGGCTAAATATATAGATGTTATTTCTTTGTTTATGACTCCTCCAAGCTACAGCAAACTGAGAACTCACTGATCTTGACAGTTCTTCTGAACCTGGTTTATTGTAAGAAGGGAAATAGCCCAAAGTATCAATTGTATCCTGCTCCTACTTGACAAAGTTATAAAACGACAACTATAGACCGAAGAGGATGAGCCAATGAAAAGGTGGGAAAGGGGTGGAGGAATTCATACTTTTCTTTGAAGTTCCCTTGAAATTCTTTCAGGTTCCTGGAATACTGAGTTATGTTAAGGTGTTGGTGTGGTTTTTTCTCTGATAGACAATTAAGGGGGGCTCAGGGTGGAGACAGAAGTTTGAAAAGGAAAATTTTTTTGTTTTTCCATCATTCCAACACATTTTAAGTAGGCCTCGTGTTTGTTATATTCCTTAGTGGAGCCAACAGAGTAGAGCACCAAGGAGGAGTGGAATAGGAGGTGGGAATCTCAGTACCCTCAAATCTTCAGCAGCTGGATGACATTTGGTTTTCTCACCAGGAATGCAGGGCTTCTCATATCTTGGTTTCTACATAGTAAATTGTCCATGCTCCACTGCTGATCACCACAGACTCAAAACAGGTATCTTTTTTTTTTAGCTTGCCTAAAATGAGTTCCACATCACAAATTCTGAAGCTGCAAGTGATCTGTATTTAAATGTTTATCTGCACTCCTGTCAGAGGACTGAGCTGCTATGAAAACAAAACTATCCTTTCTTTCTGCCCCCTTTTCAATTCTTTCCACTGAGGAGAAAAATCTGTTTAAAATACATTTGTACATTTGAAACAGTTCATGGTATACTTTTACTAGAATGTTTCTAGAGTACTCACTAACTATATAACCAAGAAGGTGCTTGAGAAACATTGAATGTGCAGAAACCAGAGAACTTCACAGGTTAAGAGATTGTGAGTTTTCTTTGTGGTGACATGGAGAGGGAATGCAGTTTCCATTGCTGTTTTCATCTTTTGGGGAGATGAAAACACTCCAATTTCTATAATGGAATCTGTAGTTTGTGCAAGATTTGTTTGAATTAGAACATTTATTAGGTTTCAGCAATTAAATGTTGCGTGCCCTTTTCCCTTAGAAGAAAATGGCACTTTGTTCTTGCAGCTTGCTTTCTCTTGTCCTGTGAACAGCAGAGGGAAGATCCTGAGATTGAAGTTACTTGAGCAGGGGGACTTTCATCCTGTCTCCTGGGCACTACTGTAGCTCAGGGTTGTGTGGTAGAAGACTTCCTGTCACAGTGGAGACTTGGAGAAGTAGGAAGTGTGTAAGATGCTGTACTGGTAAAAGTTAAAGGTAACAAACGAGGCAAGCAGAAGAGGGAACAGCATGATGGGAGGCATCATCAGAGATTGGAAAATACATTTGGAACAATTTTTTTTTTGCATGGAAGTAAGCTGTGTTGTGATGGTTAAGTAGAATAACTTACTATCTGAAGTGTCTGAGGCAAGTACGGTTCTGTGTGAAATTGGTGATTGCAGGACTTCAGCTAAAATAGGAAAAAATTCTGAAATGTTAAAACTTCTGGGTGGGTGGGAGGGAGGGAACAAAATTTAGGCAAGAAATAGGGAGTACAAGTCATCTGTCCTTTGAAGAAGTTAAATTGAAGTGTTAGTCATTACATTTTGAAAGGGATGGATCTTAATTCTGTTTTAAGTGCAAATCTCAACATTACCGATTTAAGGCACAACTAGAGCAACTACCTAATAAATCCTTTCTTTAGACTGCTGCTTGCTAAGAATGAATTTAATGGCAAACCATTACTGAAAGGTTCCCTTTCTCATTCCCTTCCTATTTTCCCTTGCCATCTCTCTTGTTTGCTAGAAGCTGAGGAGGGAGTGGGGCTTTTATGTTTTTGGTGATGTGGAGCTGTTAAATGATTGCCTCAACAAACCTTATGAAATTCTAACCTTAATAAGAAATAGTCACCTGCCTATTTTGAGAAATCAATAGAGGATCGTTTGATGACACTCCAAGGTGTATAACTTGTAATAATCCTGTAGTGAGATAGGACAACAATTTTTTTCCCCCAATATCTTTCTGCCTTGTTTCATCCTGTATTATCATTTGCTGGTTTTTATCCTAATTCCACATAATTTGTTTGTGTCTCCTTTTCTGCTCAGGAATGTGCATATTCCCTGTGAAACTTGTCTGGTATCTCATTCTGGTTTCAGTGACAGGTTGGGAACTGCTTTTACTTAATTGATGTATATTTATTCAAAATAAAACCCGTGATGCAAGTACTGAACTCGCAATGAGAGACTAGCTGTGTCTGAACTTCTGACACCTTCATTTGTTTATCCAGTGTAAAGCAGAATTCTAATATTACAGTGCTAATATAGCTGTGATAGCATCAGATAGTGTTAAAATGCATAGTGATTGTGTATGTGGGTTTTTTAACTAGTCTGTCATTTGCTTGGGGCTATGTGTTGTTGATTTTAGCATTAGTGAAAATGGCTATGTTAACTCTGAGATAATGCTTTTATTCTTGATTTCTCTGGGAGTGATAGAGCTGCACTGTATCTTTCATCTCAGAGCATGTGAAGTTAACAAGTCAGGAAATGCTACGGAGTATTTGCTTATGTGTGCAAAGTATGTACGATTGGTTAAAGCAAAGGACTGTGACCTGGTATGCAAAGTGGGGCAAGTGGTCTAGACTGGTTTCTCCAGACATAGGTCTGTAGAACTTGCCTACTGGAGCTATTTTGATTAGAACCTATCTTGACTTACAAGATAGTATTACTGTAGTTGTCATGCACAAGTTAAGCCTTAATGAGAAGTTGTCCACATGAAGGAAAATAGACCTTTTCTAAAGGAATGAGCTGTTTGCTAGAGATACTGTCCTACTACAATATGGTTAAATGAAGGAATAACTTCAGAACTATCTTATATTTTCAGAGAAGGGGAACTGGCTTTACTTTAACGGCTGTGGAAAGTTTTCATTTTTACAGGTAAGGGTCAATATATAGAGCAAACAGGATAAATTATTTACAGCTTCAGAGATCTGTACAGATTACATTAGTTCTTATTTTTCTGTAGTTAAACAACTTGTGTTCAACCCTTTGGTTAAAATTCTGTGTTTTGAACATGTTATTAAGGTTATTAGATTAAGATAAGAGGATTTCTCTACTTCCACTTACTAGTGTTTGTAACATTTAGAGACAAGTTGAATTTTGTGAAATAGATTTTGGTTTGGTTTTCTTGCTACTTTTTTAGCCTAAAAAAGTTGTAGGTATTTGAGTTTTATATCACACAGATGGCTAAAAACTAGAACACTACTCATGGAAGTAATGGAAAAGGTTGAAACTGGACGAACATACAGTAATATTTCCATGGTGACACATTGTCAGAAAGGCATGAATAGAAACAGTGCTAAAATTCCACACCTGTTAAGACGGGACATGTAAATTCTTATTACAGCAACCTGTGAGGGATGTGGAAAAGGGTTGCAGAGCAACCCTTGCAGAGCAGTAACGCAGCCCCCTGAGTCTGGACTGTCATTGTTCTGTTTACCTATCCCTCTCCTGTCACCAAATAGTAAGCTGACTCCAGGAAATGGTTTGGCTAAAATGAAACCCCTTGTTCTTAGGGTTGTTTTCCAGTAGAATCAGCTCGTGTCACTGGATGGATACTAGTGCTGGTGTGAGGCAGGAGGCAAGTCCAGAGCTGGGAGCAAAAGGGGAGAGCGGTGCTGTAGAAACCAAGATGCAGATCAATCCTAGCTGCTGTGGAACTGTAGTCTTGGGTGTCCGTTTCTTTTGTTGGGTTCTCCATTGTTTTATTGTGTGTGTCTTTGTGTTCACCTTTGCTTTCCTATGAACCAGCAGTACAACTGTCACAGACATCTTGGTCCTAAACATGTTTTCTGTCACCAAGAAACCTTTATGATGTTACAGATTTTTACATGTTTGTTACTGTGAAGCTCTTGTTGAGGAGAAATTTTGTTGTTGTATGGTTGCAGAATTAGATCCTATTTTCTGGGAACGTGCTGCTGTTGACAATATGTTTATGAATAGCTAATTTCTACTGTGTATGAAAGATCATAAATTCTTTGACTTTGCATTTTTTCCTTAATTATTCATAAAACATGTTTTAGACTCTGCTGCAAAGTATCTCACCAGAATGACGGTGCAATTCAAGACTTGGAATGGTTTATTGTGTGAAGTGAACTGGAGCCATTTGTCTTCATGTATTTGAGGGAGTTGTCTATATTGGACAAATTGACTTGTCATTCATTTGGAAGGAGCAGCTAGTGGTTGAAAAGGGGAGTGATACAGTAGTTACTATCTCCCTTTTGTGTCGCTTAAGTATTTTGTAGGGTTTTGCTTTGTGGGTGTAGGGTTTGGGTCTTTTTTAATAGCACATTTTGAGTGTTGCTGAAAACTATTGCTCTTCCCAGTGACTTTTTCTGTGCAAAACCATCAGTGATGGTGAAGTTCCTACCTGACAAAGCCAATCTCTGGCTCTTGTTTTTAAAAGGCTAATGAAAGGTCTTCTTGGGAGAGAGATTGCTTCCCCCCCAGCTTTTTAAAGTGTACTTGAAGGCTAATTTGCTTTTGGAATTTTTTGGTTGGTTACGACTTCTGGCAGTCTCAGTGGCATGAATGTATTCTGTCAACTGAAACAATCATTTGCATCTCATAGAACATGATCAGATGCTATCCTTTGAACTTGGATACTGTACGTACTTGAAGAAAGGCAACTTTATCTCTTCAACTCTGAATATTGGATTTGATATGTCTGTGCTGGTTTTCTCAATTCATTAAATCAAACTTCAATCTTTATTTGAAAAACAAAAAGAACAACCATACCAGGATGCCTTCCATAATATGCTGTTTGTTCTGATAATCAGGCTTTCAGTGTCTAGAAATACCAAATTTTTTTTACTTTTGGTATAGAGGAAAAAAAGATCTAGAAGAATAATCTGTATTTTAACTAAATCCTGCTAGGAGACTGTCTTTGTATTTGCAACTTTCTCGTGTTGTTAATGAAGGAACAATGCTTTACACACCTATTGTTTCTTTTTAAAGTACTTTGAAGCTGTAGTCTTCCCCAGATAAGCATGTCTTATGGCCTACAGGTCTGACTTACGAAGAATTCTTACTCTGATTCAATGCCTGGCCCATAGCTCTTAAGAGTTTACATCCCTCATAGAGCTAGGAATGTCTGACAAAGATGCAGGTATTTTTAATCATGTGGCAGATGAACTTTTGTTATTCTGCAGGTTGTGTACAAGCATGTCATGCCATACGACAATAAGTATGCCCAATGCATGATGAATGGTGCTTGCCTTTTAGTGATGTGGCAGGCGTATGTCTTAGTAGCATCTTATCAAGTAACAGGGTTTGACCGAAGTGCAGCTGTCCCCTGTCAGATAGCTGCATGGCAGTGTTTTTATTGGGATCACACTGTGGAGGAACAATTCCGGTCGCTTCTGTCTGTCACTCTCTAGGACACTTCTCATCATTGGAGGAGAGGGTGATTTGCTATGTGGTTCTATAATACTTCCAGAAGAGGAGGTATGGCCTGCTTCAGGTGAAAAAGTAGGTATTGTAACCTTGCTCACTGTCTGTGGTGGATTGCAGAAAATTGTCAGGGAAAGACATCTATTTGTTCTTGATGAGGAAACAATGGGGTGGTTTTTTTCCTTTGTTTAATACCGTCAATTGTTAAACTGTAATCTAGTCCAGAAATGCCTGTCTCGTGGCCTGGCGATCTGACCGAGAAAGAATACTCTTATTCAAAGCCTAGTCCCTTCATTCTTAATTCAGATTTCCTTGATTATACTAAAAATGTTTATGCAGACTTATAACTTTCTGCCTCTTCACCGGTGTTAACAATATGTCTCTATGAAAACTCTTAATTACTGTTAGAAAAAACTGTGAAAAATTTTCATTGGTTAATAAACAGTTACTGTGCATCAGAGAAAGAGATGTGATCCAGATTTATGAACTTTTATTTCTTTAAGTGCTGTTACTTAGCAAATGATTACAGTCTCATTCTGTGATTTGATTCATGTTCACGAGCGGTTCTGGCTGTGTAGGACCTCTATGTGCATGCTGCTGTCCTCACTGTAGCCTGACTGACGCAGAGCCCGACCAGGGGGTGCTGGTTTTGGCTTCCATTCCACAAAGATTCAGTAGAGACCAGTTGTCATGGAGAAAGGTTTATAGCGCAGTAAAGGCTGGAGTAGCTGGAAGCTGAACTAGGGAGGGAACATTTGAATGTTCTTGCTTTTGGGAGGGCAATGGGGAAAGTGGGACATGTAATGGAATCTGATGGACATTACTTCTGTAAAATAGTCTGTGGTTACTGTTGCGTATAAAGCTCCTTCTTTGGTGTTTTTGTCTGAGATTCATATGATACAAAATTTCTCATGAGCAAAGTGACGTTTCTGTTTCATAAATCATCCACCACTCAAGTGTACTTGTTAAATGTGTGTTGTTAATTGAGGTTTGGTTTAAGTTTTGAAACATTTTGGTGGTCTTGAGTTACACTGTGAATACCCAGCTTGAGGTATCTTTGTATACATCATTTCTTGGTGCAGCACCAAATAATGTCATTTACAGTTTTTATTTTTAAGAAGATAATGACAGGCATCCTTTGAGAAACTCATGTACCTTCATAAGTTTAGGAGCTTAGCTTATTTTCTTTAGGAAGTGGGTAGGAAAGTCTTAACACATTACTTCTGTTCTTAATTTGTTGTTAAAACTGACAGAAGTTAGGTCATGATTCTACCTTAAGGACTATATTTAATTATGCTTTTTCTATACTCTTGGGGATGTATTTCCAGGTGTACCTAAGCCCACTGTCCATCCAGATCTGACCCCTATATTCCCAAGACCTATACAATGTGAACTCAGTGTATTCACACATTGTTAAAAAGAAAAACCAAGTCCTTTTCAGCTCATTCTGTCAGCACTGTCTTAATGCATTATGCGATCTTGTACAGTAATTTGTGATAAGTTTTAAAGTATGGCCTTGCAAATGTTACATATGATTGTATTTTTTCTGAGGCATTGCATTGATTTTAATCATGTTCCCAGTAATTGACGGTTTTATTGTCTTCAGGATCTGACCTAAATGGTATTTTGCTTTTTTGTTGCTTGAGACCTTTAGTGCAAACTGCAAAGACTCATGCTTAGCCCCCCTGCCTCTTTTTAGTTGGGATAGAATTGTACAGTGTGAGCAATTCTAGTTTGGAGTGCTGTGGACTTTTCTCAGAGATTTGCAAAATAAGCTATGATATGACTTTAAGGCACACAACTGTTCAGTACAAAATTCCGGAGTGAACGGTGACAAATTGCCAAAACTGGAATTGGAATGTCCATAGAGTTGGATTGAAATAGAGAAAGCAGGATACTGCTCAGATGATGTGATCTCTGAGGCTCTGACCTGACTTTCACCCTTCTGAAGTAAATAATAGTGTTCCCTTTAATTTACTAGATTGGCATGTAGGCCTGTAGAGAAGCGCCAGAAATCGAGATCTTGTCTTCTGTGTTTTCATATCTTAATGTTCCTGGACAGTAAGAGTTTTGCCAAAGTTTTTCATATTTCCCACATTCTTTTGCAATTGTCAGCTTTGGTGCAGAAGTGGCAGGCTGAGGTGGTGCTTTAGTGGGTTACAGCATGAAGAAGGATCATTTGCAATGGAAGTATTAAATATTCAAAATATATTTTGCTGAAGCCTTGAGTAATAAATGCTTGTACATAAGAGGATGCAATTCAAGACAGTGATCTGACAAGGAGTAAAGACATCTTTCTGTCATGTTGTGAGTATTGCAGTGCTTGAACTGAACTGTTAACACATTTACAATCGTTCTGGTGAACAGTAGAATACTACAGATGTGAATAATCATCTGAGACTTCTACAGGACATTCTTGAAATAGTGTTCAAATGACTAGAGAAATTATGGGATGCAGCAAAGCACACAAACACTGTAAGCCTTTTAGTCAGGCTAGTGCGGTCAGTGATTTACTACTGCAGTAAGGCTTAATACGCAGGAACTTACACGCTAAACAGATGATTTGTTCAAGTTTGAGCTTTGCACGTTCTTTTCTGATTTTCCTGTTATTTATAATCCCTAGGCTCTCTTTTTATATCTACTCTTTGAGAGAAAGACTTTGGTGAACTAAAGTTCTAGGTTTGCTAAGGAATTGTTAATTGGTTACACTGCTGTGTTAGCTAAATTAATGATACTATGGTCTAGAAGGTGAATTGCTTATATTAAAACAAATTATTATGGTGATATGGATTAGGCTTTTTGGTTCTTGCTTATGCTCTTGTTTGCTTGTCTGGTGGTTGTTCTGCCCTGCTTGCTAGCATGACTTACAATGATCTAAAATGAGTGGTGGACTTCTGTGCTGCGGCAGGCTGCTGATTGGCATTCAGGACCTGACTGGCCCATTTGCTCAGAATACATGACAGCCATCAAAACTTTATTTTTTCAGGCAAGATTTTGACAAGAAAATAAGCTTTGAGGACAAATGTAGAACAGTTAAGGGTTTTGTATTAAAAAATATTTAGAATCTCCTGTACTTGATATTTCGTGTCCTTTTTTGTCTGTCAGATTTTGCTGAAAAGTTGTGAGTTATCTTTTTCCCGGTCAAAGTAGTGTTTCCATAATCAACACTTCATTTTTAATTTTATTTTTAATTTAATTTTAATTTTATTCTCTATTTGGTATACTAGATAGTTAAGCAGCTTCAGCCAGCTGCCTGAAGTTCTTGTGAAACACTTTCATTGCAGTGTTGAGTGACAGTGCTTATCAGAGGACCCTCTTTGTGGCAGTACTGTCATTGTTTATTGAGGTAGTAGGTTTCCAACAGATCTTTTGGGAATAAGCTCTCATAAATAGCTATTTTGTAATACTTCATTTGAAAAGTTTTTTAAAATGGCCAGTATTAGAACTTTATCTGAATGCTCACTTTTTCCGTAGGTGTGAATAGTACCCATCTGTTTAAGACATGCAGTATATTTAAAACTGATGTTGCACTGATGAACACAGTAACATTCAGATACCATCACAGCTTTCATGTGGCCTTGATGGTGATGTCCGGATGTGGGGCTATTTCGGTTACGTTAAAAACTGTATACGAACTTCGTACTTTAAATGTAAGATGATTGGATACTTGCAAAAATTTTGAAGGACAAGAAGCTTAAAGGAAGTGTGTCAGGGCATACCCTGGAAACCTAGTCCCACAGTCACCTGAACTGTACTCCTGACCAGAACAGATCACAGATCTCTCTTGGCCCAGCTGATCCAGAAGTCAGCATTGAGAGATGGGACTGGTACTTAACAGAGTTTCACTTCATTATAAAGTGTCTGGCAATCCAGGATATTGGAAGCGCTCCCAAACTCCACTTTTTCCAGTTGAGGTGTAGCAAAAGAGCGCTACCTTTCTTTTTTCTCCTTGTGATATCTCCTTTGGCTGTCAATCAGCCTGATGTTGCTTGATGACAAAGGTAAAAACGAATATTGGGATGGCAAAACCTTTCAAACTGCCCATTCCTGTACTGGGTGATCTATTTCTCTTCTCAAGAACATCTGCACTGAAGTCCTAGAATTCTGAGCTAATCAAGGAGGGTAAATAAACTTCCTGCTGCTGTGGACAAATTCATCAAGATTCAAACTAGATAATTTAGGGACAGGTTTTTTATCTGTAGTGTTGAGACCTTTGAGACCTGCTGTAGAAATATCCTAAGAATATACTGGGTAATGGAAATCAGATATTAAGTTGGAAGAGAGGAGAGTGAGCAGAGAATCTATATGATGATTAAAAATCTGTTTCTTTTTAAATATTTTTGAAATAAAAAGAAGCAAACGCAGAATTTTACAAAATCCATGTTTACTGTCCCGTTTCAGAGAAACAAATTAGTGCATTACTGTATTTCAGTTCTGCCTATCTGGTTGAGATATACTTGATTTTCATGTGAAAACATCTTTTAAGTTTCTTTCAGAGAATAAGATGGTTCATGATATAATATGATTGGGACAGTATTCAACTGTTGCTTGTCAGTTTGGGTGGTCTGATGCTCAGATGAATTTGTGAAAGAAATGAGACTAGCAGACACTGAAGTTTTGATTTTGTGAAGAAAAATTTGTGTTGGTAAAGGCTGAAGATAGTTCCCTTTCCACCTTTAGTTTCTGTTTGACACCCCTCCCTTCAGTTGTACTACACCGCTGTTTGTGCATCTTTGCTCTGAACCAGAGTAGAAAGGCTTAAAAGCAGCAGGAGTAAAGATTTAAAAAAATCCCATTAAAGGTTGTATCTCAACAAAAGCTTATAGTACTACTGCATCAGTGAAAAGTGAATTTACCTCCTTTTTTATTTTGACAAGATGGATCATCTTCCTTAAACTAGGTTTGGTACTGAAGGCTTCATTTTGTGAGAGCACAATCTCTGGATGATGTGGAAACTAAGGGTAAATTAGGTACAGAATGCATTTTGAATGAATACTGACTTGGGTCTTCCATACAGATGTTGAAGTATGTGAAAGTGACAGCAGGCAACTGATGAAAATTAATAATTTTTTTTAATAGAAACCACAGTGTTTTAACATGGAGATAGAATTTATACTGTTCATTATGTTGAAACTGATGGGCCGATATATAATCTGTATCCCATAAGAGCTTTAAAAATAATTGCAAATGAAATCGCAGTGATTTACTGAATCAAAAAGAATGGGCAATGTAGACCGAGATTTGTGGGCAAACACTAAAACAGGTTACCCTGAGTGGTTGTGGGCGTGACTCAGAGCAACCTGATCTGATTTCAGAGTTGTCCTGCATTGTAGGATGTTGAACCAGATGAGCTCCAGAGGTTCCTTCCCACATACATTATTCTGTGATTAAGTTGTTTTTTAAACAGGGAAAAAAATGTTGTCTGGGGAAGACTGGCCTGCTATTACTAAAAGCGAATATTTCAGGATTTTGATTTTTATAGCTGGCCTTTCCTTCATTATTTACCATGTATATGTAGGTAAATAGGGCTTTATCAGGGTTAGATCATCAAATTAACTAAACATTGTATTTTGGAAAAAATACTAGTTTCAGAGAAGTAAAGCACTGATGTAATGTGTTTAAATTCGAGGAAAGCACTTACTATCATACCCTGACATTAAGTCCTTAATCCCAAACACCTGTGCCTTTAACAGAAAAATTAGGTGATGATCAAGTAGCTGCAGAACAAGGACACTAAAATTTGCTCTATTGGAATGGGAATTATGAGGGTAGTGTAGGGTTACTAGCAGTGTTTTGCAGTATAATGACAGTAACTCAACCACTGTCCACTTTAGTGACTATAAAATGATCTAAAGCTTCATTTTGCTGTAGTTATCAATCCTAAAGCAAAAGTATAGAAATTAAATGTCTTTTTCACTTTGAAGACTAGCTCTGCTCTATGTGGTATCAATATAGATCTCCAACACCCAGGAGTTAGCATGTATTTCTAACATGAATTTTAGAATTTGATGAGGAAAATGTGTATTACATCTAGTGATCTGTTTAATAAAGATACCGGGGGGGGGGGGGGGGGCTACATTATTTGCAGTGTAATGTTAAAGTTACTTCTACTAAATGTACTAGAAGCATCTAGTTATGATTTTTTTTCTGTTCCTTCAAATGTGACTTTGGAAGGGACAACATTTTAAAGTTTGTTCCAGAAGGCACTTTCAGAGATGGATGATTGAAAACAACTCTCCTGAATGGCACCTTGCTGTACTTCATAGATCATAACAGCTTTTATTCACCACTGTGATTGTTTTTTAAATTACTACCTGTGGATGAATACTTGAAAGAATTGGCCTGCTGGCTGCACATTTGGTTTGATTGGGGGCTATCTTGAAGTTGCCTTTAAATTACATGGGGCTCTTGATGATCCTAGCATTTTCTAATCTTCTTTGTACTGCATGTTGGTTTGGCCTTTTTTTTTTGTTTCTTACATTCTTGCAATTTTAGAAAGAACAGTAATTCTACCTTTAATTTTTTTCTTGTTTAAAAAAAAGTGTGTCATTTCAAGCTAAGATATACAGAGATGCTTCTTTTAAAAATGATAAAAATGCTGTTTATTTTGCATTATTTTGCATTATTCTTCCACTGTAATCTGTAAATTATGTAATAGATAATTATTATACTAATAGCTGCTGACAGGCTGGAAACTGTTTAATTTATAAGAGAGACATTTGTCACAGAAAAAGTTCCAAGTGACATCCATAACAGTGGTGTACAAAACCAATACTGCTTTAATACTTTATTGAAAATACTGATACAGCAGTAGCATGCTACATGTTTTTCCACAGGTGAATGTTTCTTTGGACTGTCACTAACAAGACACACAGAAGAAAAGAGAGAAATTGAATGTTATTAAGACAAAGTGACAGTTGAAGTTGGTTGAAATATTTGAATAAACAGCTTTTTTTAGAAGTTGCAGTGTTGATAAGTCTAAAATGTTCCACTTTTCTGTTTTGGTGAAAAATTTTTGTCAGAGGCCCTTTTGGGAGTGTAAAAGACTGGAAGATTTTATTGCTTGTTAGACAGGGTACTGTTCTGGAATGTGAAAGAATCAGATTCCAGTCCCTTTCCTGGCTCAGAATGACTTGCTGCTATTGAAAAGCCATCTTCCCTGAATGAATGAGGTGGAAGACGTACCTGAACATCCCAGGCCTGTTTCCTGAACTGCCATAACCTGCAACAGGAAAATCTAGGTTTCTGTTTTGAAAATGGAACATTGTGAAAATTTTTTTTGGGGGGGGAAGCAGACAAATGACTAAAAAGAAACAATGATGTAGAAATTCCTGTGAAATGTAATTGTTGTCCTCTAGATAGCATTGAGAGGTGTGCCTATCAGTAGAAATATTTAACCAAAGACTATGTGTAATCTCCATAAATTCCTCTCAGATTTTTATCAACAGTAGTTTCCAGCTTTGCATGCCATGTCCTGTATGCCCTCTGTTCCTAGCATTTGATCTTTACTCTTTTCATGCAGAAAACAGCTGGAGTGAATAAGCAGAAGATAGGAGTATGAAGGAAAGAGTGGATCTTGGCCTGTTCAAATATATCACTCCATCTGTATGAATAGTATAGAATAAACAAAAGGTAGGTAAGGGTGATGGCAGCAGGAGAATCCAGCATTTTTCAGTGCCCTGAAGTCCACAATATGTTTTAGCTTGTTGGCAGCTTAACAACACAACTAGGAATGTTAGTGTCTGGCAGGAGGAGCATGATTTGCTCTGTACAGTTTGCATTAGTTCTGCTTCTTGGGCCACAAGGACATGCTTACCCACGCCTTCCTTTCCAGATCCCCAAAAACTGAGGTCAGAAGGCCATAGGTGTGTTGTGGGCCACCTTTCCCCTTGGAAATTGCTCTTCCCCTTCTGCTTTCTTTTTCTGAGGTGTATAGTGGCTGGAGGAAACAAAGACATGAAGGTTAGGGTTGGGGTGTTTCAGTCCTTGTATTGTCTTGGTGGGGAGTTTGCAAGTAACAGACATCCTGCATACTTCAGCTGAGGGGTTTCTCTGACCCTTCTCTACCTCATTCTGCACCTAGTGACTGCAAATCATGCTCTGCAAACTATACTCTGTCCCACTTTGCTCTACTAACAGACTTAAGAGTCTGCCTGCCTAATGTGTCACAGGAGCATCGTGCCACATGGATCATTTTGCCTGTGTTCCTGCTGTCTGAAGCAGTCATCCATACTGCAGAACACTCAGTTACAGCCCATTCACAAGTATTTGGGCCACCCATAATGGACTTTGGTTATAGCCTAAGCGTAGTGAGTGTCAGTACAGTAAAGGTCCTTTGGACATCAATTAAGCTTCCTAGTCAGGGTTGTGAAAGGAAGAGATTTTGCCTTCCCAAAGCCCAGTGAAGGGATCAAAAAATGCTCTAGCCTGCTTTTTTCAGCTGGCACAGTGGATTGCCATGCTCCATCAACCAGACTAATTCTTTGGCTGCCAGTGAGGGTCACCAAGCACTGCTGCTTCCTTGCATATCTCCCAGCAGCTGGCTTTAGAAGGACAACAGGAAGAACAATCCAGGCATGGAAAAACAAGATGACAACACTGTTAGTTACTCTGCAAACTCTATCCGTCTCTGTTGCGCAAGGCCATGCATTTCTTCTACAGGCTCTGGTCAAATGAAGCCAGGTGTCATTATCAAAAACTAAATGTGGCGGCATTTGTTTTTTGGTGGTTACTAGGATTCCAAATAAAATGTCTGCTGTTATGATTATATTCTTGAAGGCAGAAATCACTTACAGACAGAACGTCTTGTATGTGTTGATGCAGAAATGCTAATAATGGTTGAAATACTGTGAAGTTAAGAAATGAGCAGTGCTGTTGAAATGAGAAAATGAGAATTTTCAGAATTTCTCAGAAATGAGACTTCTCTGGTACCATTCGGTGGATGTCTCTAGTTCTTTATAGTGATGTTACTATTTATGTAAGCTTATGTAAACCGAACCAGAGACCTTGTTACAATCTGTTTACTGTATTTCTATTATTTGTATTTACAATTACTTTAACACAGAAAGCAGTAAGATAAAGGAGAGAAAATGTGATGGGCAAAATGAAATGCTTTTTCTATCTTTGCGTGAAGCAGCGGAGTCCACAAAAAAGACAGAACTTAGACACTTTCACCTGAACTTCCAATAAAGAGCAGAGTTTTTCCACTATTTGTTCAGTGTAAAAACTGACGAAACACAGGAGCTGGGTTGGGAGAGAATAAAATTACCATATATTGAAAAAGTCAGTGAAGAGCTATGCAGATACCTTTAGGAAGGAATGGAAGTGCTTTATTTTATTGCAGAAACCTACCATTCTTCCTTATTGTTTTTGCCTATGGAAGTTCAGTTCTTCATAGTATGGCACAAAAAGAGATGCTTGGTATACTGAGAACTGGAAGCATGAAATGATCAGCCCACAAGTGCATTAAAAATGTTTAGAACTAAATGTAAAAGAATGGATTTTTCATTAAACAAGCACACAGCGCTGATGATTCCTATTAACTTCTACCATTTCAAAGACTTGAAGATCAGAAGATCAAAATCTCTCTTTTTATGGCTGATTTAAATCAATCATTGTTCTTTCTGGCAAAATTCCAAGCCCACATTTGAAAGCTCTTTTGAGAATTATCCTTTCCCCCACCCTAGGTTATATCTGCCAGATCAGGAAATTCCAGCTTCTTCTCTTAAATTTACTATGGAATCCCCAGAGTCTAAAATGCGGAAAACAGATTTTTGCTGGACTGTGAATAATCACGATCCCCTCTTTCTTCCCTAACCTTTTCATATACTTTCTGAAATAGAATTTTAGCTATGCTGGGTGCCTGCAGTTAATCTGAAAAAGAATTGCATGGACTGTCATGAACTTGGAAATCTGTCCTCTTGTTAGGTCAAACTCCATGCTCTTACACATTCTGACTGAATGTTAATTTTCCTGGTATTTGTTTTCATTGCTTTACTTAATATACTGTAGAGCATGCATGCAGGCACCTAATGGCATTTTGAACAGATTAGAAGTTTGACTCCTATTTAATTACAGTGCACCTACTTTCTAATACTTTTGGAAATTGTTTTAGATGACTGATGTTTATAAGATGAGAGTCAGAAACGTCTCCAAGTAGATACGTTTTGTTTTAAAAGCTAGAATGATACATGAAGTAGTTTCCCAAAGGAACCTGAGGATATCATGTAGAATTCGAGGAAAAATAGTATCTCAATGTATTAATATTTATGTTAAAGATTTTTTACAAAAGCAACTGATTTAGATTGATTTATGAGAGATAGTAAGAGACTTCCATTGAGAAGTTTAAAGAGATTACATAAGTAATTGGATAGTAGAGATTCGTATCTGGACTATCTCTTAAGAGCAATCTTCTCTGTTCAGTTTAAAAGAATAATAAATGGCAAATGGAGATGTAATGCTTATCTTGGCAAGGAGTGACTGCGTATTTCCACTGTGTGAGCTAATGCTGAGGTTTTTCATTACTCAAACTGTATGAAAACTTTACATCTATTAAATACTTAGTGATTTTTATGAAGTAATCTTTTAAAAATACTGTGTCTAAGAAATTCCAGAAGTCTGTGAAATTGCAGCTTTCTAGTCAGCTGAATTTATTGAAACACTGCTTATATGGCAATTTGCCTCTTCCAGTACAAAAGATATATACAGTATGGCAGATTACTGTTTAATCAGTTGTTTATGCTTAGGTGTTGTTTTTCTATGAAAGTGCCTCTGCTCAGTATTTGAGACAGTATTGTAGTTTTCAGTGTCATTAGCAATTGTTTTTAAACTCTCCTTATTAGAGCCTCATTAAGAATCTGGTTTTCACTGAAAAAAAAAAAAGTCAAAAGTAAAGCCTCTCACAGAAGCATAAAATATTTTTTAGATTTTATTTTGGCAAACATGCTGAAAATCAGGTAACTATTAATCACATACGAAGTTTGCATCTATCCTTGTTGAAGGCAATGGCAAGGCTGCCTTTGGTGTCAAAGGAGGCTGCACATGGAAGTTTCCTTGGCTTGTTCTGTGAAGTTGTGTATCCTTCACAGGATCGGGCACTTCACTGATTTACATTGTTCTACTTTAAAATTCAAGTAGCCAGTAGATCAAGGTATTGCAATAAATAGAAATTTTCCTAATTGCCCAAGCATTTCTATTTCATAATACAACAGGAATTAAACACTGTTCTCTGTAATTTCTTCCCAGGGCTTTGCAACCAGTTAAGGTTCATTGTTAGTCCAAAAAACCTACCAAAATCAGCCTCCTAACTTTTACCACATAAAAACTGCATGAGGTAGCTATGCACCTCCAATTCTGCATGCTTACTTTTATCTGTCTGATTTAATAGCTTAATTGTAAGTAGTAGCAGTAATCATGTATATTACAGTACTGCCTACAATCTCCATCAAGGACCAGGGTTTCGGTGTCTGTTAGGAACTCTGTTGTTTCATAACTAGTTCATACCAATCTGAATTGGGACTGCAAGTGGTTCCACCCTCTCTCTTGCATTGGCATTTGTACCAGTAGTGAACTGGTTAGGCAACTAAACTGGTTAAAAAAAATTAAATTTTAATCTCTCCTACTAGTTTATTTCTTTGAACTAACTTACGATGAAATCAGATGAGTGCCAGCACAAGTAAAAGAGAAGGGACACGAACATGGAGCATGAGCAGAACTGTGATAGCCAGGTTAGATCCACTTAAACTGATATGGAAACTCAGTATTTGGTGTGATTATTTTCCTGTAGTCAGGATACACAGTGCTGGAGTTCTAAGCTCCAAGAAATGAAGGCAGGGCAGGAGTGAGCACCCATGTATGTATATGTGCGCACGTGGCTTGCAAGTGTGGTGATAGCAAAGATTTAAAAATTATGTGCAAAAAGCATGGTCAGCTGTGAGATCAGAATTAGGTATAACTTCTTGTCCCACCACATGCCTGTCCTCATGGTGAAAATTTTTCTTCTTTATATCCAGTCTCAACTTCTTTCTCTCATTCTCCCACTATGCCCACCCCTGCAAAGAGCCTGACACAGTGCTTTGAAAACTTCCTTGTAGGTAGGGGCAGGCTGTGGTTGCATCCCTCTGAAGCTGCGTCTTCTCCAGGCAGAACAAACCCCAGTCCCTCAGTCTCTCTTCACAGGGCAAGTGCTCCAGCTCCCAACTGTCCTGATGGCCTTCCTCTGGACTTGCTCCAGTTTGTTGATGTTTTTCCTGCCTTAGGAGACCAGAGCTGGATGCAGTGTTTGAGATGCAGTCTGAGTGCAGAGTAGAGGGGGTAGTCACTTCCCTTGATCTACTAACCACACTCTTGCTGATATAGGAGGTTGTTGGCCTTCTCTGGAGCCGGGATGCTGGATCACTGCCAGCTCACTGCTCACCAGGACCCCAGAGCTGCTCCACAGCTAATCAGCCCCAGCCTGTATCGCTGTAAGGGGCATTTGCTTTCTGGATGCAGGACTCTGCATTTGTTGTTGCTGAATCTGAATGTTTCACTTGGCCCATTCCTGTAGCCTAAGTTCTTCTGAATGGTGGCTGTGTCCTTGACAGTGTTGATTGTTCCCCCCTGCCCCCATTTGGTGTCATCTGCAGGTCTGATGAAAGTGCATTCTGAGGCCTCCTCCAAATCATTGATACAGATGTTAAACAGGACAGGTCTATCCAATAATCCACTTCTTACTGGCTTCCAGGTAGAATACAACCCATTGACTGTCAGCGCAGAAGGCAGCAAGCCTGGACTGCAGGCTGCTGTTACAAGACTAGGACAGATGAAGAGAATTGGTACCACTCAAGATGGAGCATGTTGCTGTGAGGTTTGTGGGAGCTGTACTGCTGAAATAACTTGTTACTCTCTCGACTAGGTTAGCTTTCCATTTTTACAAACATTCAATATTGACCGTATTATTTGCCATAAATGGGATTAATGTAAATTAAGAAATGTCAACTTTAATACTTTTTTTAAAAAACATCCATTGTGACTATAACTCAACAGAAGCAAAAATAGGAAAAAATCTAGTGATTCATAACATTTTAAATAACTAAATGTTTATTAAATAAGAATACATTAAAAGGACTTCAAAGATATATTTGCATATGAGTTGCAGTAGCTCCATAATGTTCTCTGTAGTGAGGCAGTTTTAAGAATCCTTTCTAACAAGGGTCCAATTTGAAGTGTGTGCACAAGGCCAAAGTCTTTTTTTTTTTTTTCCTCCCACTGGGAAGCATTCTCTTCACTTTCATCATTGTAAATTAACTCTTAGGATTTGTGTACTATGCGTTCCTCTTGCCAAAGAATAAAGATTGTAGCATACTGTTTAACTATGCTGCTATTTTAGTAGCTATCTTGAAAAGTATCACCTCTCTTGTGTGTGTGTTTTGTTGTCTCTTTTATCATTAATGTAAAGGTCAGTGGCTTCTATGTAGCTAGAGTCTTTTCTTGAAATTTACTTTAAGACAAGGTACTGTGTCTGACATGGTTTCTGTCTTTGGAATTCAGATTTCCAGTCATAACAGCCTCAGGAAAGGAAGGAGTGGCAGATTTAATTCGTCTTTCTGCGTGTGCTAGAAGAGGAGTGAATTTAGAATAGAAACTCCAAAAGGAAAGTAGTTGCATCTGGAATATAATTTTTACTGTCACTGTGGATCTGTTCTTTGTATTTTTTGTCAGTTCTGGTTTTGAAAGCAATTACGTTTTTGACTTCAACAGAGTGCTGTTGCAGTGAGGTCCAGAGATGATTGTGTGTTGTACAGAACTTCAGACTGCTCTTCTGTACTTTCAGCATGTGCCACCTTGTAGAGTAAGAAATGGAGAATAAGTGTTCCTTTCCTTGCATGTAATATTTCCACTCTGTAAGTAACTTCCAAGATGAATAATCTTAATCTGTTCAGTTACATTGCATTATATACCCTGATTACCTTTGCCCGCTTTTCTCTGTATCTTGGTCTGTGGTTTTACTTTCTAGCTGTTGTGCTGCAGAAGTACAGGACTGTCCGAGCTGAACACAGTATTTAAAATGTAATCACACAATAGCTTTATAGAAATTGTGTGGTGATGTTTTCTTTTTTGTTTTATATTTCTTTCCTTGTAACTTGTAAATAAGATGTTTGGCATTTTGGCTTCTGCTAAATGTTGAGCTGATTCAAAGAGCCATCTACAAGGAGTTGAATGACTTCTTCAGTGGTGTTAGCAAAATGATTCATGTCTCTTGCTCCAATTAAAAGTGATTCAGTGGTACAAAATATCTTCACAATTTTTTGTGCATAACCTCTTTCCTTTTTTAATTTTGAGTTTCTAAGTGTTAGCTTAAGCAATGGAATTTGCAAATGTGTATTTGAAAATGAAACCTCGTTCTGCTGTTCTGTTCTTTCCCCTTCTTATGTATGCTTTCACCTTGAAAGACAGGACTGGTAAAACATTGCTGTTACCTTACTCATGGGGGTATTGTGAATATTGTTTTGACGTTTGTATGCTTATTTGAAGAAATGATGATAATTTGCTCTGTACTATTAGTGACCACAGCCAGGGACTAGGTTTTTAATATGTACTGTGTTCTCTGAAGTAATTCTTTAACCTGAATTAGAATAATGTTTTTAAGTCAGTGATGCAAACTGCTAATAAACCTGAAGGGAGTGCGCTTCCACATGTGGGAAAGGTAGACAGCTCTATTCCAGTCAGGCAAGTAGAGCATTAGCTCATCTGGCAGCTCCAGGTTCCCCTTTACAGTGTCTCACAGAGTTCTTCAACAATCTTTGCAAATTTTGCCTTGGAAGTATTTCCCCTCCTCTGAACAACTGCTTGTGCCAAATGCTCTCGGTGAAGAGGGATGTGTGATAAGCAATTGTATGCTGGGGGTAGAGGAAAGACTTATAAGGGTTCAGTGCTTTTTTTTGTTTTGCCTTTTTTTTCCTCTTATTCTTTTTTTTTCTTTTCTTTTTTGAACTTCACCCTTCTAGGACAACCGAAAGCATATCTGACCTGAAACACATTTGAGGCAAAAGCTGGTTTCTTTTTTTTAAATAGAAAGCCATGGCCGCAATAAACTGTGTATGTGCTGTATTCCTGCTAGTGACTACTAGAAAATTTGCTGCATTTGTTACAGGTTTTGGGGTGTTGGGTTTTTTCAGTGTGGCTTCTGGGAATGGGTGTATGGGAAGGAAGTCACAACGGAACACTGGGATGTTTCCTGTTGGATAATTGTTGCATATTTTTCATTCCTCAAACCTTACTGCCACTGGGAATAAACTTAATCTAAAACTTGAATTCAATTAATATTGTGAATAAAGAAATGTAAAAACAGTAGAGGTGCTGAAGGAACTCTGTGTTGATTTTGTTTAATACTATTTTGCAAGTGTCTTGGTAAATACAAAGAAAGGCTGTTTAATTTTAATAAAAGCATTGCAAAGTGTTTTACATATTAAAATAATTGATTGGAGGGATTAATGTAGGCCAGTCATATATCTGAAATTTTCTTATAAATGTAATTTTACAATACTGTAATTTTACAGTACCCTGACACTTCAGCATCTTGCACTTACAAGTTCAATGTTAGATTTGTATGAAGCAAACATATTTGCTACAGCCCTTACTCATTATTTCAGTTTTGTGCAGTTTTACTAATACGTAAGTCAGGCTGTGGCTTCCATCACTCTGCTCTCAAGAATGTAAAGATTTTTCTAGATGCTGTCTTCTATGAAACCATAGCTGAAATGATTGGAGGGAACTTGCTGCACCAAGGGTTGGCAGACTTTTTTATGGTGTGTTGTTAATATTAAAATAAAAATTCATTCCCCCTTCCTTTTTTATTTTTAGTATTATGCTGCTTGCAGTTGTATAAAATCAGTGGTGTGTTTGTTCATTTTCCATGTTAAAAATTGTTAATACATTTTAAAGATTCATCCTTCTCCTGTAGCATCTGGAAAGAGTTTACCGGTGCCCAGAGGTTGGCCAAGTGGTTGCGTACCGTTTGAGCTCTGATCTATCTCAGTCTTTTGCAACAGGAGCTGCAGTGTACTGCAAAACATGTAATGATTTAATGAAGCATGCATTAAAATTTTTTTCAAAACAAATAGTTGAATGAGAAGCTAGAAGTTAGGACATTAAATTCTCAGTATTGAGAATAACGGTTAGAGTGAGGTGCTCTCTCCTCGGGCACAGTTTGTAGGTCTCTTAACTGAATTGCAGTGGTCTTGGACTGTTAACTCGGGTTCACTCTGCTTCTGGAATGATTGATGTACTTGACTGGAGTGCTTCACAGCGCTGAAGTTGAATGTTTGTGAGGTTATTTGAGATGTTCAGATGGATGGTACTTTTCAAAAGTGCTTGTCAGAGATTTAAGTTTCCTGCTACTGAAATTGGTAACACTCTTGCTGACTTCAGTGGGAGCAGAGTTAGGCCAGAAGAGTCTTTAAATATCCTCTCTGTAAATCCAAAGGTTCCTTGCAATGCAACCGTTTATTTGCAGGAGGAGTGAAGGGGAGTTCACAGAACAAAACTTTCAAAATCGTTTTCTGTAGCTGATGAGGTGAGTAGTGGGGTGATTTGGAATAGCATGTGTATGAAATTACATAAAGGAGGAAGGGGAAAGCTTAGGGATAGGGAAGATATTTTAATGCTGACATTAACAATCATGATTATTTTCTGGTTTTGACTGTGTTCTTTCTTTGAAATACATTTCTCTTTCCCAGATTTAATTTTCTCACTACAGAAATGTCCTATATTTAACCCTTTAGTACTTAACTATCTGCCAGGAAGCCTGCTTTTGATACTTAGTGCCTTACAGATAGCCAAGCTGACAAATCATCCAAAATAACAGAATAAATGTTTTAATACTTTATTATAAGTGTATTTATTTTGATTCATTCTAATAAAGTATTCCAATCTGTGGACATTTTCCTCCCATTGTTATATCATGCTTCAATTAAATAGTAAGCTTTTTGGGACAGATGTTGCTACTCTTTGCATATGGAAATTATTGCAGAGTTTGTGCCTTTTTTGAATTTC
Organism: Strix aluco; assembly: GCF_031877795.1. NCBI lineage: Eukaryota > Metazoa > Chordata > Aves > Strigiformes > Strigidae > Strix > Strix aluco. The sequence goes on along the minus strand of NC_133934.1, from coordinate 37,379,942 downwards.
ACAAACCAGTGCTTGACTAGGTTTGTTTTTCTGTTTGTTTGGGGTCGTCGTTGTTTTCCTTTTTTTTTACTTGTGTATTTCTAAGAGTACATCTTCCTATTGTAGAGCAATTGTTTGATAAATGTATGAAACGAGAAGCAGAGTGGTACAAGACAGGTAAATGAAACATTTCCAAGTGAAGTTTGCAGGTAGAGATTGTAGGATTTGGAACACTTAAAATTACTGGGAAAACGTAATGGTGTTTATGGATTCAGATTAAAACTAATAGCTAAGTTTCTTAACAGTGTTTTCAATTGATGACAACATGGTTTCCCTCTATCAACAGTGTACAGTCCTGTATATACAAATAACCTATAGCAACACTGCACATAATAGCCTTTTCATAATGTCACTGCATTTCAGCTTTCCGGGGGAAGCTCAAAGGTCGTATCGTTAGTTTATGGCTGTGGAATTATCCCTGTGCTAGGGTATGGTTATCAGACATTCCTCACATTCCAGGTGTCTAATATTATAGTGCTTACATACCAGTGCAGGACCAACTGCTGTGTCAAAGAAAAACGCAGGAGAAAACATTCACGGCATTACCCATTTCCACCCCTCTGCGACACCCCCCCCCCCCCCCCCCCCCCCCAAAATGTCATCTTTGCATTGAACTTGGCAATGTTAAAGGGATAAACAAATTAAAAGTGGTGATTTGGTTGGGGGTTCTTGCCCTACAGAAACAAATAGCTAGTATGCTGAGCTGGAAAATAGTGGTTCTCCTTTTCACTTAAGTATTTGGTTTCTTTCGGTACCTTCAATGATAAAATGATGTAGCAAAATGTATAGCTGTGTTCAGCGTGGGACTTTTTTCTTCACTATGGTAATTGTTAAGTGGAAAGCCAGAACAGTTTATCATAATCAAAAGGAAAAGGAAACAAAAAAAACATGCCAGCAGGCAGTTTGACCTGGTCCTGCAACCAGAGGGTGTGGGTCCCTTCCTTCCCAAAGCATTCTTCCCCTTCTGGGTCTCAGCTATTTAGTTCATGTGCTTTTTCAGAAGCACCTGTGAAGGAACAGATTGAGTTGACATTGAGCTAATGTTAACCCCTTTGTAACCGGGAAGAGGCAGTTATGCTCTGCTTCATTGCATTCTAACGTATTTTTATGTCAGTCATTAACATGCACATAACATCTAAGGGTAAGCTGGAAGGCAGGATATTGTCTCTGCGCTCACCTCCCCCTATCTTCTGCCTCCTGTTCTGAAATCTTGTGTGTTTTCCGTTTGCTTGCTTCCTTTTGTGTGTATGCATTTGAGTTCCCTGTTTTGTGTTTTTTCTGTGGAGGGAATGGGCAAGATCTTTTAGAGGACCTGAATATTTCCATCCTTAATTTTTCTGTATTGCATAAAGCTTTAGGGAGTTTGGAGATGTGTAGAATTTAAATAAAAGGGATAGTAATTCTTGTTAATATATTGCAAGCACTTAATTGCTGATGATTTTGCAGGACACTTGCAAAACTGCTAAGTGAAGTAGGAAGGTGTTGTTTGGGAAAACTGGTGTCCCACCATGTAAGGTTTTTTTTTTAATTTGTTTTGGTTTGATTATTTTTTTCCCCTTTGTTTACTTGGTGTGTTTCTTGTTTTTTAGTTTGGTTCACTACTTCTGCAGATTTTACTGACCCCTCTAAGGCAAAAAAAAACCCAAATATATGTCCTTTATTTGTCTAAAGAGATAGCATTTGTTCTGTAGCAGGTTTTTTGATCAGCTATTTTTATTATCAGGTTATATTTTTTGAAGACTTGTGCTGCTGTTAAAATAAGTGGACTCAGATTCTTTGCAGTTATAAGTAGATTTTTGTTCTGAGGAACTTGTTGCTCTCTATGTACAATTCATCTTTTCTAGTAAATACATGACTGTATTGGCTTAAAAGTGGCTATATTTGTAATAGATATTGGAAACTAAGAACTTTTGTCAGATTTCTGCTTTTTGATGTTGTAGAAGTTATGTATAAGTATATGGAATTTAGGATTTTTTGTTGTAGGGAGGTTGAAGAAAAGTTAGTTGGTTTGTTTTCATCCTTGCCCTGGCAGTTAAATGTTTAACTCAATCAAGAAGAGTAGTTCCTGGAAAATATTTGAGGAATGGAGTACAGTTTTCTACTGTGGTCGGTGCTTGTCTCAAAGCCAGTCATTGGCGAGGTATCATCTTCTTATTTCTAAGTAGTACTTACTGAATATGGTGAACGGTTGTGTGTCATGGTAGTGTATGAAACCAAGTTGGTCGTCAGGAAGGCCTTTTGGCAGTAGCAGTCAGGGCCAATAATGGGCTGATACTGCCATTTCACATGGTAGTATCAATGCAACTGTCTCTCTGGAGGGCTCTGAGAACTAAGACACCGTTCAGCACACTGCCCTTTTCAGCAAAGCATTTCAAAACAGCCTTGATGTACTTTGCCTAAATTACAGAGAAGAAACAGCTTATTCAGTACTCTATAAAAAAACCCCCAAATCCTACGAGGACAGAAAACAATTAGATTTTACTTTCTACTTGATCTTTGTGTGCTTCCTGAACACACTATTGTGTTCACCTGGGCTGCTGGCTAGCTAGACAAGAATCTTTTAATGGAAATTGTATTTTTCGAAGTCTTCGTTCCCTGAAACATCATTGAATGTGGTCTAGTCCTACGTATGTGAACACACAGCTCACCTGTAATATGGGAGATGTTGTAAACCACTGTCAGTACGAGTTCAGTACTGGAAACCAATTTTCTGAGCTTGTAAAATAGTTGTGAGAGCCCATTATCCTGGTAGTATATACCCAAATAATGTCTAGCCATTCTGTGTTGCTAAGGTGATGAACTTACGTATGTTTCTTAGTATAACCCCCTATCTGCATGTGTGTACATTTTCATTTATCAAGAAAACCCTCTAAAACCCAAGAAGTATATTTCTTTAGGGCCTGCTGCCTGTAGTAAGTGTTCAGGGGCTTAGAAGAATCATACAATAGAAATTGCAAGCTATTAAAAATGATACTATATACCTGTATGTTTTTTTAGAAAACTATAATCAGTGCCTAAATATCTCAAGTTTCCATTCTTTTTATAAAAATTTGACTGTTTTACCTGTATTTGTATTATCAGGAGCAAAATAATCTGAAATCTGGAAGACAAGTGAAAATTCATTACATGTATCCAGGAAATACTTGCTGATGGAGTTAAAAAATCTTTGACTCCTAAAAATGTATAACTCCACACTGACTTTATTTTCTGCAGTTAGAGTATCCAGTTGTGTGTAAAAAGGCGAAGTTGGGGTACTGTTGTACTGCTGACTGTTACGTGTAAATGCTAGAAACGATTGACTGTAAACCTGTTATACTGTTGTGTGCATGCATGTGTAATATGAAACAAGCAGATCAATGGTGCACATGCTAGTGCCTATAGGCATAAAGCAGCATAACTTAATGTTATTTGGAGTTTTTCATAATTACAGAATGGGGTGATATGGTGTTTGAACTACTCTTAGTAATTCTATATTGGTGTAGAAAAGATAACATGCATGTTTGCTGTCTTTTAAATGTAGGCATTTGTTAACATTTGGTTGTACACTTATGAACAAGGTAAAGAGATCCATGACCTTACCATGGTTTATTTTACACCAGTATTCTAAAATGGGCTGCCACCATGCTACTCCTTGTTTGATATGTTCTGATGTGGTACTGATGTCCACTTAGTTACTCTTTCAAAGTAATACCTCTAATAAAGATGCAGTATATCTTAATAATACCCTTATTAAAAGAGAACGTACTTAAGCAATACAAAGGTTGTACATAATGTCTTGGGCTGGTATCTGAATGGGAGGTACTACTGTGTTAAGAACATGGTGTTTAGAAGCTGAAGTCCTGACAACAGACTCACGAATGAGCTTTTTCAAGAGGAGAGAGATTGTGCGTGGCGTTTGCTAGTTTATAGAATTGAATGAACAAAGAATATGGCAAAAAGGTGTGTTATGGGCATGCAAATGCTGCCCCTTTCTACAGGTAAACGGCCAGTTACCACTTTCAAAAGTTAGGAAAGTGACATCAGTATTATTAATAGAAAGTAAATGCATTTGGTTGCAGCTTCAGCCACTGTAATTTGTAGAAGAGAAAATTGTCTTCCTGATGTAATTTTCATGCTGTTAATGGATACTGAGCTCAGCCATATGGAGCGGCAATGCCTCTCTTTAACTCTGACCTGCAATGTGGAGCTACAGCTTTGTCTCGTTTGCAGTTCTGTATGCACTCTGCCTGCTGCCTGGTATAGCATTCATCCTGCTTAAATTTAGTTGCCTTGCATTCAGACTTCTGTAGTCATTAGAAAAACAAGGAAACCTTCAGTGTGATTCATCTTCAATCTAAATAGATGTGGTGAATCAGCTTCTCTAGGGAACCTAAAGGAGTAATTCAGGTTAGATAAATTACTTTTGAAGTTAATGAGATGAATTACACACCTGAGTTTTGTATAAGAAATCCATCTTTGGTGCCTGAAGTGAGTAAAATCCATGTTTAGGAGGATATTTGGGATGGGATTCAAAGACGTGTTTATAGATCCTTTGAAGTCACAATGCCTATAGCATTAATTAGAAAGTTGGGGAAGAATTGATTTTTAAGATCTGACTTGAGCACTAAATTCAGGAATTCTAGTGAAAAATTTGGAACATTCCTCTTCTCTTTATACATTCCTTTCCCTGATCAGTTGATTTAAATTTTTACATTTGCTGGTCTTGAGCTACTGGATCAAAATAAGAGTTAAATACTTTCATTCGTCCTTTTGCAAAATAAGAAATTAGCTGTTGCTGGTCATATGTTTCTGTTATGTGTCATTGTGCTAACTGAAAATATTTGTGGGGAAGTGCTCAGGGGAAATTTTGTGTTACCGTTGTATTGTGTTATTGGTAAGTCATCTGTACACCCTTCTGTAATGGTGTATGTAGTTAAATGAGCCAGATTCCAGGTAAGTGTGCACATAGTCCTTCCATCATTGGGTTTCTTCTGTTACGTTTTGATAGATGCTCATTCCTGCACATCTAAATAGTAATTCAGGTTTTGTCTTCTCAATTCCTAGCGTGTGGAGAAGAGGTATATTTTTCAGAATGGTTTCTGTCTAGAAGTACTAGCAAGTACTGCATTGTAAGAGAAAATTAATAATGTGTAACATACATCATTATATATGAGAATGAATGGGTGTGAAATTTAATGAGTGCAACATATAAGTGTCACACAAGATCTTGCTAGATGGCAAAGAACATCAGGTCATTTTGGGTAAGGATAATTGAGATTTGGAGAAAGTTTTCAAATGTGTGTTGAAGTTGCCATAGAAGTTGAGCATTGGCCCTACTTATAATTGAATTCAAAACTCCCAAGTCTTGACTGCAGGTCAAGCACCACACAGCAAAGGAGGTATTCTTGGAAGTGATTTTGAAAGAGATTGAGATGAATCTGTTCATAATTCTCAGGTATTTATGTACCTCAGATTTGGGGGGAGGGATGGGATTGGGGGTGTGTGTCTCTTCCCACTCCTCCCTACCCCGCCCCTGTTTTCTGAGATCTGCCTACTGTAACCTTCTGTAACCTTTCTCTCTTCCCCACACCCTCCACCACATATATTATAAATCACAATAGATCAGTCTTACAAAATTGATGCAGATAGTTATATCTGGGCAAAACATGTCAGGCTGTACTCATGTAGTCCTTCAGAGTGTGGATAAAATCAGGTCTTGAAGTATGCTAAGGAGGTCAGTGATACTGGTATCAGCTGAGTTTAGAAGAAAGCAAAGACCAAACTCCAGAGTTTCCTATTGATAAAGTAGAGTCCAAATCATAATATGGATAACCTCTGGTTCAGTGTTACAATTGATTTAATCCTGAATGGATCTGGAGAAAAAAGGAGTCAGAGAAGGAATGCAGCAGAATGCATCATTACTCTTGCATAGAACAACGTGTTGAAAAGTGTGTGTGGGTGTGTGTATGTATATACATAAATATGCATACACATTTTTAAAAACAAGCATATCGATAATCTTAGATCATAGAAGTGTGAAATACTATGGACTTTCCATAGCTTGACAGAAAGATAGTATTTACTAGTGTATATGTAGTAATTTTTTTTTTTTTTGTGGACCCTGACCTTGGGAAGAAACCTTTCTTCTATGTATTTTTGTGGTCTAGGGAGTACGTCAAGGAGGAAAGTTGTCCAAATGGAACAATACTGCACTGACAATCTCTAGTAACAGTTCCATTTTACAGTATTATCAGCCTCTTTATTTAGATGTATATACAGACCTATTCTTACAGGCATGGGTGCAGATGCAATAGCAACTGTTAGTAACTCATATATCATTATAGAATCTACATTTTAAGATTTTAGCTAACTTTGAAAGCATTGAAGAAAAACGTGAATTTGAGGTGGTAATACAGCTTCTCAGTTTGTAAGTTGTATTTGTCTCCTAGGTTTCCCAGGGCATCTGTGAAGTGATTGGCAATAACATAATTATGTATTGTTTACATAATGGAATTACAGAATGCTTCCTTGTCCAGGGGGTGTCCAGGTAGTATGCTTCAATCCATATGCTGAAATGGGAGTGTTGCAGCCATATAGGGTTGAGTACATAAAAATGTTATATATGAGTTAAAGGCTAATAAATTAGCCTTCACTTGGAAGGAGTTCTAGAAGGTTAAAAAAAAAAAAGTGCCCATAGGTGAGAATACTTGAGCTTAATGATATGCATTAAAAACCCTCACCTTTTGTTATCTAATTAAACTTTATAATATACTAAATGTGGACTTTTAAGTCATCCTTTTTAGAGTATCAGCATTCTTTTAAGAATACATAAATTGATGATGACAAACTGAAAAAGTATTATAAACTACCTCAGAATGTCAGTACCCTGAGACACAGCACTTAATCCTCTATTATGGTGCAATAAACCTCATTTTTCTTGGGTCAGGGTTAATGTATGTAATGGCAGTCTGTCTATCATACGTTATTATGTCACAGGTAATGATCTTCACACAGACAGGATTCCTTCAGTCCTTGCTCCTAGATATTATCTCCTTTCCAATTACATCTCGTTAGCTCTCTTTGCTTTCAACTTTTGTCTTGCAAATTTTCTCTTGCATGTTACTTCATGTCATGTTAATCTCATCCATTTGCCATACATATTTTGAAAGTAGATACTGTTTATGTTGAGACACTTCTGAGGGCCCTAAGCAGTCTGATACCACCTTGTGCTGGTTGCTGCTCAATTGTAAAAGTCCATGTCGGGCTCGAAAATCTTGTGCTATTAAAAGACTCTGGAACAAAAAAGAGAGTTATGGAGATGTAACACACTTAAGTAATTGTGATCCTGTTATCCAAACCTTTTCATGTTTTAAAAATCTACTCAGGAACAGTTCTCCTGACACAGTTCAGGAGTGTGATGTTAAGGCTGTGATGTCCAAGCATGATCCAGCAGAGCAGAATTCATAAAATAACTTGTTCAGTACTGCCTGTGTTTCAGGACCTCTGTCTCCTTCTTTTGTTTAAGGTCCAGAGTGAGTCACTCAAGTACTTTTCCACGGTTTTTTAGTGTTGTTTTAATTTATGGAGTGTCTGGGTTGAGAGAGTGGCTGCTATTCATTCTCACGGTGTCTGATTTCTGACAGGTGATAACACTGGACAAAACATCCGCATGGCCAGAGTGGTCCGTGATCTAACCTGCAGAATGCACTATAATAGTAAGAAGTCAGTATTTGATTAAGAATAAAATTGGTGTGGAGTGCAGATGAAAAGCCAGGATAGTACTGTGTTCATATCCTTCCTGTAGAGGTGGTTTAAAAATCGCATCTTGTGATTGTTGATAACTGTGGTGTGTATTTTTGGTGAAAGTATTAAATCTTTATGCAAGTTCTAAATGAATTTATTAGAGACCATCTGGCCATATTTATATGAGTTTGTTGTGATTCCAACTCTGCTATATGGTATTTCAAATATTTTTTCTACTTGAGCTACAAGAGTTCTGTTTTGAGTTAATGTTATAACATTAAGGCAAAGAATGACGTTGAACTATGATTTTTTTTTTTAATCAATTTAAGAAATCTCTTCTGAAAATCCACATTTGTAATCTGATTTGAGGCAGGACTTTCTTCACAGCGAGATGTGCCCTAGTAGTTGGCACAGGTTCACATGACTAATCAAACCCACCAAAGGGCTATTGCTTTATGTGATTGATGCTTCCTCTGAGCAGTAGTGGCCTGGGAACTCTCTGACATGGGTACCCTGTGTTCAGTTGGCTGCGTGCTCTGGACAGCCTGGCTGAACTGTGATTGTGTGCATTATCCTGACTTTAAAAGGCTCCTCCTGCTTTCCTAAGAGCCATCTCTTTCTGTCTAGCTGTTACTATTTGCAAACAAAACTGTAATTTTTGAAGTAATGCTGGATGTTGTAAGCTTTGGAGAAACATGAGAAAGTGGATTCATACTTACAATTAAAAAAAAAAAATCTGTCTATACTCTGCAGAGATTTTGGATCTTAAGAGCTTGGTTCTTTTAATTTCTGCAACCCTAGTTTGGAGGACTAAAGTGTTGCCCTACCTAAAGAATTGATAGGTCAGATCCCTCAGTAGTAATAATATATTTGTGGGACAATGATTTCTAAATCAAACCTGTGCTCAAATTTCTGTTTTCTCAGCTGTAAGAAAAATTTAATTCAATAGTTTTGTAAAGTATTTTCTATGTAGCGTTTTCTATACAAAAAAGCTCATTCATTTTGTAGAAAGTAAAATGTACTATTCTCTTTCATTTCTCACAAAAATGTCGATAAACCAGTTTCTTTTGGTCAGAAACTAATTGAAGAAAAAATACTGAAACAAAAAAGCTTATGTGAATTGGTTTTAGCTTTTTGTATAGAATTTTAGTGATGAGATGAAAAAACAGTTAAGGTGATAGAACTTAAGCAGCAGTGAGCAAAGGAGGTGATGCTCATGTGTCCCACAAACTGCCCTTGGTAATCTTACTCTGGGGATTTTTTAATTTAAACTCTGGCTATGTACTAATCTTATTGTCACTATGGTGCCAATAAAAACTTAAATCTCTTGTTCTTCCTATTAAATATGTCAGTATATCAGACATGGTATTTATCTGTGGGTTTATCAATAGGAAACTCTCTTTTTTTTTTTTTTTTTTTTTTTTTTAAAAAAAGGCAAAAATATGATGATGTAAAGCTTTGCTCAGCCTCAGTTGGAAAAGAGCCCATGTATTATTATCAATCTATTTCTTGTCACAAATAGGCACTCCATTATTAAAATGAAAAACCTAGTCTTCCTAAAAAGGCACCATATGAACATCTGAAGGCCCATTAAATGTTACTTATAAAATGTCTACTCTATGCACTCCTTTTCCACACTGCTGCTTATTTTATTCAAGTATGTGGATTGGTAAGTGCTGCTAACTGCATCTTAGATGGTTGTATGCTCTTTTCTGAGTATCCTGTCTGTGGTCATTAGAGAAGATGACCTTGAAATCTTGAACTCTCATCACAGACTCGGGGTTGAAGTGTCCAGTTCTTCTGGGGACAAATAGGAGTGTAGATTTTTTTTTTTTTTTTTCTTTTACAAGCTATTGGTTATTTTTTAACTTTAAACTGTCAAATGTGGAAGATGTTGCTGTGAATTTCTCACTTGAATGCCTGTACTTATGCAATGACTTATATTATGTTCTTGAAGTTAATTAATTCAGAAGGATGGAATACGGAAAAAACAAGAGCCAACTTTAAGATGGAGAAAACAACTTACTTTCCTTTCTTCCTGCTATGTTTCTTTAGCTTCTGTCATAATAGGAATTAATATGAATAACAAATGTATGTATGGAAGAGAGAAGAGCTATACCATTAACTTGTTTCTTTGGTTTTAGGTTAACAAAGCCCTTGTCATTTGCGGATTGTGTTGGGGATGAGCTGCCATGGGGATGGGAAGCTGCATATGATCCTCAGATTGGTGTATACTATATTGATCACATCAACCGTAAGTGTTTTTCAATTTGCCGTATTGGTTATATAAGAAGGCTCATTTTGATTAGACTTTCCTGAGAAGATTCTAAAGCATGACTGGGAGTAGGGAAGGATATCTTGTGAGAGAAGTGTAGTTAAAGTAACAATTTCTGACTTTCAGTAGACAAATTATCCCATTTGTGTGCATGGGTTTGTTGGGGATTGTTGCAGATGTATTATAGCTGGCTCAAAATTATTCATATGACTCTTCATCTTTTGCTGTGGAAGAAGTCCATGTAATGTGTAGCAAATAAAGATGGTTTACATCTGTTGGTATCTGAAGTGTAGGATGTTTGGCTATTAAATATTCAGCAGTGTGCACTGGAGGAGATAGTCTGATACAAGTAACAAAAACTGGCTTCCATCTAACTGCTGAAAAGAACTATTGTAGATAAGGTAGTATGGAGTGGAGGCAGGTATTTGTAACATCACGTATATGAGGTCTGGCAAATGTACTGTAGTTCTAAGAATGTTGTACAATACATTTCAGGCTATAAATAATGTTATATTTTGTAGTAATTGGAAATGGAATGGGGAATCGGAATGCTGGGGAAAATTTGCTCTTCGGTATAACATTATTGGCTTTAAAAGGCTTACAAGAAAATCTGCTGGTACAAAATGACTACATCTGTTTCTACATATATTTTTAATTGCATGGGAATTATGTCTACACTATACAAAAGTATAGCAAAATTTGAAATACAATGCTTATTAGACTTACTGAAATGAATATATTCCTGAAAGCATTTCAGGCTTTTTTTTATGCATTTATTACTCCAGATGGATTGATATATTTTTCTATTTTTTCAGAAATTGTCTTTTAATAACGAAATAGAAGAGATTCTGTTTGAGATCAATGCCTGAACATAGGTGCCTGCATTTGTGCTAGCAGTGCTGTGTACTTCAGAAATCATAAGGTGTCTATGGCCATTTCAGATGCTTCCGGTTAGGAGAGACAACTGCACAAGGTCATGGACAGTAAGAGACCAATGGCCTTCTGGAACAAGAGCTGGAGACAAGGCTTGTTACCCCATGGCATCTCAAATGTATGGGCAAGTGGATCAACCCTGAGACGTCTAAGTTGCTTTTGTAGTCATTACAGTAAATGTAATGTAATGAAATATTCTATAGGCATTTAGGAGAAATCTCATGATCGCTTGCCCTTGTTCTTGTGGGAGACTTTAACTTCCCAGACATCTGCTGAACATACAACACAGCAGAGCGGGACCAGTCTCAGAGATTCCTGGAATGTGTGGGAGACAACTTCCTGACACAGCTGGTGAGAGAAGCAACCAGAGAAGGTGCCCTGCTGGATCTCCTCTTTGTGAACAGAGAAGGATTGGTGGATGACGTGGTGGTTGGAGGACGACTAGGGCACAGCAATCATGAAATAATAGAGTTCTCTCTTCTTAGAGAGGCCAGGAGAGAGGGCAGCAGAACTAATATCCTGGACTTCCAAAGGGCTGACTTGGTCTTGTTTAGGCACCTGCTTGAAAGGATCCCAAGGGAAGGGTATAGGGGTCCAGGAAGGCTGGGCACTCTTTAAGAAGGAAGTCTTAATGGCTCAGGAGCAGGCTGTCCCCAGGTGCTGTAAGAGAAGCTGGCAACAGAGAAGACCACCCTGGCTAAACAGGGAGCTTTGGCTGCAACTCAGGGAGAAAAGGAGAGTTAACAGCTTTGGAAGAGAGGGCTGGCCACTCACAGTGATTACAAAGATGCTGTGAGGCTATGCAGGGTGGAAATCAGGAGGTCTAAAGCCCAGCTGGAAATTAATCTGGCTTCAGCAATCAAGGACAACAAGAAATATTTCTAGAAGTGTGTCAGTAGCAAAAGAAAGACCAGGGAGAGTATCCATCCCCTGCTGGATGCAGGAGGAAACATGGTAACAAGTGGTGAGGAGAAGGCTGAGGTCCTTAATGCCTTCTTTGCCTCAGTCTTTAATAACAAGACTAGTTGTATTGAGGGAATCCAGCCTCCTCAGCCAGAAGACAGAGACTGGGAGAACGACCCCCCGCATTCCAGGAGGAGACAGTCAGTGACCTACTGCATCACATAGACACACACAAGTCTATGGGACCGGATGGGATACACCCGAGGGTGCTGAAGGAGCTGGCTGGGGTGCTCACCAAGCTGCTTTCCATCATTTACCAGCAGTCCTGGCTGACCGGGGAGGTCCCAACAGATTGGAAACTGGCCAATGTGATGCCCATCTATAAGAAGGGTCGGAAGGATGTTCCAGGAAATTACAGGCCTGTCAGCTTGACTTCGGTGCCCGGGAAGCTGATGGAGTAGCTCATCCTGAGTACCATCACACAACACGTGTGGGACAACCAGATGATCAGGCCCAGTCAGCATGGGTTTATGAAAGGCAGGTCCTGCTTGACAAACCTGATCTCCTTCTACGACAGGGCGACCTGCTTATTGGATGAGGGAAAGGCTGTGGATGTTGTTTACCTTGACTTCAGCAAGGCCTTTGACACCGTTTCCCACAGCATTCTCCTGGCAAAACTGGCTGCTCGAGGCTTGGATGATTGCACAATTTACTGGGTAAAAAACTGGCTGGATGGCCGGGCCCAAAGAGTTGTGGTGAACGGAGTTAAATCCAGTTGGAGACCGGTCACGAGTGGTGTCCCCCAGGGCTCGGTTTTGGGGCCACTCCTGTTTAACATCTTTATTGATGATCTAGACGAGGGGATCGAGTGCACCCTCAGTAAGTTTGCAGACGACACCAAGTTGGGTGGGAGTGTTGATCTGCTCGAGGGTAGGGAGGCTCTGCAGAGAGACCTGGACAGGCTGGAGCGATGGGCTAAGGCCAACTGTAGGAGTTTCAATAAGGCCAAATGCCGGGTGCTGCAATTCGGCCACAACAACCCCCAGCAGCGCTACAGGCTGGAGAGCTGCCAGTCAGAGAGGGACCTGGGGGTGTTGATTGACAGCCAGCTGAACATGAGCCAGCAGTGTGCCCAGGTGGCCAAGAAGGCCAATGGCATCCTGGCCTGTATCAGAAATAGCGTGGCCAGCAGGGACAGGGAAGTGACCTTACCCCTGTACTCGGCACTGATGAGGCCGCACCTCGATTCCTGTGTTCAGTTTTGGGCCCCTCACTACAAAAAGGACATTGAATTACTCGAGCGTGTCCAGAGAAGGGCAATGAAGCTGGTGAAGGGTCTGGAGCACATGTCGTACGAGGAGCGGCTGAGGGAACTGGGGTTGTTTAGTCTGGAGAAGAGGAGGCTGAGGGGAGACCTCATCGCCCTCTACAACTACCTGAAAGGAGGTTGCAGAGAGCTGGGGATGAGTCTCTTTAACCAAGTAATAAGCGATAGGACAAGAGGGAATGGCCTCAAGTTGCGCCAGGAAATGTTTAGACTAGATATTAGGAAGCATTTCTTTACAGAACGGGTTGTTAGGCGTTGGAATGGGCTGCCCAGGGAGGTGGTGGAGTCCCCATCCCTGGAGGTGTTTAAGAGTCGGGTCGACATAGCGCTGAGGGACATGGTGTAGTTGGGAACTGTCAGTGCTAGGTTAACGGTTGGACTGGATGATCTTCAAGGTCCTTTCCAACCTAGATGATTCTGTGAACTTCAGCTGCTTTGAAGATGAGCTGATGTAAGCTCCTTCGGGTTGGACTGAAATTCTCGTAACTAGATATCTACATTAGATATCTACTGTGCTTACTGAACGCCTAATAGACAGAGAGATAGGCAGATAGACACCTAATCTTGAACTGAATCCCATCCAATAACCTCACTTGGGCTTTTATAGCCCTGCTTTATTGGAGTAACAATGAGTCCTCTGATCTCAAAAATAGGGACATACTTGATTGAATACAAAAGGTGCAGAAAGTAAAGGATTTGCTTCTAAATCTAAATGTCTTTAACTTCTGCTTTGGCCAAAACTATAACACTTAAAGCTTTAAAATTTTGAGAGGCAGTCTGCGTTTCTGGGTTTTTTGAAAGTGCTTTTAGATCACTGCTCTGACAATTGTGTTCTTTTAGTTCATGCCTGCTCAAAAAAAAAACCAACTTGTAATCAGTTCTAAAAATCTCAGTCTTGTACCTTAGTTCTTTTCCCTTTTTTCAGACAGAGATTAAATTTTTTCTTTTAAGTGCTATTTCTGTACGTTGAAGGTGAATTCCTGAATATTATAAGCTGTTCATGGGTTGAAGTTCTGCTTCACACACATCTAAGATGTTGAGGCTTGGACAGCGTTGTCTTGGAATTCTCTGGAAAATTGTTAGTATACTGCAAACACTAATGCTTCCACTTAATAGAGAATAGTTGTGTATATCCATTTCTACACTTGTCTTTCTGTGGCTGGGACAAATGAGTGTGATTAGGTAGGTTTCTTATTATGTTAATGCATATGATGGCTGACAAAATGGTGTACTTTGGACATAAAGTGGTTTCCATCCATTGTTCAGTAGTGCATTTGGTTCCTGTTATATTAATATATGTGTTGCTTTGTAGCAATTTCACTGAAGCTTCTTACTTTGTAAAGTGGTATATTTGAGTTTTGTACACTGTATTTTGCACAGTATTTTGGTGAGAGTACTCTTGAGTTGCTGGGAGGTAAACTGCCTAAGAATCTTCTAAGTAGGTCGTTTGTTTGACGTGCCAAATGTGGAGATTATAAATTCATCTGACTGGGGTACTTGTATTGTTTTGATGCTATTGAAATCTCTAGTATGGAGGTCATTAATAACTAGGGGGGGGAAAGCCTTTCTAGAAAGCAGTTTTTGTGCCTGCTTACTCCTTTATTAGCAGTGTAATAATTCAGATGTGTTGAATATGATTTTTGTTAAACTGTTGAACTGTTGAAACTGTTCAACTGTTGAACTGTTAAAATTGGCTGTGTTAGAACAGGGAAGACTCCTTTACTCTTTCACCTGTATCGATTATAATTTTGTTAATTCTCTCTTTTACTGGACAGAGAAGCCCAATGAGGGAGAATAGCTGTACCCACTGCTAGGAGGAGGACCAAATGGATAGATGCCTGAAAAACAGGTTGAATTAAGCAGAATTTCAGGACCCATAAATGGCAGCTTGAGGGATAGTACCCTGGGAAGAAATCTGCTCCCATGTGTTAGGTAGGGAGGGGTGACTAAAGACATTTCATGTTCATTACCTTCTGGCTGGATTTATTTCAGCAAAATGTTTGAGGGAAGGCCCATTGATTCTCTCTCCTCTTGCATCCCATAATTAATTATTCTGAACAGCTTCTCTATTATCTGTCCTATTTTTCATTTCTTTTTCTGGTATTGTTCCTACTGTGTGCCACTCTGAAGTTTCAGGTTGTCCGCAGGACTTTGCAGCTGCTGTAGTAAAACTGGCCAGTCTTGTTAAATTTCTCACGCCAACCCAATAACCTATGAGCAGCAGGCACAATAGACTGTAAACTCAGGTGGTCTTATTCATGGCTGTTCCCTCCTTTTCTGTTAAAAACTCAAGGTTGAAAATGTTAAGGATGGAATTTCCATTAGTGGTCAGTGCAGGACTTAGTTTGCTCCTCTTTGAAGGGTGGATATTGGCAAAACTCCCAGAGATTTCAAGAAAGCACTATTAGGCTGAACCTTGCAAAGTTCTAAAAATTCTACTAAATTTCTATGATGTCAATTCTTCAAAAACTATTTAAATCAATATATCTTAAAAAAAAATTCCACATCTGTGTCTTAGTCCTTTACCTTCCTCTGCAAACCTGAGAAAAGCCTACTTTCCCTAACTGCCAGTGGAAACTCTGTTTTTCCTCCACAAAGGGATAGGAGTTGGCTGTGAGCAGTCTGCAATTGTAAAACTCCCTCAGACTTGAGGAACTTTATTTTGGTATCAATATATTTAAGTATAATTGGTTTTATTATCATCACACATTTTCTATAATTTTATATATTTTAATGAGTTTTTTTCAAATGCAGTTTGGTTTTTTTCTAGCTCTTACTGATTGCCTTAGAGCTTTCTCATGATCCTTTTGGATGATGTAACCCACTTTGAGAAAAATTGACTGAGGTCATTACTTTATGAATATATTACCCCAATTAGGAGTCTTAATGTGATGCTTTCAGCTTCAAGGGAGACCAGATTAGAGGCCATCTGGCAAGGCAGAACATGCATATGATGTGGGTAGCTAATACTGTAAGAACCTAAATACTTACCCTGTGCTTCAGTAGCACCCTTTGTTAGAGGGATGACTGAAGGAATATTATTCGCTGGTCAGGGACCAAGGAGTTTCTTTTGTGCAGGATCCTTCTTACTGTGGTTTGGGCGAGTCCAAAGATTTCGTAGTTTATGCTGTTCACTCTTACGGTTGTTATTACACATATATACTTGTGTATCCATCTACCTCAGCTAATTTGCTAACGTTACTAATTTTGCTAAATAACATGGTTAGGATCTCAAGGCAGTACCAAAAAGAACACAAACCTATTACTCCATTTTATTTCATATCTCTACAGGCAAAGTCATCACTTCCAAATTTTTCCAATTCATCTGCAGAGTTTTCAACATCAGGTGCTAAGTGGCTGAGATGCAAACATTTATGCTCTTAGAGCTTGATTGGCAAACACTTTAAAGCTGATATAATCTCTGAAAGAATTGGTCCTGCTCTTGCTACCTCTGGCCTTTTGTTCTGTCCCTGCAATGTTTTTGCTTATACTGGCATGAACATTTGCATGGCCAGACAGTGAATCAGATCAAGGAGCTGATTCGAGTTGAAACTAGTCCGGTATGAAAAAAAAAAGTTACTATTTGTTCTCCTTTCCACACCCCTATTTATGCAAGCAAGAGAGGGAAGGTGACCTGGGGATATGAATGAACAGTCAGGTGGAAGAGACAGGGGACAGCTGCTTTACATGGTAGCACTGGTTAAAGGTATTTTGAAATGACGCCCTTGAACTTTTATCTGTTCTGCGCCCTGTGCAGGCTTTCCAGGAAGCAGTTTTGATTCTGAGGCTGTGATTTCCAGGTGCGCTTCTTGGGTGGTGGTGGCAGCTGAAGTAGCAGTTGTTGCTCTGGTTCCTGCCCCCTCATTGTGTCAGTGTGACGATACGTAGTAAACACAGACAACCGGGAAGCACTCTGTTCTTGAGATGTGCGAGTTGTTTTTCCCCACCTCCTCTTCCTTCCTCAGGCTGCTCAGGTTTTCTGATCCAGATCTTTGGTTGGGATGTGTATAGATGAACAGCTATGGGGTTAATGGGAGCAAGAAAAGGAGACTTCTACTTCTGGCTTGACATGAATAGTCTGAGGGAATCCTGGGCTGGGACAAGTTCTGCCTTGCCTTCAGCACCCTACCTATTCCTAAATATTTTATGCCCTTTACTTCTAGTTCTTATTTTCAAGCTCAGGAATAACCAAGTGAGTGGTAGTTTTCTTCATTGCACTGATCTAGTTAATCTATAAAACATGTACTCTGCTGTTAGTAATGTTTAGTGGCAAAGGTAACAGAAAGGAACTGAGTAACAGATAGTATTTAGAAGATAAGGATGGGAAGGAATAGCTACTCCTAGCCCAGTAGTGTTTCAGACCAGCATATCACTTTCTTTTTGTCACTCTCTACTTTGTATTCAATATGATGATTTTTCTCCTTCCCTCCACCACAACACTTTTCTTCAAAACAGAGTTGGACATCTACCTTCTATGCTTCTGCAGCTCCTCTCTACTTAGTTTTAATTGTCCACTTTGGAAGCATGAATGCACCTTTTCCAGAGACAGCTTTCTACCACTGTTTCATCCACAGAGAAAAAAGTTGAGTCAGAGTGATGCTAAAACATCAGGAAGGTAGAGGGATTTCTGTCTGCTTAGCTTGAGAATAGAATTAATTGGAGGTCTCTATTTCCTCACCTGGCTTCCTTCTTAAAATTTCACAGCCTAGCTATTTACCTACACTGTTTGACACTTATAACACAGTATTTTAAATACAGGTATCTATTTCTTGTTGAAATCTTACAGACTTTCATGCTAGTTTACACCTGTGCAACTGGTTTATCTAACACAAGGATTTTTGTTGATAGACTGACTCTTCTCTGCTCCAGCCTGGGACTCTAGTATAATCTGCATCTATGCCAGACTGTATTTTCAACAAGGAAATCATCTGAAAATCCCACCATGAGTCTGCAGTTACCATTAGCTTGAGACAGTCAAATGGTGTATCGTGATCGGTACTGATCAAACAGTCACGCGCATCACCATCTTCTAAGCAAGTGGTGACATGCAAGCGTTTGGGAGACAATTGTGAAGACACACTACTGTCAGCAAACTCACATGATGAAAACCCAAGTGCAGTATATCTTACCTTGAATCTTATTTACAGGTATATACCTTCTCTGTGCCCTGGCTGTAGGAAGAGATTAATCTGGTACATGCTGGCTACAGAAGGAGGGCTTCAGCAATGAAGGCTCTGATTAAATATGAGTTCAGCTGCTGACTGTTATGTAAAGATCATACTTGCATGTTTTTCTTATGTCTTAGTTCTGGTAGCCATAGCAGTAGAACATTACCTACTTACTGGATAATGTAGAGCAAAATGCTCTGAGTTTCTACTGCATTTGACTGAGATATACAAGCATATGCTACCCAATATCTAGAGGAAACTAATGTGCCATAAGGATAACCTTTTCAATATTCATAAAAATCTCTGAATAAATATTTATTGGAAATCTGCTCATGCTTGCACAGTGTAGCTAGAAAACGTTCTAATTTTCTCTCATTACTCAAATTCAAGCACAGAATTATTTTATGAGAAAGTGAAGAAGGTGTCTGGAAGAAAGGAGACATTTTTTGTGTGCAAGTTCTATGGCAGGAAACAAACTGTAGAGAGCTCAGTTCCAAGCATACTCTGAATAACCTAATTTTCCTCCATATTTCTCTTTAGAACCCATATTGCATCTTATTACGTGGTAGAATGTGATTTTCTTTGAGTACTCAGCAATGTGTTAGATCATTTTGAAGATACTGTAGATGTCATTTTGTTGGACTGCACGGTCTTACTGAAACTGCTCTCTCTGTAATGTGCTATTCTTTATTTTTATGTACCTATTGAACAAATATATCAGTGTTGAAATGATGTAATATTTGTTTGTGAATACTTCCTCAAGTTTTGGGGTACAAATTGCATTTCTTGTGGTTTGAGCTTGAATTGTAAGTGTTTTTAAAAGTTTGGGGGGGGCGGAAATGAGAAGAAAAAAATGCATTCAGAAAGCCTCTGGTATGTAAACAATAAAGTGCATTCCTTAAACCAGTCTAGTAACACTTGGTTTTTCTTCCTGAAACTAGCACTAGTGCATTTGCTTCTTTGCTGTTTGTTCATTAAGACTTGCATCTCAGTTGCCTGCACTATTTGTTATGCCAGTTGAAGTACAATGAAGTAATATTTGCACTCTTTTTTTTTTTCCTAAGTGTATTTTTGTCTGATTGCAGGTAAAAGTACTGGAGATTTGAAAGCCAGTTTATCAAGAAATGTGGGATATACTTGTAGAATAAACATATCCATAGTGATTACGTAATGTTGATAAAATTGCTTTCACCACCCAGCACTAAGCTAACTTGCGTTATCCTGTGATGGTTGGTACCAGACACCATTTTTCTTGTGATGTTATGTGTCAAAGGGTTGTTGTTGATTTTGTTTGTGCCATCTTGAAACATTTTTGTGTGAGATACCATTGAAATCTTTATTCTCCTTTGCTGCGACTGGCTCCGGTTTGGCTTGTCTGCAGCCCTTTTCTGGGGGCTTGCCCTCAGCATGTGTTAGACTGCTTTCCAGGTATCCTCTCCTTCTCAAAACACTTCTGCAGAGTAGGATGTAATCCTACCCCAGCAAAGGCATGGGGGGCTGTTCAAAAACCAATCTGGATTTAGCTTGAGCACCTTCTTCAGCCACTGGGGTTCAGGAGAAGCACCAGTGATGAGGGATCCTGAGTGTAGTCAGCTATTGGGTGAGGGGCTTTGAAGCCTGTGTTTACTCTCTTGAAGGTGGGGTTCTGTTTGGTTGGAGGTGTAGTAGTCCTGCAATTGTTAGGCAAGATAACCAGAGATGTCAGGTGTAATGGAGTTATCTTTTCATTGCTTACTATTTCAGTCAGAGAAGCTGCCACCCTGACACAGTATCTAGCTGAGTTGTGACATGGTGCAGCCCAGAGCACAGCCGTCAGTGTGCAGCACACTTCTGCATCAGTCAGAACTACCTTCTTTTTAAGGCTCAGCCACTGCAGTTTTGCCATCGCTTCTCTCATATTGTACCCCTGGTTTCCAAGTCTGGAAACTTTCTTGTAAGTTAGTATATGAGGGAGAAGGTGCATGATATTGATGAGTAGATCCATACTTAAGATTCTAATGGATGACTGAATCCTTAAGGAGGCTTGCTGCTGCCAAAAAAACCACGTCTGGTTCTTCCCCAGCCGGGGTCCTCTTTATACTGGCTCATTGGACCTTTGGTAACATGACACAACTCGCCTAACCTGTCAGAACGTAATGTATCTGCTTTCACAGAATCATCTAGGTTGGAAAGGACCTTGAAGATCATCCAGTCCAACCGTTAACCTAACACTGACAGTTCCCAACTACACCATGTCCCTCGGCGCTAAGTCAACCCGACTCTTAAACACCTCCAGGGATGGGGACTCCACCACCTCCCTGGGCAGCCCATTCCAACGCCTAACAACCCGTTCTGTAAAGAAATGCTTCCTAATATCCAGTCTAAACTTTCCCTGGTACAACTTGAGGCCATTACCTCTTGTCCTGTCGCTTGTTCCTTGGTTAAAGAGACTCATGCCCAGCTCTCTGCAACCTCCTTTCAGGTAGTTGTAGAGGGCGATGAGGTCTCCCCTCAGCCTCCTCTTCTCCAGACTAAACAACCCCAGTTCCCTCAGCCGCTCCTCGTACGACATGTGCTACAGACCCTTCACCAGCTTCGTTGCCCTTCTCTGGACACGCTCAAGTAATTCAATGTTCTTTTTGTAGTGAGGGGCCCAAAACTGAACACAGTAATCGAGGTGCGGCCTCACCAGTGCCGAGTACAGGGGTAAGGTCACTTCCCTGTCCCTGCTGGCAGTGTTATTTCTGATACAAGCCAGGATGCCATTGGCCTTCTTGGCCACCTGGGCACACTGCTGGCTCATGTTCAGCCGGCTGTCAATCAACACCCCCAGGTCCCTCTCTGACTGGCAGCTCTCCAGCCACTCCTCCACAAGCCTGTAGCACTGCTGGGGGTTGTTGTGGCCAAAGTGCAGCACCCAGCATTTGGCCTTATTGAAACTCATACAGTTGGCCTTAGCCCATCGCTCCAGCCTGTCCAGATCTCTCTGCAGAGCCTCCCTACCCTCGAGCAGATCAACACTCCCACCCAACTTGGTGTCGTCTGCAAACTTACTGAGGGTGCACTCGATCCCCTCATCTAGATCATCAATAAAGATGTTAAACAGGAGTGGCCCCAAAACCGAGCCCTGGGGGACACCACTCATGACCAGCCACCAACTGGATTTAACTCCATTCACCACAACTCTTTGGGCCCGGCCATCCAGCCAGTTTTTTACCCAGTAAATTGTGCGATCATCCAAGCCTCGAGCAGCCAGTTTTGCCAGGAGAATGCTGTGGGAAACGGTGTCAAAGGCCTTACTGAAGTCAAGGTAAACTACATCCACAGCCTTTCCCTCATCCAATAAGCAGGTCACCCTGTTGTAGAAGGAGATCAGGTTTGTCAAGCATGTTGTCTTTAGGAGCCAGTGAGTGTTTGGGTAGGTTTAGTTAGTTGAATAGGCTTTGTGTTGAGTTGAGTGAGCATTAGAGACTGTATGAAAGAGAACATGTGAATGCATAACGTTGGGGAATGCAGGTTGAAGTGACATCGTAGAAACCATCGCTGCCAAAAAGGGGGGCTATTACAGCAGCTCCAGCTGCTGTAACAGCACACAACTCCCCCCTGCTCTCCTGCCTTCAGATCTTGGGTTTCTGGTCTTCGTTTCTAGCCAGGTCAACTAGTTTCTCTTGGAATAGCCTCTCTTCTGAGATGGTGATTCTGCTACATTTACAAACTGGAATGATATGGGCATGTATTTAAACAGATGAGAGTTCTTTCTTCAGGAAGAAAAGCATAATGTTGCAATTTTGTCTCCTCTTGCTATGTATTTGTCCTTCTCAAGTAGCAATTTGGCATCTCTGGCATTTTTTTTAGTGGGACCCCCTGAGAGTACTTGTTCTCTGTGTTGCCTAAATGCAGCATGTCTGACTGAAGACAGCTTACATGCGGGTCATTCTAGAGCAAAGCAATGCTATTATTTTGTTTGGCAAGGGGAGATGTTGGAAAACTATTGCTTCCACATATTGTTAATCCTGTAGTAAAATGTCCAGTTCTCTCATATCTAGCAGTAGAGCATCAGGGAGCTGTTCCCTTCCCTGTGGGATTTTTCTAGTGGGATTTTAATTTCATGTATTTTAAGGGAAATATGATCTACTGCTGATAAGGTAATAGTTTCCTTATGTTCAAGTAGACCGTAAAATTTGGCAGAGCTTCTTGATAGCAGACAGGAGCATAACATGAAAATATCTCATTTAAAAAAAATCATATGCCTGACTATTGCCTGTATCCTACATATATAGTATATCTTATGTATAATTACACAGAGCATGCATAACATTGCTGCCCTTGAAGAAGTCCTGCCAAAGGAATAAACAAAACTTTCAAGGCTTAAAGTCAGTGCTGTCATTTTGGTTTGGAATTATTGTTTGGGCCAGATTTTTCTGCTGAGTTTAAGTGCATCAAACCTGGCTGGCAGTGAGCCAGGAAGAGTGCATTTCATGAATAGCGGTATGATTAACACCAGTGCAGCTTCCTCTTCTGTGTTACAGAGCTGTCATCATTTCAGTGCACAGGAACGTCTTTGGGTGGAGTGTGCCATCCTGCCGCTTGTGCAGTTCCGCTGGGCAAGACCACAAGTGTTTTCTGTCTCACAGAATTTCCCCCCTAGTGTGGGTAGTCACTCAGATCTTTAAAAATAGGAGGAAATAAATTGCTTGTTTATAATTTTTTATAAATGTATTAACTACACATTTGCACTAATCTGTTTAAAGTTAAATTAATTGGTTTTAAATCAAGATCTCTTAATAGAATTAATTTTGATTTGCAAGTGGCTTTGCCAAATGACACTAAAACCAAGTCAAATTAGGAATGTGTAACCTGAATATTAGGCACACCACCACCCTCCTCATTCTGCTACTATGGGTCATTATTTTTGCATTGTGATTCGACAGAGCAAGTTGATATATAAAGATTTTTCTTAAAATATAAGAAGTGCTCTTGATAGACCCTGTTGTACAACTCTTAGTTTTTCAAATACCCATTTTAAGGAGATTCCTTTAGCTCCTATCTTAGTTTATGCCATGAAAAATGATGGCCAGTATATCGCTCTTTCATTCTCTCTACAAGAAACAGCTGAACTCTTGAATTTAATGATCTGGTGATGCAGAAAGTGTTGGAGAGATTGTGCCCAGGGGGATGGTTTGTTTGTTGTCCAGTGCTGATGTTTGAAGTTCAGTTAGCATTTTCTGTAACAGATACAACCCTACAGCTCTGTCTAGTGTTCATAACCAGTGCTTACTCCTCACCTGACCAGCAGAAGTAACGTCACCTTATGTGTCTAGCTGGCAATGCATTTGCTGCATGATTCATCTCTGCTGCAGACCAGGTTGTAAGGCATCCTGTTGCGGTCACCAGTGGAAGCATTCATATGCCCTGAGAAAGGAATGAGATCTCCCAAGTTTATTTTATGTCAGCTGTTGAATAGTAAGGGTAGGAAAATGTTTGGATGTTCTTTGTGGTTGAAATCTCACTCTTCGGTTTAAGCATCAAGAGCTTCACATCTCATTTTGAAATGTTCAGCAAGCTGTTCCCTCAATGACGTGCAACTATCCCAACAATATTCTTGTGTATACAAGTTTGACCTTAACAGCAGGTGCTTAAACATTCTCGTCAAAGGAAAAAAGTCCTTATCTTTGTGAGGCTTTACTCTGAGAAGTATAAATATTTGGTTTTGAAAGAACTCTGCATTTTAAAAAAATTGTTGGCTCTTGGAAGGTACATGTGCTCAAATGAACATACTTTTCAAAATGCAGCACTACAGTACCAGAAATATTATCCGTAGTTCTGTCGTTGGTTTTTTTTTTTTCCCCTCTGTGCAGTAAACCTGATTAAAATTGAGACAACTGAAAATTATAGATGAACAAGCATATGGTGCTGCTACACAGGTGCATGTTTTTGTGTGTGTGTGTATATATATATATGAACAACTTGCCAAATGAGTGATACCCTTTTCTGTTTTTCCACTTCCTAATATTTAAGAAGACAAAGTGAAAAATACTCCAGAGCCTTTTCTGCTTGGTAAAAGTTGAGTAACAATTCTGGGATAGTCATTCCAGTACTGCTTTGCTTTTTCCAGGATTATGTTTTTTCCCAACTGAGTGTTTGGTCTGGGATACCTGCAGGTAGAATTGGCTCAGAATAATTTGACCAGTGAGTGTACCTACACAGGCAAATACCCAAACCTCCCTCACTGTGCTGAAGTTAGCGTGCAATTTTTAAAATGCAGGGTCACCTTTAACTTGTTTATGATTATCAGTATAAAAGATGTTAGCTCGTGTAATCATAGTATTGTTTTGCACATGCATCTTGGAGAGGCAAAAAGAAAATGTTTGATTGTCAGCAATACAAAATAATCTGCTGTTGATCAGCTTTGTCCTTCGCTTGCAGTCACAAGGACAGGGCATCTGTAGGCCACGTTTTAGAACTCTGCAGGCTACATTTGGTCTTTAGGCTGCATGTTGAGCAATCCTCACTTAAAACCAACAAGGCAATTACCTACAACATGCTCGAAGATGAGGCCTTCCAATCTTTTAAGATTATTCGGTGGCTGCTGGTTGCACTCTTAAAACACAATCACATCATTACATTCTTCTAAAAACCCAACATAACTGCATTTATCCTATTTGATCGTTGACCCATGAGAATCCTGCTTCATGCTCTTCATCCTGCTTCAACAAACAGGACAACTCTGGAAACTAGCACTTCTTATCTTGTGTAAATAACTGTGAACGTGGAGGTGTGTTAAAGCACAACAGCAATAAGTGGCCACAGATAGGGACATGTGTTGACCATTTAGGAGAGAAAAGGTATTGATTTGCTGCTTTTGTGTGCCTGATATCTTTGTGGAAAAGAGCAGGTGGCTATAAACATGGATATATGTGTGTGTGTCTGTAGCTATAGTTAGTTTCTTGGAGAGAGTGTTCCTGTTGGGGTTATTGGAAAACAAACTCTGTCTAAAGCCTCTCTGCTTTAATCTGCTATGCACCACACTTGGGTTTATGTGATTTATGCTCTTTATGCATCCATTGTGCACATCTAAGAAATACCTTTCCCAAGTAGAAATACTGTCATGTTTGTAAGTGGTGGAGGAGAGGGTGTTATATGTATTTGTTTTTAAAAGCATCAGCAGTTCCATAGGCACTGTCAGTTTGGGATTCCACACAATTAGTTTTATGGGATGCTGCTTTTTCTTTGCGTGTCTTTTTATGTGATATTAACACCAAAAAAGGCTTTTGAAAAACTGGTAGTCAGTCAGTATGGGAAATGGTTCTTACCCAGAACCTGTCCTTACCAGCTTTTGCTGTTACAAAATCTGTTTTCATATATGGAGTTGAAAGAGTGCCCTCTCCCCAAGAGTGTACTTCAGCTACAGTTTAGAGCAGTCAGATTGGTTCTGCTGCAGTTCTGTTTTCCCCTGATGTCTTCAGCCATGTGCTCCTGTTTTTTCCCGTCTGCAATGGTTCTCACAGTAAAGCAATTCAGAGAACTAAGTGGCAGAAATCTAATCCAGAGAATAAACTTCTTCTTTTTGCAGAAAAATTCTGAATTAAATTCTTTGTGCAGAAATACTTTAGTGTTGAATGTTACTTTCTATCTATGTAGATTTATAGTATGTAACTTTGAAAGAAAATGCAGTGTGGTGCGCATTTGCATTTAGATTTCAAACTTTTCATGGCTATGTCTTACAACAAAGTTTTTTGTACTTAGTACTGCTTTAAAGGAAGAATATTCATTGTACAACTTCAAAAAGTGCTGAACTAAGTCACGAATTAATAAGATGAACATTCAGCCTTAACTCTTCCTCTTTGCATGTTTACATTAAGAAAAAAGTACCTTAAAACCTACAATTAGATTGATCACATCACATACTTTCTTAATATGTATAAATATGTTATGTCTGATCTTCTTGTTTACACATTCTGTTGCAAGTCTGTCTTCTGTGTGGCTACTGGAGTTAAAATGGTTGACCTAAGCCCTTCATGAATTAAGGGCCTGTTCCAGCCTACTCATTTATATTACCTGGGTAGTCAGTGGAAAGAAGTAGACACCTCAAAAAAGCATTTTGGTCCCATGTATCTTGGGCACCTCTCCTTGATGGATTGAAGTGCCCTCTGAGAGTGGCCCTCTCTACTGACCAAAAAAGCAAGCTGTGTCTTGGATCAGATGCCTAGCAGGGATAGGGATAGAGTTAGGTGAGATGATCTGGAGAGTTAATGATCTTTTAGTTCAGTTACAGGGGAAAAGATAAAACCGTGTTCGTAGAGGGGAAGGAGAGAGATAACCACTATAAAACATGAATAACATATGTCTGTAAAGTTTAATGAAGTGGGGAGGAGGGGGGGTTGAAAGAAATGTAATAGCTAAGATTAGTTTTCATTTTTGTTCAGAAATGCATTCATTTTTTAAGGTGTCATTGAAAGACTTTATTGATCCAATTATTTCCATATACTGTGATGCAAAAAGTAAGTTTTTCCTTGAGTTTTAGGATGTTGTTAATTCAAGGTTGAAGATGTAGGAATGATCTACATAAGCATTTACCTATTGTACCCTAATTCCTAATTTTGCAATTGATCCCTTAAATACTGTTTCTTACACACACTATTGTAGCAAAGAAAAGCTTACGCGTAAAATTGAGCGTCTGCTTAGTAACGAAAGACAAACTATGGTTTAGACTTCTGTAACTGTGGATTACAGGCAGAGAAACAATTTGGCTGTCAACAGATTTCAGCAGAGATCTCTTTAAATCCTTTCTTTTTCTCCTATAAAGAAACAACACAAATAGAAGATCCCAGAAAACAATGGAGGCAAGAACAAGAGAGAATGTTAAAAGATTATCTTATGATAGCCCAGGATGCTCTCAGTACTCAGAAAGAACTGTACCAGGTGAAAGAACAGAGGCTAGCACTTGCACTGGATGAGTATGTACGGTTGAATGATGCCTACAAAGAAAAATCAAGCTCCCGTACAAGCTGTAAGTACAGTATGTAACTTCTTTGATCTGTGCCTTGCAGGAGTTCCTGTTTCTCTTTAGGATGAGTTTTCAAGGGTTGCTATGAACACCTTGTACTCTGGCTTTTTAGAGATGGCATCCCTACTTTTTTTTTTAATTTATTTAATATAAAGATATTCTGCTGGAGAGAACCCTCTTCTCTCTGATACAATTGAACTCCTTTGAGCCATAGTGTAGACAAGTTGGCTCTGAAATCTACTTTGTCAGAACAAAATTCTGCCAAATTTAGTTCAAAGTAAATAGGATCTCTTGCACTTCATGGCTGCATACTGAAATGACTCTACTGTGTTGACAGGTGTCTGCAATAGACCAAAAAGGGAATTTGTTGCTGCTTTATAAGAATAGCGTACAGTAATGTCATAGCCTGTGTGCTGTGATCAGGGTGAAGTAGAGATACATGTTACAATGCTGGGCAAAGAATTGGCATGGAATGCTGTTAGTGGCCTGTCGTTGGCCAAACATCTCTCTTGGAAGTAGACAGTGTGATAAAAGCAACATATACAGCTGCAGAAGAACTGAGTGGCAGACCTCTGAGGCTTCTGAATAAATCTTCTTCTGCTTTCCAGAAATCTCCTTAGAAATTACAAGTTCCAGGAAGAAGTGATCACAAGATGTCTCAGCTAGAACAATGGGAACAGAAAGCAAGGGGTAGAAAGCCAGGGAGAATGAGGTGCTACTTCAGGATCCTGGGATAAGCAAAGAGAGATACCAAATAGTGCTAGGGGAAAAAAGGGGGAAATTTTGATTGTTCATCAGTTATTGCCATCCTGCAATGCTGACTACTCTATAAAAGGATTTTTTTTTAAAAAAAGCATTATGTTTTTCTGCACTTTGTAGTTTTTAGATCAATGTGGATTCATTGAGGAAGGGACTAATTAATGATTTGAAAGTGCTTAAATATTTGTCCTTTTTTGTCTTAAAAAAGTGTTCTCAGGCTCCTCATCAAGCACAAAGTATGACCCTGACATTCTGAAGGCTGAAATCTCCACTACAAGATTAAGGGTGAGAGTGCTTAACTCCCATTCATTTGTATTCTGTGTGCAAAGTTTATGACTGTAGAATAAGCAAAGCTTGAACTAGCAGATGTATCTTGGTACGGAAACCTCCTAATATTCTCGTAAATACCATTCAGAGGTTTTTAATTAATTTTTAAAGCTGTCTCTGTTACTTTCAGATAACACATTTTGGGAAAACTTTGACAAATATTCTAATTAGATGTGAGTTTAAATAAATCCGATAACTATTTTCACTTGTATGGTTTTGTTTTTAAAAGGGAGAGTAAAAATCTTTAGGTAAAACTAGAAAAGTAGTAGGCCAAGGTGCACTGCAGCCAGATGACTTTTTACAGAATCTGCAAGAAATGCACCGTCACCTACGTCAACTGCCTCACAAATTTTTGTTGATTTAAAAACCACTTTTCAGTAATGGTGTGAAACTTTGCTGTGTTTTGTCAAAATGGAACAGTTCAGATCAAGAATGAAAGTTTGTGTTTGCATTTTGAAATTGGTAATGAACAAAAATCCATTATTTGGTCAACTGTGTTCAGTATGGTCACTAACAGACTCCATATAAGGAACTTGTATTCACAGGTTCATCTCTAGTGAATTTATGTTGAATAAGGAGGAAATGGTGTGGAAGATGTTTAAAATCTATATCAGGAGTTCATTTATTTAAGCTATGACATATAATGCTCTGTGGATAGCCTAGGCTTTCTGTAGTTAGTAATGAAAAAAAATTGGGTCAAACCATGTAGGTTAAAAGGGCAGCACCTCACAGCATAGTCCTTGGGTGAGGGCTGGAATACAGACTCTGCAGGAGCAGAAGCAGCACAAGCAACAGCAGTTACTCAGCTCTTCCATTGCCCCCTCCTGGTTTCCGCACAGAGCAGCACTGATGGAAGCCTCCGAGAGTAACATCTTCCTTCACCTGGAGTAAGAGTTTTGATTAGGAGTCTAAACAATTAATGTTTAAAAGCGACTGTGGAATAGCTCATTAAAATTTTAAAACCCAGTATAAATCAGGCATGGAATACACTGTAAAACTGGCATCTGGATGTTGCCTTCCTGGCTGCTTGTACACCTATTCATCCTTACCAGTCTCGATTTGTAGTCCCTTATCCTTTAAGGAGAAGCGAAGGTGGTTAGTGAGAGAACTTATTTCAACACTGGAAGAGGTGGGAGAAAAAAAAATGGTAAGCTTAGTAGGGAGAGTCAACAGCAGTAAGGATCCTGTCAGGAACAAGAATGAAGGCAAGTCAAGAGCTTCTTCCCAAAATGAGTGTAGTAGTAACAGATGTTCCCTTTGGCAAGGGGATCACTAGTATATTTGGAAAATTAAATGTTGTTGAAGAATAAAACCCATGACCAAATTTAAATATAGTCACCTACAAGTCAGAGGGGAAGATTCAGACATGGTCCGGTGCTCAGTTTTTCCTGTTTCTTAGCTGATCGCCTCTGATCGCCTGATCTTAGCTGATCGCCTCCCAGCTCAGGATGCAGAAACACTGAATCACCTCTTGGCTGCAAATCTACAATTTGTTCGCTAAGGAGAGAAGCAGATGTGTTAATCACAGTAATTAATTTTTTGGAGGTGCTCTCCTCTCTTCATTGTTTCTTGAAGTCAAGGAGCCTAATATCCTGCTGGATTCCAACACCTGATTTATTGGCATTACAAAGTCCAAGTTGTCCATGTGCCTAAAATAGGTGACCTTGTCTGCAGAGTTTAGAAGGGTGCAGTCCAAGAATATCTGTATCAGCATAAAGTGTGTTGTCATCCAAAGCCACTGGATATGAAAATCATTGAGATAAGAAAAAGCGGAGCCCTATGATGCTAGGGCTGGAAAGTGGTTTTCATGGAAGATGGCAGGAGAGGTATGACTGTTATCATAGTTTACCCTTATTTCAATGTTTGAGGATGCTTGCTAATATGCCACCTTTTGGCATTTTACAGTATATGCATGCGTGGTCTTAATGGGAAACAAAGTTAGTCATTAGTAAGCTGCTAGCCAGCTAGTTAAAATTTGCACATTATTTAGTGAACTATTAGGTCAGAGGTATTAAACTTGTTTCTCTCACACTGGCTGAGGCTTACTGGTATCATCAGGTTAATGGTGGCTGGAGGGCGGAAAGTCAGCATTCAAGGAAGTTCTGAATTGGCCTTTGGCCTTTTCCTTGTTAGCTGTGCTTAATATATGTATGTGGAGCCTTCTGGATACACGAAATGCCTATTGCGCAATAGGTCGTGAAGAAAATTTGGCGGAAATTGGACAGCTGTTAAATGAACTAAGGAGAAGACCTTTCTCACAAGATTAAAATTGAAGGATCTGATCCTGCAGTGGACTTTGAGTGGGGGAATTTGGGGTCTTAATTAGTAATCAGTAAGATAATTCAAACAACACAAAGCATATGTGTTACGCATATGAAGCAAATAGGGGATGCACCTTTATAAAATAACAAGGAGGGGTTTAGTACTCGAGTGCTAGAAATAAAAGGAGGTTGACACAGGAGCCTGCTTGAAGATGCAGTTGGAAGGAGGAAGCGAGTGGCCTGTCAGGTGACTTAAGATGATGTGCAGAAGCAGTAGGAAGGGGCTGAAGGATAAAACAAGTGAAGAGTTGTGAAAAAGAGGGAACTAAATGGAAGTTTTGAAGGAGAAAACGAGCATAAGAATAGTTGAGTGCGAGTGTGATGCAGTAAACACAGAGTCTGTATTATGATGTAGTTCATGTCCTTCTAGGATAATGTGCCTAACTCACATTTCTTGATAATGAAATGATGATGAATTATAGCAGAGGTCACTCAGAAGATGATCTTGAGGAAAAATGTAAGGGTTTCTGAGAGATCCAATCCTCTAAGTTGAAATCAAATGTGCCTTCTACTATTACTGTAAATTAACATTTCCAATTTAAAAAAAAAAAAGTTTAGCCATTCTGTGTTACTCAAAGAAGTTGGGACTTCTTTCATATTTTACACGTTACTTTAATAGGAACACAGAGGTGATATCTGTTCATTTTCTATAACCTTGATCAGAACACTTGAGAGATTATTCTTGGGGTTTTCGTGCTAGTGAGGGAAGAAATAGGGAGATCTGAATGTGTACTTAGAGACATTGTCTGTTTATCATGCTAACTGTTCAGTATGGTCAAAGTAAAAACCATTTTCTGCCAAGTAAAGCAACTAGTGATGATAGTTTCCAGAAGTCTGAACCTAACCCCTCATCTAGAGAACAGGCTTTGCTTTGGAGAAAAATGGAAGTTGAAAGCATTTTATTTCTGTCACTGAAAATTCATTAGCCAGAAGCTACAAACTTGAATGCCTAATTATCAGTCACAAACCCATACAAAGACCCCACAAATCACTTGTTATTTTAGACATACAAAACGTTTTAAGTCTCTTGGAAAGCTACAGCAGCTGCTGATGCTCAGTACTTTTAGTCACCTGGCATGTTGGGAATCTCACTTTTTTTTAAAATTTGAAGAATAGCACCAAATAGGAAGTCTAAGGGGATTTGGATACAAAAAGTCTTGTAGACATATCTTGAAATTAATCTCAGTTAAAGTGGTCAGAATTCTTCATTTTAATAGAAACCATTTTTCAGAAGAGTTGTGTATCTGAGGACCTATATGAAAACAAGCAAGAATTTCACAGTGGTAGGTGAGAACAGGGGACTTCCAGCAGGTTTCTCCATTTTTCACCTTCCTGATTGCAAAGTTAAAAAGCGTAACAATATCTGGCTAGTATGTAGAGTACAAACGAGCCAGGTACAGATATATAAATGCCAAAATTTGGGACTTTGCATTTCAAGGATGCATTTCTGTCTCTGTGTGTATGCTGAGGTTTAATTCTAATTTGTGTTAGAGTACTCTCATTTATAGGTGATCCAGAAACTTTGTTTTAGTATGTTTGGGAATTATGACATAAAAAATTAAATGGAGGATATTTTGACTTAATCTTGATTCATGAATATTTTGTAGTGTACTCATATCTGCTAACATCTGAAATAGCAATATTAAGATTAAAAAGCAATTGAGCATGTAAATTCAGGGAAACTAGGGAATGTTTTGCCGAAGACATTGCCATTAAATAAGTGGATATATTTGCGATCCAAATGTGTTTAGTGATGGTTGTCTTTGAATTAAATGATTGTGGATTATATATTTAGGGATCCAGTGTCTGTAAAGCTTTATAAGAAAGGGTGGGTCATAGGGAAAAAGAAAAAGGAGTCCACACTTTGTCTTTTAGAGTGCAAATGATTTGAGAGCTTCCTGGAATGAAAAAGTGAAAATATAATAAGCCTAAAAATAAATAGGCATGTCCCTGTAGGACAGTTGGAATGCATGCTTAACAAGTGAGAAGTAAATTACTTGTTAAAGTTCTCTCAGGTTTAATAACACAGTGTGGTATTGATACAAATAAGGAATGTGATTTAATCTGCTTGTGTCCCTTTAATACTAAAGCATGTTGCCCATAGACATTATGAAGAGAACAGATCCTTTTGTTTTTAATATGTGTCAGTAGAGCAATTTACTCTTTTTTTGTCTTATCTGATGTAGAGAATACATTAATTGTTCAAAGCCATATGTTACGCTGTTTAACAAGAGGAATTTTCTAACTCTTGCTTTGATTTAATACGCAAGGTTAAGAAGCTGAAGAGGGAACTCTCTCAGATGAAGCAAGAGCTGCTGTACAAGGAACAGGGCTTTGAAACACTGCAACAGTGAGTAAAAGAAATAGTTGAAACTGACTTAGTCACCCTTTTTTTTTGTTTGTTTTGTTGGGTTTTTTTTTTTGCATGGGATCGAATCCATCTTATGTGAGAGAATTATTGGGGGGAAAAATGAGAATCTACTTTTTGTTGTAGTTAGGAAGCAGGAAATCTGTAG
The DNA here is from genome assembly GCF_031877795.1 of Strix aluco. NCBI lineage: Eukaryota > Metazoa > Chordata > Aves > Strigiformes > Strigidae > Strix > Strix aluco. The sequence goes on along the minus strand of NC_133934.1, from coordinate 37,346,666 downwards.
AAATGGCAAACTTATTGTGCAAGTGTTAACATGACATCTGTTCCCCCTCCTGTTTTATTCCCATGAGGTAGCTTGTGTTGCAAAGAGGCAGAAAAAAGGGCAGTGGTTGAGGGTCCCAAGGAAGAATTTAGCTGCTTTGCATGTCCCATTAAAAAATTTTTTTAAGAATTTGAAAAGTTATTTAGGTCTTTCTTTCCTCCTTCCCCACCTCTAAGCTCAAAAGAGAGAGGAGGGTGCTGTTCTTGGAGGTATAAATTGTGCACAACATTGCAGAGTTTTTGAAATGAGTCACAATCTGAGGATTAGAGACCTGACTTTCTTTGTTCCAGTTGCTGGGATGCCTGGTGTCCAAAGGGCTGATGCTGAACCGGGTGAGAATTCTGGGTATTTAACCAGTTGGATTATTAGGTAATGAATTTTTTTCAGTCTGAGCACTCCCTGCTGCTCTTGACTTACAAAGTTGGGCCCTAAAATATTGAAGATTATTGGAACTGTCACCACAGAGAACTTGCTGCAGAGGAAACCTTGCTAACAAGTGTGTTTTCTTGACTAATGTAAACAGAAATTTATTAATGCTAGTCTTTTTCTGTATTGTGGTATGTACCCATACATTAAGGATACATTTAGATGGTAAAATGCAGAGCTGTGTGCTCTTAGTACACTAGTTCCAGTAGCAGAAGCAATGTTGCAGCATTAACGTAATATTGTCTGGATTAATTTACCCTTCTTCTCAGGACCTCCTTGTGTATGGCAGTGTACTGTCAGATAAGTAATAATCTCTATCCTGGAGAGCTTGCAGAATATATAGGGAAGATGGACAAAAGGTGGGAGAAGGGAAATGCATTTCCATATTCCAGGTAGAGTACTAAAATGCAGAGAAGTGATTTGCAAGGGATAACAGAGCATCTGTGTTCGAGCTGAGTCACTGGAGTTCAGTTCCCAGTTCTAACCAAAATGTCTTACAGGCTATTGCCTGTGTGTTTTAATAGATCAGTTCTATACAGCAGGAATCTTTTTAAGTGGGAGAAAAAAAATCTGGTCCAGGAAGTGGCCAATCATCATTATAGACATGTCAAAATGGACAAAAAATGTCTTTCTGGTATGAAGAGTTTGAAGTCAATTGGGAACTAAAAACCCTCAGCACCTTAGGAGGATGCCAGTCAAGTCTTTATCCTCCTTCATTTTGACTAAAATAGAAATGTAGGATGTTTGTTATTTAAATATATAAAGACTAGCAAGAAGTGAAGGGAGAAAAGGATAGTTGATTGAATTTATTTAACCATAAATCAGATTTCATTTGAAGCAAAATTTAGAAGAGGAAAGACGTATTGATTCTAAAGCTTAAGATAATAAAAACTCATGCTGCTGTCCCAGGATTAAAGGTTAGCCAATCATGCTGGTTTTATTATATTAATTCAACAATGAAGTATTGTTTTAAAGCAGCTTGCTCACAAGCCATTTTGATAGGAATCCAAAGCATGTTTCAGAAACTGTCAACAGCGTTCCACAGAAACACAATGGACGTTTGTTTTTAACATTCAGTCAGACACTTTCAAACAGTACTAATCCCATTAATTTAAAACAGGAAGACGGAATATCTTATATGTCAGAGATCCTTCTTGTCCATTTTTATTATATGCAGAATAAAGCAGTTGTGATTTGAATGTGGCACATCATATTACTAGGCAGCATGTGGTGTATTACCCAACTGCTCATTCATGATCCCAGTTGTTGGCATATGCTGTATCTGTTTGACCTTAGCAACCTGGTAAGTTCCCAAAAATTGAGAGTTTTCAGACAGTAAGTGTCTACCTATGAAAGAGTTTGAGGAACTTTGAAGCTGAAACAAATATATCCTTGAATAGGAATCTGAGTGCTGAGTCACATAGGTAATTTTCTTATACAAATGCAGTTCTAGTTTGCACAAAAACTGAAATGTGAAGAAAGAAAAACAGACATGCTCACAGCTTTAAAGACCACTTTAGAACCTTGATGATATCTTTGTGCACAAAACTGGAAGAAAAGTAGAATACAGTTACAGGTGTTTCGTGGGACTTGCTGTTCTTGCAGGGGATGCTTGAGATCACTTCTGATCATTAAAATGTTCGTTCATTCCTCACAAGGTTAATGTCTTCCATGATGGATGATGATAAAAACAGAAAACCAATTGCATTATAAAAGAATGTATTCTCTTCTAAATGCCTGACTTTTATGAAGGTGGCTGTTGGTTTTAATTTTGTGAAGCATAGCTGCAGTAATTTCTATGATGCTATGAAATGCTCCAACTAGACATCATGTGTTTACAAACGGTACTTCTTGAAGTAAATATGGAAATACTAAAATGAAATATCTTTCTAAGTTTAGGGGCTTTTTGTTATTTTCAAGTTACAGTTTTTAAAATCATTAATAGTCCAGGAATTTAATAGATTATCTGGTGTATGACATATGATATCAATTATTGAGAGATTTTTGTGAATACAGAGCACCTGGTGACTGGCTGAGCAGAACAGCTGTTCCAGACGGTTAATGCTGAGGATTAGGGTGAATGAGAGGAACGCCGAGACAAGAATGGTGCTGGTTACGTTTCTTCTCTACAAGGCTGATTAGTACCAAGAAGCTTGTGTGTCTGCCCATGTCATGATGTGGGTCTGGGTAGAGGAATAAATTTTGCTTCTGTAAGGATCACAGTTAATAGTGTGAAAGGGGCTTCTATGCTGTAGAGAGTTATGGTGGGGATGGGAATTTTGATAGTGTTGTCAACAGTAACGGTATACTCCGGCTGGCATGTGTAGGAGTCTTCAGTGCTCTGTGCACCTTATGTCTTTAAGACTGGATCAACTAAAATTGCTTGTGAATTCTCTGCCTTTGGTAAGGCTCCAGTAGTTTAGCTGAGGTGGTTTTAAAGCCAACAGGAGTATTTTTCCATGAAATGTCGTGATGTCAGCAAAAGCTCTTCACTGGACACTGTGCGTGTGTTAGATAGCTTGATATTTTTGCCAAGGATTTAGTAGTAAGTATTTTAATGAAGACTTCAATGTCCTTTTTCCTCTTTGTGTGTCTGTTACAGGAAATGGTATCTCTTATCTCCTTCCCTTCTGTTCTCTAACTATGCTTCTGCCTGAAGCAGAACAGCAGAGATGTTAGTATTATTTTTTGTATATGGTATTAATATTCTCTCTTTCCACAGAATTGACCAAAAAATGTCTGGAGGCCAGAGCGGGTATGAACTGTGTGAGGCCAAAGCCATCCTGAGTGAACTGAAGTCCATCAGAAAGGCGATAAGTTCCGGGGAGAGAGAAAAACAAGATTTAATGAAGGTATTTTGAACGGCTGACATAAGTTTTGTGTGGATTTGTTTTAACATGACTCACTTTCCTGATGATAAATACTTTGCATTTTATACTTTTTAAGGGACTCTCAAAATTCTTTGAGCCAAGCTAGTATTAAAATCAATTTTCAGATGCAGAAACTGAAGCCTGTGACATTCCTAGTTCAAAAAGCCCCTCTGTGAGTCAGAGAATATAGATTTCTGAACTTGTATGTAAGGTACAATGCATATGTTACCTCTAAACCACAATTTAAAATATTGTGGACAAAATTGAATTCTAAATTGCCTATTTCCATTTCTGAAAGCAGACCTTTATACTCAGCCAAATATTTAACTGGTTGAAAATGTAAAAGAAAACCAATAAAAAAACAAACCCACAAAAACGAGAGTAGTTTTAAACCTGCAAGTAGTTTTTACGTTATCACAGGTGTTGGTCACCCTTAGTGTCACCTACCAACTGCTTGATCAAAAGGGTAGTTTGCTTAATATGAAGTAAACCCAGAATTTTTATATTGGAGTTTTTATGTAAACATCTCTTGAAGATAAACGGATATAAACATGGTAAAGTGCAAAGGAACTTTAACACCTCCTCCTCCTCCTCTGTTTCCTGGACAGAGTCTTGCAAAGCTGAGAGAGAAATTCAGTCTTGACCAAACCATTGGGACATCTGAACCAGACTTGAATTCCAGCTCTGTAAACTCCCAGCTGTGTTTTTCTAGACAAACTCTGGATACAGGTTCTCAGACTGACATTTCTGGTGAGGTGAGCTTTTTTCCATTTTGTCAAATGTAAAGAGAAATTGAATCGGAATGCTGCGGTTAATGGAGTTGGAATCAAATGGTTGTTTACTCTTGCTAACAGGTGTATACGTATACATGTTTGAGAGAATTACTTAGAATCAGTTTATCTGATTATTTTTTTTCCCTTAAATTTTAAATCAAGATTCAGATAAACTTTATATATTTGGCATGAAGCATTTATGACAGTCTGATTTAATCAAATAGTTCCAGTACAGTGAAGAGCAGCAAAAGTAGATAGTATTGTTTGTATCTGTCTATGATATGTTTCACATTACAGACTTAATTCAGTATTAAGATGTTTTTAATTTTCAGAAACAAGATCTTGGAATTTGAATGTGCAAATTTCATTTCACGCAGCTGAAAAACTGTTAGTGGAACTAGTTGTTCAGTAATTCATTTAAACCTCTGTTTCACTGATGGTATGTTTTACATACACAGAAGGCTGTGCTTAATTTTGGTACCTTCTTTGAAGTTCTGTGAGCTAAGTTTATAAGGAAGAGACTCTACAAGGTTTTCCAAAGAGCTGAGCTTATCTATGTTTTGTAGTAAATTTATTGAAGTCTTGCTTTGAAATGCACTGATGTAGTTCTAAATTCTGAGTTCGGCAGAGTTAAAAGTAGGAGATCAAAATTTTAGGTGTAATCACTGCAAGAATTCTTTGAAAATGCTCTTTAATCTGATCGAATATGGACAGTTGGTAGTGCAGTAGTTAAAAATAGACAAACTGGATCAGAAGAAAACAGCACTGTTTTGTACATCTGAGTAGATCACTAACTAGGCATCTAACAGCAAGTGTGTGGCTGCTGGTGGGTGTGGGTTTTTTTTAAGTTTTTCTAGTGGGTGCATAGGTTTTGTTGATTCATTTAACAAATTTACACAGTAATGAGGCTAATTTGTGGGTTTTTTTCCCCAACAGGTTGGAGGAAGAGGTAGATCAAATTTAGCAGAGAAGGTCAGACTAAGTCTTCAATATGAAGAGGCAAAAAGAAGGTAATAGCATTAGTTGCTTTGATAAGTGAGTCTCGAGTTGGGAAGGTGCCTGATGACTGCAGCACCAACCTTGTGCTCGGAGTGACATCTAGTGGGAGGCTCGCCAGAGGCGCCGTGGGCATTTCTGCAAAGTGTTTCTTTTCCCGCAGAATGCAAGCGGACTCTCAGGAGCAGCCGGTGCTTTTGAACAGCAGGTTTTACATTTAATGCGAAGTTGAATGTGTTAAGAAAATGCAGACAGTGACCAATTAATGGTAGTTCCAGGATTAAGGGAATAGAGTGAGCTGGCTTTCCACTGAAAAGAATCGCCAGGTTATTTATGTCCATTATAGCCTTCTTTGGGATCATCATTTCAGTTTACTGTGCCACTGAAGGCTCTTCAGTTTTAGGTTGCTTCAGACTTATAGCACAGATTTAGTTGGCTTAATTATTTCTTTTTCCACTGGGACTTTGAATAATTTAAATACTTGTTATCACTGTGGGATTGGGTGTTTTTTAATGAGTTTAACCTGAGGAGAAAAGAAATCGGGAACTGCTCCACTGATGAATGTGGAATGCCTTTCAAATAAAGTTCTGCAGTGGTTGCTTGTGAAAGCAGTGCCATTTTGATGAATTGGCACAGTGCTGAAGAATGGGCATCAGAAAGCAGAACATTCGGGGTCAAAATGACATGTCTTCTGGTGCACCAGAAGTGCTGCAATAATATGAGGGGAAGATGTACTATTTAGAAAAAAAAAAAGGGGGTGTGTGTGTGATATCTCTCTTAATAATATATTAATGGTGTTGTATTACTTTCTGATATTTTATACAAAACTAGCGTCAGCTATTCAGAAACCTTATAGTTTTTGTTATGGAGGTGCTTTGTAATTTAAGGAGAATATAAATCTAGAAAGTTATCCCACACCCAAAGTTCCTTTTTTACTATAAAGAACTAAACAAGGCAATAAAATAAAACACAGCATTTTTCCCTAGATGAAAACTGTGCCTAAAATGCCATTTAATCTGAGATTTAAGTATAATTTCACTTGAAATACTGTGGCATGGTCAATTAGAAAACTAGGAAAATAAATTTGCAGTTTATAAGTACGAAGTAAAGGCATAGTTAGTTTTCATGTTTTAAAGTCAGGAGGCTGCACAACCAACGCTTTTTTTGCCTAATTTCAAATATATTCCCTCCTCATACACAGTAGTAGCTACCATCCTTGCCGGTAACAACAGTAAACTTTTATATCCTCATTACGGATCATAAAACTTTATTATATAATCAATGCGTTCATCAAAAAGTGCTAAGGCTATTGTGTTTGTTCAGTATTGAACATGTATGATTTTGGCTCAGAATCATCATGTACATAATAGTAATTGTCAGATGGTGTTTTAGATGCAGATAGATGGCATTTTTTCTCAGACATAATTGATCCAAAACCAGATCATCTTCTGTTTTGACTACCATCTTGATACCAAGAAGTCCCAGCATTGTGTCTTAGCATTCCTTTGTAGGAAGAAGAAAATTCCTGGCAGTAAAGTTTACCCTTTCTACCTTGGAAAAAAAACCCCTACATACTAGTTTGCACAAAGTTCAGTACCTAATTACATACCCCCCAGTTGTTATGGCCATTGTAATCATCACTATAATTTAATAAGTATTGACCATCTTTTCTGAAATATTAAATGTGCAAATTCTAAGTTGTTTTGTGTTAAAATAACTGAGAGGATCTTTCAAGTGAACTTCTCTACTTGAAAATTATCAGATAATTTTGTATGTTGCATATTTTATGTTGCTTAGCCAGCAGAATGACTTGAAGAGGTGGAATGTTGATGTTAACTATACTACATACAGTTGCAATTGTTATTCAAAAGGAGATAGAGCATGCTGACAACCTTATCCTGATGCGTTAAAGATCTGGCTAATATTCCTTGTTGACCTGCTGAGCAAGGACTTCCGCAGAAGAGTGAGACCAGTTCAGTTTTCATATCCATCTAGTCCTTTGCCTCTCTGAGGCAGCTGAAAAGAGTGTCAGAGCAGAGAGTTGTCTATAGCTGAGGGAGCAAAAGAACTGTTCGGAGATCACCATTCCATCCCATAAGCCATCAAACAGCTGTCAGTAACAGCTACTTTCAGAACACAGTTAGCTAGAACCAGTGACCTGGAGATGAAAGTCTTAACATTTCATTATCCATCTGAAATTATTTGGTTGTTTTCCCTTTGAGTATTGCTGCTCTATAAAGAACTGTTGAATATAAATGATATATGTAACAGCTGCAAAGTATGTTGAAATGCTTCATTTCATTTCATCTCACCGTTACGTTGTGGTAGCACTGCTGATAGTATTTCTGTTTATTATACATTGTTTTTCTGTGAAAATACCCTGAGTGAAACTTGTTCTTGCAGGGGTTTGGTGGAAGTATGGGTTGTTTTCATTTCTGAAGCTGATGTTTTTGTTTGAGGTGCAGATGAGAAGGAAATGTTACCTATGGAAAAAGAAAAGGGAGTGGTTCCTCTTAAGCTTCTAGTATAAGCAATGGGATAGTTAGATTCAACATTAGCTATTCTTAGCTTTGACCATAAATAAAAGCCTTAATGTACTGTAAAATTAGGCTGGGGATGCAAAATAAGCATGATATTATTAGTTTTGTTAATCACAAACTAGAAAGAAGAAAAACATTTTCATAGAAATCTGTTGGAACTACAGAAAGATTATACATACCAAATTATCTGTGTGTATTATGAAGTATGGCATGGGTCATTACCTTAAGTGGTGCCTGGTAACACTGAAGTTGCACAGACTTATAATATCAGTTGTTGAGCTGACTTAGGTCTATTTAACTATGGCAGTTACAAATAAATAAAAGTAACAATCAGTTTCTCTTACCCTAGATTGTATGGGAACATTTTTCTATCTTGACTCTTTCTCTGCCTTTTTCCCAGCCTGCAAGAAATAGGTGCAGAAGGCTAGGAGCTGTTACATAGTTCAGAGCTTCCATATCTTTAGCTATGCAGCTGGTTCAGGTGTGGCTAAGGCTGGAAGTGACTGGACGTTACCATCTTACTAGATATGTGGCACCTATAGCAGGAATTTTTAGGCTTTCCCAGTGGATAGTGAGTCTTCATTGGAAGACCAGCACCAATATGCTGCTGAGCCCATAGACAGAATAATTATGGAGACTGAAACTGGAAATAACTTGTCTTGATCAGGACTGAGCTATAGTACAATAATAACGTAGGGAAGTTTCTGCTTCTGTTATATGTGTATATCTATGCAGTAGGTATGGATAACCAAGTCTTGGGTGTCTTAACTCTGTGATTTCACATCTGCAATGGGAACAGCAGTTGCACAAATTCAATCTTTTGAGTTAATAATCTCCTTTCTCTTTAGGTAGCTGCTGTCCTATTACCTTTTATTTTAATCACATAGAAGAGAAATGCTTTTGCCTTTTAAGATATATGAATGCTGCTTAAGTGAGCACTTGCTATGGTGCATGTTCTTTAGGAGCAGTCAGCCTCCAACAACTTAGGAGAAATCTATCCTCCTATTCAATGAGTACAGCAATGAGTGCCACTACTATGTTACCAGGCAGATTGCTTTCAATAAAGCTTTTATTAACCTTGTGACTTCAACTTGGCATTGAAACAGGAGAAACTAATTTTTAATACATATGCATATTGCTGTTGGCCTGGATAGGTGGCTTGCTTTTCTGGCGTAGTCTGCATTCGTGTGAAGCAAAACTAATTAAAAGTATGGCTTTGAGTAGAAAATGTTGTTATATCCTGATATCTTCTCTCTTTCCTGGGATTTGCGTGCTGTGCTGGGCTCAGACAAATCTGCTGTGTTTTATTTTAGCATGGCTAACTTGAAGATTGAACTCTCTAAGCTAGATAGTGAAGCCTGGCCTGGGGCACTGGATGTGGAAAAGGAAAAACTGATGTTAATCAATGAAAAAGAAGAGCTTTTAAAGGAACTCCAGTTTATTACACCACGCAAACGTACTCAAGATGAGCTAGAGCAGCTAGAAGCAGAAAGGAAGAGGCTTGAAGAAGAGCTGCTGTCTGTAAGAAGCACACCCAGTCAAGCACTTGCTGAAAGGTAAGGGGTTGTCTTTTGCCAATACTAAATGTTGCTTTCTGCAGTCTAACCTTTGTACTCATTACAGACCCTGAACTATGCCTTGATGGGCTGTTTTCCTTCAGTAACTCTTCTATGTAGATTTTAATTAAATTTGTTATTAGCCCACTGGGCAGAAACACAAAGAAGTCTTCTGTACAGTGAGAGAACGTGAACACCCTGTATGTGCTCTGCGATATCAGTTCTCTGTGTTTGTTACCAGCATGAAAATGTCTGTGACAGATGTTAAATAACTGAGGAATGTCAACATACCAGCAGGAGGGCAATACATCATTCACTCGTTTCTGATAATAGCTGTAAACTATTTGAACTCAGGTTACAAAGATTATCTTGATTGTTGCAACATCCCAAGCCTTTCATTGTGAGTTTTATTACATAAAAAAACGCAACCAAAAGGGGGGGTGGCAGGAGTTCAGAGGAGAATTATAATTGCTGCAAAACTTTCCTAACTTTCTGCTACCTAACTGGTAACTGAAGCAACTCCCACAATAAATTGTTTCAGCCAGATTCAGAGTTTGAGAAAATCAAAGATGACTGTCACAAATGGACTTTTTATCAACTGTAAGTGGAAATAAATTTATGGGCACCTCTAGCACATATAAAATGCAATAAACACAAAATGTCATTGTGTGTATCAGTGTAGTATGCCTTACTGAAGTAATACAATCAGTATTGTAAGCCTTTCCTACTTCCCTCTGCTAGGAAGCACCTGATGTTTCTCCAGTTTCACTGAATGGCAAAATTCCTGTTAGTGACATTAGAAGCTGGGTCCTAAACTGCAGCTGAGTAGTGAGGAAATTTTTTGTTTACGGAGTACATATGTGTGTGTTAGGCATGATTTTTAAACATATTTGTACACTTTATAATAGTTTAAACTGCACTGATAATCCAGACATGTTTTAGAAGAAGGGTTATGTGCTACTGGAACTATATTTTTACAGGAGAAATTACCTCTTTGTGTTAGTAGTATCTAAAGTACCATGGATCTGTTGCTTTTTGACTTTCATTAATAAATGGAGAATAAGGGGTCAATAATAAAATCACATTCACAAATAAATAATTTGCATCTAAGATTTTGATAGTATGCTGTTATAGCTAAATCTTGATTTATGCTGTAAATAGGTAGTTTGTTTCTTAGTCTCATGTTTTGGATTTGCTTGTTTAGTGACAAAGGAAATTCTGCACCTGACTTTTCCCATACATGTCAGATGCCAGACTTGGAGTACCAGGGGCAAGTAAAATTGTCTCCCACTGTCAAGAAGAAATGAAATGCCAGATTTTTTCCATGTATAGTGACACAACTAGATAGAGCTTAGATTTTTTTTTTTTCCCTCCCTGAAAATGTGGAATTTTCTGAGGTTACAGCTGCTGGTTGAGGTAGCATTTATGGTGGCTTCTGGTTTGCTTTTTTGCTATTCCAGTGAATCTCTAGTGAATGTCTACCTGCTGTTTATCATATTAAAACTGTCTCCCTTGATGACTTCAGAGCACTTAAATTCTTTCACGCCAGGCTATTTTGAAGATTATTTCTGGTGTGTCTGCTATAAACATAAAGAAAATCTTCATTTTGTAGAAGGATTCAGATGGTGAAACTTTTCCTGAAATTTTAATTTGAGAAAAGGATACTATTAAATGTATCAGATCAACCATCAGCATTTTCTTTCTTGGAGATGAGGAAGATTCTTCTCTCTGTTATCAGTAGAGAAGCTGCACCATCTTCAAAGTGCTGCACTGTTGCTGCATTACTATTCTCTTTCATGAAGTTTCATGGATGCCTGAGGTTTCCAGTGTTTTCACAGGTACTGTTAACAGAGCAGCAGTGTAAGAAGCTATGGATTGTATCAGAGCTTGATGTGACAAGGGTTGTTTGGTTTGGTTTGGGTTTGGTTGTTTTCAGTTTTGTTTTTTCTAAAGGGGGAAGAAACAGAAGACTTGCTCTGACTTAAAACAAAAACATAGCATAGCCCTCAGTTATTTTGGAGTAGTATGCTGAAATTGCCACTAGTAGATGTACTCGGAATCAATTTACAGAAGGAGGGTATAAATCATAACATATCAGCTTCAAAAAAGCAGACAGGGCATACTCTGACTGCTTTAAGAAGCCTTCCAGCAACTATATAGAAATAACTGGGTCATGGAACTGTTGAGAACTGTTTGCTACTTCTCTTGCTACTTGCCTCTGCGTTCATGTCAGGGAGATTCTATCACTGCTTTAGACCTTGGCAAAATCTAAGTAATCACAGGCATTTAAATGGATGCATGATTTAATTACTTGATTGTGCTGTTGCCTGCAAAACTGGCCCCTGCCCTTGTACCGGTCATAAACATGTCCATGTGAGTTTGCATTGAAAGGTGAGGTATGTGCTCTTTATCTTTTTACTGTATTTTTTTAAAGATTCTATGCCCCTCTCAGCATCACAATTTAAGATCAAAACCAGACAAGGATGTCTCACTAACACTCCAGTCGCTCCTGCAAGGAGTAATAGGTTAATTATAGGTTAATATAGATAGGAGGGGTGCAAACAGGAGAGGTTGAGAGGCCCATGTCAGAATAGATAACACAATAGCTGTTCAGGTGTTTACATGGGTTTGGGGATATTAAAGTTGCTTGTGCTATAAAGAAGGAAGGCTCATTGTTTGAAAATTTTGGAGGTATTTTGTTTATTTGTTTTTTTAATATGGCCTGATGTGAAATGAAAAAAAATTCCTTGAATCTCAATTTGTTGTGAGATAGTAAAATTATTTCATGCATGTCTTGGAACTTCCAGTAGTGATTTCATCATCTAGATTGTGTTTGTGGCTTGTGACTAACATCTTCCTGAAATTTACCTACAGGTGTTAATACTACTTTTTTTATTACTAGTAGATGAAATTACATCCAGGAAACAATTTTTTTCAGGTGCTATATTATATGGGATAAATTACATTTTATCAACTTCTTTAAGATGATAAAGGAAAACAAACTTTTGCTTGTGCTTTAGAGGAAAAAAACCTAACAAACCTTTTAGTTTAATAGTACAAATTCAGTGGAACAACTATAGGTGTCTGGTTTGAGGACTCCAGTCAGAGAACTTTCTAAACTTTTAATTTTCTTTCTTGCCTTTTGCCATTAGTAGTTGAACACATATAGCAATTTTTGTGCCTCTTCCCTGAAGATAAAATGATAGTTCACTATTGAAAAGCCACAAAAGAGCTAGTGAAGAGCAGTCTTGCTTGGGAAAAGCAGGATAGATTAGGCCTTAAAAGAAGACAGAAGGCATTGATAAATAGTAAAATGGTAGGAAAGAGTGTCTGATACCACAGATGAGCGTAATTCTTGGTTTGGAAACCCGTGTGCGTATGTCTTCCTGAGCAAAGAATGAAATACCATGTATGCTTTTAACAGTCTTAGCAGGTATTGGTAGATGAACACATTATTGCAGTGTAAGAGCACACGCAGCGTAGGCAGTGGAGTGGAAGTTCACACCCTGGCTGACCTCGGGGTAACTTATTCACCTTTGCATAACCCAGATTTGCTCGATGAATAAGCATGGGTGTAAGCAAGTGCATTTCACGCTTTGCTGAATTGAGGACTTAATGTCTTTTTACTGGTATCTGACACTCAAAGAGAGTGAATTCTGGGAATTCTCGAGTATTTCATTCAGTTTGCATAAGAAAGCAATGGTTGATTTTTGGGTTTTGTTCTTCAAAGTGTTCTCTGCATTTGAATTTTAAGTTATACATCCTTGAGATGCCAGAAAGGCCAAAGGAATGGTTTCTGAGAACGAACATCAACTTTTTTTTAAAAAAGGAGGGGAGGTAATTTCTTGTCTCTCAGATTAGTTGCTTGAGAACTTGACATGCATCAGTTGACTGAGCAAGGGCTAGAGGAGAATATACTAATCCACAACTACAGGAGGGTTTTAGCTGAATCCACTGAGGGAAAGCAATTTATTTGGTGTTGTAAATGGAGTGATAAAAGGGAATTATAAAAGGAAAAAAATCAGTGTAAAGATTCGTGAATCCTTTCTGCTAGCAGCCAGCCAAAAGGAATGGGAGAGTTCCACCATTTGTGGTTTAAGAGCTACACTAGATAACTGTGCAGGAGGCAATAAATCCTGCTTTTTCATGAAGGCAAACCTTGATAATGAGCATTACAATGCTGTGTGGGTCTGAGGTGATGACAAAACTGTTGGGGATGTAGAAATCTTTACCAGGGACTCCTGAATATGGTCCGTCATCTCAGAACCTTGTGCTTGAATGCTGCTTTGATTTACTGTGCTTTGTCTCTATATGAAGACTTGGAAATCAAAGGGAATGCGTTAATTTTAAACTTCCTGCAGTGCTACCCCAAGTTACTGCATTATCAGAATACTGGTATTAGCGTTCTTTTGGGTTTTTTTCTGAAACTATATTAAGTGAGGAGCCAGTCCACAGCATGGCTTTTTATAACTGTATTAGTGCAAATCTTACCTGAAGTTGCAGCTATTTTCCCAGGGCTCATCTGTTACTTTTTTATTGGGTGCACGTTCCTCTTGGTAAAGTGTGAATGTACCAACACTCTGATTGCTTGTACACTCAGCAGGTTTGTTACAGTGTCTAGTATTCTGCAGGTAAAGCCATTCTGCTGAAGTGGTTAGGGGTTTATGATAGGACTGAGAGCTAACAGTCTCTTGGATTTTAGTAGTGCGCAACCAGATGAAAATATGAGGGATCTTTACTTTGTTTCTGTTTTATCTACAAAGTATTTTAGCCTCCAGATTATTTTGTAATGCTTTCCTATACTTACATGTACCTCTCTTTCCAGATTGAAATTGGAGGAGAGAAGAAAAGAGTTGGTACAGAAACTTGAAGAAACTACGAAGTTAACTACTTACTTGCATTCACAACTTAGGAGGTGAGACTGTAATGCATGATGTAAAACCTGTTTGTAGCAACAAGCTAGTGGACCTGGATGTCTCAACTTCATTCTTAGGTTTTTCTTTTAGCTGGAAGCTGAACAAAATTTGTTTAATATTTAAGTAAGAAAATGCAAGTGTAATAGCTTCAAGCATTTTGTCACCATGCAAATCTGGTGTACCTTTATAATTTCAGTAAGCACTCAAGACTGGATCGAGTTGATTTTTTGCACAACTTCCATAATTAAGCAGGCAGACATTATTTTGCTTCAATGTAAATAAATAAGTAAATCAGGAGTTCTGTAATTGGTCATATGCTCAAAATCCTGTCATTGAGGAGACCAAATTGTTTCTCAGAGTTCTGGCTAAAACGTGTTATTAGAACTGTGGCCCTTACGTAATAACTGGAGAGGCTTCATGAGTACATGCATGGTAAATATTTATGTGATTCTGGCTTTATTCTTCAACACTGACTTATGCTTTCTGTAGACAGAAATGTATCCTCAGCAGGATATTTTTTTTCCTGACAGTCATTAATTCAAAATCTGACTCTGGATTTATGAAATTCATAGTGATAACAAGAAAAGTAGTGAGTTACAGCAACTTGTGAACTCCAAACTCATTTCTCTGATGGGAAATTTAATATTTAATGATACATGTCCTAGGGAAGAGTTTCTCTCACTTCTGGACTGTTACCCTGGGCTACCAAACCATGTGTCCGTTATATTTATTTAGAAAGTCCTGAATTTTCTTGCATGTCTTGGTGGGTTACACTAATCAGAATGTTTACCTATTGTCTTAGAAATCAAAACGGGACTTTAAGAGGAAAAATGTTTTTAAGCATTGTGTGAAGGTATAAGCCATGCCATCCTATTCCTTGGATCTAGGCTGGCTTAGCTATTTCAGACATCTCAGCCAGATCCCATAAATTACATCTTGATTGGTTATTAGTTAGGGAAAGAGTCTTTTATATTATTTTTTAAAGTATTTTGTGCTTGTGTTCATTTGGACTTTTGGGAGTCTCTTTGTCCTGTTAAAAGCAGTTTTCTAGCCCAGTGGCAATTTTTTTAAAGCTGGTAGCTCTGTTATTGTTCAGTAAACATTTTTTAAGTGTTTAGAAAGGGCTGCCTTGAATTATTTTTCCTGACTTTTTTTCCCAGCAGAATCCTCCTGAGCCAAGGCAGTAGTAACACTTAGTTTCTCTGGCCTGACAGGGCTCCTTATTTTCTGTTATTAACAAAAGATTGCATGTTATGAACTTTGGCATACTTATGTAGTTGGATTTATTGTGCATGTAGAGTGTGTGTTGTCTTACAGATGTGAAGCAGTTCTGCTATAAGTTGTCTCCTTCTAGCTGCCGTCTTTCCCTGGTGCTTGGGTGGAGGGCAGGCTGCATAAATTGCTCTAGAGGTGGCAGCGCTCCTCTGCTGCCATAACCTCCTCCTGGGGATCCCTTTCCTGTCACGTTGACCCCATGAGTGCCCACATCAGAGTGGAGCAGGTCTTTGAGGGAGTACAGCAGCTGAGAAGGCTGGACCAGTTTGTCAGATCTGCAGCCTTCTCCAGAAGAAAAGGGACTTTGGCAGCAGGCTGTAAGCTGGATAGATTGCTCTGATAGTGTGCAGGTTGGGCACATTGGTCTAAGCCAAGTATGGGAGCTTAAAAAACATAATGCCCCAAGCAGCATTCAGTTGTAAATAGTTAAGTGCAGCTCCAGTCAATCTTATCTCTCCTCATACTATTCTGTGCTGGTTTAGTATAGTAACATCAGTGTATGTGTTTGTGCTTTCTTTGCAGCCTCTCAGCCAGTACGTTATCTGTGTCTTCAGGGAGCAGTTTGGGATCTCTGGCATCCAGCCGGGGATCTCTGAACACGTCAAGCAGAGGGTCACTAAACTCGCTCAGCTCCACGGATCTCTACTATAATCAAGGCGATCAAATAACAGATTTGGACTATCAGTATAAACTTGACTTCATATTGCAAGAAAAAAGTGGTTACATTCCTTCGGGGCCTATCACTACTATTCATGAAAATGAAGTGGTCGGTTCCCATGGGAGACTGGGTTACAGTGACTCTCCTTCAGCTGCAGACCATCCCAAATTGACTGAACCTCCCAAATCTGTGACATCACTGTCTTCCAGATCCTCGCTGTCCTCCTTGTCCCCCCCAGGCTCCCCTTTGGTTTTAGAAGCTGCGTTTTCAGTGTCAGCTCAAAATTCCCCTCTGCATCACCTCACTACAGACTTTGAAGACTGTGACCTTTCAGGTGATTTTGCAGGCATTAGTCTCTGTGAGAACCAAATCTTGTTGGACTCTGAAGCCAGAGCAGCATCTCAGATTCCTACAGATGATAAAGATCTCAGTGAAGGTGTTAGGCAGCCTCTGCCTTCTCTACGTGAAGGAAGTTCAGGTAATAAAATCCTGATATCAAATGTATATGTAACGTGAAAATTTTGAACTAACAGCTGGTTCTTGAATGGGGAGGTACCTCGTGTAACTGAAGAGTACCATGATCAGCACAGATTTGCCACGGTGGGCAGTCAGTACTTCTGAGGGACATTACATAACTTCTAGTTTTGGCTGCAGAGAGCTATGATTGTCCTGATTCCATCTACATTTTCCAATAGCTGTCTCAGAAGGAAGTTCATGTATTACAGAATCTGTCATGAAAAAATAACAAAAACCTGACGCTGGATCTTGAAGACATGGTGTTCCTAGGTATTGTCAGGATTCATGGGGATAGAGCAAAAATACCTTCTGCTGGTTTTTTGCTGACTTGAAATCAGATACCTTGTTTCTCACTGAAGAATATGTTACAAACTGACATCCTCAGTAAAAGACATTTCTGAATTTAAGAGTTGGAATTTTTATGTGCGTATGTATGTGTATGTAGCTATTTGAACCTGCTGTCACTGAAAGATCTGCAGTTCTTTTTTTTTGTGTGAGTTGAGAAAGACAAGTGACCACATGCCATGTAAGTTACAGTGAGACTCTTCCCATTTTTAACATGGATTTCATAGCTTTTAGCTTTTTATTCATCTGAGTTGGAACAGAGCTGCTAAGCTAGTCTAGGCTCCCCCTGCAGTCTGTGGGTGACTTCCAAAAGGATGAACCATCTCATCCTAAAACATACTTCCCTTTAAGGAAGATGGGATGAATGACCCTGTGAGTTATCGAGGTACCCTTAGTAACTAGTAACTAGCTAACTTTGAGATGGTTGAATTAGGTATAATGAATTCCACTTACAGTCTGCAGTAAAAGCCATGCAGCATACTTAGGCATCTTGTATTGTCAAAGCCTTTGGCAGAGTCAGAGCTTTAAAAATCCCAGCTGTCAAGAATTGATGGCTTGTCCTCAGTCTTAGAGCATTGACTTTGCTGCCTTTTCTTAGGGTTGACAGTATATTGTGCCTTCTCTGTACATTTATTGACTTTTTCTAGTGCCATTCTGTGTCATTGGCTTGTAAGTATGTTGCAAACCATTCACGTATTTACATTACACAGTGGCTCTGTCTTCCCAGGGAAGAACTGAGGGAGCCAGATTTCCACTAGTGCTGAGCACTGGCAGCCCTGTTTGAAACCTGATCAGCACCCAGCGTTCCCAGCTCCACATTTCCGGGCCTGAGTTGATAGTGAAGTGGCTAACAAAGGAGTTTGGGTGTCTTAGAATAAATACAGCCTAGTTCTAAAGAGTGCATTGTCCAGATTTGCCACCAAGCTTGAACCCTTGTGCCTAGAGTTTGCCAGTTTTTAATAAAAGTACTTGGACATATTGATACAGATATACATTTTAATGAGAAAGTTGCTTTTATCTATCTCTCCGAGTTGTTGTAACAACTTTGTTGTTAATTAGATTAGCTTCTTGCAATACTGTAGTGATTTCAATATTGACCAGAGCAATGTGGCACTGGAAGAGAAATGTATGGTATACATAGTACAATCTGGGAGTCCCTCCTCTGTTCAACTGTGCAGAAAGAAAAAAATAAATTGTCCGATGCCCTAATGGTCTGAACCTGTGAAATGCAAAGTGCAGAAACATGGAAGGGGATTTGGCAGGGAGTGGGACATTTTGTCCTTCGTCTTTTCAGTATACTGGAACACAGTAGTTATTTTGCTTTTAAATGATGGAAAAAATTATTAATTTTCCTGCCCATATCTCAGCAGCACATCCTTTCCAAATTAACAGTAACTTGTGGTCAGTCTGGCTGCAAGTCATCTAGTCCGAGAACTGAATTTAAGATGGTTTGGAATTTGAGAATATGTAGAGCTATGAGGAATCAGAATTGGGTTTTTTAAAATTTATTTATTTATATCATTATTTTCAAAGGCATCATGTGGTTCTCTAACATTTTTGAGCTTTTCTGAGGACCTGTTACTCGGGATAGTGTCAAGCTGTCTTTTAAGTCTATAAGTATCTATGGCTTTAAAATATGAATTCATCCCATGATTCTTCATACTGATACTTCCTCATGTAGGGTCATATGTATGATACAAATTATCTTTAAATCTATGTTTAGACTGCCAAAACAAGCACTCACATTTTGAAAAGCCAGACATTGATTAATTATGCTTCAGTACCTCTAGTTGCCACAGTAAAATGGGCCTCATGGTGAGTACATTAGCAGTGAGACGCAGACCTGGGGTTGGTTCAGTGTTTCTGCTCCAATTTCATTCTTGGAACTTCTGTGACGCTGAATAGGAAGGTTTTCCACAAACTCAGCTGGAGGCATAAAACCTACATGGAAAATTTCAGCCCACACGCTTAAGTTTTTACAAAACTACAAATCTAAATACTGCTGAATCTTCACTTGGAGGTAGACAAACATACCTGAAGACAGTACAACTAGTATTTTCATGTAATAGTCTGCATTGGCTCGTTAGATGCAGTGCTCACCTGCTTCTCCGTCTGTCTCTGACTTTTCTGTACAGGTGAACCATACAGATATTTGCTCCTCTGCACATGTCCCTGCTGTCAGAAACCAAGTTGGAGTATCATGTAGTTCTTCCACAGTCAGTCTCTGTCATTGTCAAAGTCAATTCAGGCTGCTGTGGTAATTCCTAAGGGTAATCAATAAATCATGTCATCACCTTCACCCCTCACATGGTGGGGGGGACGGGAGAGAGCACTTTATCATCAAGGAAAAAGCATTCCTGCTGCCATAAATAAAAGCACAAATGCAGCAATCAATCATCTAATCTGAAGCCTTAAATTTTAAACATCTTAACAAGATGTAAAGTCATGATTCAGGTGAGGATGATAATGCATACCAATCTCCTCACCCCTTGGCGGATAAAAATAGTGCATAGGCCCTCAACGTACTATGCTGCAGAACGTGGCTTTCTGTGGATGCTGCTTCTTCACTGCATGACACTAGTGTTGAATGCAAGTTGGAGATTAAAGCTAAGTAGTAGTTGATAGTAAAGAGACTGTAGCATAAAAAGTTTTTGTAAATGTAAACCAGCAGGGATTTTTTCATTTCTAGCAGTTATATCACTGGCTAAAGGGTGTCTGTCTGACTTCTGAATATTTAATAAACAGTAGGCAAGGACTTTGCATGTAGCTGAAGTGTTACTACCGTGTGGAATGTGAACATGGCAAATATAGCTTTAAAGATCAGGGTAATGAGGGTTAATAATGAAGATGATGAAGGATAGTAACTAGCTCAGTGGATATGGGTGATGATAGGAGCATCTATCTCTGGGAAGGAATAATAGTTATACATTTTCAAGTTCATCAGTTTGGTTATATCCCTAGCCAGAATATATGATAACAGCAGTACGGTCTCAGAATGTTTAATGATGTGGAACAAACCTACTCTGTGATACTCGGTTAAGGGTCACTGCTTTCAACTTGACAACTTTCTGAGCTGTGCGCCTCTCTTTTTCAGACTGTTAATCTCTTTGACTAATTTTCATTCTTCTTTTTGTAGGTGTTGACTTACCGAGAAGAACAGCTAGTCACTTGCTTGAGGAGAAAACAGCTTGTGTATCTGCTGCTGTGTCCGATGAGTCTGTAGCTGGAGATAGTGGTGTATATGAAGCTTCTGTGAAACAGTAGGTTTGAGAAATAATGCAAGTCTTTCCACCAAAAATGAAAATATATCTATAAGCAGTTAGATAATACCAGCACAAGTGGTTTATTGGTCTTGCCTTTTTTATAAATATTTTGTACTTTTGTATTGAAAGGAAGGCACATTTGCCAAACAATTTTGATTGTTTTTTTAAGCTAATAAATTTGCATTAGAGTGCTTGTATGACTTGGTTGAGTAGCATTAATATGCTACCTTCTAATCTTGGGAGGTTTTTTTGCTAGAAGTGTTCCAAGGAGAAAAGCTGGATTTAAACTATACAGGTTCTGCCATGTGGCTGTATTGACTCTCCTCAGAGTGACTCTTGTTACTTCTTGTTTTGCTTAAATATAATCTTAAGATTGCATAGCATTTTTCTTATTTTCTTTTTTAAAAAAGATATAGGAAAGATAAGAAAATCCTCAGTTGTAATGTTGGTATAAAAATAATCTGGGTTAGGGTTTAATGTTCATGTTCACTGTGATGAACACGATACAAAGAATGTGTTTGCTGTTGTTGCTTCTTGACAAGACATAACTTCTACAGGATTCTTCATACCAGTTTATATAGTACTGTCAGTTTTATGGCAGTGAGAACAATGAACTTTAGACTGCCTAACAGAAGACTATAGCAAACTAAGAGAGAAACCAAAATCTTTATTTTTCACCTCAGTTTTGGCAAGTTGTTGGCATGAAGAATTTGTCCTTTTGAATATTGAGAGATATGTTTTAGCAGGATGGTTACAAAGATGTAGATGCATGTCTTCTGTTGCCAGGCTAAATGCTTTTTTTAGGACAGGTAAAGGTGCATTATGGTATGATAATGGATTTTATTGGCCTCCAATAAAATTACTTCTACTTGTCAAGTCTTTCACAAATTAAAAGGTAATAAAAATAGATGAAATCAAATTAAAAAAGCTCAAATACAAAAGAGATTTGTCCTGAAGGGCTACAACGCCCATTCACTCTTACCTTATGTCATGGACCCATATTTCATCCTGAGCTCTGAATCCTAGTATTAGTTTGTTCCATGTCTTCAGTTAGACCTAATGCAACTTCTTAGGCTGAAATAAACTCCCATCTATTAAAAACTCAGCCTTCACTTGACTGAGTGGCTGTGACTGTGTATTTTGGTTCAATAACCGTTGTTGTCTTTCCATTTTGTTTCAATTCTGAGCCACTATGATCAAAGCTTACTGTCTGCTCCAGATGTAAGTCTAGTGGATAGAAATGAACAGATGCTGGACCAGAAACTGTGAATGTTGTGTGGAGCAAGTCTTTAGCTGTCCTCTTCAATGACTGCGAGTGGTGGGATAGGTGGAGAACAGAACAAATTCCTGTCGTTACTCAGGAAAAGAGGAAAGAAGACAGTTGCATCCTCTAAGCCCGTGTAGAAAAGGAAACTATTGCCATTTGTGCAAGCTAAGATTTACAGACTGTAGTTATTCCATGAAAGCTCCAGGTGTGAATACCCTTAATTATTACTGAGTAGGAAGTAGTGAAGAGGTAATGAGTGCCTCTGTGCGAGTTGCTTATGTTTAGTAGAAGTGTCTTTATGAGCACTGTATATGGAATGACTTACAATTTGTCAGTGTGCTCCTGAAGTTACAGTACAGTGATTTCTGCTGTATAGACCAGTCCTTTGTATTGAGTAATTTAAGGCAGGTGAGGAAATAAATACTCTATCAAATTAGCCATCAGCGAGGAAAGAAATAGTAAAAAGGAAACCTCTAAATGCCAAGTCTTAAAATAATGCTGTCATGTCTTACGAGATGTCTGTGTCATTCTCCACATTTCCTATCTTGATCTTGTTTATTGATCCCAACAGTCTAGTTTCAAAAATCAATGAAGCCCATTAATACTACATCCTCACTCAAACCTCCCAGAAAATGACAGAAATTATTTTGCCACGTGGATTCTCTGTAATTCCATTCAATGCTAGAGTTGCTCTTCAGCTGCAAGACTGGAGTCCCTTTGGTTCTTTGAATGCTTCTGAAAACAGACTCAGAGGAAAGATGCTTCTTGTTTGCACAGAAACCTTTTTATTTTACAGAGCTCCTGCTTCTCAAATACTCTCCAAAGCAGTATTTCATAGCAAGTCTACGTGTGCTCTGTTTATTACAAATTTTAATTTTCAATTTTGTATTCAGGGGGATAAAGAAGCACTAGGTATGTATAGGGAAATGTAATGAGTTGTTCTCTTGCCTGTTAGTCTGGCCTGCCTCAGTAATCAGCCTTTCTGACTCATTACTGGAGCTGTCAAACTGTTCAGGCAGCAACTGTCCCTAAAACAGGCATTGCTGTTGTGTAGGCTCTGAAATTCTCATTTGGAGTCCATGCTGTAATTAAATCAGACTGTTCAGGAGAATACGTACACATTCTGTGTATGCATACCTTAATTACTGCTGAAAGCTAACTATAATTTTCCTAAATTCAAGTATTTGCCTGTTTGCCCTAGACCAAATGAAACTGAGGACATTGTATATAGTGAAGATGATGCTACAACTCTAGAAGCTGCCCAGGTACAAGTAGGACTCAGGTAAGTGACGAGCAAAGGGAATGTTTCTGTTTGTACATAAATACGAATAGTAAACTTCCCTCATGTTGTCCTTTCTTTAACAGATACGACCACAGCAATTCAAGTTTTGTGATAATCATAGTACGGCTCAGAAATCTTCCAGTGTTTTCTGTCCCTCTTGGCTCTAAAGTGTAAGTCAAACTATTGCTGAGCAGTAGTGTTGAAATACAAGAGTATAATAATAAATTGTACAAATCTCTTGATTTGCTGCTTAACAGCACTAAAATATGTATAAAACTTTTCAAACTGTAGTAATACTTAGCTTTTGCATATTCCAGCAATGCTGCAAGAAAAAGAAGTTACCAGGAAATTTGCATGTTCCACTAAAGTGGAACAAAAGGGATTTTTCTTAAAGGATGCTTCACTTAGTGTTTTTAAACATTCTGTAGCTTTACAAGTGCAGAACAGCTATTCTGTAGTTACTAAAAACATTCTTTTGATATTTTGCCATTCTTTCAGCTCAGTATGTTGTCTTTTTACATTTATGTGACATTTTGATGTAAAATAATGTTAAAATAGTATGTGTCTTTTAAGTGAGCTTTTAAAGGTAAGGGGTAATTTGATGAATTGCAAGTGGACAAGCACAGCCACATTGAGATACACTGTCCCTAACAACTGGAGCTTAGAGGTCTGTTAAGAATTAGTTTTTGTGTTGAGTTGAACCAACAGGAAAAGTCCAAAAGTAATTACAGTGGAAATCCTATGTAGGAAACAAACAAAAATGCCTGAATAAGAAAGTGTTACCACTGAGATTCTAATCCAAAACTCTCATCTGTACAAATAAGTACAACTTGCCTTGGCTCTTTGTGACACTTCAGTGAGCTTTTTTACAGACTGGAAAGCTATCTTAAACTGTTGAGAAGCTTAATAAGATTAGAGTAGAACATAATCAATCCTTGGAAGATTAGGTTTTCTTGCTGGTTCCCTTCCACCTGTCCCCCATCACCTTGAATTTGATTGGAGACCAATAGGAAGCCACTGAATATGGAAAGGATGTATAGGGATACAGGCCTGGGTACTTGTTGGATTTTTCTGTTTGTTTTTAATAACAGATGGTTGTCTGCCACCATCCTTCCTTCTCTGTTCTCCATCTTTCCCCTGCTGACCTTCCAAGTCCACTAGCATTTAGCACAAGAACATAGAAAAGCTATAGAAGAATAAATTGACACAGCTGAGAGGAAAAGTAAATAATGTAGAATATAAAAAGAATGTCAACAAAATGTTCAGTAAGATAAAGTTATGTCATAGCTGGCATCTTTTTAGGAATTAGAGTATGAAGTTGTAATTAGTAGTCAAGTGTCTTCAGTGCAGAAGTCCAGCCCTGCTGCTGCTAAAAAGATTTAATAAAACTAAAGCTACACAAAACATGGAGGAAGAAAGGACCTTGCAAATAGCACTTTCTGTCGCTTGCCCTTGTGTGCATATATGTATATACTGTACAGATATGTACAGTGATAAAAATTGGGTCTGGAAAATTATGCTATGTTTTAACTGTATTTTCTAGGCCATCAAATTGGATAGATTAGTACTTTATTGAACTTTTACACACAGAGGAATAAATTTGACATGGGGTCCTACTGACACCTGCTTCCACACTGTTTGTAAAATCTGTTCACTTTTAGAGTAGGTAGAGCCTAGCTGAATACTTATTGTCAGGATCATTTTTTCATCACTTGAGAAGTCATAGGTTTGTCACAGCAAAATCTGAGACATTGGTTGACTTTTTAACTTTTTTAGTTAAAATGAAAGTAAACACTCTTGTAAAACAAAGCCAGTGAGCAATTTACCCCTCATTCTGGCCTAATGCCAATAAATTGGCTAACAATTCTTAAAAGAAAGCTCCAATGAAGCACTTTTAAAATATACTTTTAATATACTTTATCTTCTATTCCTACATCTTTTCTAATGTTTCCTAATTGCGTAATCTACTGAAATGGCTGTTTTCAGTAGACCATGCAAATTGCTCACCTACATTTCTGTGAATACAGCAGAGCAGTACTGGCATTACATTACACTACCACTTAACTTCGGGATTGGTTTGTCAAAATGCTGGATACCTGCTCTCCAGGATATACACGCAAACCAAACAACTCAGATCATACTCTTTATCCCAAGAAGTTTCGCATAACTGGGGAATAAAGGCTATACCCAAATTCAAATAACAAAATGAAATTTCTCACAGGCCTGATTTCTTTTGGTTTAAGTAATGTAAAACTAAGTTTTTAATAATAACAACAGTATGTACAAAGTCATTACCAGAAAACATAGCAATAGTACTATAAATTTTGGGAGAAAAAGGTTTTTTCCAGAATAATTTTCCTTGGCCCACTTTCTCTTCTTGTTTTAGCTAGCTTCGTTGCATTCTGTTCTACAGTGAATGTCAATTATATTTAAAGCCAGTACCAGAAATAGACTAATGCATAGGCACAGAAAAGATGTAAAACAATTAGTATGCTCATTCATGTGTAGGAGAAGCTGTGCAATAGGTAAATAACATGTACAAATTGCATTAGGAAAGTTTTTAATCCATCAAGCTACTACTAAAGTGAGACCAGCAACTTAACTAGTATTACCTTTCTCCACATGATATCTCTTCATATTTGTTACATAAAAAAAAAAAATGCAGTCCTGTAACAATTCCGTGTGATTAAATTTAGGTTTGCAAGATGATTCTTCTATGTCTCAGTTAATATATCATGAATGATCTCAAGCAGCAATGGCCCTAGCTATTTTCTTCCTCATTTTCCTTAGTTTTCTGGTTCCTTTGGAGGTTGTTTTGTTTGTTTCTTTGAAAGATAAAGACGTCACTGCTTTTCAGTGCTGCTCACATCGTTCTCAGAGTTTAATTTTTACATCCACCCAAATTTTTCTCATTTTTTTAATTAACATTAAGATCATGTTTCCTCCCATCTGTGACGTGATCTTAAGTGTTCACAGTACTAAACCAGAGGATAAATTTGGATAGAGACAGAAATAGCTACCTCTCTTGCTACTACCTTACCAGGCACAGAAATTCCTTTTTGGGAAGTATTTCTGCAAGGGGCAGGAGGAGTTTCTCACTCCTCTTTTTCACCTCTTTTCCATTCCACCTCTGACTTGTTGCTGTTTCATTTTCTTGTCATGCAGTCCTTCAGTTGATGGGGTCAACTTCTATCATGCATCACCAGCAAGTGCTAGTTTAAATACAGGTAAAGATTTTGTTTTGTTTCCGGCAGGTATATTAGAGTAGCCGTACTTCCATCCTCAACTGATATCAGCTGTCTGTTCCGCACTAAAGTTCATCCTGCCATGGAAACCATTTTATTCAACGAGATATTCAGAGTAGCCATTTCCCAAGTAACACTGCTACAGAAGACGCTGAGAGTAGATGTTTGTGCTGTCAGTAGGAGCCGTCGGGAAGAATGCTTGGTATGCGGTTTTATTTCTGGCTTTTTTTTGGCATGCATTTGTTTATAGTGTCCCCTCTTATTTTGATGGTCAAGGCTGCTAAAATTCCACAGTACTTGGAGACAAACTCTGAAGCCTAACTTTGTTGTTGCTGTAGTACTTAAAATGCTGCCTTTCTCTGAAATTCCTGATACAGAATCTAAAACTTCCATCCAGGATTAGGAGGTGTTTTGATAATTCTAACACTGCATTACCATAACCCTTTATTTACAGATTGATATTCCATCTTTGCAGTTTTATACATTAAAAAAAACCCATAAACTTTATTGCAATATTACTCTTAACACTGGATTTTAAAGTTGAATAAGAGCCACAGTATGTCAAAAAAAAAAAGCAAACCCTCATCCCAAGTTGTTACAAAGACTAAATTACATTTTTCCACATTGTTGTATGTTACATGATGTCCACCTTTTTAGTCTTTATGATCTGTAGAAATAATAAAAAGGCATGACATTCATAGACCAGCCTATTGGAAACTGTCACTTTTAAAATTTTGTTGTTAATTGTGGTCATCACTTAATTAGTGAGTGATGCTTCATTCACTTTCAGATTGCTTTTGCATGGTCTGGTACAACTCAGTTTAGTTTTTCACCATGAGTCTGACTTGGTAACAGCAAGATTTTTAGTTACAACATGCTGAAGAGATGCTGGCATCTGGTGGGGTTCATCAGCTCTGACTACTGTGAACAGCCTCTCACTTACAAAAATGTAGAAGTTAACCTAATTCCTGGGGAATATGTTGGCCTTTTTCAGTATGTAAGAGGTTTCCCCTCAGGTAAGGGAAGGGCAGCAGAACAAAAATGCAACAGAATGCAGGATACAAAGGTGACAAAAAAACCACAACAGCAAAAAAACCCCACCAAAGGCATAAGGGTTAATCACAGGATCAAAAGAAAGAGTTGGGAGTACCACCCCCAGCGGAAAGCCCTGGGCAACATGACCAGAGTCTTGGCAAGAGCTTTGTATGCAGCCCAGTAGCTGTGAAGATGATTTGCTTTGAGGAAGAACAGAGGATTTTAATCTCCAAGGTACAGCCCAAACTCAAGTACTTTGTCAATTTTCCCAAGAGCGCCAACTGGGTGGATGTCAGTGCTTGTCCAAATAAAAGGGTTTCTGAATCTCTTTTACAGTCTTTTCATCTGCTTCTTCACTGGTTAGAGCAAACAAGGTCATCTGTTATTGTTTGCCTTATCGATGATTTTTGTGGTAAAACAACTGAAAAAATCACTGAAATTTGCTGCTCGATGAGTTGATGCTGCAGATTTAATTGACACAGTTTTTCATTATTGAATGCCATAAAAAGCAGACATATGTGTTACAGTGATACAGAGGGGTTTGTGTGTGTGTCCATGTGGGGAGAAATTGCACAGGCTGAAATAAAAGATGGCAGAATGGACAGTATGAAGGACTGTTCCATGTACTTGTATTTGTTTGTTTTAACTAGAGGTGGAGGGAATAGACAGTTGTACAGTTAAAAAGGGGATTAAGGTTGATGTCAAATTTGTGCTGCATATTTTACATGATAAATACTGTAGAACTCATTTTCAGCTGTTTTGCAGGAAATAAAACAAATTTAAACAATTTTCTTCCCCTTTCTTATTTTGTGCAGGCTGGGACTCAGATCAGTCTGGCAGATTTATCATTTTCTGATGAGACTTGTACTCTGTGGTACAACCTGCTGCCTTGCAAGCAAATTCCTGGGAAAAAAAAAAAGGAACAAAATGAAGAATCCATGTTTCTGTTAAGCAAGCAGTCATTGGACTCATTGGACTTGGTGAGCAATGTGTTGGCCATTACTGTAATAGCAAGAAAAAAGCCATAGACTCCAATTGTACCATTGCACTGTGGTTATTTGAGTATGTGAATTGTCCTCCCTGAAGGTCCAAGGCCCTGTTGTCTTGTAGGCACTTCTGTCTATACTGGCTTTCTGTGTGAGTAGGTCCGACATGGGGTTTCAGACTTGTTAGTAAGTGTGGATAGGGCTGATGCTTCTTGGTGGAATACAGAATTGCACTTCAATTTGAAACACTTTAGCTGTGTTTCATTTTAAAAAGAATGTTACTTGAAGAGCTTCCTTAAGTTTACCATTTGTTTTCATATGCACACATTGAAAATTGCTATTTATTAATTATTTGGATTTGCATACTTAAAGCCACTGCACTGAAAATGCTGTTTATGCAAAACACATACTAATTCTTCTGGTTAAATAAGCTTTTCTGCTTTAATACCTCCTTAAGAGAACCACATAAGAAAAACGTAACTTCTAAGAACAACCTTTTTTTACCCAGGGATATTATGAGAGGAAAGAGAGATGAGACATTAAAGGATGACAGGAGTATATTTGATTGCATCATCATGTTACAAACAACCTATTTTTGATTGAGATTTGCTCTGTATAAAAAGATCAGTTATGTGCTACACACTGACAACTTAAACCCTTTATACTTTTGATCTGAGTCATGGTTTTGCTGGCGTCAGGAAGCAACAGGGTAATGCAGCCCTTGCAAGAGTTGTCATTTTTTGACCTATGTTACATGTTGCTCAATTCTGGTTCCATCTTCTCTTTCCTTGTGAGCAGGATGCTGTGTCAGCTCTGCTGGAGAGGACATCTGCGGAGCTGGAAGCAGTAGAACAAGAGCTGGCTGAAGACGAGGAGGAGGAGGAAGAGGAGCAGGAGCAAAGGGGCTCTGAGGAAGACTGGTAAAGCCACTTTTCCTCCCTCACTGTTCGTGCCTGAATGATTCACTCATTCATCCTATTCTTAGGCAAATGAAAGGGCTGTACTTTTTGAGATCATATAACCATAGAATGGTTTGGGTTGGAAAGGACCTTAAAGACCATCTAGTTCCAACCCCCCTGCCATGGACAGGGACACCTTCCACTAGACCAGGTTGCTCAAAGCCCCGTCCAACCTGGCCTTGAACACTTCCAGGGAGGGGGCAGCCACAACCTCTCTGCGCAGCCTGTGCCAGTGTCTCACCACCACTGGAATTGGGGTAAAGTTTTGTTCTCTTGTGTGGTCAATTCATTCACCTTCTTTTAGGTTTATGGTGTCTTGGCTGTTCTGTTAACTCCCACTGCTGATGCTCCTCTGTTCCATGTACATCTTCCTGTGAAACTCAAGGAGTCTAAGCTGCTGGAGGCTTACTAGAATGTCTCATGTCAAATATTAGTTGCATTAATTATAATAAGCAACTAATACACTTTGAAAAGAGAGCTGCTGTCTGACAAAGTCAGTGTGTGTGTGCTTCCATTGATGGTCTTGTTTTTGAAGAAGTTGTGAGCTTTCCCAAGAAACAGTTTTCCTGCCAAACTGCTATGTTGAGTTCTGTTCCTCAGAACTGTGCAATTTCTTAGCTGCAGTGTAGAAATAAATACATGCTTTATTATGGGGGAAGGGGAGATTTGCCCATTTGTTTTATGAATTTATTGCAACTTAAGCCCTTCAACGTTATCAACATAAAGCTATTGAATGTAGTGCAGTGTTGTCATAATGATCTTGATGGTGAACTGTAGTAGAGCTTGCTGGGTTTTACTGGAGCATATAATGAAATGTGCCTTCATGTGAACTTAATGGAAGCATTTGGGTGATACTCTTTGTTTTCCCCATCAGGAAAATGCGTACATTATACATGGGTGAAGGCCCAGGCCTTCTGATATCTTTGGTGGGGTTTTTCAGTTTGAGAATAAGCCTGGGTTACTTCTGTTCATACAGGTTAGGAATGCTCACAGAAGCCTCTGATGAAATCGTGGATGAAGAGGAAGATGGCATTAAGCTGGCAATAGGAGGCAACTGTACTGATGACATGGGGTTACTCATTGATGCATCAGAAACAAATGAAGATAAGGACAGAGAGAACAGTGATGAGGCCCATGAAAGCCAGCAAGCTGCTGCAATACTAACACTGGTGAATATCTTAAAATACCATGCCTACGGTATCTTCCTATGGCTGAAGATCTATTTCTGAGCAGTTAATGTAGAAGTCTGCTGCATCTGAGCATTTACAATTTGATGTGGCCTTTGCTGTAGCACTTGTCAGTATGAACTTTTAATTAAATCAGCATGGTCGCTTCTGAACTGTGAAGAGGACATTTAACAGACATGCTAGGCAGAACTTCTAAGTCAAAGACTTAGAAATGTGTATCTTCACATTTTTTGTTGCATAGGGAGAATATTCAAAATACAAGTGCAGTTCAGTAGCTTTAACTTGTGCATATTAAATATTTCTGCCCATTTGTTTCATTGGGTCCTTTTTTTCCCCGATTCATCTGATAAACAGGAGGAAAGACAGAACAGGGGTCAAGGTCTTTAAACCAATGAGGGGCTTTCTTTTTTTATTCCCTTTATTTTAGGCTGTGAAATACAAAAACTGGCTTAGCAGAGAAGAGGAGGAAAGATTAATAAACAGAAAAATCCAAATTGTGTATTAAACTGTGTACTATTGAACTACCCACACACTGCACATAACAAATTCTAATTCCATGTTCTTGTTCACTGTTTGCTTTAAATTATATTCCACCTTTCTGAAAGCACTTTCAGTAAATTTTTAGTAAACATCCCCGATGTGGTAGCACATACTCTAGAAATAAAAGTTTTAGAACACCTTTCTGCATCTTAATGAAAACACCATTGCATGCGTTAAACCCACAGGTTCTGTAAAATAGCAAAGGTAAAAAGGCAAAGAATGACATCTCATTCCTTCGAGTTTGTGACAATACAAAAGTTCCAACACCTCACTGGAGTTGCTGGAGACTGTAATTAACTTCCATTTCATGTGGCAAGATGCCAAATGAGCTAAGGCTGTGGTATAAAAGGACTGACAGTCTGCTGGGTAGCGAGCAAATGTAGATCAAAGCCCTAACTCAGCAAGGGGAGACATCAAGGACAACATCTGAAGGTTAGGCATGCACACAAGTGTTTTGCTAAGCCCGGGCTGGCTGGACCTGGATAATGAGTGAAAGACATAGCAGACTTCATTGTAAAGCCAGCCACAGTATAGATCTTTGTGTGCCAGATCCTCTCAGGGTTGCAGTTATGCTATTTAGTTCATTGTATTTATCACCTGCGCATTGAAAACCATGAACCTCATTAAATTACCTGAGTTGAAGAAAACGCCCCAGTGCGTATCAGTAACATCAGATGTGCCAGCTGCTGCAGTGCTTGTTCTAGCCCGACTGTCAAGATGATTGCTGCGTGTAAGCACGCACAGGCTGCGCCACCCACCGGGATGGTGGCACCTGAGGTTCCCTGAGGCACATGTGGGGCAACTGTAGTAGGCAGCAGGCTGTTCTGAGGGACAACAGCTAGAAGTGTTTCTTCCCTGGCGTCACAAGGCTGGTGCAGCTCTGCAGCTTGCCATAAAGCAGCCCCGCTGCTGGGGCTGGGGGGACATACAACTATGTCTGGAACAACAATGTCTGTAAATGGCAAAGCAAAAGACTTGTTGCACCGTGGTTGCATCCGACCATCTGCAGGGCGGCAGAGGCCCTTCTGCAAAACTTTGGTTTTTCTGGGTGCAAAGAGTATCTTCAGAGACTCTCCACACACTGTTAAGTGTTTGGGGAATTCTGTGTTTCTTTACTTAGCATAGCTTCTCTGTATGTGCGAGATGCTTTTTGCTGCTGGTCTTTTTCCACCTGCTGCAAGGTAACAAGAGTACTTGTAAAATCCAAAGGCACAAGGACTACATGGTGGCGTGTGTCTGGATATAGTAGTTCTTACAAACTAAATTCCTTTTCATAGGTTGATAAAGAGACTAACACTGAGGAATCAGTTAACAAGAACACAACAGTCCGACCCAAGGACAGAGCCAGCTGGAGCTCAAGACAGCGTCCCTTTGTCAGGAACAGCATGATAGTGCGCTCACAAACCTTCTCTCCAGGCGAGCGGAACCAATACGTCTGTAGGGTAAGAGGAAAAACGCTTGGAATGAAGAGCTATTAAATAAAGAGTCATTTAACTTCTTGGGAATGATGCATTAATGACAGTGAGTCATGTACCAGTTTTCCCTGCAAGAGGCAGAGCCTGTGCTTTCTCTAGATTCTTTCCCTAACTGACCTGATGCATAGTAGAATTGACTTTCAGCAGAGTTGCATACTCTTGCAAAACACCTTTACTAGGGCAAAAATACATCCTATTGGAGAGGAGTAACACGGATGCCTGTGCTGGCAGCCTGCAAAAAGTGTGTTTCCCTGCATGTCAGCAACTACAGCTCTCACGGCAAAACGATTTGTTAAAACATAGAATAGAGTTCACTGTAAACTGCCATTGCATTACCATATTTTAATAATGTAACCATTTAAGGGTAACAGTGTGGAAAGAGTTCAGTCATCAGTTTTAAATCTCACTTTGTATCTCAACTGGGTTTAAACCTGGGCAGCCCAAATCCTGCTGTAATTACGTCTTTGAAAGATGTGTGAGCGCTGCCTAGGGGCTGAGTTTTAAACATGGCTTTGGCAACAGTCTCTCGTCTCTAGATCTGTGGTAGCATGGAAAAAAAATATTAAATTGTCAGCTGTGAAACTGTGAAAATCATGCATTTAAAGATTTAAGCATGGTTTACCAGCTCTATAGATTTTAATTACAGGCACCCTAGAAAAGGCAGTTTATTCTGATCTTCAGTTTCTACAGGATACTCACATAATTATGACTTTTTTTAAAAAAAAACCTCATGCTTTAATTATTTTTCAGTTCAATTAGAGGTGGTTGCCTTAATCATTTGGGAACATTAAAGCTGGTCACTTCTCTGTGATTATCATTGGGCTAATAAAAAATAATCTATAGTCAATAGCTACATACTTAAATAACTATTCCATATACCCTCCAGAATGAAACACAGATCATTTTGTAACAATCTTTCCATAATTTGGATAGATTATTGGCTGAATTCAGAACGTAGCCTTCCTGTTAATTCCTGTACACTGGAAATTAATTGTATTGGCAAAAACATACAGCCTTAGCTTACTCTCTGTGGAGATTTTAGACAGGAAGTAACACTAGTTGCTCTGATGGTTTAGTTAGTATCAACTCCTGAGGTTTTTGCACCTGGAAAAATATTGGGCTTTTGTAGCTTTGAACATTGCTACATACCTGCTGCCAGGAGCCAGAATCTAAAAAAACTATACATTGAATAACCATTCTTTCTCATTGTGTACAGTATTGCCTGGAAGAAAAGTACCCTAGGAAAAACCCCTGTTTGCACAGATGAATCTTTTGCAGTTTCAGAAATACTTGTAGTCCACTCTTGGGGATCAAGAGTGGGCACTGTAACTGAATCCAAGTCCACGGAAAGGGCTGAACAACTCGGGTCTCCTTATTCCTAGTCCCCAGCTTGCACCCCAAGCATATCCAGCCTTGTTTGCTCTGTGGCGCTGTACTAGAGGAAAGCACCGGCTGGGTACACTCTGGCTAATTGCCAGCTAAGAGCAGGCAGCATCTTCAGAAGAGATGGCATAGCTTTCAGAAAGCACCTACTCTCATATGATGTTACAGCAAACACAAAGATTTTTGAGGCCTAAAGGACAGACCCAAAGTCTCTTGGTGCCTTTGAAAATCTCCCTTGAAAAGTGCTTAAAGAACATCAGTGATGACAGCCACCTGTGAGTATCCAGGGGTGAGCTCCCAGTAGTGGCTCCGTGGTGAAGACACCGATTTGCCTCTTGAGAGGTGCATTCATATTGCAAGGGGTTGTCTTTCTTGCCCCCAACTCCCAGTCAGTTCTGTGTAAGCATGCTTTAGGGCTCTAGCTTTGGTTATTGAAATGTTAGCAAAATGATTCTTTTTGTCTGTCGTTTTCTGAAGAGGTGAAATAAATATCCTGCAGATAGATGCTTCTGTTTTCTCTGAAGGTTACCACCACGCATGCTGATGCATCTAACAATCAGTCTGCACTGATGAATGTGGAACTAATGCTATAATTAAGAAGAAACTACTGCTGAGCTGTGGTGCATATTTTTGAGAAGCAGAAAGTGCTTCTGAAGGGAGCTGTAGGCACACCTATACCTGTTACAAATAATAATACAAAAATACTGTTTGTTGGACAGGTGCACGTCTACAGTAATTTATCTTCCCTGTAGTAAATTTGTTAAAAGCCTGCCCCAGGTAAATGAAATCCATAGTTTATAACCTGCAGCCAGACAGTTATCTGGCAGTACTTAATAACCATAGTTACCTTCCTTGCATTCCTAAAGAGTCTACTTGCTATTCAGTAAGATCAATAGTTGTCTTTGGTTTAGGAATAGAATTTTAGACACTTATTCTAGTTGAAAAAATTTTTACTTTATACTAAGAATGACGTACATGTATATCAACACTGAGGTTTCCTGACTGGTTATATCAATACAGATGTATTTGTATATGAATGTGCTTTATATCTCTGTTATGTACATTTTGACAGTTGAATCGAAGTGACAGTGACAGCTCAACACTAGCCAAAAAGTCTCTCTTTGTGAGAAATGCCACAGAACGGCGGAGCCTAAGAGTTAAACGGGTATGTGCTACGTTACCTGGACATGGTTTAAAACAAAGCATGGGGAGAGAAGTAATAACAAATGGCTTCAACAATATGCTTTATTTCAAGTATTTCAGCAAAAGCAATGCAAGTACCACATGTAGTCCTGTAGTTTCAGGTTGAACACGGTGGTCTCAGACCTACATCTTCCCCCACCGGTAAAGCTTCTGTTGTTCTAGTTGTGGCTGAGACCAGCAGCAAGACACTGGTGCTTAGCATCATGGCATTTACTGTTGAACTTAAGCTTGTTACTGTCAAAGGGATTTGGGTTAAAGAACCCAAATATTACAGAGTGACCCAAGGTGGCTTACGCTGTGTAAAGTCAACACCAGCAACATAAATCTTGAGCAAATTTTGGTGGAAATTTCAAGGATTCAGATGTCCTCGTAAAGGGAATGTATTCTTTTCTGACAGTTAGTAACAAAAGGATTGAAGGACAAGAGATTAAGATTGTATGTCTCTTGCACAGAGTTCATTCTTACATAAGTTGAGAGAGTTATACTTCAATCTTGATTGTAACTAAAAAAATCTTCTGCGGAAGGGTTGTTACCAGGTAGCAGGATTAAGATTTGGCATAAGAAAGAAATACTGAAGAGTCTGGGATGGCTTCTGCCCAACTTATTCATGCAAAAAGTCACTGTGAAAGGTCAGTAAATAATATGAAACACACTAAAGAAATGTATGTTTACAGAGTTTGTAACATTAGGTGTTTGCTTAGACCTTGAAAAAGCAAATGCAAAAGTAAAAAGCAAAAATAAGTAATTCAGTTAAAATTTATGCGGAAGCCTGCGTAGTGTTGGTCTCCTGGCATTGTGTTGTCCTGGGGATCGGAATGTTTTTTTTGTTTTTAACCTGTAAATATATCATTGTACACACCTCGTTGGAGAAACATTTGCATTTATTTTTAGCTAGTGACTGAAGAAAAATTCCAGAATAGATGAATTTTTTGGACATGGATCTCATCATAGCAGCTTTCTGCTAAGGAAAAACAAAAAATATTTGAGCTTTTCTGACTGCATTATGTCAAACCCTACACTAGCCTCTCTAGATAATAATTTTTATTCTTCTGTTTCCCAAATGATTCAGCCTGTTTGCCAACCAATCATGCGAAGAGCTACGCAAGAGTGCCCCATACGCACTTCCCTTGACTTGGAGCTGGACCTCCAGGCATCACGCACAAGACAGAATCGTCTGAATGATGAGCTTCAGGCCTTGCGGGATCTTAAACAAAAGCTTGAGGAAATGAAAGGTAGAGGAGAGACAGACCTTCCCCTGTGTGTGCTAGAAGATGAACGATTCCAGAAACTCTTGAAACAGGCTGAAAAACAGGTATGAGAAGCATACAGATATTGTGTGAGTGAATATGCATATGCCCCTACTTTTTCTATAAATTCATTAAAGAATTCTGTCTTATCACGTTAAAGATTTTTTTATAGAAGCTCACATTTGAGTAATTACACCTCTGAACTACATAGTGTAAACAGTATTTCTTTATTAGTCAATACTACAGCATTTAAACCTAGAATTTGAGGTAGTATTTTTCTAGTGCCCTCTAAATACTTCAATAATTCAGAGTAGAAGCTCTGTTATTTTAAGTAAGTTACGGTTGGTGTAGTAAAATAGCATTTACTTAAAAGTTAATTTGAAATTCTCACGTCCCAGCCATACTGCTACAGACATGCATATGCTTTTTGTCCTTCAGCATCAGCTGATTTGCAGTCTGCACAGAACTTGCAGCCAAAAGATGTTTGTAACAGAGAGAGGCAATGACCATTACTTGCAGTGGTAGGGGCACGTGGGCAGTACTTCCGCTGTGGTTTATTTCTTTTATGCAGGACATACTTGTTCTAGTTTTGGCAAAGTAAAGCCAAATTCTATTCTCTCTGTGAAGTTCTTTAAAACAATACAAGTATATATGCACTATTTCTAAACTGCATAAGGTAATGGACTGCCCTCATGTGGATAAAAGACAAGAAACAAGATAGAATGAGTGAGAGGCAACAGTAACAATTTGGAACACAGAAAATTCCAACAAGATACATTAAAAAGTTGGATGTTGTGGAGTTTTTGTTATGTTTTGAGGCGACTGGTTTTTTTAAATTGTGAGGGTGATCATACACTAGAATTAGGGGCCTAGAGAGGTTGTTAGGGGAGGAAGATACCCAACCAAACAAAAACCCCAACCTCCACAGTTGGGAGGTATTTGGAACCTAACTGGACAAGACCCTGCGTAGCAAGCTCTAGCTTTACCTACTCTGAGCAGGAGGTTGGAGTAGATGCCCTCTGGAGCTCCCTTGCCCATCTATGTCAGTCAATATACGTCAGTTTTCAATGAGGGGATGTTGCTAGTGACAGGGATTTGTACTCTTTAGCTATTTGTGGGTGATAGAGGTAAAGGTTTTGATGACACGTAAGTTATTCAGAGTAGTAAAAATGGAAAACAGTTTTAACAAGGTGCAGAGGACCTCCTAATATGTAAGCAATAGTTGTCGGTTTTGTCGTTTTGTTTTTTAAAAGCTAAATGTCGGTAAATAGTCTTGTGTAGAGGAGGGAGGGGATCACAGACAAAGCTGAGCCC
This sequence comes from Strix aluco, assembly GCF_031877795.1. Classification (NCBI taxonomy): domain Eukaryota; kingdom Metazoa; phylum Chordata; class Aves; order Strigiformes; family Strigidae; genus Strix; species Strix aluco. Next base: position 37,309,370 of record NC_133934.1, on the reverse strand, counting down.
TGAGTTAGATGTTAGGAATGAGGTACTCCAGATGTAAGAAACAAAAACATCAGCAAAAACATCACAGGGATCAGCAGATGTCAAAAAGCAAATAAGACAGAAACTACTAAGAAAAGAAGTTGGAACAAAACCATTCAATTTTATGATATAAATACATGTTATGCCTGTAACGTAAACATTGTTCAGTTCTTGTTCCCCTTTTCAAAGTGGCTAATAAGACTACAGAGCATCAACAAGGATGGTCAGAGGAGGAGACAGCTTCCATGTTAGGAGTGGCTAAGTAGCTACAACTGAAGTCTATAAAATCATGATTGAAGCGGAGGAGAACAATTAATTGTCTTTCATTATACAGGAAGTAGGGAATTGAAGAGGTGGCAGGTTAAATGCAAGCAAACACAGCACAGCATTTAGAAACTGTAAAAGTATTTTCCACAGAACATTGAGTACTGTAAGTCTGCATAGGTTCAAAAAGCAGTTTGATAAATTCATGGAAGAAAAATCCATCAGAGGTCATTACCGTAACAGTATCACTTCCAGAACTCCTTGACTGTCTGATTGTTTAGGAAACAAAACTTTTCCCCAGTATGTTCTCCCAATTCTATGTTTATGCCCTATTCTGTCCTCTGTCGTGTTGTCTCTCTTTCCTTGGCATCTGCTGTTGGCTGTAGCTAGTGGAGTTCTAAAATGGCTATAAAATATATCAGAGTTTAGGCTGAGCATTGACAAGCGTTCTGAAAAAACCCTTGGGCAAAATGGAATAAGACAATGCAATGTTTAAACATCATGCGGTGTAACTGTGATTTTTTTACCATGTGAATTCATTGTATGAATTTGATCTTTGTAAGTTTTAACCTGTAAAAATTGTAGCTTATATGAAAGAAGCATAGCTAAATTTGTTTAGAAGTTCATAGTTTCATGCTGGATGCAGGATAGAAATGATAATTTTAAATTGTTTATTTAATTTAAAACTACTCCCACTCAAGCTGTTTCCACTAGAAAAGAGTGTGTCTCTGCAACATTTAATCTCTTTGGGTTTGTGCTTTCTTATTTCAATTGGCTCTTTCAAGGCAGCAGATAGGTTTGTCATATTTTATATCCCTGGTGTTGGTGAGCAACACCATGACACACATTGTGATGAGGAATAAGTGCAATAATATACATTCCTAAAATACATGCAGGCTGCAGCACAGCATTTAAGTCCTTCTTTCCAGGCAAAAAGTCAGAACAATGATTACAGCCACTCCACTTCTTTGAAGAGCACTTAGAAAGTTTCTAGAAATATTTCTACCCTTAAAATCATTGCAGCCTTCCCCTGTGGAGCAAAACAACCCTGAGAATGCTGTATTCTGCTGTCAGTGTTTCCTCTTGGGTTAGCAAAACACAGCAGCCTAGAGAACATTGTCATAGATTATTTTTTAGATCCTGTAGGCATTATAATCGTGCAGACTAATGCAGCAGCTGGAAGTGCCAGAGAAATTGAGAGAGTCTCAAGTGAAAAATGAAACCGTAGATATGGGGGATGTTGAAAATCAGTGGCTGCTTGCTAACACACAGTTACTCTGTTTGAAACCAAATGCAGAGACTCCGTACCTTCCCTCCCCTTCCTACCACACCTTCCTAAGTACAAGTATGTAAAGCCCACTAATACCTGCAGATCAGAAAACAGTAGGTAATTCTGTGCACCAGAAACATTTTCTCTTGTTTAGATGGCATTTTTGTGAGAAATCACACAGTATTTCAAAGTTTGAGTCTTAAATCCTCATACAAGTTAGTTTTCAGACACCTAGTGTCCTCTGAAGTACTTCCTCTTTGTGTATGTCCAAAAAGGATTCCTGTAAATATCTGTAAAGATCATCTTTATTTCTTTCCAGTACACCTTCTATGTAGAGGTAATCTGTAACTATGTCATTAATACCACAAATATGTCCTTGTGCCAGTGTTAGTGTTTAGCACAGTTAAGTTTTTCTTAAGATTGACTTTCATTCTACTATAGAAAAAACATTGAAGAACAAGACAGAAAGTAGTGTTTCAGCTTTAATTTTGATAGTGTGTCTTATGTCACGTTTAAGCTAAGTGCAGATACAGAGATTCCTATTTGGCACTTACTTTTGGCAGATAAGTGCCAAGTTTTTGGCACTTATTGAATGTATGACCAATGTATTAGTGTGCTTTTCTGTATTTTATATAGATGGAAGATTCACTATCTTTATAAATCACTCAAGAAACATGATGTAAATATAAACTTGGTCATATACATACCTTCTCACATGCGTACTCTTAGAGACATTGGGCTGAAATCAAAGTTCCTCTGAGAGCATCCTGAAAAATTAAAAGAATTAAAAAAAAAATGAAGGAGTATATGGTAATAGAGAGTATGAAAATAAAGAAGTCATCTCTGCTATTAACCTGAAATGCAGTAGGCACAAGAGTATCGTATATAGTTAGGGAAAAGATAAAATTAGAAAACTTTGAATTATCCGTTTAGTGCTTTTATTATAAATATTAACTAGGGGAGCTGATAAAACATATGGCCAGTGACATATGTAAAATTAATTAAGACACTACCAGTTGTAGCTTGCAAATTTATGTTCACGAACTAGTAAGGAAAACAATATTTACAGATTAATTTCGCTTCAAAATCATAGCTATTTTGGAGTTGGGAACTGAAGAAGTTAACAGCAGTATAAGCTGACTGGATTTTGAGTGAGTTTCTGAGAGGGTGGTGCTCTTTCATGTAAAGACACTTTCATATAAAACACTGGAGTGCGTTTCAACAGAGGGTACCGCTATCCTGCTGTGAACAGATTTCTATAAATACCCAGTATGAAACTGATAGCATGGACTAACTTTTTTGAATTAGTTAGTTTTGTTGTTTGGGAGTCTACTGGGTTGAATTCAGAACTGGAGACATGAACTCCTAAGTTACAAACCAGCTTTGAACATCGCTATTTCTGGCTTGGGTGTGTGTTTTAATTTGAGGTAACAGAACAGCATTTTCAAGTCTGAGTGCCTAAAGTTAGGCAACAAAAATTAACCTCTAAAGAACTTCAAAAGTTGTTCAAGAACATGAACTGCTTCTATTAAATTTTGATGGCTGGAAGAATTCAAAATACAGTAAATAACATTTGTCTGACAGTCCCTGCAGTCTAGAAATGAAGCTAAGTGCACACACAAGATGGCATTGCCTATGCCATGCACCCCACACATGATGGGGGTGATAATGTGTGTGTTATGGGACTCATCTGCATGAGAGTGGTGGCCACTTGTCGAACAAATCCCGGTGACTGCCCACATAAAGAGAGCTGCTCTGCAAATTATTTTTAAAAAACAAACCACGACTCTTAAGAGCAGTCTGTCACTGAAACGGTGGATGGTACAGCTGTGACTGTCCTGTAGATGTGGCAGTAGAGACGCATGTAATAGAACCAACAATACTGAGGTACGGTAATACTGTAACTTACTGGTGGGTATGTAGCTGCTCAACAACATTCATATCAATAAAGATCCTTGATCTTGTTACCACTGGTGTTGCCTTGGCTTTTACGCCTCTACAATGCAGAGTTTCCCATGCAAAACAGGTGTTGTCATGAATAAAAGCACAAAAGTTCATGAACATTAACTTTGCTAGCAAAGTCAACAAAACTTGGAAGTGTATGTTGAGAGCATGCCTTCTCTATTTTTTTTTTTGTCTGTCATTTTAGAGTAGGTATAGGCAACTTTCCTGAGAGCTTTCATTAAGAAATAAAAGTATTTTATATGGGAAGAGAATCCCTGGCTCACAGATCTAGAAAGATATGTGGATAGACAACATTTGTTCATATAAATTTAGGTATTGTCTATAGCTCTAAGGAATACCTGATCAAAATTTGCAACTCCCAGTAGCCACCTGTGTTGGCATGGGCTTTATTTATTTTTTTTAGGAAAAGCTCTTACTTCATGCCCATGGCTTAGGCTTCTGATATCAGTCTTTTGTCTTGCTGACCCTTTGTATAGAGATTTTCATAGAATCATAGAATCATTTAGGTTGGAAAAGACCTTTAAGATCATAGAGTCCAACCATAAACCTAACACTGCCAAGTGTTTTGCTTGACACAGAAGACTTTGTCATTTCTTTGAAATTAGTAGTTGTTCATTATTAGCAAAATATAGTTATTTTTCCCATTTACAGGCTGAACAGTCAAAAGAAGAACAGAAACAAGGTTTAAGTGCTGAGAAATTGATGAGGAAAGCTTCTAAGGATGTATGCCGGTTACGGGAGCAGAGCCAGAAAGTGCCACTGCAGGTGCAGTCATTCAGGTATGGCCTTCTGCTTTTCATGCTCTTTTTTACTGTAGTGAAGTAACATGGATTATATCTAAATTTAATCGGATATGCCCCGTAATATTATTCAAAAATCACCAAGCCTTTGACTTGCAAGAAACATCATACATTTCTGACATAGCTCAAAGTTGGAGTTTCAAAGGACTGGGCCTCGGTAACTCGCTCATGCAGCAGAGGTGGCAGTGTGTCAGCTGAGCTGCGGTGGTGAGGAAGCAGAGTGAAAAGTTTCAGACCTCTGTATAGCATCTGCTGTGGGCAAGCATGGGTGTGACCATTGCCATGGCTCCCCTCACCCACAGTAGACTGACACTGGGCTTTAAATAATGGCAGGTGCCTGAAGCAAATGGCCCCTCAAGGAGAAGCAGAACAGTATACATCTCATCAGGAAGCCGATTAACCACTGCTTTGTGCCTTGCTCAAGGCTTATTATTCAAGAAAGATCTTGAATCCCTCCTCCTTTTTGTTTCCCTCCTCCTTTTGGTTGTGGGAACGGCAACTGATTACATGAAGCAATTAATCAAGTTTTCTTGCTTAGTATAAGCCAGAATGAACACTTTCCGTCTCAAACCTTAATTCTAACTGGTCTAAATTCCTAAAAGGCTGGACAGTAAGTGGTAGGCTAGCAGCCTGAAGGCCACACTTCTGTATAAAAATAAACATTAAACTGTTGATTGAAAATACAGTGCTTACTCTTCCACATAGAAACAGTACTATAAGCTAATTTAATCTGTTTTGACACACATGATTTTAAAGTTTGATTCCGGTATAGAAAAATTAAGTCAGCTGCTAATAAGCATGAGGACTTTTTCCTTTTTTAGCCCCGTCTGTTGTGAGCAGTTTGAGAAATCCATAAGCAAATAGGGGCCTGTAGGGCACATACAGTTATGGTTTGCAGTAAGTGATGCAGAATCAAACCAAGAGAGAAAGGAAAGGGGTTCCTCAGCAAAGAAGTGTTACACCTGAGCTATTTATTTTCAGTATGAAATTCAGAACATCTTCATACAGTTTCCACTTTCTGTGCAAGTCTTGAGACAATTTTGGTCAGTGCTGGTCATTTAACAGTCATTACAAACAGACTGCTGCCCAAATTTATAGGTACATGTAATAGTGCTCAAGACATCATGCCCCTGCAAGAAAGGTATCGTAAGGCTCCATTCTCCTTTTATCTTATATAGCTGAGGAATCCAGTTTACATGGTTGATTTTGCTCTGAACTACTGTTTTTCATAGGAACTCGAGCTTTTCCAGTGGAAAACATGGTTTAGTCTACTGGACAAATAGTGACCTCCTACGGCTGAACGGTACAAGCCCTGCTAGTTGGACTTGTTATAGTGCTGTGGCCTCACAGACTAATCACACAGAGGAATTTTTGAAGCTCTCAAGAAGAATGACCCACCTGAGCTTTAATTTTTAAGTCCCCAGTACTTATCATCTGATTTCTAGGCTGCTGGCAGACAAGCTTGTGTAAACTTGTTATGCTCCAGTAATCTCTCAGTTCATAGGAGACAGGAATGGTAACAGCACAGGGGAAGCAACTAGAGAATGGGTTGACAATTCTGCTTCTCTGAGTCTTGCTCAGAGCCATATTCCACCCCCCCACCCCCCCTCGCCTTTTCCCAAGTCAGGATAAAGTGTTTTATTTTGCCTTTTTATCCCCCCCCCCCCCCCCCCCCCCCCCGAAGTATCATAGAAAATTCAGTGACTAGATCAATATTTCAGTCTCATCATTGTAGTTATTAATGAAATATTGATTTTTTTCATTTTCTAAATTGGAGCTGCTTTTTACATAAATCTGCCTGAGAAGGGAATTATGTCAGAGTGCTACATTTGTTGTAAATAAATTCTGTGTATTTTCTTCACTGTATATTTTCCAAACCTATATTTTAAAGAACTGTGCTGTAACATTAGCAACTCTACAGCAGATGACATTGGAGTCATGCCATAAATAGTAAAATAATAACTTGTTTTCTTTTCTAATTTCAGGGAGAAGATAGCATACTTCACAAGAGCAAAGATCAGTATACCAGCCCTTCCAGCTGATGATGTATAATTATGCATTTTCATTGAAGTGTTTTTCCACTTGTTCATCTCTTTTCAGATGAACTTTGTAGTTCCAGTGACCTGCTTTTAAAGATCTTCTGTTTTACATTCACTATTGATATGTTTATTTGTAAAATATAGTGAATTGAATTGTATGCTTAAAAAATGGCAAAACCCACCCAACAACCAGAAAACCAAAGTAGATTAATTTTGGTATACTGATGCTGATTTTGTACAGTTTGTATGTATTGCATGTGTGTTTTTATTTTGTAAAGATGGATCAAAGGAACAAAGGCAGTACTAAGCATGTATCCTGTTGAACTGCACTGTGTTGAGAAATATTACGTTCAACAGAAGATTGTTTATCTTTTCACTATTTTCATGTGAGCAGACTGTGAAGATGGCTGTTTTGCCATGCAATATTTTTGTACAAGAGTGTGACTTTTATAGTTTAAAGTTAACCACAAGCGTAAGCTCCTTTCCAAAACATCAAGGCTGCCTCACAACAGCTGCTAATTAGATTCATCACTCACATTGGAATTTTTTTTCTGAAAACAGATTTTTTTTTTCTGGTTTTGTTTTTTAATACTTTGTAGGAAGAGACAGAGTTTGGCGTTTAGGTTTGTGAATGTACAGTACTTTAACCTGCACTAAAAGGTTTCTTGCATCTGCGGGAGAGTGAGAAAGGCAAGGCAGACAAGTAACCCTAAAAACTTATTATGAGACTACCAAAAGGGGCAGCTGCTTTCTGAACTGGGAGCTGAATCACATTCATAATACCAGCCTTGAAATTGGAGTAGTTATATCTACTGTACACTCAAAAATGACAGTTTCTCTATGTTAATCTTTTATCCTAGAGGCTGTCTTACTGCCAACTAAGAATACATAAAAGTGTTTGTTAGGTTTACAGATATGAAGATGTTTCATTAAAGTATTTGTACCAGGAGAAGAATATGTCACATGCTAACTCAGATATCAGAAGTCTTGTTGGTAAGGTAAACCCTTTCTGAAAAAAGAAGAGCTCCTGACTAGAAGTCTTCACATATTTCAATACAGTAAATAACATTTTTGACCCTGTATGCAGTTGAAGATGCACAGGTATTATGTAAACAGCATGTTTCAAATTTGTCTTACGCGAAGCAGCCAGCTAGGAAGAAGCATCAACTTGGATGCATTCTGTCAGAAGTCCAGAACATTAGATGTAGGTGTTTAAGCAACCCTGTCTTGGTAAAAGCAGTTGGCGTCTTCTCTTCTGTGGGTACTGTCTAAGTAGGTGGACGTTGCAGATAACAGAAGTATTTCATTTTCTACTTAATATGTTGCACTCAGATTTATTTAATTCACTGGCTAAAGTTTTCTTCCCCAAGCAACAAGCCGCATATGCATGGACTTTGTCTTTCAAAAAGGCTATAATTACTTGGTGAGAAAATGGAAGCAAATATAACCACAATATGGTAGCAGCTGTCTTAAATTCAAAGTGACAATTCTGTGATGAGAGGTCTGTGTAACACCCAAGGGTTTTCTTATGCACACATACATCAGTTCACTTAAATGTATAGCCAAACATGCTATTTTGGGCAAGATGACTGATTGAACATCCTTTATGAATGCCCCATTTGTTTTTTGTTTCTTGGGTTTGAGATAACATTCATGTTTGAAAGGTCAATTTTAAAAAAACAAATCTGGAATTATTTAATGTAGAGGTGAAATGAAGGTTGACAGTTTCAACTTCTCAATTTGATTATATAAGTTGTTTGTAGAATTATGTTTAGAGGTGTACTTTATGATTTTTCTTTTATTTATTTACAGTCTTATTTATGTTCTGTTTAATATAGTTCAGTTCTGGCCATAAAAATATTTTACATTAAGGATGCTATTGTGAAAAACATTTAGAGCTGTCTAAATTCTTGCCAGATAAGCTCTTTCTCCTCACATATTGAATAATTTTCAAAAAAAGTATTATCTTCTGATTTGTAAGCATGAGGTGAGGTCAAAATTTAAGTATTGCTGGCTTATAGCTTGCAAAGCTCATTTAAAAATGAGAGACAAACATATTCATGCTTCTTGTTTTCCAAATTGGTAAAGTTCAACATATATATAGGCAGCTTTTAACAATTCTGGGTTTGGAGTTTTGGGAGTTTTTTACTAATTCAGATTATTCACACTTGAAACACTCAATAGAATAAGCTAAAATCACACATACAAATAAACCCCCATTGGTTTAAAATTAATAAGTATTGCTCTTGAAGGGGAATTTACTCTGCACAGCAGGGTATAACGAATGTAATTAGTTCTATTTCCAGGTACCAATGTCACAGCAATTGCATATATCAAAATCTAAATATTACTGGTACAGGAATATTTAGCCAAATGAGCAAAGTTTAGCAGAAATTGTAATAGAACACAAATCAAATAATTAAGGTGGTTTTTTTTTTACTATTGCTATGTTTATACTGTATTAAATATCAAATGCTCAGGACTGAACTAAATATTTAATCAGGTTATATTCTGAATGTGTTTCTGTTCTAATTTTGTCTGTAAGAGTATGCAAGTACATCACATAGATTAACTTGTCTCTGCACTTTCCATGTGTTTCAGTGATTGGAAAATACATTTTTTAACAAAGCTCTTTTCCAGACCAGTGTTTTATTTAATTTTTATTGCTGTTCTATATCTTTGTATGCTCTTTGCAGAAACAGATGGCTGCTACAGCTTTGTCAATGTAAAATCATTGCAATTTGTATAAAGTTCACATCAATCACTGACAAGTCTTAGGATAAGTAAGTTATATAGAACAGATTCTTGAATTGAAGTTAGTTCTTTACATTCATTAAGTAAAAACTGCAGTAGCAATGAACATGGTCAACTCTCCACTGGACAATGTCTCATTATCATTCAGAAATACCGGCTTTCCTTAGAGAGAGCGTGTGCAGGGATGCATTCATTCTCTCTCTCTCCCCCCTCTGGCTCACAGTGGAGAATCTTGTATTACATGACATTATGTCTGAGAACATTTAATTTACTGTAAATGATACAGGTCCAGGGAACTTCATTCAGGGTTGTACTGTATTAGGGTTCTGTAATGCATGTTGAACTGGCACTACAAACTGTTTCAGGACTTAAAATAATATTAGTTTTGTAAAAAAGACATTGTTTAAAGCAGCCCCAGTAGGAGTTCTGCTATTTGAAATATGGTCAAGTCCCCATGCAATGCCTAGAGATTAAAAATTTTGTACTCACTTATCCTTATAAAAACCTACCAAAACAAAATCTGAAATTAATCAGATTTTGGAGAAATACAGTGCTGACTTGGATCTCCGTAGCTCATAAAATTGAAGGTAAGTAGAGATTAAAGGAACAACTTAGTAAGAAACAATTCCTCCCCCTGATCTTGTAAACAGTAACCTGTCCAGAGACCATTCTTACTGTAATGCATGAGTAAGAAATCTGAAAACCTGGTATCTACCCTTTTCAAAGTCTTCTGTTTCCAATTTCCAGATGTTCGTGGGTGTCTTGCATATCTGCCATTGCATACTGCTTGGGGTAATTGATGGTCAGGTGATAAGCAGATTGTGGAGAGGAGCAGACATCCCCCTAGAATTCTAAAAATTCCACCAAACCGACCACTGAACAGTGCATTCCCTATTTTGCATCCAGACACAATCTCTGGGATGTCTTCATCCCTGGACTCGTGGTATGGGCAGCCCAAGAAACAGGGCCTAAGGTCAGAACTCCAGACATCCACAGGAGTACTCCTCCAAGTAGTAACAGCTGTTTCTTTAGCTTCTGCTCTGTATCCTCCATCTTCAGGCAATCCAAACCAAGACTAGAGATCACAAGGCTCAGAAGTCCTAGTCCATTTGATGTAGATACTAAAATCCTGGAAATCTTGAATTCTAGAGGCAAAGCTAGGACAGAATCAAAATCTTTACACTGTTCCTCCTACATCTTGGACTACACAGGTTTGCCAGGGTCCCATGGTCCAAAGCTCCAGTACATTTAAGTCTAAGTTGAGATTTTTCCAGTCTGGTAAATAGTTAGAGGTACTGGTTAAAATCCATCCTAGTACAAACAACAGAAATTCAACTAACTGTAGCGCCTGTGTCTGTGGGCCAAGCTCCTTTTTAGCAGTCACAGCAGCACTAAACTGCTTGCTTTTGCAGACATTGTTCTGCTCAATTCTTTGTCATACTGAACATAAGCAAATGTTAAAACAATGCTTTATAAAGCATGAAATACTCGTCCCCCTCCTGCTTTGTGTTGCCTGGTTCCATGTGCAGTGTTTGGGGGATAGGGAGGTAGTAAGGTAAACCAGTAGCTGAAGGGTGTGGCCACAGCTGGGCTCACCTTTCAGTAATTTTGGTTTTTTAAGAAAAGCATGTACTTTGCTTTCCATCAATCTGCTAAATCATTACAACAGTTCTGCTAGTTTTAGCATCTCACAGTTTGTTATTAAACTAAGTTTTAATACCACATTGATACATTTCTACTTAGAGCAAATGAAGCTGTCTGCTTTGTGGCCTGTTAAACATACTTTGTTTGAAGTCAAAGGTTACATGTTCAGAGCACCATGGTGCTGTAAGTGAATGGAGTTTAAGGAGCCTTTGATAGGATGCATAATACTTCAATACATGATCTTCTTCCAATACAGGTAAGTATTTTTTTTAATGCAGCATTTCTCAGCCTATTTTTGGTGCATAAAGTATGCAGGTGCCAGAAATGCAGAGAATAACTTGTATGGGCGGCTTAATGTGCTACACTGGGAAAACACAACTTCTTTGATAAAAAGCATCCCCCCATAACACCCCATGCACAAAAAGACGTTTGCAAAGCTTGCTAAAATTTCAGAAACCTATAGTTTTCTTAGTACAACACTTTCAAGTACACAGAAAAACAATTTGATGCAATGCATGTATTTAGGCTATTTAGGGTATGAAAACACTCAAGTTTGTACATCACTGCATTAGGCAAGTGTATAATTGCAACAGGGAGTCAAGCTTTGAGGCTCATTTAATTGGTTGCATATGAAAAGGAAGCATACTTTGGTTAAAAGCCAAGCTGTAAGGGAACGTGCATATTCATTTTCAGGATTTTACAGTGCAGTTGAGAAAGCAAAAGCACCTTTTCTGCGCAGCCTATGAAAATGTCAGCATTCTGCAGTGAAACAAAGTTTTAAACAGTTCTGCAGGTTAGAAAACACACCACCTTCCAATACCAATTATGGAGAAAACAGACATAAATTTAGGAAATCAGCTAGGTAACAAAGAGTCCTTTGAATTACTACTGGAACAAGCTTCTGGCTTGCACTAGGGTTTGAAAAAGATAGGGCAGTCTTTCTGTACTACTTAAAACCTTCAGTTTTAAGGCCTAGTTTCAGTTTCCAAGTGTTGACACTGATCTTGCTGTTCTGCTACTGCATAATGGACCGAAGATGGATGGACTTCAGTTGAACAGATTGTGCAATTAAGTAAGGATCCTCCTAATAGAAGACAAAATCCAGCAAGCCAGCCAACAAATAATGCTTCCCCAAAATCCCACCTGGGAACAATATCTGGTATATTCTCATCCCAAAATTCCTGGACTGTGGAATGGGCAACCCAAGAAACTGGGACAATAGCTGTAATCCCCGATATCCAGAAGAGCATTCCTCCAAACAGCAACAGCCGTTTCTTTTGTTCCTGTTGTCTTTCACCAATTTTCAAACAGTCCAACCCAAATCCCGAGAGCAAGAGGCCCAAAAACCCCGATCCATTGGAAAAAAACATCAAAATCCTAGAAAACCTGAGCTCTGGAGGCAAAGCTAGGAAAGAATCAAAGTCCTTGCACTGCATTCCCCCTTCTTCCTGGACAACACAAGCTTGCCAGAGTCCCATGGTCCAGATCTCCAGTTCATTCAGTTCCAAGTTAAGGTTCTTCCACTGGGGTAAGTAGGTAGTGAGACAGGATAGGACCCATCCCAACAGAGAGAAGAGTATGCCACTTAACTGCATCATTGGTCGATAGACCAAGGCCATTATAAGAGCAGAGTCCTAAGAGCTTGAGGAGGAAGGTCTCCCCAGCAGTTCTGTAACAACGGCTACCTTGAGTGATGGTGGAAGCTATGATGACTTTAATTCTCTGCTGCCCCAAATATAAGCCCTTGCTATTAACCCTTTGTAGGCTCTGAAACACTTTTTTGTTCTTCACAAATATAAAGTTTCACATAAAGGACGAAGGACTTCACTAAACCATGAGTTAGGCTTTCCGATAAGGATTTGATCTGTTACCTTCCAATTTGCTTGGTAAAATTATATCCCAATACCTGATGATTACAAGCCTGAGGATGAACAAAGAGGGCTCTATGACCCCTCACCCTAAAACACAACAGAAATCTTTGTGCTTCAATACGGATTAATTAGATTTTAAGTGGTGATAAAAAGTCAGCTCTGTGTGCAACAGGACTTCATTGTAATAGCTAAATTTGAGATTTCAGGGATGTAAATCAAGGCCTTGTAAAGAAAGGTAGACTGTTTGCCTATAATCTTTATTCTTAGGCTTCCTCAACATACATAATGGCTTATCTTCCACTGCCCTGTTTTATGTCCCCAGCACTGTAAAAGACGCTTTGTAAAAGATCCTTATGTTTCACATTTTCTACATTCATTTCTTTTAAAATGGGCTTTGTTTTGACTGATTCTTAAGGGGAAAAGGAGACGGGTATGGTGAAAGTACCATAGAAAATGAAATCCTAGACATCCCTCCACCATAATGAACCCAGGCAGATCATCAGCCAGCGTAAACTTTACCTGCCCCAGGACTTCAGCAACACCATGGTAGCAGCTTACACCAGATCAGAGTGTCCCCTTTCCTAGAGCCCGTGTCCCAGATGGCACAGAGTGTATACACTTAGTGTCTAACAACATTTGGCACTCAATGCTCCCAGGGCCAGGAATGCCTAGTACCTTTCTGATCAAAGCAAGATATCATTATGCCATTACCCCATTAGGAAACCCTGCTCTTTTCCTGCTCTCATGTCAGCTACACTTGTGCTTATCTACAGGGTCAGAAAGGAGAACATTAGTCTGCTATTCCCCTCCAAAGATGTAACAGCACAGCCTGTATGGGAGGGAGCTGAGCAGTGTGAATACATACAGCCATATACAACCCAGAGATGCTTTTCAGTCTTTCTTGACTTAATTTCCTAGGTGTGATGATGTACTCATCTGCATATTTTAATTCTCCATTGCTCAAAATGGGCTATCAGGTCATGGAAAAACATAACGCTGCTTTTGAAGGTTTTCAAAATCCTGAAGGGTATCATTAAGAACTTTCACTGTGAGATGATCTCCCTCATTTCTGTTTCGAGTCTTCATTTCTAACCCTTGTGTTCTTCCTGTCACAAGCTGTGAAGAGCCAACACAAGGAAAGATGATCTATTTCCCTTTTGCTTGTGTACCAACTCAGTCCAACGGCTTACACCTGGTCAAAAAATTACCACACACAGAGCAGGACTCACCAAGGATATTACCAACAACTTTGGGAACAAATTGATGCAAGCAAGGCTCTAACTTTGGCCATCCACTAGGCAAAAGAAGAAGAAAAAAGACCGACCCTGCACTCATTCAAACTCCAGATTGTATTTTCAGATTTGGCAGTGTTGTTTCTCTCCCCTTTCTCTGTTCAGAGCAAAAATGCTAGTTCTGGAAATCATCTCGACATTCAATGAGAAACTCCATAATGCCATTTGAATAATTCTTCAGATAAAAACAACTACACTTCAGGAGTGCTTCTGCTCATTCAGGGGCTATGCACTTATTTGACTTTAAAACCATGGTTACTGCCAGACTGTTGCTGGAAGCCTGTTGCGCTTCTCTCTTCTGTGAACATTTAACATTTTCTTCTCTGCTCTTAATTCCAACAGTCAATACAGTGTGAGAGAGCAAGATCAGGCATGTGAAGTCCATTCATTCTGCCAATGTTGACCACAGCTGGAGCAGTATGCCAGCCTTTAAATTTTAGCAATCAGAAGCATTCAGACTGCTGCATCAGTAACATCTGCCAATTAAGTTCTGCAACTTACTATTAACCATGCACTAACTTAGAGCAAGCAAAGCCTCCTTATACTATCCTGTGAGAGATTATAAAAGAATCCTTGTTCTTCCAGTGGAAAAAAAAAATAGGTAAGACTTGCCTTGTCGCCAGGCTAGTAACAAGGTCTGAAATGCCTTTACTTGGAATTTACTAATCTTATGAAAATCTCAGCAAATCCATAAACAACAAAAGGTCTTCCAGCTGAACCGAGATATGCAAGTTTTCGGACTAGTAACTGCCTTAGTCCTATCTCCCCTGTCCTTTTTTCACACTTTTCCTCCCCACCGTTATTTATTTCTTTCTCTCACATCTAAAAATGTCTCATTCCCAGAATAATATTATTTTGGTAGACCTGTGCCTACACGGAAGGTAACATGTCAGAGTTACTGCAAAGCCTTAGGGCTAGAACTGGGCTCCCACCAGTTTCTCTGCTACTGCTCAGGGTGATTTGAAACATAAACCCATGGTGCGCTATTATATTACGATAACAAAAAACATCTGCACAGCCTGAAACAACAGATCATCTCAAGGGGTTTCAGTGGAGATGGCCACTGTCCCCAAGCCAATGTGGCTGGGAAGCTGCCTGCCAGTAACCTCCCCAGCCAGTGCGATGACCACTGGGCACAAGTGAGCTGCTCCAGGACAACTCTGCCCCTTCTCCTTCCTCTGCTCCCCTGGCCAGCCTCTGCAGCAAGGACTGTGCTTGTCTAACATGAGCTTGTCAAGAAGGAAAGGAAGAGTGGATACAGATGTCACTGACCAGTGTGCTTTCAGGTAAGGAAGGTGAGGATTAATTTAGAGGGGGTTTTGACCATTTTTTTTCCTTTTTTTTTTTTTTTCTCTAGACTTTAAAGACTAATGTATGTAACATTCAGGGATACCATCCTACAGAGGCTTAAGCAGCTAAAATAATGTCAGTATCTGAGGATGAGGAACTGAGCTGCAGAGAAGAGAGACTTCTGGTCAATTTGTGAGTGCCTGCCTCATGCAGGAGCCAGCAGAGTCTCTCCAGAGCATCACTCCCGCCAAAGCCAGGCACTTGCCACAGCCACAGATTGGTACATCTGCCATTTGCTGCTGTTGACATTTGAATGTTTCAGCAGCCAGCTCTGCGAGACATGGAGCTTTCACACCTCTTATTACAGACAATGCCCACAAAGAATGATTCACTCTTATGATTGCTTTGAGTACAAGTGTAGTGAAGACAGGGTAGAGTGTCTTTGCGTTAGAATCAGGGGGAAGGCCAACAGGGCAGATGATGCAGTAGGAGTCTACTATAGGCCACCCACCCAGGACAGAGAGGTGGATGAAATATTCTATAGATACTTAGGAGAAATCTCACGATCGCTTGCCCTTGTTCTTGTGGGAGACTTTAACTTCCCAGACATCTGCTGGAAATACAACACAGCAGAGCGGGACCAGTCTCGGAGATTCCTGGAATGTGTGGGATACAACTTCCTGATGCAACTGGTGAGATAACCAACCAGAGAAGGTGCCCTGCTGGACCTCCTCTTTGTGAACAGAGAAGGACTGGTGGATGATGTGGCGGTCGGAGGATGACTAGGGCACAGTGATCATGAAATAATAGAGTTCTCTATTCTTAGAGAGGTCAGGAGAGGGGGAAGCAGAACTGACATCCTGGACTTCCAAAGGGCTGACTTTGTCTTGTTTAGGCACCTGCTTGAAAGGATCCCTTGGGAGACGATCCTGAAGGGTATAGGGGTCCAGGAAGGCTGGGCACTCTTTAAGAAGGAAGTGTTAATGGCTCAGGAGCAGGCAGTCCCCAGGTGCTGTAAGAGAAGCCGGCGACAGAGAAGACCACCCTGGCTGAACAGGGAGCTTTGGCTGGAACTCAGTGAGAAAAGGAAAGTTTACAGCCTTTGGAAGAAGGGGCTAGTCACTCACAGTGATTACAAAGATGCTGTGAGGCTATGCAGGGTGGAAATCAGGAGGTCTAAAGGCCAGCTGGAAATTATTCTGGCTTCAGCAATCAAGGACAAAAAGAAATGTTTCCAGAAGTATGTCAGTAGCAAAAGAAAGACCAGGGAGAGTATCCATCCCCTGCTGGATGCAGGAGGAAATATGGTAACAAGTGGTGAGGAGAAGGCTGAGGTCCTTAATGCCTTCTTTGCCTCAGTCTTTAATAACAAGACTAGTTGTATTGAGGGAATCCAGCCTCCTCAGCCAGAAGACAGAGACTGGGAGAATGACCCCCCCGCATTCCAGGAGGAGACAGTCAGTGACCTACTGCATCACATAGACACACACAAGTCTATGGGACTGGATGGGATACACCTGAGGGTGCTGAAGGAGCTGGCTGGGGTGCTCGCCGAGCCGCTTTCCATCATTTACCAGCAGTCCTGGCTGACCGGGGAGGTCCCAACAGATTGGAAACTGGCCAATGTGATGCCCATATATAAGAAGGGTCAGAAGGATGTTCCAGGAAATTACAGGCCTGTCAGCTTGACTTCGGTGCCCGGGAAGCTGATGGAGCAGTTCATCCTGAGTACCATCACACAACACATGTGGGACAACCGGATGATCAGGCCCAGTCAGCATGGGTTTATGAAAGGCAGGTCCTGCTTGACAAACCTGATCTCCTTCTACGACAGGGCGACCTGCTTATTGGATGAGGGAAAGGCTGTGGATGTAGTTTACCTTGACTTCAGCAAGGCCTTTGACACCGTTTCCCACAGCATTCTCCTGGCAAAACTGGCTGCTCATGGCTTGGATGATCACACGCTTTGCTGGGTAAAAAGCTGGCTGGATGGCCGGGCCCAGAGAGTTGTGGTGAATGGAGTTAAATCCACTTGGTGGCCGGTCACGAGTGGTGTCCCCCAGGGCTTGGTTTTGGGGCCACTCCTGTTTAACATCTTTATTGATGATCTGGACGAGGGGATTGAGTGCACCCTCAGTAAGTTTGCAGACGACACCAAGTTGGGTGGGAGTGTTGATCTGCTCGAGGGTAGGGAGGCTCTGCAGAGAGATCTGGACAGGCTGGAGCAATGGGCTAAGGCCAACTGTATGAGCTTCAATAAGGCCAAATGCCGGGTGCTGCAATTCGGCCACAACAACCCCCAGCAGCGCTACAGGCTTGGGGAGGAGTGGCTGGAGAGCTGCCAGTCAGAGAGGGACCTGGGGGTGTTGATTGACAGCCAGCTGAACATGAGCCAGCAGTGTGCCCAGGTGGCCAAGAAGGCCAATGGCATCCTGGCTTGTATCAGAAATAGCATGGCCAGCAGGGACAGGGAAGGGATCTTACCCCTGTACTCGGCACTGGTGAGGCCGCACCTCGATTCCTGTGTTCAGTTTTGGGCCCCTCACTACAAAAAGGACATTGAATGACTCGAGCGTGTCCAGAGAAGGGCAACAAAGCTGATGAAGGGTCTGGAGCACATGTCGTACGAGGAGCGGCTGAGGGAACTGGGGTTGTTTAGTCTGGAGAAGAGGAGGCTGAGGGGAGACCTCTTCGCCCTCTACAACTACCTGAAAGGAGGTTGCAGAGAGCTGGGGATGAGTCTCTTTAACCAAGTAATGAGCGATAGGACAAGAGGGAATGGCCTCAAGTTGCGCCAGGGAAGGTTTAGACTGGATATTAGGAAGTATTTCTTTACAGAATGGGTTGTTAGGTGTTGGAATGGGCTGCCCAGGGAGGTGGTGGAGTCCCCATCCCTGGAGGTGTTCAAGAGGCGTGTTGACATGGCGCTTAGGGATATGGTGTAGGTGGGAACTGTCAGTGCTAGGTTAACTGTTAGACTAGATGATCTTCAAGGTCCTTTCCAACCTAGATGATTCTGTGAATATAGCACAGGTCATGACCAAGTTCCTACACTTTCAGTGATATTGTTTGAAGCGTTGGAGATCACATCATTCATTCAAACTAACTCCAAGCATCATTTTGCAAACTGATTTTACTAGACTACAGCAGAACAGGGGTGGTGAGCATACATATCATTTTATGCAGGTAAGCACATCATATTTTTACTCCCCATAAAACCATTTCAGGCTGAACACAAGGATTCTGAATCTTATTGCAAGTAATACATATTTTCCTTAAAAGCTTTAGCACTACACTAACTCTTCTGGGGACCTCCATGGCCAGAGATAGATACACTAACACTCTAGCCCCTGCAAAGAGTACTAGGGAATTGTTGTCTTTACACAGCTCTGCAGCCCACACAGTTATCCTAATGCTTTATGTTCAGCATAAGTGGAAAGAAATATCAGGTGCAGCACTTTGGGAGCTGATTAGGCAATTTAATCCCACAAAAAGCAGTCAGTGTATTATAACAGACTGACTCTTTCCTATACTTTCAGTTCTTTCATAAGGCATAAGCATGTTCATGTTGTGGGCTTGTTTATTCTCCTCCAGTGGTCCAAAAGTGTGCTCATCTGTGAAGTACAATTGTCTCCAATAACGTTCCCCAGACACCACCATCATTTTTGCTAAACTGAAGATAGTCACGGTGTTCCCTAAATATTTTTTGTTGCTCATTTAAATATCTAGTATTTTCATGAATCATTCACACGGATCTCTTGTCTTTAGATTCCCATCTTATAGATACATATGCAAAAGATGGAAATAAGAGCCAGTGTAGAGATTTTCTATAACTGAATGTTAGTTACAGCCAGTAAAACATATATGCTGTCAGAAGTTGGCAAGGGAGTGTTTTCAGCATCTTACTACAAGTGAGTTAATTCATTCAGCTTGGCAGTCTTCTGCTTTCCACCTTATTGCTTGAACTGGAAGTTGTGGCAGTTAGCATTTTCTTACCCAACTAAGAACTCATTTCTTTGTGATGCTGGATCATCTTTTGGTTTTGCATATCTAATGTGCCCTTCAGCGAAACCAAAAGATACCTCAAGGAAAGAACACAACCCATACTGCTATCCATACTGACTTACTCTAGTCTGCATTTAAGTGAACTTTGACAAAAATAATTATTTGTATTGGTAGACTGTAAAGTTTCAGGGTGCTTCAGAGAGAATCACAGTAGAGAGAGGTTCACTTCTCCCTCAATAATTAATTATCTGTGTGTCTCCAACCACTGAGAGTCAAAAGCTTTGCAACAGAGTGATAGCAGGTACATTCTAGCCTGCTAATGAAGTGGGCTGATTTGAATTTTATTTATTACTAAAGTTATTATGGTTCTTCTGTTTGATTTCTTCCTTGTTTCCCCCATTGAAACAACAGTGCCAAGTTAGACGCAGCCTCATATAGAACTGAAAGGGTAGATGTAGTGCTCACGTAAGAAGTCCAGCGAATCAAACTGAACCAACATCCACAAATACTCCATACTCCAGTGTATGAGTGGCACTGGTTGTCATATACCTGCTTGAACCCTAGTGTGATCCACAGCAGCGATCCTTAATTATGGACATTTTGAGGCCGTTGCGAAAGCAGGGAAGAGAGGCAGCATGGAGAGGGGTAGGCCAGTGATGAAGATAATGACAATTTCCATTTTGGAAGGGGAAAAAAAGAGAGTAATTTTTAAACACACACACAGTTAGCTCATGGTGTCATTACACCTTCATAAAACATCTAACTCAATATTTAGAGGTGATGATTTACAAGACTACATTATTTGTTTCTGTATTACATCTGAAGATAGTGCCCCTCGGTGAATGCTAGGACGCTGCTAGAGCAAAGAAATCACAAACCAAACAGCTGAATATTCTGTGGAGAAGTTACAGCAGAAGGGTACAGTCCAGCAGAGACAAAGCAAATCGTCATGAAGGCCACATCACCTCTTCTTATCCATCCTCCTTGATGCAGACAGAGAATACACACCAGCAGTACAGTCACTGCTGATGATTTTACACTGCTGATGCACCAGGGCCAGCATGCAGAGAGCAAGGCAAAGCTGGGGTGAGGGCAGCAGTGGAAGGCAAGGACTCAGTGAGCACATGAGCATCTCAGCACCTTCAGAAGAGCCAGGAAGTAGTTGCCGAACCTTCTCACATGGGAAAAAGGCAGAGGTATCGCTGGCCCTCTGAACAGGACCACAGGTGGGCATATTCCCACCTTTTCAGTATTGCAAGGACTACCCACTCCTGCATACTTTCCCCTCTTCAAACACTGGATGCAATTCATTAAGCAACTTTAACAAGAGCCTATTATGTATGCAAAAGAAACGTACTTCTGGGAGCGAAAGACCTTGCTAACAGTTTCACTTCTGTAATATTAATCAAAAGCTTGATGTCATGTAGGATTAATGGTACTTGGACAAGATCTAGAAGGGAAAGGCACTGAAAGAGTTAAGCACAGCAAGGTGAAACTGCCTATTTCTGCTTTAGGGACTCATTCAAAAGACTGAAATGAGAGAGGGTAGATTTGCCATCATTATACTGGAAGAATAAAGAATGCTTTAAGGCTCAGTACTTCAACCTTTGCAGAAACTTTTCCATCACCATCCCAATCCAGACTTCAAAGTGAGGGTTGACTGGGTTAGAAAATTAGCCTTATTCTTCAGGGAACTATTTTTGATGTACTGTCAATACAGGAGATTACTGTAAGTACGAAAACTCATGTCACTTGAACAGTGATTGGAATGTGATTTCCTTGAATGATGAAAGTCTAAGAAATTAATTTGAGCTGTAAAATGTGTAGGCTTCTTTATCATTATCCATCCCTTATTATGAGATTCTGATTTAATAGAGCGTTACACATATATTTCTATAATGGTCTTCATTTAATGCCTGCAAACAATTATAATAAGCTTTCTCTCATTCCTTAAGATGTGTTTCTTATTATCAGTAAACTTATGAGAAATTATTTGTAGTACCTAGTTGAACCTACATGGGGATTGTTATTGCATGACAACAGGGATTACAAAGATAATATGGACTTGTAACCATAAATTAGAAGACTGCACATACCTTTTAACATCAAGCTAGCCTGAGTGTGAAATGAGCCGTGAGAATTTCTGACAAGTGAAGGAAGTGTGAGGCACCTATGGCGTTTTGCTCATCTGCCATAATTGAGATCTGGGGAAAGGGAGAAAAGAAGCTAAACAAATTTATGGTAGTTTTTTGAAATATGATTGTTCTTCAGATTCTAGTGGGTTAAACTGTTTTAGTGTTTTACCTTTTAAGGTGCAGGGAGCTAGGAGATGCAGAAAGGGAAGGTCTTTCCTAGCAAGCAACTGTTCTCTCTAACATTGCAGATCTTTTGGGCTTCCCTCCCAGGATTTAAATCTCCACCCCACAACCGAAATCTAAGCAAGCTTATAGTTTAAAGAGCTCATGACATCCTGGCATTAACAAATTAAACCATTAACATTTGTCAGTATTAGGTAAAACTTAAACTTACTGTAGTCTTCTGTAATATTCATCCCCACCCCTTCTCTCTACTTCCTCTCACCTTCCCTACTTTACATCAAAAAAGTTAAAAAGCATCAATCTATTCAGGTTCCTTCAGGAGGGAGTCAAGTAGAGATGCCTATGGCTACTCCTGAGGAAGGGACAGGTGTCAGGAGGGAAGGAGGAACAGCAGTTTCCTCCCTTCACTTTCCCCTGGCCCTCCCACTGATTGTGACCACCCAGCAGCATCCTCAGATGTCAAATACTGCCTGCAGAGGTGAAAAGGATGATGCACAGAATCCACCAACACATCTAATGCATGATGTATTGCAAAATGCTGTACAGCTGAGACAAGTGAGACTGCAGGAGTTCTGATTAATTCTGCATCAGTAGATTGAGATAATGCCTGCCCATGTTCAGTATCAACCCAGAGAGAGATATCTGCTGAAGACTTCTAATATCATGCCTCTGCAACACTTATGTGATAGTTATTTCTGTTTTATCAAATTGATGATGACTGCATATTGGAAAGGTACTAAGTATCTTCTGCAAAGCATCACACACTTTCTAAACACACTTGGATAGAGGTGAGGGCTACCTTTGTACCGTGGATTCAAACATTTAAACAGAGAATGCTTCATCCTAAATGAAAGGTAGCAAAACAGCTTAGGCTCTGACTGCATGAAAACAATAATTAGTTAATTACAATTGGTATTTCCCAATATAAAGATAACCTGTGTTCACTTGAGCAGACATCTGCTTTGAATTCTTTGGTCAGTCACAAGACTTTTTCTTTTACATAGTACCTAGAAAGAGATACTGGGAAAGTGACTGTTCTGCAATATACTCAAGTCTTTTTATTATTTTGTAGAAAGCTCATGTAGACAAAAGGTAGTGACTGCATGAGTTAAAAGGAATGTATAATGACAATGCAGACATACATGATACTGAGCTTGGTATTCATTTGCAAAGCTACAGTCACTGATACAAGAATGGCAGTACTAGGCCAGGCCAACCCAAAAGTTCATTTAGCCCAGCAGGAAAAGAATATAACAACATGATAAGGATAGATTGATATTGTCTCCATCCTACAGTGTACAGATCCCTGAGCCTGACCTTTAAGTCTACATCATCATGTTTAGTAGCCTTTGATGGACCCTTCCCCTATGAATTTGCCCCTAAAGCACACACTTGCTGCATTCAAAGCAGCTTACAACGATGACCTCCACAGTTTAATTTTACCTTGCATCATTTTATTCCCTGTAATTATAAACTCAATCCTAGATCGTTTTATCTACTAGTCCCTAGTTCATATGTGATGTTCAGTATTCTTCCTAATTCACCACCTCAAAGCTATTCTTTTTGGTATATACCTCTTTAACATCCTTATGCAGAGGTCCTTCCCGTGCTAGAAGATCCTAGCTTATTATATATACAGTTATCTCTAAACAGATGAAAGAGTGGTGATCGCTCTTGTGCTGATCCTACCTTCCCACTGTCAGGGTTCAATACAGTGTGCACACTATCATTCCATAGGAGAATTAATGTGGGAAAATAAACCTCTTCTTTCACATCACTACCATCATGACTGTCAAGAGTTATACTCCTGTTTGCCATACACTTTAAGACCAAAAAAAAATTTTGTTAAAATCTTTCCCAAAGTTGGAAATATTGTGAACAGCACCATCTTGTTGGTATATTGGTATCTGCATTTTGCCATTTTGGAAAAATAAGAACTCTAGCCCAAGAAATAAAAAAGAAAAAAACGAATTCTCTAAACAGTAGTCTGCTTGAAATATAGTATCTTCCACTGTAAGATATGATCTAAAAATGGGTATTTTTTTTTTTTAAATAGGAAGGATACGCTCCCAAGTGGATGTACAAATGAGTTTCGTATAATATTCTGCCAGATGCACAGATGGCGTGAGATTAGGAAAGTGCTCCTGGCACCAAGTGCATGATGATTTTCATAAAGTATAGGTTCAGTGGTTGGGAGTAATGCATCTGTATTCATGTGAAAACCCTTTATGCTACATCATATTATCATGCTTTCTCTTTACCTAATTATCACTTCTCTGCAGGACAACGATCACAGAATTTGCTGCTATTGGGGTAGAGGGAAAAATAGGGTATTATATCCCTCTTCTTTATCTGACCCGTATGTGCAGTTGCACAAATCACAACCCACAGGTACACCATTGACAGCAGGGTGCAGAAATAGTTTTAACCTGGGGAGTTTCCCCACAAAGGTGGAATAAAATTAATGTAGTTTCCATACAAATTGAAAGAAGCATTAAAAGTCATTTTTGTCCATCTTTTTCTTACAAGACAAGATAAAGCAAACCTAGGCTAATAGACAGTTACTTAGCTTTTCTTTAAAAATCTCTGCTGACAGAAAAAACACAGCATTCTTAAGCAACCTATTCTAATGAAGCACTAGAATACAGATCATATTTCTTAATACCATGTTCTTGTTCTCCCTTTCTTCCTCCGTTCTTAAGCAATAGCACCTAGTGGTTAATGTCAGAGATGGGCATTGTCTGCTCTTTTACAAACAAGATTCCTCTTGTTACAATCTCTAAAAGGAAGTAGCTTGTTGGTGTTGTTGACACCATCATTAAATCACATTCAGTTTATGATTTGCTATAATTTTGAATTCTGGTATGATGTTCACATTCCTTGCAGCACGCACACACACACGTTCTGTCTTCTGATGATGCTGAGAAAACAAGGACCTTTCCCAGCTCCTAGCACATGTACAGAAGATGGGGGTTGACAGGCATTCCCCTTCCTCTACTCCCTGCTAGATGTGATGGAGAACACGCAGGTATCCCTCTATGTAGCCCTGACAGAAAAGCCTTTGTCTCTCACCTCTGCAAATGGTTTGCTTTCAGAAATGTTTGATCACTGAGCTCCCTGCTGAGCCCTTATTACATCCCCACAGATCCAAGAGAGAGGGGGCCCTTTTCAGATTCCTGAATCAGAATCAAACTACGTCCAAATTGTGAAAGGCTGGAAGTGGAGTGGCTTGAGGAAAGGGAAGGGAAAGAATATAGCTTGGGAACATCTTGTTAAAAGATCTGGAGCTCAGTTCCTAAATACTGTGCTCACATGAGGCATAGTGTGTATCAGAGAAAAGGCAAGTCAGTATGTAGCTTTGGCACTTTCTCCCTCTTAATTACAGAACAGTCACATCTCTTGGATTATTTTCTAGGGCTCAGAAAACATTAGAGTGCTCAAATCATCTCACAGCTACCACACAGAACATTTACCTTTCTTGTCATCAGACCACATCCTGCAAAACATCGCAAATAAACTGATTTCTCAGACTTGTACAGGAAAACATAGTTCTACCTCTAGTTGATCTGGGGTAGCCCAAGCTGCAAAGCCAGCAATCCTCACGGGGCTGAGGAGACCAGCTGCGATTAAACCAGTTGGAGGAGGGAACAGTTTTTGTCAGCATACAGCAATAGTGCTGCATCACTGCCCTGAACTCCCAACGCAACAAGGAATCTTCTGACCCACTGTTGACTACAGAGCCATGTTATTTGTGCAAGACCAGGAGAAGCGGGCCAGGCAGAAGTCTGGGAGCTCTCATGGTAGAAAGATAACAAAAATCCTGGCTCCTTTATCTTTTGTGTGATTTAGCTTTCTGTATCAGAGAACAGCAGGAGTGAAAAATACACTGCTAGAGCCTAGTAAGTGACCTAAACAACCAATAACAGATGAAAAGATCTTGGAGTGTGATGGAAGGAAGATACTCAAGTTTCAGTAGAAGGATCTACAGTGTCAAGTACTGCAGCACAGCCTGGGACTGCTACAATCCCCAATGCCAGTTGGAATAGGAATTAAGGGCAGAAATGATTGACTCTTGCAAATGAAACAGGAGCTACAGATGCATAATTTGGGAGTTTCCAACAGCTCAGGGAAGAAGCAGTAGCTGATAGAAAGATGAGAGCTGCCCAAGAGCTGCCTACTAACATTTCAGCAGTAAAGGCAAGAAAGATTTAGTCAGCTGGGCAAACTGGGACAAGAAGCTTTCTTTGAGAGTGTGCCTCACAGAAATGCTGCAAACTAAAGCATAAAAAGATCTTTGAAATGTTACGTATATTAAATATCAGAAAATTAATATAGAAAACTTGAGACTCTGCACTGCCATGAGCATCTCAGATAAAAACCTAATTTATACAGACATATCTAAGGCCCTGAAGGCAAAAAATAAAGAATTTAGATCATAAAGCAAAGAGACCCCATTATGAGAATTAGGTATGAGAAGCAGTCAAGGAAGTGGGCTTGTTGCTGGATTCAAAAGGCAGTTTGTATCCAAATACATCTTGAACTGTCTTTGACTACCTTGCTTCACTTTGTTTTTAAATGGGTGGGGGAGTTGGGGAATCAGTTATTTATGAGAGCTCAAGGGGTTTCAACTGAAAACATACTGACAGCCCCAAACAATAAGAAAAGTCTTCTGTTGCCCAGACACACACAGATCATGTCAAATCCAAGAAAGTGTATTAAGAGCACAGATTACAGCCATACACAAAAGCATGCTTAGCCAGTATCCTACTTCTGTCAGGGGCTGGTAGTAGATGCTAGGGAAGAGCAGAACAGGGCAAGCAGATAGTCCTACTTCCTCGACATCTTTTCCAGCTTTCACCTAAATGCAGGTTAGGGGCTTCCTAAGTCTAGAGGTGCTGTCTTTGCCTTCAATAGACCTACACTATCTTCCATCATTTTGTCCAAGTACTTATTGACATCATGTTCAGCTACAAAAAAACTTCTCATCTCAGGCCAAGCCTACAGAAAACTCTTGCCAGTGAAACAGTGTTAGCTGGTGGTGAAAGTCAGTCCCTTCTCCCCCCTTTTTTAAAATCAGCACCTAAATAATTTGTTTCTGCTTATACAGTTTATTCCTTTTTGAGAGAGTAAATTATATTAGACAACAAGACATAATAGAAAGGTTTTCTAGTTTAGATATCCTAGCAAGCCTATTCTAGCCTTTAGAAAAATAGCCAGATGACAGAAATATATATTTAATAGTGCCCACAGAAATTAAACATGTGAATATAAACATGCATATTCCTTTTGGAATTTCATTTATTTAAACAAAAAAAGATGCCAAGCTGTTCCAAATTTCATTTTCTGTGAATCAAAGCTTATGCTTTACTTTCAGAAATTGAATGCTGTTCCCAGTAGCCTCATCTCATCTATCCTTAAAGCATAATACTTACACTACAAACTATTTCTTAGGGTTCTGGAATAACTGAACAGTGCTTTATGCCTTCTCTTTGTTTTGTTACGTGCAAACTAAACACTAATCCCCTCCAGGCAGAAAACAGACTTACTGGTTCTATGGAAGTGACAAGAACCTCAAAGGTAGCATAAAGTTATTGCACAACAGTAATCAGAACCATAAAATCAGTTTTAATGCATTGAAATAAGCAGACAAAACCCAAAAAGCATTAGTAAGTAGAGCCTACATGAGTGGCCATAAGAAGACCTGAGCTCAAGTCTTGATCTCTAACAAACTGGAGATATATTTCATAATATAGTCTGGATTCATGGCTCTCTAGCCCAAGAAAAGCAGTATATAACATGCAGAACAAGGAAGACGACCAAGGGCTGGAAGTCAGGCTTCAGTCTTTTTCTCAACTCTGATAATGGACTTACTTTTAAGAAGCAATTTAACTACATTTTCTGTAAGTACTTTGTTTTTCTTCACCTACAAAATGGGATTCAGAGCAGAAAAAAAAACTATTGCATATCTAAGGTGGCCAGAAAGAACAAAACAGATACTGCATAAGATATCTGTACAAGAAGCAATCTAATTTTGCATATTTATAAGGCAAATCATTTCACTTTCAAAAGAAAAAAAGGCTATATTGGATGAACATTTTCGTGCACAGCACATTTAGCAGTAAGTCTAGCAGTGTCAGTATTCTGATGAAGAAAGTGGTCCTGAGGGTTGATACATCTTATGACTATAGGAGAATTGATAGTAGGAGAGAATTCTTTGATGTTTTATTTAAAAGTTTTGCTCAATAATTCAATAGAGATCCATTATAAATCAGGAAAGCATAAGAACATGCCACGAGTACAATCCAATAATGAATAAAAAACAAACCAACACAAGGATAGCAAGTATCTGTAATTTAGGAAGCACATAATTCGCTATTTAAGCCTACCGAATTAAGTTACCTGGGGGATAAACCCATACAGAGTCTTAGATCTGAACAGTGACCCTACTGTAACTCCCTCATCCTGTGACACTGAATAGATGAAAATTACACAGCAGCTCCAATGTTTTTATTAACAGACTTGCAATGGTCTCGTTTTTTGATCACCTATTGACACCAGATTTGTTCAGGATTCCAGGTGAGGCAAACATAAAAAGGAAAAGTAAGATGTATGTGTTTTGTTCCTTATACCTTTCCTTCTCATCCCCGAGCACATACTGTCAGGACAGTTAGATAGTGCAATGCCTATTAATTAATCAAAACTCTGTTGCACACAAATCCCAAGAACAGGATGCAACAGGATTCACCCCTAAAAGAGGATCTGCCTTTACTTCATAGAAAGATACATTGACTTAGTGCTGCCAAGTGTCAAAAAAGAACATGTGGCACAACAGGATTGGATTTCTAGAATTTCTGGTGGACACACCTTCATGGACACCTCATTTCCCCTCCAAGCTGCCTGTATTTAGTCTCACATACAGAAGACTAAAAATACTAATTTCTTACATTCCCACGTATCTTGACATTCTGCATTTTCTAGCAGGAACTACAAAATTATTTTACATAACCTCACAAGGAATTTGCTAGCAGCAAGGAAACTAAACCAAATTAGGAAATGCATTTCCACAGTGAGTCTTCCATCAAAACACAGCAAATATGGAAATTTCCAACAACTCAGCATGTTGCTACATTGCCATTTGCCCATAAATTCCAATAACACATAGCTCTGGGATCCTATTAGCATCCTAGAGAGTAAATAACAAGTGAGCTATAAATCTCAAGCCCTATAATCACAGTCAGGGCTACCTATCCCCAATCTTTGAATCCAAAAATATTTTTTTAAATTGCATTAGCTACTTTTATTTTATTTGGTGCCAAAATAAGCAATTCTGAACTGAATGACACCTTGTATCAACTTCAGCTGTAACCCTGTCGTCTGTCACCTTCTCTCTAAACAAGATATCCAGATAGGGGAAAAAAAAAATAAAAATCTTGACTTCAGGATCTATTACAGCAGCAACATTACAACTAGATACAGAAGGCTAAGAAGCACTTTGTGCTTCCTTCCTTTCCAGGAAGTAATATTTCTACCTCTCGCTATTCTTGTATCACACACACACACCCCCGCCTCTATTCCAGACAGTCCTGATTGTCCCTTTAGAATACATCATAATTTGTCCTAGATGCTCCCCTGTAGGTATTGATTAAAATAATAATAATAGCCATCTTTCTTCCTGACCCAGGTACCACTGAGGCACCCAAGGTCAATATCAACACAAGCCAGAACTTAGCAGGACTTGACAGCGGTAACATTCGCAAGGAAACAAGATCTTGCTTTAATCAATCTCCTGCTGCTTTATATTCCTAATCTGAAGGCAAATGCCACTAGGTTGATATGCCTTTAGGTAAAGAATAGCTGCCTTCATTTTATTATCCTAACAGGACAGTGGAAAAAAAAAAAAAATCAATTAAAAAAAAAATCCATGTCTCTAAAAGATTACTTAGGAACAAGCTCTGAGAATTATATAAACCTTCCTTACACTACGATGCCAGGCATAACTGGAAAGCCAGAAGAAATGGCAAACATAAGCCTGAAGAACTAAATGCAAGCAAAGCAGAACTAAACCATCTCCTCTTAAGCCTCTATTCTATTTCTCTTTCTCAGTTTTGGAAAGCTGTAGCAGAACTCTGTTCCTTTACAGACATCCCATAAGTATTCAAATAGAAAACTTCTCAGATTGTGTAAGAAGTCTTAATCCCAAGATATGGTCTTACATATATGGCAATGGAAATTAGAATTTGCTATACTTGACATTATTTAAATTCTTAAAAGTCAGATCTGGCAGTCATCAGAGTCATGTTAGGAGTGATACAGAGAAATGATTACTTGCTTTGCAACTTATTTACTTATAGCAAGCTGCTACTTATTTACTTATAGCAACTTACAGTATTTTTGAATATTGCTAATATTGATTAATAAGCCTACTTGCCCATACTGTTCTGTGGAATTTTACCAAGGACTACTGTGTTCATCAAAACAAAGCAGTTTTCTGTGGAAACCCACCAAGAACTACAATGTTCAGCAAAAATGAGAAACATGTCCTTGGAAAGCAGATGTGCTCTAACTAGTCTTTGTAATGAATAGATAGCCATATATGGATGGTAGAAGTGGATACACTGGTACTTTTAGATAAGATAGAATGAGTAAACCGGTTGAAACCACTCTTGTTGTTCAAGAAAGTAGCTAAGAGAATCTGTGCGTGCTCCGAGGAAAAGTACAAGGTGAGAAAGACTACGAGCCTTCCTCCCAAAGACCCCTGAAGACGCCCCCCAGGAGGCAATGCGCAGGTGCAAAGAGAACATAAACTGCTGACACCAGCCTTTTGAACTAACCCAGCCTTATTCATGCACATGTATGTTTGTGTTATGTAATCCAATGAATATGTATATCCACACTCTATAAGTTTTGGGTAAAGTGTGCTGGGGGTGTGTAAGCTTTGTGGAGAAATCCCCTTGCACCCCAGCACCGGAGTAAACATACCTGCTTTATAACTCTGAGTTGTAGAATCTTTTTCCGCAAATCAGGAGCTCAGCTCTAAAATGGTGTGTTGTGAAGGGCTGTGGTAGCATTTTTAAGCTTATTTTATCTGTAGAATAAGAACATCGTTGTGCTGCTATTGTCTCTAGGTATTCACTTTCAAGAAGGCTAGAATCATTTACTGTACCATAAACTAGCCCTGACTTGCCAGATTTACCTTTAAGTAAGGCTTGTTCTTTTAAACAAATCACATAAAAAGTTACTCACATACACAATGTTTTCTGTTGCTATGTATACTAATATCCTTTAATAAGAACACAATTTTTAAACAAGCAAAATGTAAAAGTGTACTTGTGCAAAACCATGATCAAATAGTACTGAAGTGATGAGTAACAGTTCTGGACAGTTTCCCCACAAATAAGTTTCCTCCCCACTTAAATGAGAGACAATTAGGGGGTTACTTCCACACACATTTTATGTGTATTCATAAACCAAAACAATTGGTTGCATATCTCAGAAAGTGACAACAGACTATTGATTAACATTATACTTACCTCTCTTATGTTACAACTTCTCTTATGCTACAACCTGAGCTGACTGTTTTCAAAGATTAAGTTTTCAATTAAATGCAGCTTGAGTTCTTCAGCATCTGAGACTAACTGCTAAACATCCTTATTACATAGCTTACAAACATTTTAACACTAGTGCAATAATGTACCACAAGTTGATTGTTATTGCTCTAACATAAGAAAGGGCATATGGTTCTTGTCAAACTATTCTGTTTATTTCATTCTTACAGCTGTTGCAGAAGCAAATAGAAATTTTAGGTAGACCTCTCAAAGATTTAATTGGTTTCTGTATGCATAGCTGTTTATGCTAAAAGCTTTCATTTAAACAAATACCTTAGTGCAGTTAGCACAATGCAAAAGCAATTGAGAGTCATTCACCATTTGTTTTTCCTTCATTATACGACTACTCAGTGATCCTAGGCACAAATGGAGCAGTGCTGCAAGACATGCTATAACAGCATACAAAGTGTTAGTGCCTGGTCCTGAAGGACTTTCAGTCAAAAAAAGATTGAAACATTCTGTAACAGTTTCCCTGCAGGCCTGATGAGAAAGCCACATTTAATACTATTGCAGAAGTTCACTGAGGCTCCAACCAGTGTACAATAAAACTAGGTGCCATGCTAAGTAACAACACTTGCCTCAACTTTCTTTCTCTGCTCTTAATGTTGGGTCCCCATTCTTACCAGGAGCACAGTCCATGATCAGATGGGCAGCCTTGGGCTAGTTAAAGGAAACATTCATTCTCCTCAGCTGACAGCTTTTAAACAAACGGTTGTTTAAAACTGCTTCCAATTTTGGAACATTAGAAACGGTCTCAGTAAAACCAGATCTGTAAGGCACAGAAATCTGCCAGCACTGAGAAACAAGCTGAATCAATGAAATTTATCATAGAACCACAGAACGGTTTGGGTTGGAAAGGACCTTAAAGATCATCTAGTTCCAACCCCCCTGCCATGGGCAGGGACACCTTCCACTAGATCAGGTTGCTCAAAGCCCCGTCCAACCTGGCCTTGAACACTGCCAGGGAGGGGGCAGCCACAGCTTCTCTGGGCAACCTGTGCCAGTGCCTCACCACCCTCACAGTGAAGAATTCTTTCCTTATCTAAGTCCGCCCTCTTTCAGTTTAAAAGCATTATCCCTCATCCTATCACTATGTTCCTTGATAAAAAGGCCCTCCCCATCTTTCCTGTAGGCCACCTTTAAGTACTTTACTGCCTCTCCATCTGATGGAAGCTAACATGTCTCTTCAGACTGTAGCAAATACATTCTGTTCCAACAAAATATTTATTTTATCACATATGGAAATAGCATTGTCCCTTTCCCTACCAGCAAATAAAAGCAGCAGCCTGGTAGTATAGGCAGAGTAGACTGATGCCTGGAGTACCAGCTTATGGAGTACTGCTACTTCATCCAAATCTATGCTCCCAGTTTTTGATCAAACATAGCAGTTCATGCCTGAATGTGCAGAAAGTCTAATTCAATTCCTCTGGCAAACAGAAATCACTTCTTGACCATGCATGGGTTGTAAACTTATGACCCACTGCTAGACCCACAGAACATGCATGTCTCCCAAAACAGAGCTGTACACAATGGACTCAGCCAAAATACTTCCGCTACAGTCCATATATTAGGTTTATCGAGAGTAAAGCCTGCTTGCTATTGCTTCCAACACCACTCTGCAAGGACATTTGGAAACACAGAGGTGCCTCACAGCTTGGTGTATAATCAAGTTTTTAGGACAGAACACTCTTACGAATTTGAGCATGTCCAGCAAGATTCTGGGTGTACTTGTCATTAGCACATATCTAGCAAGCAGATAAACCCTGTGAAAACATATCTGTGCCCAGACTCTAGTATCAATAATCAGGAGGAATGTGTGCTTCACATTACTATTAGTAATGTATTATCTTGCTGTAAATATTAACTTTGCTGTAGTTTAGACAGCTAAATGCAAATTAATGGAAAGCTTATGGGAACATAAAGAGACTACGCTCTTAATGATCTCCTTAATACTACCTTTCAGCATACCAGTGGGAATTATGGAGAGATGCATTGTGAGATATTATTTCTAGTGCCATTAGAGCCTTAAGACACACAGATAAAAGTATAACATGACATAAGTATGCATAAGGAGGATTTTAGTGACTTTTTTAATAACTTCTTAATCAAAGAAGTGTTTCTAATACAATTCTTTCCAGCATGTAATTTAAATTGAAAGTTAATGTTTAAGAGGAATAGATGTAATGAGCCAGTTTTAGTAGGATTTCTTATTAGAATACCTCAGTTTTGCCAGTTAGCAGAAGCTAACATTTTAATATTATACACTGCCACAGTAGAAGACAAAAGCTCTGAATGGTTAGAAGATAAATAGTACTGCTTCTTTGTTCAGCCCTGTTTTGTGACAGAAACCACACACAGTTTCCAATATATGCCATGAAGAGAGAAAACTCCTGTTTATAACTTAGTAGGGAAAAAGCAGCAGAGAACCTTTATATAGTGAGACAAGATATGTATCATAGCTACAGGGAGACCATTTTGTTTTTGCAAAAGAGACAATTGCTCAAGACAAAATTGGGATAGATCTTTAAATCAACTAAATGCTTTCCCTTTAAGCAAAGTAACTACTAAAAGGAAACAGAAGAATCTAGTAAAGCTCCACCAGATAATGTGCAAGTTCAAAATGGTAGCCCCTGATTACCTACACAGATTTCCTGAATTTAGACCTGCCCTGTGCAAGAGTTTTGCAACAAGATTCGGCTAATACAACACACCAATGTAATGCAAGACATGCTCTGTGTCACCAGCAGTAAACTCTATGGCTACAAAAAGGCCTCAGGTACCTACAGAGTTCCTCACAATGCCATTATAGATACAATTAGCTCAAGATAGAAAATTGTGCATCATCTGTGTCTTTTCTTGAGGGTTGAAGCTAGTTAGAACTATGCAGAGGAAAAAAAAAAAAAGCTTCCTTGCTTGCCCCTTCCTTAGGGTATATATCATCAGCCCTTCTAAGTCACAAATTCCAGGTCAGGTAGGCCTATGGAAGAAACAAGTCCTACAGTCAAAAACTCATAGTGGTAATGACCAGTCTGTCAGTTACGCCGCCTATACCTCTTCTGGAAAGCAAAGTTTCAAAAGTCTCCATCTCAGGCATTAGAAGGAAATCCTGAAGCACTCATTCAATACACCTGGGTATCACCAGACATTCACATCAAGGGGACAGATGTGACATTGTTTATGAATGCCAGGGAACAACTGGAAAAAGTATGTCTCAGAAACATGAATACCAAAGCTATATAGCACCACTGCCCTGTCATAAGCATGCACAGACCCTGCTACATCTTCTTTCAGGGAGGGAAAAAGTTAATTTGTGGGGCAAGTCATCAAAGGTATCAGCCTCTTTCTAAAGAGCCACTCAACATTTCCCTTTGTTCAATCTAATCTCTTATCTGCAAACAAGGACTTTCCACACCAGTGCTGCCACACAAATCCTGCTGGACTGTGTAAAGTGAAGCCCCAGCCAAGATTGAAGCACAAGCACCACCAAAAAAAAACCCAAAACAAAAACAAACAAGAAAAACCCCAAACAAACAAAAGAGCTTCCTTCAGGGTGCTCAGCAAGGCCTTGCAGCACTTCTCACAGGGGAGCACAACCTCCTCAGCTCTTGCATCGCTTACTGAACACCACTGCAGAGCAAGTAGGTCTGCTCCTCTCACAGCACAACTCTCTGCAGAGCTCCCATTTAATCTCAGCCTTCCTTCACTCAAAGCACAAACCGTAAACTTAAGTTTCTGCTCCCACCTGGGTTCCTGCAGCTTCCTGTTTCTCTTTCAGTTCACATGGGTCTCGTGACTTTCTCATAGCCAAGCACTATCACCACAAGAAGTTTTTCTCCTCTTGTAGGTCTTTCCTGCCCACCTACCCTGCTGCAGCCACAGGTTCCTCACACACCCAGGCACAGCTGAGAGCTAATCAAGTACCCTCCTTCCTGCTAATTTAGGGTCACCCTACAATTTACCAACCATTTGTGAAAAGAGGGCAGACTTCAACCCCTGCTGTGTACAAAAGGCATTTAGGAGGTTTTGGGTTGCTTTTTACATGGAACAAGGCAGGAAACAGCTTGCTTTCTGCCATTACAAAGATTTGTGGCAGTTTCAGAAAAATACTTTGTTTTGCTTTGAGATGGACCTTTTGAAAACCTACAGGAATAAAATGAGATAGACCTGCTTGCTCCAGAAGAGTAAACAGTTTTGGTTGTTTAGCTGAGATCAAAGAGACTCTATTGAAACAGATTTTGACCTCTGTCCCTTAGATTTCAAATGAGTGTCCTACATGGGAGCGTGGGTATGCTCACACATGTGTACTTGCTTATGACTAGGAATGCCAGTTACACTGGAGAAGT
This sequence comes from Strix aluco, assembly GCF_031877795.1. Lineage (NCBI taxonomy): Eukaryota > Metazoa > Chordata > Aves > Strigiformes > Strigidae > Strix > Strix aluco. The sequence goes on along the minus strand of NC_133934.1, from coordinate 37,273,892 downwards.
TTTCAGTGAATGAGTATTCTTGCAGAAACTGCTGAGTTACCAAACTAGCACTTTCTAAAACCAAACAAAACCACCTCCCTCCCCCACAAAACAGGAACATTTTTGTCTTTAATGCAGCAAAACTGAACACAAAGTACTGTGACCACCACAATTCATCAGGTTCAGGAACAACACTGAGGAGCTGCTCTTCAAACCAGTGTGAAAGTACTCAACTGAATGGCCCAAGTTTTCTTTTTCACGTGTAAAGACAGTAACCTCCACACCCTAGTGCTTAGACCTGCACGAGGGAGGACACATGGATTTCAGTCCCTCTTTTGGCAACTGACGCTAATTATTTGTAAGAACCAGAACCCCCCCTCTTCCCTTTTCTTCAGGAGTGCTCTCACCAGCAAATGACACACTCACTCCTCCTGATCCAAAGCATATTTAATTATTCCATACAAAACGTCACTAAAGGGAATTCAGTAAGCAGAATACTAGAACACTTTGTAATCTGGCAACTAGGGCATTGCCTTTCAAATTCCTGCAAGCAATGAAAGAAATGGACTTTGTGTACCTACTGTCTGCATGAATGCTCTAATCATTAAGCCCTTGGATAAACAAGGGAAGGGTATAGGCCACTCTTGCCTTTTTTACCAGCCTAATATAATAAATAAAACTTTTCTATCTCAATTTTAAACACAAACAAAAAAATATCCATAGCATGTCAACCCACCAAGCAGCAAAACATTTTCTCTACCCTTTCTCTATCTGACCCTTGAGGCCAGAGTGTAGGAATGGGCCGCCGTCGCACAGGGTCACCTGGATACCCACACCCACTGAATATCTATCCCTTCCAGAGACATTCATCTTTAGACCACCCACTTCTCTTCTGCACTGGTATCAAATATGCACAGTTGAATATGAATCAAGCACCCACAGGTTGTTTTACTAAGTATTATGGCTGTTGTCCCAAGCCTATAGAGTATCCCTTTCTCCATATTTCCTCTCCTAAAAAGTACCACTACCTGTTCCTGAGATAGCTGTGTTTTGCATAGAGCCTGTGCTCGTTAAGTCCAGAATGACAGCTGGATTAATTTAATTTCCATATATGAAGGAGGTACCTCATCTGTGAACCTCAATGGAAAAGAGATGAGAGAGGCCCAGAGCTCTCCAGCACCACCAAGTCTGAGACACCCCTGGGCATGGCACGTGCTGTGTGGGAACTTTATTATCAGAGAAGCAGGCACCTGTGGATTACAGATCCTTCAATGCAGAATTGCAGCCAAGTGTAAATTTTCACCTCACATACATAAAAGCCACTTAAATCCATTTGTGGATCTAAATTTTAGGTCTTTTTTAAAAAAAACAACTAACCTCAGCAGGTACTTTTCTCTCTTTGCTGCTTTTCTCTTTCCCATATAACGTGGGAATTAAAAGAGCCAAGCAGTTTATAACAAGGCTAGAAATCACAGTTTGAAAATAAAAAAGACAGAGGCCAATTTGCTTAACTTCTACGCCATTCGAATGAACCCCAAGTTCACTGGGCATTTATCCATAAAACACACTTGACAATGGGGCAACACGATGCTGAAATGCTCAAAGGCAAAACTGTTCCGGGATAATCGGTTTATGCACATTCACAGAGTGTGCCATTCATTGTGTGCTCAATACAAACCCCTTTTCTCTGCTAAAAGCCGGAAGGGCTCTGGAGGTTTACTGGTCATGAATGAGAAGTCTCGCTCTATATCAAAATATAAGCTAGCAAATGTATCATGAAGCCATGCCAATGCATTACAGTGCAGAATAAAATAAAAAACATATCAAGATACCTCTTGAAAACAATGCACACTATAAATTCATAGGATAGCTCCTTCCCAGATACAGAAAATATGGGCTAAATGCTAGTTTCAAATCTGTGCAGCAGGCTTCTTGACTAACATTTGGCTCTCGATAAAAAGATTACTGTAGGATTAAGCCTTACCTTGGGAGGTAGAGGAGAAACAAATCTCTAATTATCTCTACTCTTGTACTCTGGCCATGATTTCTTTTTCTCTGGAGAAAAATAAGCTTTGTATTGTCTAAAGTTTAATGTGTGTATTCTTTCAGTTAGTTTTAATAGATTTTAAAGTATTAATAAGGTAACTTGTAACTTTTATTTTCTAGTTGTTACATGTACTTTTTAATAGTATTTTTTGTAATTATTCTTGAAGCATATATATATGTTCATGCAAAAAAGTCCTCTTTTAAATATTCTACTCTATAAGCTGAAATTCCCTTTTATGTATGACATAAACCACTTGAACCACTACAGGAGAAGGAATTTTGGATTTGCAATCAAACAGTTTATTTTTTGTTACTATTTAGCTAAACTATTGACAAATATTTGCAAAGTTAACTCTCTTTGTTAATGACTAAACACCATCAAGAACAGAAATAACCTTCCTCATTTAGAGAGGAATGCCATCCAAGTGGCAAAATTTACTATCTTATTCTTCCTCCTAGGGGCAAAGTTGAAGTTGGAAGAAAAATAACTGAGAAAAAAACCAAAGAAGCCTTGATCTAGAAAAATAAAATCATGGCTCTGCTGAGTAGACTGAAGAGGGAAGGAAACTGAAGGACCTGCTTTCTAACAATGTGAGAGGAAACAGAACTCAGTATGTGACTCCGAGGGAGAGAATGAGAAGTTAAAGGCAGACAGAAATTGCAGTTTAAAGTAAGTTCAGCAAAGCACGTGAGACAGTGCATTTGGTGAATTTGGTGAAGAGGAAAGAAAAGGATGAACGCAGAGAAGAAAAGATGTGTAGAAATAAGGGAGACTGACAGGATATCACAGAGAGGTACAGGAATAGAGTAAGGAACAAGCATGAGAAAGATGTGAGCAAAGAAACATGGATTGTTGCATAAGAGGGAAAAACAGGGTAAGTGCTGATGTTGCACATGCAGAAGAAATTAAAATCACCAGGAAAATTCACTAAGCTACACTAAAGAAACAGGAGCTAGAAAAGGAGGGAAAAGCATGAAAAATTAAGAAAACCCTAAGTTATCTGTCATTTTCTCATTTGTACTAAAACTCATCTAAATTACACACACTTTTGTTTGATTTAGAGGAAGGCAGGAAAGCTCTAGAACATGGGTTTTTTCCTTGGAAAACGAAGTGTCCAAATCACAGTTTTCCTGAAATGTTTCTATGCTGTTAGGAAAAGTAGAATAAAATATGTTATTCTGAGTTAAACTGGATTGATGTTAAGTTTGCCTAACCAATCAAAACCCCTCATTTGGGGTTAATCTCTAACTAAACTTTTCCTGTGTGAATTGTTGTAGGGTTTCTGGGGAGTTATTGTTCAACTACCACATTCTGTTCAATGGATTAACTTTCCCAAGGAGGATTGCACCTTCCCATCTGCCAAAACTGTTACATTATACACTACTTGCAGGAAAACCAGTATGTCACAGGAGACGTTGCCTAAACAGACACCTAGTCTAGGGATAAAAATGGAAATAAGGCACAGAACTGTTTCTTTCATAGACCCCCCCCTTCCCACTTGTACTTATTATTTGCTTCCAGTCCACAGCCTTAATAAGGTTTTCTGTTTCCTACCCTCATCTCCTCTCACACCCAAAGATATTTCTTCTCATGCTCCATGCTCTTACCGCTATTACCACATCACTTTCCACATTACTGCCACCTTCTCTCTGCCCTCATCCTTATCTACTAGACACTGTCTGCTGCGAAGACTAGTATGTCTGCTGTGAAAAGTAATATGCTCTCCTTGGTATTTCGAGCACCTCAGCCTGTCCAGGTATCTTCATTCTTAAATGGCTGTCACTCATACCCTTTTCATGAGCCCAGAAAACAAGCCTCTTAGTCGATGCTAGTTAAGGGGTCAACAGAAGATGTGAGTGTGTTTGTAAAACACAAAGTCTTTGTTGTGTGCTGGCACAAAGGATACATATTTATAGGTATTTAAAAAAAAAAAAAAAAAAAAAAAAAGATGACATACCGACAAAGAGTTTCAAGCACAAAAAAAGAGAACATTTTTCAATTATGTGTTGTGATGTATATGCCCAGGGTGTAACATGCATGTGCACATGATAGATGTGTCGATGATAAGAAATGTTTTCATCTCCTGCTGATTTTTTCCTTACCCCTAGGACCTGTCATAAAAGAAAATAGATTTCCAAAAATCTACTACAAAAATATAGTAAGATAGTTACATTTAAGATGTACAAAAGAAATTTAGCCTTGGATCACAGTTTAATTGTAACTAGATTTCTTCTGGCTTTTTTAAGCCAGCAACTTCATGTTTTACAAACTAAATAAGCTTATATGCAAAATTAACTACTATGTATTGCAAATTTGTAAGACATTTTAGCCTTTCCTTCTGGAATCAACTAACCTCACTGATCAGTCACACAGGAAAAAACCTTTTCAAAGCTTCCCTCCAAAGAACATTTGTGTCTGAATTATGAGAGACCTAACGGATGAACCAGTCAAATGTTCTCCAAATCCTGAGTAAATCAGCTTTGTGTTGGAGAGGAGTTGTCTTCCACCCCCACAAAGGAATTTCAAAGGTGTGAGTTACTCAATGTACTTGTATTTTTCAACAGAAATAACAGATGTTCTCAAGTTTCTCCAAGCTGTGACTCCAACTGTTGTGCTGAAAAAAGTCATGACCCAGCTCCTACAAACATATTAAAACCGATTTTATTTCACTTTACATTTTATTAGCCAGTTGCTCTGTCTATTTATACCATTAAACATGATGCTTTCAACAACAAAAGGACTCATCACACACTAATTGAAACCAATGTCAGCACTCCAACTGGGTGCCAGAGTCCTTTACAAACATTGGCAAGCATACTCAATGAACTCATGTCTAAAACGTCCAGTCTTTGCATAATCTCTAATGTCTTGTGGTTTTCAGAATAACAAAATAATAGGCACGGGAACCAAAGCAGTTTGTCAGGGATCTGTCCCTTTCCAGTTACATTGCAAAAATATAAGGTTAGACCTGCCTTCTCTTTATTTTATAGAAGAGGTATTATTAGATGCCTGCCTGAAGAAAGCACATATGAATCAGTGACGCAACCATGGTATAAAGCTCATGAACTGCTAATTTAGTGCAGGGCAGGACTAGATCAAGTTCACAGTGGATAAGTGTACCTTTAAAAACACACAACCATCATTTGCATGTACTCTTTAGTCTACCTTGTCCCCTACCCGCGAGTTCGACACATCATGTGCAGTTTCTGAATTAGGCATATACCAACTGGTCATCTAGCATACCTTAGGGAAACAGTAACAGCTGAGGTCCTTCGAAAACCTTTTCACCATGGGAACCTTCATGTGAGTTTCTCTCTACCCACCTGTCAATATTCACAAAACTTGCATGATTCCAACTGGTTTTGATATTTAAAGACAATTTTCTTCTCAAACTTGGCAGAAATTGGTCCATAGATTCAAAACTTGTTATAGATGGATTGATAGACAAAGAGCATGAAACCAGGTAGAATAGTAGTATTGCACAAAATTAATGCAGCCCATGCTGAATACATTAAAATTGCCTGATTGACAAACCCTAGAAAGTAATTACCATGGTGAAATCATTAACTAGTAGTGTGTTAACTCTGTGGAGCTCTGCAAACAAAGATTCTCTTTTACTTTGTCAGTGACCTAAGAGAATAGTATCTTTCTCTTCAGGATTTATGGGCTGAAATACTAAAAGAGTTTTTTATCCAAGTCAGACAAGTCTATCACAGTAAAGCCTTCACTTAAAATCTCTGTTGATAACAATAGTCGCTTGTTACAGCCATATTCATAATCCCAAGAAACTTTCTTAAGCACAGGACAGGTTGCACTTTATTACTTTAGGAGATATCAGATGATTACAAGCCACTAAAAAGTATATTTAATTTTGTCTCTCTCATAGCAAATTAGTTTAAAAAAGTCAGATTAAGAATGCCTGTCTTCTTATGGCATTGTCTCAGTCAAATATACTTTTGAAGAAAACAAAATGTTTTGACTGCTGACAAATGAACTGATTTTATACAAAATAATTTCTCTAGTGCCTTGTTTCCTACACGCACCAGACAAATATTCAGAGCCTCAGCTCTCTACACATTCATGGCTAAAAAGACATGGATGCATGGCCTTTGAGACTTTTTCACATAAAGAAGGAGGGAGCCTTCCTTATCTGTAGTCAGAGAGGTTTTGTCTGTGTATGGTTTATTCATACAGTGCGTACATTATTTGAACGACTTAAGTCAAAGGCCTTTTTACTATGTACCTGTTAGAATCAATACTTAACATCCAGATGATTAATAGGGTTTGCAGCTTGGGAATCAAGTCTTTCTGAATACTAAAGAGTCAAATATCTAGCAGTATTTATTGAGTTTATAATTCACCTTTTAAAAGCCTAAATATTCTGAAACTTCATGGCCTGTCACCCTAATTAGCCAAATTACTAGACAATTAAAGAGACTTTTTATTATCAGTGCTTTTTGTTCCTGAGTGCTAGAAAAAAAACAGTTTTGCCTGTCATTGCCTGCATGGAGACATTACAAGAAATCTACTGAGAATTGTGCTAAATGTACTGAAATCACTGAGATTAAACTTTGTATAATTTAGTATCAGTGAATGGCATCAGGGACTGAATGCCATCCCAGAGGGACTGAAGGCTTCAACTCTCAACTGGCTTGTGCGTTCACACTACTGGGGCTCCAGTCTTACTGAGGACTTTGAGAGTAGTTTTCACCCTTTCACTATTCAATCCATAGACTCTCTTGGGATTAGTCCAACAGCACGCAAATGATAGCTGGATATTTTTAAAGGTATAATCCACTGTGAACTGGATTGAGTCATGCCCTGCACTGGGCTCATTTTAAATCAGCAGTTCATGAGCTTTATTCCATGGTTATATCACTGATTCATATGTGTTTTATTCAAGTAGGAATATGAAAATATTTATTTTATAAAACAGAGAAGACGTATCTACCTTACAGTTTTGGGGTGTAACTAGAAAAGGACAGATTCTTGACAAACTGCTTTGGTTCCTATACCCATTATTTGGTATTCTGAGTACTTCAATATGTTAGAGATTATGCAAAGACTGGACCTCCTTAAACTAGAGGCATTATGAGGTAATAAAGTCATGGAAAACATGGAAAGGAGGGAGGCTTATTGCAGGGAGCTGTGACATAGCAAACAACCATATGAAAAACAGGTTTAATTTGTTTGCTTCCCATATATCTCTTTTATGTAGGCTGCCTTACAGAATAAAACAAATGCCCTACATAAACTCTAGTGTATTATGTCAATAAAGTCATCTTTATCAAATGTACTTGTAATCTTGCCAGAGAACAGTATCAAAGTTGTTTGACAAGACCCATTTTTCCTGAATAAAACAGGCACTTTATGGTTGTGAATGAAAATGTGATATTCTAGCTGCTAAATATTGAAAGCATGTAGATCTCACAGTTCTGTAGCTTTCTGTTCACCTCTCAGTGATGTCTTAAGTTTCTAAAAATCTTAAATTGCATACACTGGTTATTAGCCTAAATTCTGCTTCAGTCTCATCACTTCCAATTGCTTTTTGTAAGGTATAACTTAAAACAGAATATTTATTTTTCTCTACCTACACATGAGATGATAAAATAACAGAATTTCCAGAGGAACAGAAACAGGGAAAAAATGCCATTTCATATTAGCTCTCCATAAAACAGAATTGTGCAGAACCACATGTATCCCCATTCTAAAATCAAAATTCTAAACAGATGCAGCCAGGTGTTTGTCCAGACAGCGTTGTGGGTGAATTTGATTATGATGCTGGTAAGGGGCCTGTAAAAAATACCATTGTGCCCCCATTGCACCATCCTGAGCATGGTTCTCACTGGGTGAGCCAAACAGGGTGACTACAGCCCCTCAGGGTTCAGTCTGATGATACTATTAAGCCAGTAACAGTCATCTGCCACAAAAGTCATAGCTGCTATGGCAAATTTGTTCCTGGAATCAAGAGATTTAAGCAACTTTGGTATAGCAAATTAAACATCCTATGTTGGAGCTACTTCCTGGAAGTTTGTTACAGACTTACAAATCAGACAAATAATTTCATTTACTCTGGTTTTACTATTAATATTGCTCTTAAAATTACACCTAAACCCACCCTTCATTGTAGCTTGCACTGTACGGCCATACAACAAAGAGGCTGTTTTGACTCTAAAGTGCTTATTATTTATTACTAGGCTTATAGAGAGATGAGTGGGAAGAAGATGTGATACTGGTTCATATGAAAAAGTGTATCTAGCAAAACAGATATGCAGCTATGCTCGGACTCTGACAAACCTTGGAGCAGAGACGAGATGCTTGAAAAAGCAGAGGAAGATGGGCTTAGGGGTATTTACACTGATTTTGTGCTATGCATAATCAGCAGCAGGGGTGAAAGCATGAAAGTGAATGTATAAGAGTGCTTTGAAAGACTGGCATCATTTATATAATGGCAGTGAGGGACTACTTCTTGATGTTGTAGATGGGATGTGGCTTAAAAAGTAAAGAGAAGTCATTTGTATTTCACAGAGTGAAGAAAAGGGAGCCAATGGCATTTTGCAAAAAAGAGGAGTGACAGGTCCAGGGGAATAAGCCAGGAAAATGACCTTTGCAATTGGATTGAAAGACAATGAAACTGTTATTAAGTGCATATATGCTATGCACATAGTTCCCAGCAGGTTGTTCTGGTGGGGAGGGAGGTAAGAGGCCATGGGAGCTGAGAAGGTAAGCAAGACATGCCTGAAAAAGATAAAAAGCAGTAACAGGACAGAGATCAGCTGTTGAAAACAGACTGGAGCCCACAGATTAACAATTTGAACAGCTGGTTTGAATGAGACAAGAGCCAGCACAAGTGCATTCTATCATTAAGTGTCCTGTAATTAAAGGTTAGAAATACTTTGTAAAAAATTCATACAAATCTGAGACTGCAGTCTGGAAACTCAGAAACAGTGTCAGTCCTGAGACACTTAAGCGCATGCTGAACTTCAGGTAAACTGCACAGTTCTTGGTGTTTGCTTTCTTAAAACAGAGGTGAACCTCAACTAAATTGAAAGCAATTGCATTATAGTTACTTTCTCCCACTGTCTCTATAGTTTTCCCATTGGGACTTAAAAATTGTGAAGAAGCAGAGATGAAGTCTTAAGAAAAAGCCTGTCTCCTGCCAGAACTCTTGAGCACTGATTTGGGGATACAAAGAAGATGTGGATTTGGATTAGCAGGCTACCCATGGATTCTCCCACCATACTGTAAGGGTCTGGGTATAGCATAAACAGTAAACAGTTCCTGCTTTGTCCAAGAAAAAAACATTTACTTTCTCATTCTGTCCAGGTGGTGTTCTGCCAGGGAAATGGGATTTGCCATAAGCCTTTAAGTGTTGTATACAGGCCAAATTCTATATTAAAAAGTTCCATGTGGACAAATCAGTCTACAGCACACATTTAGGGAGACTTGGGAGACCTACAGGAGTACTTTAATGCAGTGATAGCAAATACTCTGACAGCCAGGAAAATTCAGCTGTGAGCTGCTAATTATTGTGTGCTCCAAACCTCTTTTCACAGACTAAAACCCTCTGCAGTTGAAGCTCTGTAGTCTCTGAAAAGCTTATCTGTAGTTTATCCTCCGGAGGCTGTGGGGAGAAAGGGAGTGACCCTCCCCTGACTAATTATGTAGCTTTGCCTTCTCAGATGGAAGATGGAATTTCAATTCTGAAAGCTTTTATATAGTTTTGCCATATTTTTTTTTCTGCTTTTAAAAAATAGTTATTCAGTTTTGCACTTATCAAAACAAATGCTCTTTGAGGTACAGGGCTCTAAGAAATGATCCATCATCCTTTTCCCAGGAGGAGAAGAAGTTGCCCTCGTACAATCAATGCCTCTTTCTGTGCCTGCATACAGCCTGATGGTGGTTTGAGCCCAAGCAGTACCCAGCCTGGGAAGAAACGGTACCACCCCAAGGTTGCCTTATAGCGGGGGAGATGTGGCACCTTTCCAGCATGGCCTTTAAGGAATTGGACAGGACTACTCTGTGCTACTAGCTCACAGCACTAACAAGATTAAATAGTCCTGTAAATCTTTAATATTCTGCATTCTATGCCTTGTTAGGGTTTTCCCCCTTTCCTTTTCTAGGACTGGAAGCAATTTGTGTTTCGTTCTGATCTACAAGTCTATGAACTTCTAAATACACAGCCATCAGGTCTTGCAGTCAGACAGTTCTTTATGACACTCCGTCTGGGTTGTCTGGCAGGCTTTCACATGACACTGTCTTCTCAGCATAGTAATGTTTCATCTGGTCTTTTGTGGAACACAGATAGTTTTGATATCTTTGTTCATTATCTGTTAAATGCATTTATTGAGCAACACTTCTTACCTAAATAAAAGCATAGTTCTACATTTGAGGTTCATTTCTTACCAACAGATTCCCTCTTAACAACTATGGAATGGTTACATTGTCTTAGCTCCCTCTATAGTGTTTTCAGCTGTAGTGTTTTTCTTTAAGAAAGGGGTTTTGTTCCCTCAATCATGGCTAGATCATATCTGATCACTTTTAAGCCACTGCTCTGCATTTAAATATGAGGACAAGAAAAGACAAAGTACCCTTCTACAAACTCATAGGGAGTTTGCACCTTGAAGATAATTTATTTTATTGTTTTACTGTATTCAGCACATAGAAAACCACAAGCTTGTGCTTATGGTATCAGCAGCCAAGGCTCTAGCTTATAAATAATACGAATAACACAGTAGCCAAAAGTTTAATATTTTGCTTGTATTGTTGCCAGCTCCCTCTTGTTTGTGTAAATGATCTCCATGCACTCACTGTAGAAACAAACCTCTAGTGCTGGCCCAGAATAAGAACCTATTTGATTTTTGCCCCAGTGTTAGATTTGGAGTTCCTGTCTGCAGTAATTAATTATAAACCATCGCTCCCAGGCCTTCTTCTCTATTACTATTTCTAAACAGCAGCTCCTGATTTTGTATATATATAATGATTATTATTTCTTCCCAGGTGTATTACCTTACATTTATCTATATTAAATCTCATTTCTCTTTCCTCTGTCCACCTCTCAAAAGTTGTCCCGAACCTTATTCTCCAGTGAGGAGAGATCCTTTCTCAGAGCTGCTTTGTTTACGGAATGCATTGCTGGAAGGGCGTAATAGGTAAAATAATTGTGCAGCTCTTCTAGACTTTTCATTTCCTCTTTTCTGCATTCCAATTCTGTTCCCTCTGATGTAGTCATTGACTTCAATTCAATCAAGAACAAGCATTTAAAGAGCTGGCCCATTGTCTGGATAATGGCAGTAGTCCAGTTATTGAAATTTCTTAATCCTTTGTTTGGATTAAATTTCTTGTTCTCTTCTGAAACAGGCATGGGGGATGAGAGAAGAGATTAAACTATATTATACTGCATCCGAAGCCTACAAAAAATATTTCATAAAAGCGACTTGTAAATACTCTGAGTGTCTGCTGGTTTTCTGCACCTGAAGGAAGTTGCTTAATTTCTTGCCAGCACCTTCATTTTGGCCTGTTTGGATTCAGTTGTGTCTCTACTGGACTTAAGTTTGATTTTTAGCTGATGGATTTTTGGTTCTGGGCTAGCTTTTGGCACAGCAGCCCCAGTACTGTACATCATCGTTGATTTGTACCCTGATGTCTCTTGAGTCTTCTGTAATTCTCCCTGCATATCAGCAAAATGAAGATGAACTAGCTGAGAGCAACCCTTCAGGTTTTAGATAGCCTTTGACAAAATCTGGCCCAGGAAGTAGATTTGCCTGATCCCAGCCAGCAGCCTAACTGAATCTGGGCAATCCCTCATACAGATGAGAAAGTGAATCTTTTCCACCAGTGTCACTTGAAATGTTCTTGAAACGCTCTATAGATGACAACAGTTGTTGCAGTAGCCTGCTCAGGGGTTTGGGAGTCCCTGCTCCCTTCCTGGCCTTGGCACTAATGATCATGCAGTCCCGCAGGGAGTCAGCTCAGCAATGATGTTAATTAATTACTGCAGACAGGAGCTCAAAATGTAACATTGTCGAAAAAAATCAACTGCCTGTGCTGTTTTGTCTGCAGCTCGTCTCTAATGGCTGCATTTGGGGAAAATCTTTACAACAGCTAAGAGCAAAAGCGCTCTCTCCCTCTCTCTCTGTGCTGTTAAAGAAATATAGTAGTGAACGATGGAATAGTAGCAAATTCAGCAAATCAGAAAGTGGCTAAAGTAAAATACAGGATAGAGAAAAATTAGTTCTGTACAGTTATAATAGTAGAGTGCTCTGCTAGAAACATAACACTAGAAGAGACCATCTGGGTCACTGAGTCAGTCCTTGCAAACACAAGCTGTCATTCAATAATCAGAGTCCACAATGATCCACAGAATATTGACTCCACATGCCTTCATACACAACAGGCCTCTTTCAACATCTTACAATAATCTTAAGACCTATTGTGAACACAAAAAATCACATCAGTAACGTGCTTCAGGAAAAGAACAAGCGAAATCATGGACGTTGTCAGCGTCTGAGGACACAGATTCAGCATCCAGCCTTTCTCTCTTCCCCTTCTCAGCACATGTACCAGCACACTGCATCAGATCAGGTCACAAGTTTGGCTGAAAACTCGCTGTATAAAATAGTGATTCATTTTCAGCCACATCAACTCCCTGAAACCAGTCGAGAATGAGCAGCTTTTTTTTTTTTTTTTTTTTTTTTTTTTTTGGCAAGCTTAGTTCTTGGCTGCAAAGCTCCCTGGACCAACCCACTGCTCAGCTGCACAAATACCAGGAGGGACCATGATAGCTCTGACTTAGATAAGGATAAACTGCTATGGAACTGCACTCCAGAGATGAAATTTCTCATTGCAGCAAAGCCAACCAAATGGCTAGCTGCCACTGAAAGGAGCAGTTCCATACAAGTCTGCCCCAAGTGGCACTGCTGCTCAATAAACCATTCAATAACTACTCACTTTTTATGGTAAGGTTTGTTTTTCTCTAGTTCAGCTCGCCATGGCCACCAGAAAAGTGGAAATGCATGGCCGAGGAGGAGAAGTAGAACCTCACTTTTTTGCACTGGCAAACGGCTAGAGTTGTGCGGTTGCATTGCAAAGCTGTGCTGCATAAGCAGTTCCCTTTGAATGCTTGTCTCTGCTCCTGTACCATTTGTGTGCCAGCATCTGTAGTCATACAGCCTTGTGATGGACAGGATCAAGGACCGAATTAAACTCAAGTCTGGAGAAAAAAATAATTTTTTTCAGCCAGAGGTATTCCCAGATTGAGTTCACATTAGAGCTGAATAAGAATTGCCTGCATGATGGCAGAACAAGAAAAAGCGGAAAGGTATAGTAGACAAGGGAGTTGGAGGAGCTGTGGACAAAATTTTCAGATGATCCAAGGAGGTCCATTCCTGAGCAAGTGTGGGTGATGGCCTGCTTCAAGCACACAGCTGGACTAGATGACTTCCAGACGTCCCTTCTGAACAACATTTCTGTGGTTTTATGATTCCCTACTACAGGAATTAAAAGCCATACACCAGTACGCACAGTAGTTTTTGTACATGTGTTAAATGAACTATGCTGATAAGTGTATTTTAAACCTGCATAAGCTATTAATGACAGTGTTTCTCTTACCAGTTTTCCATGTGTTCAGACTTAAGCCAGCCAGCTTGGTTAAATTTCAGCACTCCTAACTGGGTGCTATTTCCACTGTCATGCTGCCCAGGAAAGCAGTCACTCAGAGCTTTCTCAAAGGACTGCCACCACGTGCTCTCAGTGCTTCTTTGACCTTCTTCCTCTCTTATGTCTTCTGCTCTGAGCACAGTAATAGTTCCTCTGCTTCTCTTCCTAATGTAGGACCTCTCCTACAGGAAGGACAAAATTCACTCTTTACAACATAGCCTTTACCTTTTTATTTAGAAATTAAATTCCTTCCTTCCTTCTCCAAGCAATGGAGAAGCCAATGAGGAGAGGTGCTGTGCTGGACCTTGTTCTCACCAACAAGGAGGGGCTGGTGGGGAATGTGAAGTCCAAGGGCAGCCTTGGCTGCAGTGACCATGAAATGGTGGAGTTCAGGATCCTTAGGGCAGCAAGGAGGGTGCACAGCAAGCTTGCTACCCTGCAGGCCTCTTCAGGGTGCTGCTTGGCAGAGTAGCATGGGATAAAGCCCTGGAGGGAAGAGGGGCCCAAGAAAGCTGGTTAATGTTCAAAGATCACCTCCTCTGCATCCCAACAGAGGCAAAGTCAGGTATGAACACTAGGAGGCCTGCATGGATGAACAAAAAGCTCCTGGATAAGCTCAAACAGAAAAAGGAAGCCCACTGAGGGTGGAAGCAAGGACAGGCCTGGGAGGAATACAGAGAAACTGTCTGAGCAGCCAGGGATCGGGCTAGTAAGGTCAAAGCCCTGTTAGAATTAAATCTGGCCAGGGATGTCAGGGCAACAAGAAAAGCTTCTAAAGGTACGTTGGTGACAAAAGGAAGACTAGGGAAAATGTGCGCCCTCTCCAGAGGGAAACAGGAGACTTGGTCACCCGGGATATGGAGAAGGCTGAGGTACTCAATGAGTTTTTTGCCTCAGTCTTCACCAGCAAGGGCCCAGCCACACTGCCCAAGTCACAGAAGAAAAAGGCAGCAACTGGGAGAATGAAGAACTGCCCACTGTAGAAGATCAGGTTCAAGACCATCTGAGGAACCTGAAGGTGCACAAGTCCATGGGACCTGATGAGATGCATCCACGGGTCCTGAGGGAACCAGCGGATGAAGTGGCTGAGCCACTATCCGTCAAATTTGAGAAGTCCAGTGAAGTTCCCACTGACTGGAAAAGGAGAAACATAACACCATTTTTAAAAAAGGGAAAAAAGGAAGACCCCGGAACTACAGTCCAGTTGGTCTTACCTCTGTGGCCAGCAAGATCATGGAGCAGATCCTCCTGGAAACTATGCTTGGGCACATGGAAAATAGGGAGGTGATTGGTGGCAACCAACATGGCTTCACTGAGGGCAAATTGTGCCTGACAAATTTAGTGGCCTTCTACAATAGGGTTACAGCGTTAGTGGATAAGGAAAGAGCAACTGATGTCATCTACCTGGATTTGTGCAAAGCATTTGACACTGTCCCACATGACATCCTTGTCTCTAAATTGGAGAGACATGGATCTGACAGATGGACTGCTCAGTGGGTAAAGAATTGGCTGGATGGTCACACTCAAAGAGCTGCAGTGAATGGCTCGATGTCCAAGTGTAGAGCAGTGATGAGTGACATTCCCTGGGGGTTGTTACTGGGACCAGTGCTGTTTAACATCTTTGTTGGTGACATGGACAGTGGGATGGAGTGCACCCTCAGCAAGTTTGCTGACAACACCAAGCTGTGTGGTGCAGTCGACACACTGGAGGGAAGGGACCTGGACAGGCTTGAGAGGTGGGACCGTGCAAACCTCATGAAGTTCAACAAGGCCAAGTGCAAAGTCCTGCATGTGGGTCGAGGCAATCCCAAGTACAAATACAGACTGGGCAAAGAGTGGATTGAGAGCAGCCCTGTGGAGAAGGACTTGGGGGTATTAGTGGATGGAAAACTGACTATGAGCCAGCAATGTGCGCTCACAGCCCAGAAAGCCAACTGTATCCTGGGCTGTATCAAGAGAAGTGCAGCCACCAGGTCGAGGGAGGTGGTTCTCCCCCTCCATTCCACTCTTGTGAGACCCCACCTGCAGTGGGAGGTGCAGCTCTGGGGTCCCCAACATAAGAAGGACATGGACCTTCTTGAGTGGGTCCAGAGGAGGCCACGAAGATGATCAGGGGGCTGGAGCACCTCCCCTATGAGGACAGGCTGAGAGAGGTGGGGTTGTTCAGCCTAGAGAAGAGAAGGCTCTGGGGAGACCTTACAGCAGCCTTCCAGTACTTAAAGGGGCCTACAGGAAAGATGGGGAGGGACTCTTTATAAGGGAGTGTAGCGATAAGACAAAGGGTTTAAACTGAAAGAGGGCAGATTTAGATTAGTTATAAGGAAGAAATTCTTTACTGTGAAGGTGGTGAGGCCCTGGCACAGGTTGCTCAGAGAAGCTGTGGCTGCCTCCTCCCTGGAAGTGTTCAAGGCCAGGTTGGACGGGGCTTTGAGCAACCTGGTCTAGTGGAAGGGGTCCTTGCCCATGGCAGTGGGTTGGAACTAGATGATATTTAAGGTCCCTTCCAACCCAAACCATTCTACTATTCTATGAAAATGTGGGATTACAATTTATATGTATTAGTAGGATTTATGGATCATCTAAGTAGCAAAAAGGGACATAACATGACAGAAGTTCTGGCAGGCATTGTTCCTTTAATTCACAGCACACATTAAGTTTTATGAACACACATTCAGAGTGCAAGTGTCACACCTCCACAGTTCTAGGGACTGTATCTACCTATCAGTACATGCAGTGTATCCAGCAAATGTCACCTGTAATATATAGTAACTATTTACCAGCTGTATGAAAAAAGGAGGTAACTACTAGGACGTGACCTTGCTCTACACACAGCATCAGAAAAAACAGTGCCCATGATTCAAGAATATGTAAACCCTAGCAAAAATTCAGAGGGCAGCAAAAATGATCCAGAAATTGACAAATGATCTCTAGGGTATAAGGTTTAAGAAATCTATGAAATCTATTAGAAGAGAGTGGTGACTGTGTACACATGTATACATATGGAAAAGATATTTGATAGTAGGGGGGACTTTTCAGTCTTGCAGGCAGAAACATAACAAGATCTAATGACTGGAAACTGGAGCTAGACAAATTCAAGATTGAAATAAGATGCAACTTCTTAGCAGTGAGGGTAACTAAACACTGGAACAACTTACCAGGGGAGGCAGTAGAGTCACTATTGCTTGGAGTCTTTAAGGCAAAATGAGTTATTTTCCCAGGAGATGTACTTTAGCTCAGCCTCTAGGAAAACTGAAGATTAGGCAAAATGATCACTAAGGTTGCTTATAGCCTTCCAGCCAGGAAACTTTTTCATACAAGTTTATGAATGTACCCCAACAGAGTGCCTGCTATGCTGTTTGGTCTGGGGAACTGAGGCTGGGCCTACGGTATCAAATCTATAATGTCCCTTCTGGAGGAAATGGTGCCCTTGTATCCCAGGCACAAATTTGATCTAAATATTTATTATCTGCTAGCAGCAGATGGATTTTTTAAATTAAAAAAAAACCCACACCAGAAATCAACATATACTGCCTATAAATATTTACGTAATTTTCATGGAGAATGTTGGCTTTTGTGTGTTTCTCTTTAAAAGCATTTTGCTAAGTGCCATGACTTTAAAAGTCAGAGATATCTAGCTGTGCATGCATAAATTTTCCTGGCAGACACAGTGGAAAAAAAACTAATTGAAGATAGCATCAAAAAGGATTTAAAAAATGAAAAAAATACCCAACTTCATTTCCTTGACTACTTACTCTGTGTGCGCCTTTCCCTTAGCAATATTATTTTTTTAAATCTATGTTCCTGCTATCATGTGCTCACTATCACTGTCATACCCTGGATAAAAAAATACGTTGATGACATTATAAAGTTTACAATGATTGCTCAGATCTTCAGGGAACCGGATCCCTCCCTGTGACATTAAACAATTTACAAAACACCAGGAACAATCATTCCAATATCAAGAAGCTATTAATTTTCATCATTTTCATAATTTCACAGGTGTCAAATTTTAATCCATTATGCCAAATATATTATGCTGCATAGTTCCTCGCTGACTTGCCATGGGCTAATTATTGATGGTTCACTACATTCTAATAAAATCTCTATCTCATCTGTCTGTCAAATGGAAATGAAATAACAGAGAAAAGTTACCAAAATGACGCTTGAGATCCTTTAACAAATACAAAAGAGGAAAAAGATGTTCCATTACCCTCCAACCCATAGGTCATTCTGAACACTGCCTCTTGAACAATGTTTTGTTTTGCTTCTTCAGTTTACCTTTTTCTTACTAATAAGCACCAGCCTTCATACAAACATCAACTTGAATCTTCAAATTATTTTGAAAGAATGCTATGCTTACGGATATATTAATTGGTTATTTGAAAAGACAGCAATTCTGCAGTCAGTGCTTTGGGAATATATTTGCCACCCACTTACAGACAGAATTTATGCTGTAGTCACAATTGTATCTCCAACCTGAAACATTGCTTTGTCTCACTGAAGGGGGAAGGTAGGTCTCCTGATAAATGTGCTGGAGGAGACTGTGCTTTGCTCTTTGCCATACTGCTGTCTGCCTCCATGACCTTGCAGCAGATTCACAATTTCTATAAAGTTATGGTGGCTGAAAAAATCACCATCCCCTTCTTTCCAGCTCCTCTCAGTACTTACAGTCTTAATTAAGAAGTAAAACAGAACAGTTTTAAGAAGCAGCTATGTTGGATGTCCATTATTCCACAGCAACATGTCACAGTCTGAAATACACACTTAAAAGGGCATCTTCTGTTTTTACCAAGAGGGAGGTAATCCCTGGCACAAAGCCACATCTGACACCTGTATGTGGCAAATGCATCTGTTACTGCAGCTAAACCCTGCAGGGGTAATGAACGAGAGGCCACGGGCAAACGATTTCTCTCTCTGGATGCACACATATGGCTTGATACAGCAGTATGTGTGGAATCCTCCAGCCAGGTCTGAGCTGGAGTCACAGGCACTGTGTATTTGCATGACCAAAGTGTTGTCTCTAACCTAATTAGCACCATGTCCAACCTAATTAGCACCACCTACCAACAGGGTTAAGTACTTTGGGTGCAGCAGCACTCATATGCAAGTTTACAGCTGCTGCTTCCTATTCTGTGAGCAATTCGATGAGTTTGTGCTCTGTTGCATGGTGTAGAGGTGCCCTCTGTAATTTTTTTTTTTTAATAGCAAACACAGATTATTGTATTTTATTGCTTCCAAGGCAATGTGAACTTCACTCACCGCTGTTTTTCCATACATTTTCTATTTAACTGAATAGAAAAAAAAATGCTCAGCATACCAAAATACTAGGAATAAATATGTTTAGGATATGCTTCTACATGTGTCTAAAAAGAACCCAAACAATGAAAACAACTAGGTGAAAAGAAATCCCTAAGCCTTTATGCTCAGCTGCTCATGTAAGTGCTGACTCTCTGCAATCTTGTCTCTGGGGCACTAATTTACAATTCTGTAAGATGTTACTGTAAACTGCTTAGTAGCAATGCTATGTCCATTTGCACAAGCATGAATGATGATCCAAGGTGTGAAGCAACAGAAAATCAGCCTCTGCTATTTATATATGACCTTAGGGAACTACATCTCCTTCAGGGCATAGCTCTGGGAATTTTTGTTTTCCAAAAGAAATATTCTGTGGCAGTTTAATGCCTTTTAGCTTCTCAAATAAACTGATAGAGTATGCCCATGTCAGCTAATACATGGATACATTAAGTGTAGTAATAAAATCCAAACTTCCTACAAGCAACTAAACTGGACATTATCAGCTGGCAGTTTACCATATGTGCCATAGTAGAAGAAATCTTGAGAGATTTGAAGGATGCAGCAATTGCTTCACGGAGGGTATTCCATATGTTGAGGGTGACCAAAAGGACATCATTAACACAGCTATGAGAAAAGCAGATGGAGTAGATACGGAGACTGAGAGAGAAGAGGACAGCAGATGACAGGAAAAGGCAAAGTTGTGAAGTGCGGTGATGCAATTGGGAACGCAGCTGAGCTGACAGAGCACCCAGCTGCTGCTGAGTGGGTGGGCTCCATGGGCATTCAGCAGAACAGCCAGGCAAACCTTTAGAAGAAGTGAGTGCTTCTGAGCTGGGTTAGCTCCCACAACTGGCTCACTTGGGTAAGATAAGCACCAGTGTTGGCACAAGGGAAGTGCCAGGCACCAACCTATGATGAGGGGTGAGGAAGGAGGTGCAGCACTACCCTTTCAGCAGCAGCTAGCTATTAGCTTGGCTTAGCTCTATCATCAAAATCAGGTCACGGCTCAACAGCCAGCAACAGTGCTACATAAACCAGCACAAGCCATTGCTGCTCTGCAACCCCACATCTCTCATCACTTGCCTCTGCC
The DNA here is from genome assembly GCF_031877795.1 of Strix aluco. Taxonomy (NCBI): domain Eukaryota; kingdom Metazoa; phylum Chordata; class Aves; order Strigiformes; family Strigidae; genus Strix; species Strix aluco. Next base: position 37,253,823 of record NC_133934.1, on the reverse strand, counting down.
CCAGACCCAACCACTCAGTTGCACCAGCAGAAGTGCTGCCTGATAGACTAGATTGGAGAAATAAACTGGTTGAAAAAGGTGCCTCTCCTCCCTCCCCCATGCTGCTTTTCAGCCAAATCAGGTTCCTAATCTGGTTTACCACACAGCTGAACAAAACAACTGTGCCAGCAAACTAGCGGGCATATCAAAGAGTCAGGAGCGAATGGCTGGGAGCAGAGACTGCCTTAGGCCAGCACAGCTGCCAAAAAAATTGTCAAACTGCACTCTCAGAGGGCTAGAGGGCCTGCAGAGACAGGGAAATCTATGGAGATATACTGAAGAGGTAAGTAAAAAAAGGAGCCATAGAAATAGGCCAGGGAGATAAGTGCAAGAATAGTGTTTCAAGGGACCTTTTTGACAGGTCAGGTCAGGCGTAAGAGAAAAAGCTGTCATAACCAGGATGAGAGATAACAAAAGCCTAAAAAAAGCATATCTGTGATGTGGACAGAGATAAGAAGAGACTTTAGAGAAGAAAAGGAAACAAAATTCATATACATCAAGATAAACAGGTCAAAAAGAGAGTGGAGTCAAAGATGACTCCCAGGTTATAGGTCTGATTGACGGAGGGTAATCATGTGCCTTCCAGGCAAGATCACAAAGTCCCTACCCAGGAAAAAACAGGGGTCCTTGTGTGGGGACTGCAGATGGAGTTTCAAGTTGGGAGGCTCTCTGAAACACTATACCACATTTCCTCAACAGGTGGAAGCTTTTAATTCTGAATGAATTCCTATGTCATTTTTTCAAATGAGCTTAAAAACTAACATACTTGCACTTGCTTATAATGGTAGAAGTGGCCAGTATTGACAGCATCGCCATGGAAGACAGGGACCAAAAATTCTTCAGATGTTTTGTAAACCTTCACATAAGAATCCAGAATAGGCCAAAGCCACATCTTTTAGCCCTTACCTTTTTGAGGGAAGGGGTATTCAGATTCAGAAGCTTTGACTCTGCCTCCACTGTAATTTTGCTACTGTCAAAACCTAGAACTACAGCTAGGAGTATTTAAGAGCTGGTTCTGATGACAAATTATTACATCAGGATGGAAAATGAGTCCACATTTGTCTATTTCAGTAATGGAATGAAAAAGTAAGCCACTCTCACTTTTTGGAGTTATACTCAACTTCTGGAGATATTTCCATGCAATCTTGTCTCCTTCAGTGCCATCCAGTGGAATTAATGTGAAATATCATGCCTATGTACAGGGAGGATACAAAAATACCACAGCACACAAAACAGCTCTATATTTTCAGGAGGTGCTGTTCATACCAGGTAAAGTGCAGGTTGTCAGGAACATTGGTATAACAATAATGAAAAACAGAACCATGATTTGCAATAGCAATAATTCAAATTAGATCTGACACTGTTGCCTGGAGTCTCAGGAAAGCTTCTTATATCATTTCTAAAATAGTTATTTGTGTCTGCAAAATATGTAGCACATACAAAATTCATACTGGTACAGCATGATATAAAGATTTAATAGCATCCATTTGTGTAATGCACCTATCCACAACCCAAGCCAATAAAATATTAGTTGTAATTTTTCTTTTCCTCCAAGGCATGGATAGTTTGACCGAAGGAGCAGGGGTATCTAGATTTATAGGTGCTTACACTCTCAATAATAAAAGTATTTTTAAAACATAGTCACACATACCTGTATTGCATTACATATGTGTGTGTATGTAGACATGCATATGTGCTGTGTATATATATATGCACACACACAAATAAAAGTTCAGTATGTTACAGCCTCATAATAGATTCTTTTTTCAGGTAATACCTCCTTGTCTTTCCAGTGCTTTCCTGAATCCTCTTGAATTACAATGAACTCATGCCAATATTTGCATTAAGATTCCTAAGGCTGTTTTCTTGCTTTTTCCAACTCTAGGGTAGAGCTGTCTGCCAAAGGCCTAAGGCTTCCTACCTAAAAACTCTTTAAAGGTGGCTTGCAAGATGGATTTTTACAAACAAACAGATTTCTACCTCTTCTGTTCCTTTACAGAACACAGAAAAGACAAGAAAATATACTAAATTAGAATGGCAGAATATTTTCTTGATCTTACTCTAGCAGATGTCTGCTGCAATAGAAAAAAACACTGAAATGCTAGTGTGTCTGTGCTCACTGAGTTTTAACTTTCCTTTCTCTAAGTCTCTGTTCAAATCCCAGTGTCTGTCAATGCTCCCCTTCCCACCACAGCTTGTTCCTTTGCTCAGAGTCAAGACTTGATTCTGGTTGATTTTGCCTGTTCTACCAATGTGCTCTCATTCCTCTGGTTTCCTCACTGGCTTCCTCATCTATCCTCTCTCATTTCTCTCAGTCCTAGCCTCCTAGCATACAGTCCCCCTCCAATTCCTCATCTGTATGTACTTGTCCCCTTGCCTTGAACCTGTTCACCTTCATTTCTCCTTGGGACACCTAATCCCAGTATCTTATCCCTATTACTCTCATGCCAAGTTTTTCTACCCCCGAGTAGTTTCAGTCTCACCATATCCCCTGCCTCCATACTTACTGTTTCCTTCCCCTCAGTCAGGTCCTTGTCCCCTTACCATTCCTATCAGACACGCTCAAGCACCTGTGAAGAGGAGAAAACAGCAGCCGAGTGGGAGCACAGGGGATGGTCTCCATAGCCTCACTCTCAGTCCAAAGAGCTGCCCCAGTCCATAGTGGCAAACAGAGGTCTCTTTTGGGCCCTGCAGTCCACAGCTGGGGTAGACTTGCCTGCAGCAGTAGCAAGGATGGTTCAGACACATGCTAAGTCAGGAATGTGGAAAATTCATTTCTTCAAAGGCTTATAAATTATGCTAAGTGTAGTCAGAAGATCAGACACCCCCTCCCAATTCGGTTTTTCATGACAAATTCCAAGTCTGCTCTAGAGCATGAAGGCATTTAAGCACTTCAAAGACAAGATCTCCAAACATTTTATCCTAGACAAAGCCCTTTTTTTCCTGCCTTTCTTCTTAGATCATGTTTGGTAGCAGCAAAGTCATCCTAAACTTCCATCCTCAGCATGGAAAATTTCATGTCAAGCCATGGATGTTTAGCAAGTGGTATGCTACCTAAAGCATAGTTTAGCAAGCAAAATTTAGCAAGTAGTATGCTACATTTAGCTATAGCTAAAGCTTAACAAACTCATTTAAAGGAAAGTAACTGGATAAAGGAAAGCTTCGCTGGATAAAAAACTGCCTGGACGGCCAGGCCCAGAGAGTTGTAGTGAATGGAGTTAAATGCAGTTGGTGGCCAGTCACGAGTGGTGTCCCCCAGGGCTCGGTTTTGGGGCCACTCCTGTTTAACATCTTTATTGATGATCTAGACGAGGGGATTGAGTGCACCCTCAGTAAGTTTGCAGACGACACCAAGTTGGGTGGGAGTGTTGATCTGCTCGAGGGTAGGGAGGCTCTGCAGAGAGATCTGGACAGGCTGGAGCGATGGGCTAAGGCCAACTGTATGAGCTTCAATAAGGCCAAATGCCGGGTGCTGCAATTCGGCCACAACAACCCCCAGCAGCGCTACAGGCTTGGGGAGGAGTGGCTGGAGAGCTGCCAGTCAGAGAGGGACCTGGGGGTGTTGATTGACAGCCGGCTGAACATGAGCCAGCAGCGTGCCCAGGTGGCCAAGAAGGCCAATGGCATCCTGTCTTGCATCAGAAATAGCATGGCCAGCAGGGACAGGGAAGTGATCCTGCCCCTGTACTCGGCAGAGGTGAGGCCGCACCTCGATTACTGTGTTCAGTTTTGGGTCCCTCACTACAAAAAGGACATTGAATTACTCGAGCGTGTCCAAAGAAGGGCAACGAAGCTGGTGAAGGGTCTGGAGCACATGTCGTACGAGGAGCGGCTGAGGGAACTGGGGTTGTGTAGTCTGGAGAAGAGGAGGCTGAGGGGAGACCTCTTCGCCCTCTACAACTACCTGAAAGGAGGTTGCAGAGAGCTGGGGATGAGTCTCTTTAATCAAGGAACAAGTGATAGGACAAGAGGGAATGGCCTCAAGTTGCGCCAGGGAAGGTTTAGACTGGATATTAGGAAGCATTTCTTTACAGAACGGGTTGTTAGGCGTTGGAATGCGCTGCCCAGGGCAGTGGTGGAGTCCCCATCCCTGGAGGTGTTTAAGAGTCGCATTGACATAATGCTTAAGGATATGGTGTAGTTGAGAATGGTCATATCTTCAAGGTGATCTTCAAGGTCTTTTCCAACCTAGATGATTCTGTGAACTGACAACCCTATTGTAGGCATTGCTATATATTTCAAGTATAACATATTACTAAATGCAGAAGAGTATTTAAGCTAGTAATGAGCACATATGTGTAAAGAAAAATTATTATCAATTAAGCTCTTTATTTTTACCTTTAGTTTTATCCACTGCAATTACACAATTTTCCTCAGTTGAGAAATCTCAGAAGAGTGGATGATTGCATAATCCAGAGCTGCTTCAGTAGCATAACAACAGTTGCGTAACTGTGGTGAAACAGAAACACAGATTTACTCTAACTTTCCTTCCACTGACAAGCCTACATAGTCATTAATGCTCTTTTAGCAAGTGTTTTCTTTTATTCCAAGGATTAGTTTACTGAACAGTAACAACTGGCTACCTTGGCACATGCAAACATGTCTCCCTAGAAGTGCTCTCCCTTGCCTGGCTTACAAGACCTTCAACAATCTGCTCCAGCAGAACACGTATGAATCTTAGGAAAGAGCAAAATGTCTCTTCCCCATCCTTCTGCAAGCTGCATTTCTAATGAATTTAAGCCAGAGCTCTTAAGTGTTTACTTATAGCAGGGACCAACCTACAGATGGTGCTCAGAGGATTTATTGTGCCAGGCCAGTAAGATCCCACTGTTACTGCCTTTCTGCAGCAATAACTCTGAGCTTTATCTTTGCATAGCTGTAATGTTAAGGGCACACTTCTCATATTAAGCTGAATAAAGAGTGTCACTATATATTAACCTTAACTGCACAGAACATAATTGAACTCAGTGGGGCTACTGCCCTCTGTGTTTCAGCGGGACTTGACTTTGAAGAAATAATAATTCACTGGTTTACAAAGGCAGAAATAAACTTTCTTTATTATACAGGAAGTGCAGGTGCAATACTGTGATTACAGACTCTGGCATGATTCACCTTGAGATTTTAGTTATATCTTGCCAGAAGAAGCTATTATCAAGCCCCAAATGACTCTAACAACACTCCTATCAATGTGGTATTGAGAAGTTCCTTCCCTAGTGGGAACAAAAGTATCTCTTTTCTTCCAATGTTGAAAATTAAATGCACAGTATTAGCACCATCAATGAGGTGTTTAACTTCAAAATTGCCTTTCCTGGTGAGAATGAAAATGCTACTTGTTTCCTTTTTTTAAAATTAACAGCAGTGTTTTTCCCTCTTTTCTACTACACGCACTTGTTTAATCAACCCAAAACACGGTATGTATCTAGTGCTCAGGAAGCATTGCAGGTGAACACCTATGTTTGTCCCTGTGTGCACATGCAGGACATCCCATGCTCTGGGGCTGGGATCTAGCTTCTTTCCAGTATGATTCAAGCACACAATAATCAAGTAGAAAGAATATGTCTTGAAAAAGGAGGTAGGGAAGACAAAAGGCTTGATTTTGGTTTAAGTCATCTTTGTATAAACAACAAGACTATGTTGATGCAGAAGGAGCATTAGAGAAAATTAACAGCATAAGGTGCCAGAAAGGTACCAGACCATAGAAGTTGCTCACTACAGCCAAAACCTGTTGTGAGCCATTCCGGAAGCATGCAGGACTGTCCTCTGACTTCTCTCCAGCTGTTACCTATGTTTGTGTTCACTTGCGTGATCAGTGGGCAGACATGAAATGACTCTCAGTTCATTTGTCCTCTAAAATTGGGCAAGAAAAGTTGTTCTAATCAGTCCTTGAGCCACTCTAGGACCACGTAATGTATCAGGCTCTGTAGCTGTGCCGAGTCTCCAACACCATCTAGAACGATGCTTTTGGAAGAGCCCGGGATTCACAGGTGAGTCCATGTAATCTTATGCACATGGAGTGACCAAGAGCAGACAGAAAACTCTGAGGTATGGAGGCCTACGTCTGATGTTTGGCATCAGGAGCTGTTATTCACCCAGCAATACCAGAATATGACTTCTGGGGATTCCTCCAAGTGTATGCAATGCCCCTATCACCTTCTGGAGTCTAGCCCTCCCCAGCTTCTACTCTTCACTGATATATGAGCAGTTTAACATGGACTAGTCCTTAGTTGCTTCACTTGACAAATGGTTGTGGAGGAGGACAGGGCATTCAAGGCTGTGCTCTTTGCTCTGCTGCATTTACAAGAGTACAGGCAGTCTTGCTACAGCTACTCAGGCCTGGTTGAATTCCTGCTGTCCCTGAAGGGCAGATCTCAAGCCTGGGCCAAGTCCCAGCTGGCTTTGTTAGAAAGCAAACTGGCTCCTTGAAGATTGTGACAAACACGCTGGCAGCATGGCCAATCTCAGCTCAAGTGCAAACTCAAACCTGTTTGCCAGGGATTTTCCCTTCTAGGGTCTGTATTGACCATGAAGTCAAGAATCGTGGTATCACAGACTCAGAGGTCTAGAATACAGGCCCCCTCATTTCTAAGTGGAAACCCTAGTGTGACAGATATTTGAGCCTACATTACCAGATAGCAACATGCAGGACTGATAAAACTAATGCCTGGAAACAGATGGGTAATGCTGCACTGGTGGTGACCACAGGGCCGTTTCTAAACCTTCCAACATTGTTTCTAAACAAACCTGTTGCTCCAAGACACCCATACCAAAGAATATACAAACTTTCTGCCCTTTTCTTCCTCCACATGCAAAGGCAAAACAATAGTGAGTTTGTCAGGTCCCATCCCACTCATTACTGTTCTCTCACACTCTGTCACTGCCTTATTCTTGTCAATGTACAACATTGCGCAGGCTAACCAAGAAAGTGAAAGAAAAGCACTTCCACTCTAACAATGGATACAGACCAGAAGTGCCTTGGACTATTTTTTTCTGGCTTAGTTTCCTTAATCACTTAGTTTTGCACCATAGAGGTACTACAAGTTAAACCACTACATAACAATCTCCATGAAATAAGATGTTAAAGTCACTTAAGGAGAAACACTCCTTCCCTAAATGCAATCTATCTTGTAGTTCACTTCATGATGACATGTAGGTGTTAAAAATTAAGAACTTAAGCGAACAGGCTTCTAATTCAGGGGGAAAAAATCAATACAGCTCTCATGGGACAGCCCTTTGGAATTCAAAACTGTCTCCTGTGTTGCACTAATTCAGCAAGCACCATCTTGGCAGACTGAAGCTTCTATTTTCACCGCAGGCTTATTACTTTTTCACACAGACTTCTCCAAGTGGTTTCCAATCAAATTCTGGGGTAAACTTTTGCAGTTTTGTAGCCTACAGTTGCATGAGTAATTATCAGAATTCTGTGTAGCCAGCAGCCCTCATACTTAGAACCACTCATTTAATGGTTCCACCAAAATGCTGCAACAACCAATTTCCTTGCCACTACCTTCCTATCACCTGCAAAGGAGGTAAAAACATGAATTGATCACACGGATTCTGAACTTGGCAAGGTGGAATCAACCTGTAAGCAGAACTTTTGTCCACACTTTTACCAGGCAGAATACAAAGTGGGTAAACGTGCCTCTTTTCCCCTAGCGCCTAAAAATACTGGTAAGGATGGGGAAACAAGGGCTGATGGCAGGTGAGCAGCTCTCCAGCTTACACTCCTCTATGAGCCTGAATACAACAATTTGTGCGCAGTATCCACACGCACACTGTGAAAAATCACAGCCTTCAGCTACAGTACCAAACCCCCCCCCCCCCCAAAAAAAAAAAAGTAAAGGAAAAAAAGCGCCAAACCGAACCCAACCCGTCGGCCGTATTAAAATGCCTATAACGGAGTTCGCTCTAACGGGAATGGGCAGAGCGGTGTCTGAGGGACGACGTGCTCGTCGCGACCCCCCCGCCAGCTGGCAGCCCTGTCCCGGCTCCCCTCCCGCCGCCCGGGCACAGCCCCGCCACTCCGTGAGGCACCGACCCCCTGACCCGGGCTCGCCGCCGCCCGTTAGGGCGGGGCGCGCGCGCTTCCCCCTCAGGCCGTTGACGGCACGATCGCCCCCTGCCTCCTTCCCTCGCGCGCCGCAAAGCAGCCTGGGGCGGCGGCGGGCTGCCGCGCGCGCCGGTTGTGAGGTCATCCCGCGCGGCCGGAAGGAGCGGAGCGGTTGTTTCCGTCGTGGGGGGCGGAGGAGGGCCCCGCGCGCGGAGCCGGGGCGGGCGCGGCGGGGGGGGGGGGGGGTCGGCGGCGGGGGGGAACGGGGGCGGAGGCAGCCATGGCGGCGGGGAAGGCGGCGGCCGGGAAGGCGGCGGCCGAGCCCCTGGGGCGGACGGCGGAAGAGGTGGTTTGGGCGGAGGCGCTGCGCGGGGCCTGCGAGCCCGAGCACCACTGGCGGCACCGCCGGGAGTTCCTGCTGCGCAACGTGGGGGAGCCACCGGCGGCGGGCAGCGCCCAGCTCCAGCGCCTGGTATCCCTCTCCATGGTGTGGGCCAACCACGTCTTCCTGGGCTGCCGGTGAGTGCCGGCCGGGGCGGCGGGCCCGGGAGGGGAGCGGCGCGGCCGCCTAACGGCGTCCCTCCCCTCTCCACCGTCCCCTCCCCTCCTCTCCTCTCCCCTCCCCTTGTCGCCCCTCCAGGTACCCGCCGCAGGTCATGGAGAAGGCGCTGGAAATGGCGGAAGGCATCCAAGTGACCGGCGCGCCTGTCCGCACCACGAGAGATGAACTGGTTGCCAAGGTGAAGAAAAGAGGCATATCAAGTAGCAATGGTTAGCAGATCATAGCTGTGACAATACATAGGAGTCTAGAAAATGCTTGTTTTTGAATGTTCTCGGGTTACCTCGGGCTTAGAAAGCAGTCGAAATCATTTACTTTTAAACTCCTTGTTAATCGTTTCCCCTCTCTGTGCTATTTTTTTCCTTATCTCTGTAATAGATGTAATGCATACATATTCCATTGGTAATATAGATCTTTTGTTTTGAATTTCTATAACGGGTGCACTTTAAGCTGATTATTTTTGTAATGCGATGGAGACTGTTGTACTCCAGCTTAAATGCAGTCTTGTTACTTTGCATTTAGCACTAGTCAAGATGTTTGTGAGAAACTTAGTTTCTTAAAGAAATATTTAAAGTGATATTTTAAAGATGTTTTTATTATATTAGGAAACAAAATACACTTTTTTTAGGTCAGATAGTCTGTTTAATGTACTTTGGTCATTTTTGGTTTGGATTTCAAGAATAGAAATACATACTTGCCTATGGGTCCTAAACCAAAACCTGAAATCTTGCATCTGAGTATTTTTAGTTTTTTGTCAAAAAATAATAAAATATTCTGAAATAGTAGGTTAATACTTGAAATTACAGTTCAAGGTGTATTTCTAATATATACCTTTTAAATTCACAGAGATTATTGCTAGAAGTTTTTAGAAAATAGATAAATTGTCTTTAGATGGATATTTCATAGTGCAGAAATTAAATACAATAACATACTTTACTTGTTTTATAGAAGGGATAGAGGAGCCCTCCAAGAAGCGAGCTGTTGAGAAAAGCAAAGACTCTAAAGATACTGGAAAAGATGTGAAAACAACCAAGGCAGAAGCCCCAAAGGAAACAGAGAGTACATTGCCAAAAAAGCAGGAAAAAGGTACTAGCAAAGATCCAGAAAGCTCCCAGTCAACTTGCAGTTCAAATCAAGAAATGGTCGCAGCATCAGATACAGAAACAGAAGGAAAGCCTGCTGATGCTGAAAATACTGCTGAGCAAAATCCACCTTCATCTGAAAAAGAGTCAGGAGAGAAGCCTTGCTCAAATCCACCTAAGGAAAGCAAGTGTGAAAATGTGCCGTCACCTGAAAAGAAAACTACAGTAAGTGCAGTGCCGGCGGCAGCAAAGAGCACCCTGCAGGCAGCGGCGGTGCCACCGATGGCGCCACTGACTGCCAAGAGCACCCCGCAGGCAGCAGCGGTGGCAGCGACTGCCAAGAGCACACGGCAGGCAGCAGTGGCGGCGGCGGCACCACCAACCACCAAGAGCACCCCACAGGCAGCAGCGGCGCCACCAGCCACCAAGAGCACCCCGCAGGCAGCAGCGACAGTGCCACCGACCACCAAGAGCACCCCGCAGGCAGCAGCAACAGTGCCACCGACCACCAAGAGCACCCCGCAGGCAGCAGCAACAGTGCCACCAACCACCAAGAGCACCCCGCAGGCAGCAGCGGCGGTGCCACCGACCACCAAGAGCGCCCCGCAGGCAGCAGCGGCGGTGCCACCGACCACCAAGAGCGCCCCGCAGGCAGCAGCGGCGGTGCCACCGACCACCAAGAGCGCCCCGCAGGCAGCAGCGGCGGTGCCACCGACCACCAAGAGCGCCCCGCAGGCAGCAGCGGCGGTGCCACCGACCACCAAGAGCGCCCCGCAGGCAGCAGCGGCGGTGCCACCGACCACCAAGAGCACTCCACAAACAAGTGCTACATTGCTGTCTTCCAAAAACCAAGTGAGTGCCCCAGCATCAGTGTCCAAGAGCAGTGCTCAGGCGGGCAGTTCGCTGCTTCTGGCCCCTAAGAGCGGCGCTCAGGCAGGCACCTCGCTGCTGCTGGCCTCCAAGGGCACTCCGAAGGCAGGCTCCTCGCTCCTGGCCTCCAAGAGCAGCGCTGAGGTGGCTGCCTCGTTGCTGGCCGCTCGGAGCGGCGTTCAGCAGGGATCGTCGCTGCTGACTTCGAAGAGCAGCGCTCAGGTGGCTGCTTCGCTGCTGGCCTCTCGGAGTGGCGCCCAGCAAGGTCCCTCGTCACTGGCATCCCGGGGTGGAGCTCAGGCTGGTGGTTCCTTGCTGGCCTCCAAGGTTGGCACACAGGCAGGTTCACCACAGCTTGCCTCCAAGAGTGGCTCGCAGGCGGGTGAAAGCCCTGCTAAGGCTTTGTGCAAACCATTAACAAGCGAAGATGCAAAGGAAAGACAACCTTTTTTCAACAGACTATACAAAGCTGTAGCCTGGAAACTGGTTGCTGTTGGAGGCTTCAGTCCTAACGTAAATCACGCAGAACTTCTAAACTCATCTATTCAGTCTGTAAAAGCTACATTAGATGTTGCTTTTGTTCCCCTGAAGGAACTTGCAGACTTGCCTCAAAATAAGAGCTCTCTAGAAAATATAGTTTGTGAACTGAGGTGCAAGTCTGTCTACTTGGGTACTGGCTGTGGTAAAAGTATGGAAAATGCCAAAGCGGTTGCTTCAAGAGAAGCTTTGAAATTGTTCCTGAAGAAGAAAGTTATTGTGAAGATATGTAAAAGAAAATACAAAGGTAGTGAAATTGAAGATTTGGTACTTCTGGATGAAGAATCAAAACCTTCGAATTTACCTCCAGCTTTAAGAAATCCTCGTGAGATCTTGTAGGGGAGAATCGCTGTTTGTACCATGTATAGTATTTCAACATAAGGACTGAAGGTTAATTTTGTACTTTAAAAATGTAGGCTTCCAGATATTTTGTATTTCTTTCTCAGTTTTGCAAGACAATGATAGTCCTTTCACTTGGTAGCAATTGTATAAAACTTGTTAGAGATGACAAGTGCGCAGTTAAAGGTATGCCTTAATATGTAGCACACTAGTGTGCTGTTTTATTTGCAAAATAGTCTACCTAATTCTTCTATTTTTAATTAAACAATTAAGGTACAGTTTGCTGTTTAAAACCTGACAGTTTTGTAATTCCTACAATTTGATGGCAGTGTGCTCAATTGTCTACCATGTCTTTTTTAGCCACATAGAAGTATGTATATAGGGACCATAATACTTGAATGATTGGAAGTCGTTTAAAAATTTCAATCAAAAAGTTGAATCACCTGTTTAAGGCTTGTTGCTCATAATGTTCACTGTTGCTCATACTAGGAGAGAAAATAGTTGGTTGACTATTTTTATGGGATGTTTTCATAGCACTTGCAATATAAATGATACCCTGATCCCATTTAACATTATACTAGCAGGTTAGATCCCATTTAACATTATACTGGCAAATTATCACTTAGCAGTCAAGTCACAGCTACTTCAGCCACCAAAAGTCTGTAAGCAGATTTAATTTATATTGTGAAATATCATTTACAGTTTTTTCCAAATAAACACAGATTTCTATACTAAGCATATTTTGACTGCTGCTAAAACAATAAAACCTCTGGGATATGCTTTTATAGCACTTTGGTTGTGGCTATTAAATGTTCCAGCCATTTCAATAACTTTGCAACACCTTAAGAAAAGCTTTACTTTGAGTGGCTTCAAGGTGTAATCCCACAAGGATGAGTTATTTTCTTTGGATACATAGCTGAAATACTGTTAAGCTGATAGAGTGGACCTATAGAATATCCATTTCTACTTTTGTAACACCAAGATAGGCAAAATGAAGATGCTGCTGTCTGATAGAGACAGCAAGTGTGTTGTAAAGCATTCACACTAATCAAGCCTGCCCTTTGCTACATTTTTACGCCATGTACAGAATGGTTTGAAGCAAAGAAAGGGGGAGATTACCTTTATTTTCAATGTTACTGAAATACCTGCACAAACTGCATGTTTTGATATATTGGATAATGACATGTAATTGTAAAAACATAATGTCTTCAGTGCTATTTTGACTTAATCTTGTCTGACTACGATAGCTAACATCATGTACTGGTGACCTTAAACTCGACTGACAGATCCATGGATTGAGTCCTCCAGGAGTGAATAGGAATCCCTGGGATCTCGGTAGTATGTACGTCCACTTAAAGACTTCCACGTTCTTTAGTGATTTTTGGGACTGAACCACAATGGCAATGTTACACTGTACCCGACGTGATTTTGAACGGCAGTGGCTGTCTGGTCCGTAGCACCTGAAGCCTGCAAGGCCCTCGCACTTCCCGAGGGCCAGTTGATAACTTCCTCCATCTGGCCAACCCCTGTGCTGCTGTGCCCTCGGTCGCCCCTCGCTCTAGCTAGGGTTCTCAGGAGTTCCCCCGTGGTGTTTCTGGAGGACCACCTGACATTTGGGGCATGATGCATTAAATAGCATCTTACATGGCATGAGAATTGGTGCGTGCTTCTAGCGCAGAGCGAGTTTTGTGCTGTATTTAGGAGTTGTGGTATTCATGCCAGGAAGCGTGAGATCTGTTTTTGAAATCCTTGCCCTGTTCAGGTGGAGACACAGAGTGACTGTTTTTGCGGGGCAGGAATTGTGTCCTGTGCCCTCTGAAGTTTGGTTTTTCTAGCTGTTAGTTCAGGCACCTCCAAATCTCTGGTTGAGAATTGCAGCATGTGTTGCAATGTGAAAACCCGTGTTTCCCGTCTGTAAAGAGAAGCTCACAGTATTTACTGACCTCAAGGGGGTGTTAGGGTAACTGTGTTAAAAGGCTGAGGTGCTAGATGCCTTTTTTTAAAGTCCTGATTTAAGCTTACTTTTTTAAAAATTTTTGAATGTTATTCCTCTTTGATGTTTGGTTGTGATTCATTAAAGGACGAGTCTGTAGCTACTCTTAATAGAAACTGAAAGTCGAAGTGTGTTACTTTTATTTCATGTTCTGCATGGAAAGCAGCTCAGCAAGGAGACTCTAACATACAAATAAATAAGCATTTAAGTGTTTGAATGAAAATTTATTAACATTTCATCAACCCTAGAGGAAGAAAAGAAAGAATTTCAAAAAACTGGCAGTGGCAAGAAGTGTTTGTGCAGCCCTGTCAGTTCTAAAACCTCTGGGTCTCCCAGGTGCTGTCCTGGTCTCTAGCAGTTGGGGTACTGGTCTTTTAATTGCCAGACCTTGCTGATGAGGACTGGCCAGAAGAAATCACTAACACCGTAGGTGTGCAGAGTTGTCTTAGGGAGACAAATGAAACCAACTGAGGGAAAAACTGATCCTGTTTTTTCTGCGGGAGTACAGGAAATTGCAGTCATCAAGAATGACTCCTGTTTCCTCTGAGGGCTGCTAGAACAGCTTAAGTCCGTCAGTCCTGTTGGTTCCTCACAGACAGCTGCCCCAGTGGTTCGCCGTTAGCAGGTCACAGGGTACGCACCACTTTAGGGGGCTAGCGGCGAAACCGCCTCTCCCCGCTTGCAGGGAAGTGACGCGAGGGGGTCTCCGCGGTGGCGCAGGGCGCCGGCCCCAAGGCGGCGCTAGAGCGTCCCGCCGGCGGAGCTCCCGCCTCCCGCCATACGCAGGCGCTGCCGACGGCGGTGCGGGGGGCGTGGGTTTGTGCCCGGAGGCGGTGCGGGGGGCGCGGCTCCGTGCCCGGAGGCGGTGCGGGGGGCGCGGCTCCGCGCCCAGGGGCGGTGCGGGGGGCGCGGCTCCGCGCCCAGCAGCCTCTCAGGCTGCCCGCCTCGGGGGCGGAGCCGCGGCGCTCAATTTGCTTAACATATTCCCGGGGCGGTGCCGTCCCCTCCGTGGGAGATAACGCGGCCACTCGAGAGCGTGGCGCTCCTCCGGGGCTGCCGGGCGGCCTCTCCGGCTATGCAGCGTTCTCGGAGGCCAGCGAAAAGACGAGCGGGGCGCTGAGCAAGCCTCGCTCTAAGCCGCCGGTGCTCCCTGCTGCCGACTCATATAAGGCGGCGGCGAGGGAGTTGCAGGGGCGGGATGCTCTGAAGACCTGCTCGCTAGGCCACGCACGGAGAACGTTTGTTTCTCATGGGCCCCACGCCCGCCTAGGGGAAAGTCCCCGGACCGCCGGCAGAGAGTGCCGGGCGCTGCCCGCGCCCCCGCCTGCCCCCATCTCACGCATTCCCCGCCGAGACGCCCCCGGGCCGAGCGGGTGAGCGCGGGGCGGGCTCTCGTCACGGCCACAGACACGCAGGTAGTGCGCAGGCGCACCAACAGAACGGGGCTCACTCTCAGGCCATCCCCTTTTACCGAGCGCCGACGGACAGCGGGCTGCGGCAGAGCGGTGTGCGGGAGGAGACGCTGCCGCCCGCCGGCTGACAGGCCGCCGGTCCCGCACCCTCATCTCCTCACACCCCTCCGGGCTCAGAGCGCCTCCGGGCGCACAGACTCGGTCCGGCCTCTCCCCACCCGCTGAGGCTTATCCTTCCTTCCCTGCACCAGGAAGAAGCAAGAGGTCAGCACTATGTTGTCACGTTCGTTTGTTTGCACCACGCAGAAGTTAAACATCGAACGGGAGAGTCTGGTGCGTAGCCGAGTGACAGTACAAAGAGCACAGACGTCAAGCTTGTCCAGGGCATACCCCTGCCTTCCCCTGCTCACCCCCATCCCCAGAGAAGGCCAGCACTGCTGACCTGTGAGTGCCACCAGTGTTACTAGCCCACTCGAGGCAGATTCTGATGCTTACACTCCCCACTACTACAAGATGCTGCTGCCTGCAGCAATCGTGCACATAAGTACAAGTCATGCTGATAAACTGAATTAGTTTCATAGGCAGCACTGTTCTTGCCTTTGGTATGTCAAGCAAGTAACACATAACCATGCCTGACGCCATGGAATTACACCTGCTGTTGCCCTACGGTCATGTCTGGGTATGAAGCACAACAGAACAGCACTAGCAGAGATCCCCAAAATAACATGTCTCAGGCACAAAAAACATGATTTATGCTCCCCTTACTCAAACAGCACCCAAGCAGCCCAGAGCCACCCCTTCCTTCTGGTTCCTGCTTTCCTAGCTCCTGCAGTGAGCCCAGGCCTGCTGAACTAGCAGTGTCCTTTTTCCTGGTCGCACAACAGGCACATGGCCTATCTGTAGGCACAGTACAGTTTGCAAACCCCATTGGTGTCCAACATCTGCTATTCTTCTTCCAGCAACATCCTCACAGTGACACCTTTTCAGCTGCGTCAGACCCCTGTGGCAGGCAGAGGAGACCAGCGTGCAGAGCAGGAGCAGCTCTGTGCAGAACTAGCTATGACAGCTCTGACTGCTTCACACAAGAGCGTTGAAAGAGTGCACCAGGGGCTGACAAACCTCCTGGCTTGAGCTGTCATTTTGGTTGCCATCTCAGCCGTTTGAACTACTTGAGTGTCTTTCTCTCTGCTCTCCCATAATTCTTCACGTGATTGGCTATATGTACATGGGAAAATAAGAGATTTCAAATTAAAATGTTATCAACCCATCCCAAAAGAAACAACTAAACTAGGGCACAGCTCTATGAAGTTCTCTGGGTTTTTTTGGTTGAGAAACTGTAATGAAATCCCAGTGTCCTAGTTTCATCTGCTAAAAAGGATATTAGCTAAGGCTCTATGAAGCTAACGTTTCATGAGCTGTCATCCCTCTGTAGTGCAGGTAGCACATGCAGTACAGGCTGAAGACTGCAGACAAGCTTGTGTAGACAAGCTGAAGCTTGTGCAGTGACTGATGTGGGTTTGTTTTTCTTTTTTGGCCCTAAAGATTACACTATAGCACCTTAACAGTTTGGACTGGTTTTCTCTGTGTGTGGACAAAATTCTCTCACTCGTCAGCTATGGTGGGTGTTGGTCTGGAAATTTGTTAACAGGAGAGAGTATGTCAAAAATCAAACTCATCTTGACTATAGTTGACAATGAGCTGACATGATCTAGTGGTCCAGAGACTGAGGGGAAAAAGCACACACTGAAAGAGTTCTGATACGGTCTCTCTCCTTCACCAGGCAGATCTGTCCCCCAGCTTTGTAAGTTGCAAACTGCAGAGAAAATAACAGCAATATCTGCTTTGTAGAATATTTTTTAAGCTTTTTGTTCAGCTAAAATGTGCATTTTTGCAGTGTTTTGCATAGCGTATAATATGCCACACTCTTTGTCCATTTAACAATGATTAACTGGTATTTGTGCGCTTTCTAGATGGTTCTGTGAGTTGCCACTGCCACGGCAAAGATATTGCCATTAGCTAGGTTATGTGTTTTTAAGAAAATACTGTCATTGATGCCCGTTACCCCTGCACCACCCCCCATTTTAAGTCTGCTGTCAGGATGTATCAATTTTGAAGCTGTGATTAATTCCGCTCCTCTTCCTTGCATGAATTTAAACCTGTGCAATTTCACTGAACCCCTGTGATGACAGGAAGACAGTTCCTGCACGTGGCTGAGCTAGGATACTTGCCAGTGTAGAGCTGGCCTGAGTGGAGTGTTATCAGCACTTACACATGACTGTTCAGACGTATGGCTGGCCTTTTGTACATGACAGCAGAAGTTTCCCACCTGCATTGAAGACACACTCATATGAGCATCAGAAAAACAGGTTTAATGTTGATACCTGCTAATAGTTTCAAATATGTTGTAGACTAATTTTGAAAATGGCACATGATAATTTCTGAGCACAACTGCCTGTTGCTAAGGCAATGGAAGACTGGGTGCCAGTGGTTACTAGTTAGGTATTTTCTTCCTCCAGTAACATTGCTGCAACTAGAAAAGCATTGTTCAGCTCCGACATCTGAGCCTACTTTTCAGTTGTCACTGATGGTCAAGTAACGTTAATTGTTAGGCCCAAGTGGACTGTGAAATGACTTGTTTTACATGCCACTGTCAGAGATGAATCACACTGGGCAAAAGATATTGTCACTAATAAGAAAGCCAACCTAACCAATGTGTGCCTGGTTTTCTAAATCCTCTAGTGTTTTACATTTTAACTGCAGTCTAAGAGACAAGCTATATTCAGTCAGATGCTGCCCATATTTTGACAATAGCCTTCCACCCTGAATCCTTCCTTAGTTTGGAGAAAACGTCACATTTCTGTTTATTATTTTGGGGAAG
The DNA here is from genome assembly GCF_031877795.1 of Strix aluco. Lineage (NCBI taxonomy): Eukaryota > Metazoa > Chordata > Aves > Strigiformes > Strigidae > Strix > Strix aluco. Next base: position 37,236,067 of record NC_133934.1, on the reverse strand, counting down.
AGGATGGCTGAGAGGCTAAGGATCTATTAATCTTGTTTAACCAATCATTTTTCTCACAATTACAACGGAATAATAAAGCAAATGTAAATTCTGTCAGTTCTTGGAAAAAAGCGTACATCAGTGTCCTGGTTTCATCTGGGTCAGAGTTAATTTTCTTCCTAGTAACTGGTACAGTGCTGTGTGACAATAATGTTGATAACACACTGATGTTTTAATTGTTGCTAAGTCGGGCTTATCCTAAGTTAAGGATTTTTCAGTTTCCCAAGCTCTGCCAGCGAGCAGGTGCACAAGAAGCTGGGAGGGAGCATTGCTGGAACAGCTGACCCCAACTAGCCAAAGGGCTATTCCATACCATAGGGCATCATGGTCAGTATATAAACTCTGGGGGAAGTTGGCCGGGAGGGGCCGATCGCAGCTCGGGCATTGGTCAGCAGGTGGTGAGCAACTGCACCCTGCATCACTTGTCTTTTCTTGGGTTTTATTTCTCTCTTTTTGTTATATTACTTTTCATTACTATTATTATTGTTGTTATTATTATATTTTATTTATTAAACTTCTTATCTCAACCTGCAAGTTTAACTTTTTTTTTGGTTCTCCTCCCCATCCCCTGGGAGGGGGGAGGAGTGAGCGAGTGGCTGCGTGGTGCTTAATTGCTGGTACTAATTTTTGGTAACTTGGAGTAAGCGTTGTGACTGAAAAATCTGCATAGCAGCAGCACCCCTAAGAAACACATAATGCAAGTGACTTGGTGCTACAGACTTATTCTGAAGATATGAAATTACTCTCTGGTGCTATTTGCAGTGGCTTTTCAGTTGCAGTAGAAATTAATCATTTGTACTAGGTTTGGATAAGCACATTCTAAAGAGAAAAAAAAAATCCACACTAGGAGGGAAATAAAATGAGGCTTCCTCCTGTTTAGTGTGGAGTTTTAATGACGTATGCCAAAACTCTCTTTGAGTTTTCAGGGGAACTCTGAAATTCATAAATGGTAATTATAGGCATGTAATTACTGCATTTCTGCATACAGAGTGGAATTCATTTCACTGACATCTGTGACAACAGACCTGAGCTCTCCTTACATTCAGTGGAGACATTTTTAGGGCAAGACCTATGTATACTAAGATTTTCTCTCATTCAACATATTTGGCTGGATGAGTCCCACCTTTATTTCCTGAGTTGGAAAGGAAAATTAACATCCACATATGGGAGAGTATTATGAATGTCTTAAACCATCAACTACTGAAGGTTCCTGCAGGTGCACTGCTGCCCTCATTTCGCAATCTTGATTACAAAGGTGTGATTGTGTATGTTTTTGCCTCGCAAGAGGAAGAAGTAAGAGTGTGTTTTTCACATGAGCTGTGCTGAATAGCAGAATCACAGAAACGCAGCATGCATGTTAGCATGTAGCTCAGGTAAGAGCACACAAAAAATCCTTTGTTTATTGTGGGCAGGAGGGGCTCCGTTCTTTTTCACTAAAGTCACCTGGATTCTTCCATTTACTTGAACGAAAGTGGATCAAGCTTCAGGGCTCAAGTAAGACAATAAAGACAGTTGCCACGTATTTGCATAAGATTAACTTGTTACCATTCCTCACTGGGCTTCTCTAAATATCATCTGCACACTTCCCGAGTTCTTTGGCATGGTGATTGGCTCTGGAGCAAATCCACCGATCATTTATGCTTTAAAACAGTAGGTGAGGAAGAAGAGTTATTGTCTGAAAGCTCTTTTCTTTCACAAATAGAAAAGAGAAAATTCCTCTCTTTTTCCTCTGAGAGGAAAACAGGGACATCTTCCTTCAGCTATGAGTGGCCAGATCCATGTTGTAAACGACAGGGAATGATCCATGTGGCTGTCTCTACTCATGGCAGCAGCCAGATGCTGCCCCTCAGCTGGTTCGCAGCATCCCCCTCCTCTAAGGAGGTGCAGTTCCTGTACCAGCCAGCACGCTCCATAGCACCTGCGAGAAGTTGGTGGTGTCCAGTCCTGCCGACTTCCGGAGGGCATTCTGAACAGAGCGGATACTCTCAAAAAGAAGCAGTGTGGTTCTGCTCAAAACAAAACAACAACATGTCATTATGCTCTGATGGAAGCAATGATGTCATATAAAAGTGAATTCCTTAACACCTCCTGCCTTGGGCCTATCAACTTCTCAAAACACTTCTGGGTACAGCCATGGGATTAGAGTATGGAAGCTGAATGGGAAGAACTGTAAAAAAAGGTAAATAGTTACTACAAAACAAAGCACGAAATAAACTTAGTTTGCACACTTAATTTTTCACTCTGTTTGTGGTGAGATAAACAGAACTTATCAGTTTGAAGAAAAAAGATGAGCTGGATATTGCAGCTGCCTTCTTCCAAGAAGAAGTCAACTGATCACTAATTTGGGCTCAGGAAGGGATTTTCTTTTAGAGCATATTGGCAGAAAACTTGGAACCGCTTCAGTTTTTCAACAGATGTTTGCATTTGGATGAGGAAGAATATACATCTCCTGATCAGTGGGACGTTTGTTACTTGGTGCTAGAGAGCTCTTTGACACAGCTGAGGATGGGGCTAGCAGGGCAAAAAAACCACACCAGTGTTTTCAGGAAATGTACTGGTTTAGTTTTTCACCTTACTGAAATGATCTGATGTTAGCCCATGTCTTATTTTTAGGTGTCCTATTCTTGTGTAAATGAAAAAGAAAAATAATAATGGTGGTTTCCATATGATTTGTGTTCCACCAGATAAATCAAGCCTAATATTTAAGGAAAGTCAAAAGCAATGACATCTGTCAGTACAGGAAAGTATCTTTTTTGAATGACCTGATGTTAGAGAAGTTTTCAAGAATAGCTTACCCGGACAAACACGCTACTACCTCTGTAGCTCTGGCAAGGATAGCCTCTTCCTGGAATATCACCTATATGAAGGTCAACTATGGCCATACTGATTCATTATTTTCTTTGTGTTTTTTTTCTTGGTATCTTGGAGACTTCTTCATCCTCTTCATCTCATGGAAACCAGAGAATCATACCTGCCAAGAAATACGTATCATCAAAAATTAGTTCTGTTCCATTTGCTTAAAAGAAGCATCCTGTTATCATCCATTGAGCATTTCCACTAAATGCTAAGTAGGTCTTTCACAATTACAGCTCCTTATGGACTTGTCCTCATCAATAATGCTGCTTTTCATTATTTTTTCCATGGGCTGAAACTCTTCCTGGGCTATCAATGGAAATCTGAAAAAAATCTAACCAACTTGTGTATTATTAGGTGAAACAGGACAGGAATCAGCTATGATTTGAGGATGTAAAATCAGGGTTATGAAAGATGAGAGGCAAAACTGAAAATAGGGAAAATAAGATTTGGATTATATATCTGGAAATATTTTATCATGGTAAAATCTATAGTATAATGAAATAATCTTTCACAACGAGAAGGGGAATACTCTGATTGTGACTTTTAAAAACTATACAGGGAAATGATAAAGAAACAAAACTGTTGGGATCTATTCTCCATGAAAAGTGGGGGTAGCTTAGAGACATATAAATAAATCTGAATAAATTGAATATAGGGCTTCTGTGTATTATTTACTCTTGGAAGACAATCACTGAGGCAGGTTTTATGCAATACACCCTAATAACACATCCCTGATACCACTGTGAATGTCAACTGAAGCTGACAATTCTCCACTCAGTGGAGAGGGTTGGTGGAAATGTGTGGTTATTCTGCTTGTCCATCACCACAAATAGCAGGGTTTTGCTCTATCATGCTGCCTCTTATCTCCAGATTACTCTCACAAACAGTCATTGAAAGAAGAGACATAATTGGGTCGCAGAGGCTATCAACCTGCAAACTTCAGTCCAATGCATCAAAGTTCTCCAGCGCTTGCTCCTAGCCATTTTGAGGCACAATCAAACCAGAGAATTCATCCTGCTACTCTTGCTTTCCTCTTCCCTAAGGCTTCAAACATGCATCAAGCTAAGGCTTCTTCTTCCTAGGGAAATCTGGTCTAACATTACTGTTGCATTCTTAAGACTACCCAAAATTTAAATCTTTATTTTAGTGTTCAAAAGCAGCAGACAACATTTAAATTCAGGAAATGTTAGCTGATCTCTGCTGTACCTTAGATACTGCTTCCCCCATAGTGACAAACAGCAAGTTTTTAGCACAGAAACCACCTGTAACAAATGTGAATTATTTTAAAAAGACTTTATTGGCTATTTCTTTAGCAACACACTGTTTCTTGTTAGGAAAAAAAAGTGATGCTGAAGTGTTACTTTTAAATTAACATGTAATTGTAATTGTAATTAACTTTACTTTTCAATAACATGTTCATTTTTAACGAACATTTTTGCTTTATTTTTCTGCTCTCTAGGGGAAATCTCTATTTCCCAGCTTTATTTCTTCATGAGATGGCAGAACGATACAGTCAGTCTAACTTACTATAAGCAGAAACACAACCCCTCAAAACAGACAACATCCTTCTAAAGAATATTGTACCACTTATATTAACTCAGGTCCTTTTGCAATGGTATACAGGTAGTGCTTTTGGCCTGTACAGGAAGTGTTATCTGTTAATATTATATGAAAGAATTCAGTTGATGAGGTCTCAGCTACACAGAAGTGACAGCAATGAACACCATACAATAAAGTTTCAGTGGTTTACTGCCGATGGAAGCGAAGGTAACTATGTTATTTTCACTTTCTAAATCTATTTGCACAAAAATGAGACAAGCAGCATAAAGTGATCTGCAGTTTAGCTTCATTAATCTGAGCTGTCACAACACCCAAAAAAGCAGCAGCTGGTTTTACTGCTGTTACGGATTTTAAGATTAAGGTGTCCTCTTACAAACATGAACATACCGAGTTGCAGACTTCCTGTTTTTTTGGCCAGAGTGACATCAGTGTAATAACGAATGTTTTGAAAGCACTGCCTACAACTTTGTTTTCATTCATTTTTATGAACTTGCCAACACATTGCTGACTTGGGCAAAGTCATCCATCTACAGCAACAATTACTCAACATCTTAGACGTAGACGTATGAAAATCACTGTCAACGTAGGATACCAGCTTAGCAGCTGCATGAGTTGAAAGTTAAGAACATGTTTAAATACTTCTGTGAACTGGGGTCTTAAGAAAATAACACTGGCAGACTGCCATCATGTGAGATGCTGATCTGTGGGGCTGGTCAGACAAAGTCAGCAAAGTTCAACACACTAATTTTGTCGTAGGACTAGCCATGGAGCCATCTGGCACAGATCATGTATTCACAGAATCATAGAAAAAAAGTATGCTGGAAGGGATCCTCTGGAAGCCATCAAAGCAGAGCCAGCTTCACAGCCAGATCAGGTTGTGCCAGGCCTCATCCAGTTAGGCTCTGAAAATGTCCAAAGATGGAGACCATGCAAGCTCTCTGTGCAGCCTGTGCTGCTGCTTAACCACTACTCCAGATCATGCCATCCTGCAATGTTATCTGCAGGACTAGTACGGGTGCTCTCTTAGTGCTGGCCACTTACATATAGGTAGGAATGTACGCCAGAAGGGTTTTTTTGGGGGTTGGATTTTATTTTTTTTCATTTTACCCTTGAATTCAGTCATCTCTGATGCTGTTTTTTCTAAGTTTGCCAGATGTCTTATTTTTCCCCACTTTTTTTCAGGTTCCTGAAATATAAACGCAACATACTGCAAAATGTACAGGTCTCCTCAGGATGTTTCAAGACTCCACAAGATTGTTTTTCTTCCTGATGCTTACCAATTATTATTCATATAGTAAAGATGTCTGAAAGAGAGGTGGGGTTGAAATCTCAACCTTTTAGTAATTCTATCTGCTTTATATCATTCTTCTAGTGGGAAAAAGTACATAGCTAAAAAGTGTATTTCTACTTTTGTTTCCTACTCTATTTGTTGTGGCCAACATTTGATACAAATTCTGCAACAGCCTTGGGAAAGACAGTATACTCTGTCAAAATTGGGAGATTTGTTGGCAGGTGAGTGTGTTTTAAAAGGCTAAACTTCTTTGACACCTTATTTAAAATTCTCTGAAATGATTCCTCAGGATAAAATGTCACTCAGTAATAGTTTATCACAAATCATTTCGCTCTTTAAAACTAAATCAGGTAGCTTTTATTATGGGCAAGAACAGTCTAAACTGCTGCTTCTTACAGTTGGAGGATATGAATTAATTAGATGCCTCACCCTATCAACTGCTACAGTGAGAAGAGCTTGACTATGGAGCACACTCTTGTCTATCAGACAGAAATTTGCCTTCCCTGCACATAGCCTGTCACTGTGCTATCGGCACAAACCTCACCTCATGATGAAAATTGCTCTTCAGAAATAAACTGTTGCAGATACAGCTCACAACAGCGTTTGGGAGAGAAATACACAAGCCACCTGCAAACAACTTAATGCGTATATACATTTTATTGCAATAAAATTTACTCGCATTCCCCTCCTGACAGACACAATACCTTTGGAAAGGTGCATTTCGAGAGAGTTAGTGCTGTTAGTGCTAACAGATTATTTTGTGTGCCAAAATTTTCCAAGAAAATGAGAGGACAGAGCAAAGGGTGAGGCTTCAGCACAGCATGTAAAACTTATGCACTCTTCTGGTTGCTCTGGGCTTTTTTGTATTATCTCCTGAAAGTGTGGGAAGGTTCAGGGTTGTCACTGAAAATGTAGTGAAGAGCGTCACGGCCTACACAAGCAACAAGTGTAATCCATGACAGCCGCAAGCTATCCTTGAGATAAACTCAACGTCTCCAGGGTCAAAGAATGTTTTGGGAAGAACAAATGAACACGGAGGGGCCTGAGGGAAGACAGGCGCTCACCAGTGGTAACAAACACACCTCACGAGAGCAGGAGACGCCCCTGAGGGACCCTCGTGGATCTCTGCCCTGCGCCACTGGCGGCCCATGGAGCCTCCGAGCTCCCTGCCCTGCCAACAACTGTGCAGCGGCAGGAGCTGCCCGAGAGCCGGAGGCAGAACGGGACTACCCGCCCCTGGCGGTCATTTCTGCTCCCTTCACCTCACGCAGGTGCAGCAGGGTGGCGCCCGCGGCAGGCGGACTCGTGCCGGCCCCGGCTGCCCCTCAGGGAGGGCGGCGGCCCGCGGAGGCTGGGCGCAGAGATGGCGGGCGCAGGCACCGCGGCGGTGCCCCACGGGCGAACGCGCCCAGACGTTGGAGGAGCCCCCCGGCTCCCCGCCGCGCGCGCGTGTCGCCTCAGCGCCCCCCGCAACGGCCGCCCGCCCCCGCCCACACCCGGGCGCCGCCGGGGCACCTGGCGCGGGGAGGGGCGGGGCGAGCCGCTCGGTCGCAGCCGCCTCGCTTTGAGCCGCCGTCGGGCTGCGGGGCGCGAGCAGCGGCTCCCCCTGCCCCCCTGCGGCGGCCGCCTCCGTCAGGCGGTGACCCCACGCCGCCCCCCGACGGGGTCCCCGCTCCGCCCGGGCGCCGAACAGTGCCGGCATGCGCCTTTAAGAGAGGCTCCGCCTCCGCGCTGGCTCCCGCCCCTTGCCGCGCGTCGGGCCAATAGGAACGGGCACGAGGGGAAGGCGGGAGAATGCGAACCCCTCGCAGGGCCGCCAGCCGCGCCTTATAAGGGCAGGGCCTCGCGCATGCGCGCAGCCGGGCGGTCAGGGGCGGGGGCTCCGAGTGGGTTTTGCTTCGGCGGCGGCACGGCGGCGGGAAGGGGCGCGGGACCCCGCGGAGGGGCGGCCCGGCCCGGCCCGGTGAGGCACTCACCCCTCAGCGCTCCCCGCGGCGCCTCGGCCCGGCCCGCGCAGCTCGGCCCCCGGCGGGCAGAAAGGGGGCGGCGGCGGCAGGAGGAAGAGAAGGAGGAGGGAGCGGAGCGGGGCCGCCGCGGGGACCCCGCGCCCGGTGCGGGCGGCGCGGCGGCGGCGGATGTGCTGCTGGCGCGGGGGGATGATGCTGGCGGGGCCGCAGCTAGTGGCGGGGCCGGCGGCGCCGGGCGGGGAGCGGGCCCGGCTGCTCTCGCTCTACGTGCAGGACTACCTGGAGTGCGTGGAGTCGCTGCCGCTGGACATCCAGCGCAACGCCTCGCTGCTGCGGGAGATGGACACGCAGTGCCAAGGTGGGCGCTGCCGCGGGACGCGGCCTCCGCCACAGGGCACCGGGCGGGGGGGGAGGGGAGGGAAGGGAAGGGGGGCGGCCGCCCGCCGCACATGCGCCCGGCGCGGAGGGGCTGGAGCCGGGGCGGGCCCGGTGGAGGGGGGGAGGGTGGGCGCCGGGTTGGGCCGCTTGCCGGGGCCTGCGCGGCGCTCCGTGTCTGCTGGGGCGGGCGGCGGCCGGTCCCTCCCGGGGGAGGACGCCCCGCAGCGGCGGCGGCGGCCCCGCCCCGGGGGCGGTGGGGGCCGGCGGTGCCTCGCTGCCCGGTGCTAGGCCCCGGCTCCGCGGGGGGAGGGGGGGCCGCCCCGCCCCTCCCCGGCGGGCAGCGCCGCTGGTTGAACTGTCGGCGGTGCTGCGGGAGGTGGGGACGCGAGAATCGGTTTCACAGTTTTCCGTCCCGCCCCTTTCCCGGCCTGGGGTAAATCGCTCCTCTCCGGCCCGGGGCGCTGCCGGTTGGCGCACGGAGGGCGGGGCGGGGGGAGGCTGCGTGAAGCGTTAGCAGCCTTCCTTGGGGGCATGGAGAGGGCCCGTAGAGCGGGAAGTTCCCCCGAACTTCAGCCAGAGTCACGGCGGCTTCGAAACGCCGGTTCAGTATCAGTTAGATCCGTTCCAGCTCGCACGCTCGGGCTGCGGTACCTTTAACTCCTAATTACTGCCCTACCGCCTAATTGTAAGATGGGATCTGCTCCTGAGGAGCATTGCTGCTTGAACCGGGCAGCAGAGGCCGAGTGGCGTGGACCCACGGCAGGAGCGGGGGGGGGCGGGATTTGGTTCCGTGGAGTGGGAACTGGAGCCGTACCTGCGCGGTGGGAGGAGGCTTTCTCCGGTCTGGGTGAGGGGGGACTGTTAAAGCCTTTCAGACGTTAAACGGGCCACCTCAGAAGATCGCTATTGTAAACGGATTCTTCCAATTATCTTTCTAATTACCCGGGAGGATACATACGAAAAGGCTTTTGTAAGTTTGGTGTTTTTAAAAGTCTAAAGGGCTCATAGGCTTGTCTGCAGCATTTTGAATTCTTAGTCAAGGCTGCACTGCCTAGCAGGCTCTTTACCTGACCTGTGGTGACTAGCCAACGCGCCATATCTGTCTCGAATAGATTCATTTTTTTATTCACGCTATCTCTCCTATATGTATTTCTCCAGCCACTAATACAATACTGGGCCAAAGCAGAAGTTTGCTGCTAGTTTTACCAAAGCCTTCAACTCTTTTTAAAAAAAGAACAAGAACCCGAAACCCCAGAAATTGGATAAAAATATTTTAGGCCCGAGTCTGAAGATATAAAAGCAGTGATATATAATTTCAGCTAATTTAAAAGGTACTGATAGTTCATGCAGGAGGGACAAAGCCACTCCTGTGCTTGGAAAACTGAAATCCTTTTAGCTTTTATTAGCTCCACCAAACTTAATCAGATTATCTGTAATGAACACTTGGCCCTGGTTTGTGTTGGTGTCTTTGTGGGTTTTTTGGTGGTGTTTTTTTTTTTTTAACAGGTTTTAGAGCTATGGTATATGGATCCTTCTCTAATCTTAGGGACCAACAAGGAGTTTGGTGAACCTGCACCTCTGTCAGTCCAAAAGTGCTTTCCTCTTTCTAGTGGGTGGTAATCCATTTAAAGTGTTCAGTGTATCTTCACAGGCTGCATCCAGGAAATAATCAATGTAGGGTGAATGTTGTTCTCTGTCACAGTGTGAAAAAGCAAACAGATACTGCTTGTGGTTTCTCTGGGCCGGGCATTCCCAATGAGGGAAATATGTGTAACTACACCTACACTTCCCCCCTCCCCCGTATAAAAACCCTGGGTGGGAGATAATGAGGCTGCAGAATATTGTACTCTGGTTATGCCTTGCTAGTTCAACAGTATACAACATACCTTGCTCCATGCTTTTCAGGAGCAGAGAGTAAGGTGATTTTTTTTTTTTTTCCCCCCTGTAAGGGCAACAGTCAAGCAATGCAGCTGAAGATGCAGGGAACCAAAGCTTGTGTTTTTAATGGTAGCTGGAATGCTAGTATTGAGAAAAAATAGATTGAGTTATTGGACGAGCAGAGTAGTGATTTTTATCTTCCCCTAGCGAAAGCCTGGAACAGAACAAAATGCTGTTGGCTCCTGTTGTCATATAGATTTCAGAATTTATAGTAAAAAGTGGCCGTTCATGCTTAAGCTACTGTTTCAAGATGTCAGCAGGAAAAAATATCACTGTGAACAATGTTGAGATAATATCTATGGCTTCCATTTAGCACAAGCTTGAATCGTTTCACAACTGTACAATGCACACAAATTCTTTAAAAATGAAAAGCAGTTTGCGAAACGCAGATCTTTAGGAAGATAGATTGTACTGCGTATCTTCTCACTTTACAAGTAAATAGTTTAGTATCATTCATAAATTCCCTTGCCTGTTCAAAGAAAATCCTTAAGTTGTTTCTGAAGGAACTGGTACTGTATCTAACACTGCATCAGGTTTCATTGTCAGTTCTACTAATCTGTTTCCTTGTTATCAATTTCTCTGTCTTTTATGTGTATATCTAATGTAACTTTTGGTCTGGAAAATATTTTTTTTTAAATCCAGCAATATAGAACAATAGAGTACAGACTAAGACTGGCTTATAAGGCATTTGTTAATCTCACATTTGGGTTCATGAAGCTTGCTTCTAAGAACTAAATTTTATGAAAGATTCATAGCAGCTCATCCAGTTATTTTGCATGACTTGCAAGAAGAAAAGCTTAGAAGTCAAACTGTCAGCCGCTCATTACTAGTTGCTTAAAAATATCTTGTGATGCACTAAATGGTAGGTCCCCTATTCTGAAAAGTTCAGCCTCGATTTAAAATGCAACTTGCTGTAATTTGTCTTGGTCATAGGAAAAGCATTTTGAGTGGTTTAAGTTGATTTAAGTCCTGATTGTAAATTTTCTATTGTGTAACTTCAGTTGTCATACTCCTTTTATAACTATGTCTACTTGAAAGTGTAATACCAAACCTTTAGATGAGTAAGAAGGGGAAGGCAGAGGGCCTGCATATCCTAATTCTGGAGTCTTATATATCATGATATATAATGATTATATGAATTCTACATTTCTTGCTGCAATACAATAAGCTATTGCTTTGGTTTGTAGGCCAGGGGTTTGGAACTACTGTCATGGACTCCTAAAAGAAATTCCTGCTTTTTTCAGATGGAGGCAGGATCCGAACTATCCACGCTCCAGCAGCTATGGTCCCCTTTCTTGGGTTACCCTTTCTTTTTCTATTGGCTAAAATAAGCTTGACGTTTTCTTAGAACTTGAGAATTTTTTCTTGCAATGGATTGTGATCTTAAACACTGATTTGATGACCACATGCAGCTTGAGTAAAATACCTGATCTAGCCCACTAGGGTATACTATAATTGTACTATTTCTCATCAGTTAAGGGATACATTTCTATATTTTCTTGAGCATGTTGCATCTTGTGTAATTATTCCTATTATCTTTATTTTATAGAAGCATTAAAAGAAATAGATGATGTCTATGAAAAATACAAGTCAGAAAATGATCCTGTTCAGAAGAAACGCTTGCAGCAGCATCTTCAGCGTGCATTAATCAACAGCCAAGAACTTGGAGATGAAAAAATTCAAATAGTTACTCAGATGCTAGAACTGGTAGAGAATAGAGCCCGGCAAATGGAAACACACTCTCAGTGTTTTCAAGATCTGTCTGAGAACGAAAAGCCTCTAGAAAAGGCAAAGATGGAGTCCTGCCAGCCAGAGAGATCTTCACGTAGACCTCGTCGCCAGCGAACCAGCGAAAGCCGTGATCTGTGCCATATAGCAAATGGTATTGATGACTGCGATGATCAGCCACCTAAAGAAAAAAGGTCTAAATCTTCCAAGAAGAAAAAACGCTCTAAAGCCAAACAAGAGAGAGAGGTTTCACCTGTAGAATTTGCAATTGATCCCAATGAACCAACTTACTGCTTATGCAACCAAGTGTCTTATGGCGAAATGATAGGATGTGATAACGAACAGTGTCCTATTGAGTGGTTCCACTTTTCTTGTGTTGGACTCACCTACAAACCAAAGGGGAAATGGTATTGCCCCAAGTGCAGAGGAGACAATGAGAAAACAATGGACAAATGTACTGACAAATCAAAAAAGGATAGAAGATCGAGGTAGTGAAAGCAATTCATGTTTTAAAGAGTTGCTCCTTTTATATTAAAATGTTTAATTTCCAGAGAACGCTCTTTTAGGAAATGCATAAGACTATGCAATAATTTTTAATCTATAATATTAATGGAGTATTAAAAGCTGTTATACCTTCTGTGATCTTTAACTTTCTGCACTGAATAACCAAATAATTGAAACAGGGTGGCTTCAGAATTTCACAGAAGACATTACAAGCATATGGCGCTTGGTTTCAATTTAACCCCATTAGTATTTTAAAGAACCTTGTGAATCTTGAAATAATGGTGGTGGGAAAGATGCTGAAGAACTTTTCATGTTATGGTAAAGGTGTTGAAAGGCCTCACGTAACTGCTAGAATCTTAACAACTGAATTTGTTCTTTATTCCAGGTCTTAAGTTTTCAGGTTTTGTGTTAACATCACACATTTGGAATTAGGGTTTTTGAATTCAGCTGTAACTGTAAAAGTCTTCCGAGCTAAAAGCAGACCTCTTCGGTGACTTTCATATGACCAGTATGTTATTTCAAGGAAGAAAATACCACTAACTTAAGCTTTTTTTTTTGTCAATATTAAACTCTTGTCTTTGTGACTTTACACTTGGGAGTCAATTTTTGGATATGATAGAATTATGGTATATATGTAGTTATGGATATTCTTAGTAGGTTTTGTTTGGGTTCTGTCAAGCATCCTGATGTGGTCTTTATTGTTTAAGATGGTTTCTCTAATGCCAAAACTATTTCCTTGATTTGTTTTGCCACTCCCTATATAAGCCTTGAAATGGTAGAAGGATCCCTTGAGAGGAGGGGATATTGACATCTCAGGGAACAGAAACTGCAAATGTGATGAAGTCTTCATCATAATCTCTGGAGAGCTGAAACATGACTGGTATTCTATTCTCTAGGATGTAAACTTTGCTTTTTGTTAAGTGGTATTTGTGTATGTATGTGGCCACACCTGGGTTTAGGCACAGCACCACAGTTCTTGGACTTGGGCAACTATCTAAAAAGCCTGAAGGCAAAAGCTTTCAATAAAAGTTTTGATAGATAATAAAAAACAAAACATAAGCATGACTGGCACAGAGCCAGTAGACAAATCCCAGCAGGTTTCTGACAGACTATGTAACAGTCTTGTCCTGAAGTATGCTGGTAGTGTCTAAACACTACTTGGGTGGTAGTTAAAAGTGAACTTCCTCACCCCCCCACACCTTCGAGGAGGTGGAAAAAAAGATGAAAACAGCTGTTCCTGCTGCTTTGCAATGAGAGATGCTAATGGAGAAATGAGTGGTGTACCAAAGCTTGTACCTCGGGTTCCTGCTTAACAACGTTCTTCCTTGAGACTGCCTGGGCCCTGGCGGGCTTGGCAAGACAGACAGAGCAACTCTGCAGGGCTGGGTGTGGGGGTTATCTCTGGGTGGGCTGCAAGTGCTCAGAAGTCCCCATAGGTCTCTGCTCTTTTCTGTGAAGCTCTCCCTTGACAGCACAGAGGAAGAAGTGACGCCATGTCTGGCCAAGCCTGACTGAAAAGCAGTTGTGCTGGGTTGAGAGCAGCCCAGAAGGCAGACCAGCAAAAGCAAGCCACAATGGATGGATGCCATCAGACTTCCCTCCTGCATCTCCACTGGAGGGCTGTGATGGCCAGGGCGGGAGGGCTGGATGCACCGCGCTTGGCATAAAGAAAGCCTCAGTGCTGTCGGGCCAGATGGTATGAATCAGTGTGCAGGACTCTAAATATTATAAACTACGTAAAATACCGAGCCTGTTTCCACAGTTATGATCTGATTCCTTAACAGGATTTAGCATTTGCAAGTAATACTAGTTAACATATGGCAGGGGAGCGTAAAGCCAGTATTTTGAATTTTTGCTCTAAAATGGTAGGTGTATTAAGTGGACTAGTTCCAGAGGGGAGACCTGTACTACAGTAAGCAAAGAGCTCTTGCAGGAAACTACTGTAAGGGTGCTGACCATCAGCAGGGTAGGAGAGAAGGTAAACCTTATCCCAAGGTCCTATCTTGCTTTTCAGGCCTAGTGGCTAATCTGAGGTGGCAAAGATAGGCTTCTTGAGGGGGCTGGATCATGGCTACTGATGGAGAAGGATCAGGCCAGCTGTTGGAGACAAGTGGTGCAAGTCATCCTCTGTGCATTTTAGTGCTTTTTCTATTTGTTACAGCTTAATGATGCTTAAATTTCCTTCTTGGGAAGACTGGAAGCTGTGGGTTGGGGACTGTATCAAGATCTAATGTCTACCTAGGTGGCGATACTTCCTAGTATTAAAAAACATCACTTAAGCAAACACTGAAGCTGTAGAACAAATACAAGTCAAATTGTAACTATTAACATTACTAATTTATCTTGAAAAGTATTGCTTGAAATTCTACTGGCTAAATCAAGAATACTTTTTTCCCAAGCAGAGGAGAAAGCTGGGAGTCTTATATAATTGTTCATCTGGAATAATTGCTAAAGTAGGAAGTGCATGTTGTGGTGTTACAGAAAGAAAATTTTAGGTTCTGAAAGTGGTCCAGATAAATATCTGTAATGCAGGGATGCTTTCTTTTATGCTAATGGCCCTTCTAGTAGGAAATATGAATTCTCAGGGTTTCCAGTTAAGATACTGCTGGGGAAACAGCACTTGCTTGCTTAATACATGAAATTGCTCAAATGCAGAAATAATTCAGTTCATAAGCAGATTAGCAGTGTGCCTCAAACATATATGGATGCATCTAGAACTACCTCTTTTAAGTACTTATGCTAATTTGTTGTTATAACGTACATAACAAAAGATCTGATGTTATCTGGCATTTAGCATTTCACCACCTTTTTTAACCAAATCCAGATTTTGTGGTTTTTGCATCCATTTTCATAGAAGATCAATGGTAATTGCTGAAGACGCACATAAGCTGCTAGTGTGAAATCAGAAAGGTAAGTAAAGAACTCTTACGTTGCTTCCTAATGTTGAGTTCCTTTTCTTAAAGGGATGAACCTCACTGAAAAGTAAACGCTGTTAAATGAGTTCATCTTCAAGATAGGTATTAACTGTCGTGAAGTAAGTTGAGCTGCTTGCAAAAAAACCCCAAATCTGGGCAAACACTTTTGAAGTTGATAGAAGTGTATGTAACTACACAGGAAACTGCTTCCTCATGAAAATTAATGCTACATCCTAATTCGGTGTAGGTTACACTTTGTTTTTTTGAAGTGAAAATACGGTGCACTTACAAGTTCTTGCTTTTTGCCTTTCAGTTTTGAAGTCATGTCAGTTCAGCAGCAGCAAAGGTCCCCATAAACTATTTAGAAGCAGTGGCATCAGAGTAAGAGGGTTTCTTGATCATTGTCCCATGGACCAGTTTGATTAATCTTGACAAAATAATAATTTAATCAAACAAAACTTTAAACCAAAACAAAAAATACACCTAATAGACAGCTTACTGTTTTGAAAGTAAAACAAGCAATTTAATATTTGCTGTCTATATTATAAGGCCATCTTGCTAGCTCCAGCAGTTACTGCAGTTTTTTTGGACTCTGGAATTCTGGCAGGTCTGAAATAGTATACAAGATTAATACAGGTTTCCTCCAGTTGCTGTGTATTTATTCTGTTGTGTAAGCTGCCTGAATCCAAATACAGTTAATTACCAGCCAAGTCTCTAAGTGTAGTCTTCTGCATGCAGTTGTATGTTCATACCCGTTGATTGCTAAAAAGCACAATGATAATACCTCCATATTTAAACTAGTTTTAACTATATTTCCCTGACAAGCATTAACTAGTCTACACATCCAGAAATGGTGTACTGACAAGTCCTGAAACTGGTACAGAAGAGTGGTAAGTGAAATGCTCCATTCTTCCCTGAATTTATCTAAGGATTTTCCATTTTGGATGTTCCTTTAGAGCTGAAGTGGGCCTTTGTAAAGAAGATGGTGCTTTCTAACTTCGAAGATTTTTCTTTTAAATGCTTCTAACTTCAGCTTGAAGGAAACTACTACAGCTTGTCTGAATTCATACTTAAAAATGAGCAGTCTGGCACTTCAGCGGCTTGTACCGTTTCTGACTGCAACAGATCCGATTCTTAAAGTCTTAATCTGAGTTTTCATTCTTTAGACTCAGCTGGGCTGAACAGCACCCTCTTCGGTCTCCCCTAAAACAGCCAGTCTCTTGGGACAAAACTGCAGTGATTGCTTTCTCCCTCTTACCTGCATACATATTTCTTTTATTAAGAAGTCTCATCTCTAGTAGCTCTGCAAGTCTTTGACATTGGCACCCAAGACTGAAAATATCCCACAGGTTTCATATAAAAGCCCAGCTTGCTTTAAATGCTGCAATCTAATCTAGACCTTTTTTTTTTTCCCACATACATACCTGTATCTAACAGAGCAATGATAAAAGCCCCTGCAAATCATGAAGATACTTTATCACATCAGGTAATATGTCTGAAGCTCTACTGCATATTTCAAAGCTAATACTATATTGGTAGCTATTGCTTGCTGAAGCCTGCTTTAAACTCAGATGGCAGATGTATTAGTCCTGAAAGGCAGCCTATCTATGCAGTGAGTCTCAGCAAAGAAATGTATTGTGGGCAAAGAAAAAGCAACTTATTTATGCTATAGCTTAGGAGTACCATATCTTCCTTTGTCAGAACTAGCAACCCTGCCTAGTCTCTGTGAAGGACACTTGAGGCAGGCCAAGTATGGTTTGACCTGTGGAATGACACAGACCAGACAAATTAACTGAGATGTATGTTGGGAAGGTCTGCACTAGACCAGTCAGATGAGGTTAGGAAAGTAGTGGCGCTTCCTGTTTTGTAAGAGTCTCCTATAGGAGCCTCTCAAGAAATTTGAAAACCTTTAATTAAGATGTGTATCTCCCTGCAATTCAGCATAAAGCATCTGTTCCTGAAGATACATACTTCTTACCTTATTCACCGCACCTCTCAAAAGCTCTTTCAAGCTACTTTAAGCATTGTCCTTGACCATTATGGCTTTCTGAATAGCTGTCTTTAAGACATCTGAGATGCTCTTTGTGTCTTTAATCATCGGACAGTCTAGTTTTCTTCAGGTTCTTCCTGGCTGCTAGTGGATACTTCTCCAAAGAAGTCTTTTTTCAGTGGAATGGACAGTTGGTTTTGTATCTGATCCTCTCAAGATGAGGACCCACAAGAATGGTTTTTTTCTGTCCAGTGCTAGTTAGGTAAGACACTGCTGTCAGTGGTAAAACCAGGTGTGCAACTGTTCAAGTCCCACAGACTTACATATCCTAGAAGGAAAAATGTTTATTTTTTACTATTATCATGCCTCTTTTATAATACATGCCATGAAAGACCTGAAAAAGTTTGAAATCCTCTCTTTAGTGCCAGTTTTCTGATTACCCTGCAGTCTTTGGAACAGCTCAAGGATTATGGATTTCCACTACAGCTGGCCAGTAAACAGTTCTAATTAGTGAAAATTCTGGCAAATTTTTCATTAAAAGAAGCTGTGATGTGGAGTAGGGTAAGAGTTCTAAAAGCTTGTTTTGAAAAAATTCTGCATTTTTTTCCACCTATTTCTGTATTCTTTTGGTTTACCTGGTAGGGCAAGTTCAGTTTTAAGTCAGCTGCAAATATCAGACTGGACTGCATCTCTCTTCTGCTGTAACTGTGTTCTAGCAGAACATTACTGACTATAGCAAGGCCAATTTCGTACTTCTCAGAGATGTGCTTCACTCATTGCATGCTTTTTTTCCTCAAATATACATCAAGGAACTTGTAAGTAGCATACACACATATTCAAACTGCAATTACTTCTGTTCCAAAGACCTGTTCTCCAGTATAGGGATTAGCACTTAGTGGGGACATAGAAAATAAAATCCTCCCTAGAGTTTTGCTTCTGCATACTTACGGAGTACCTCCACTGAAAACAGTAAAACGGGTGAATTAATTTCACTACAGTGATTAGCTGCACACACTAAGGCTAGTAGAAAGTTACAGTTTATAGTTGGGGGGGGGGGGGGAAGCAACTTGGATACTTCCGTGGTTGAATGTAGTGTGATTTAAGAAGTCTAAAAGGAACTTTCAGCTCCTGCTGAGAAATGGAATTAAAATAAAAAGAATTCTAGAACCTTTGAGAATAACTTTCAGTAGAGAAATTAGGATAAAATCCTGTCCCAATTTAAATAAAATTCTGTTGAGAAAGGGTTCTACGCAGCATACAGATTTCCAGCTTCCTTTGACTAAAGCCTAAAAAAAGATTAAAGCTCCATGGCAACTGCTATCTTAACTCCTGACAGCCATAGTATAAATTACATCTTGGAAAAACCTAATACTGAAAGTTTTATTTAGGTCACCAGTCAGGCTAGGAAATGGTAGGCTTATAGATACCACCCCAAACTTAATTTTGCCCCTGCATGGTCTCAGTGAGGGAGAGATTTTTGTGAGAGGCAAAGTGGATGCTATATAATTATATGCAGTATGAATTTAAAAATCTGACAAGTTTTAGGTGCGTAAATTTGTTTCATACTTTTGGGGAAAAGACTGCAATTTACTTGCAACTGTAACCTTCCAGTGAGGAATAGAGCAAGGTTCATCTGGGAGACAGCAGCCCGGACAGGTACAATGTGAGGTTACCACAGTACCTGGATTTGCTGGCACTGGAGGAACAGTATTGGCTTATTTATTTTAACAAGCAGAGGAGGGAGATGGACAGAGGTTGTGCAATTAATATATTTGCTCACAGCTGCCCCAACCATTCACACTTGTGCCATGGAAGCTACGGTCCCTTTCAGGCTCATGTGGAGATGCTGCTTCCTTGCTGTTTGAGGTTAACAATGAATAGGTAATCATTTTGAGTGGTGGAAATGAATATAAATGGACATTAAAAGTCTAGAGTAAAGGGAACTTGTGGTAAACAAGAACATCACACCCCCCCCCCCCAAATTTCTGCTATTTTCATGAAGATCATCTGGTACTGTTATTTCCTTAGTTCTGCTTTCTTGTCCTTTGACTATTTTTGACCCTGTCCTCTTTGGACTATGTGCTTTTCAGGCCTTGAAGAATGTCTTTAATTGTTGCCTGAGAAACACTTTATTGGAGCCATTAAAATAGTCTGGTGCCTGAGACAGGGAGGGATCGGTAACTGGGATCATCAATCCTGCTCTCCAGTGCAGGGACAAAAATGGGAGCTGCATGCTCCTAGTCTGTCAGCTGCTGCTGGGCAGTAACAGAATTATTCTGAGGTTCCTTTTCACCTCATCAGATAGCAAAGTTTAAGTCCTCAATATCCCATTTAAAAGGAGAAAGTACCCATAATTTCTCAAATAAAAATAAAACTTAAGATAATATCAAAACCACACTAGAGTTGCAGCCCACTATATGCCTACATTATTGCCTACTTAGAAATTTTGCCTTGTAAATGTTTAATACTAACATGCTGTGTATTACTGGAAAAGGATGAGAAATAGAATTGTAGAAGCATTACCTGTATAATAATCAGTTTTACGGACCTGCAAGTAGGACTGCTTTTGCCCTTTCCTCCAGCAGCTGGAGTTTGCTGATCACAGTATGATGTACACCTTTATAACCTGCAATAATGGTATGCTGGTATTCAGATGGATCCCAGACTTTTATCCTGTGAACAGATAACAAAAACATACTCAAATACATATAGATAGTAAATTCTATTAAAAAAACCCAAACAAATATGTTTTTTCTCCAAAGGTGTGATACTGAGATGCTAACACACAATTGTATTGTCAATTGAACACAGTGAATTGTACAAGTTAACCAGTGGAGCTGGGACATGGGATGCAAGATAATCTCAACAATTAAATGGCTTTTGGGACAGTTTTTAAGAAGCTTAAAAAATGGTAAATCATTTGGATTTCTGAGTGCCAGTTAGATCATCAGAATTCCTGCATCAGTGAAGAGCTCTTCATATTAATTTCATAAAATTTGGAAATGTTGAATAATAATTTAAATCATACAGAAACAGACAATTGCGCATTTTCTAAATAAAAATACATACTTTGTTGGCTATGATTTTTCAATGCAGTAATCTGTAATCTAATGATAGTATATACAGGAGTGGCAAATTCATCTATGTTATGATTACATTTTATTTAGCAATAGAAGGTAAGAATAATTTTGAGTCTTTCCCCTCTTACACTATTAAAATATTTGTAGTAAACTCCGAAGGTACTTCTGGATGATTTATTGCAATAAAATTTGTGATTATCATACCAGAGCTGTTCTAAACTCGACTTCTGAAGACATACCTTCCTATTCTCAGAGCACGGCCAGATCAGGTAAGTTAAGAGTATGTGTTCATTCTTATGCCTGGGCAGCAGCTGGCCCTGCTTGCTGTGGGCAGCATACTTAATACATTAGCTGATGAAGCTTTACAAGCCATAAGGCTTGTCCTTCTGTAAATATGCTATGCACTTTTGAAACCTGCTTGAGGATAAAATATGATGCTTCCTTAAAAAGTGACATTTTAAGTATTTAAATTTTTCTTTAGAGAAATCCCAAATGTTTTGTCACATGCTTGTGGCTGTTGCCATGGAGACAGAATTGGTTTGGGGGAAGCAGGTCAGACATAAGTCTCGTATTTAATAAAATTTTTTTTGCTAACACCTCTCTCTCTTGTATTTAATGACTTGTCATCTGTATTTGCTGGCATGAGGTACAACAGCAGAGAAGAAAGCACCCACAGATTTCAAAGGCTTGACTTTGTGGAGTGCACCGGAGTAACTGAACTGCAGCTTCAGTAACTGCCAACTGTAAAGGGCTGTTAAAACTCACAAGAATTAAATGAACTGAGAAAAAATTGAAAACTTTTCTTAATAATTCAAATCATGCAAGTCTCTCACAGGAGAAACGTCCTGACTATAACCAGAAACATACCTGCATCTATTCTGTATGTGGATGAAGGATTTAAAAAAAAAAAAATTAAATCCTCGTAGTTTGGAATACAGCCTCCAGGCAGAAGTTTATTCAAAAAACTCAGTAGGAAGAAGCTGTTATTAAATTAAGATCATATTAGCATGCTTGCCAAAACAACAGATCATTTGATAAGGCTCCTTCTTGAGCCTTATGGCCAAAGTAAATCTGCATATAAAGATATGTAAAATGTGCCCAGATTATAGTCCTAGTTTTCCTTCTCGCTAAATTAAGCACAGCTTCTAAATGGAATTATCTGATGAATATAAAAATCACATACTCCAATTCTTTGTAGCTGAAGCTAAGTTCTTTAGGCTGACTGGGCTTTCAAACACCTTTTATTTTTCCACTGATATAAACTGATATTATTTTCTAACAGCTTCTGCCTTTCCTCTCTGCCCATTTCTCCTAAGGTGTTGTGCAAACACGCTCTTCAGCAGATGCTTCATCTCTTATTCAACAGCCTGAATAACTGATAAGACTGAGGTATGATTTTAAATTGTGGCCTTGGCAAAATATGGAATCTGCACAAAGCAGGTTCTATCTCTGTTCAAAAGCTGGCTCTATTAAAAAAAAAAAACCCAACCATGAACACATAATGATGTTGAAACTGTTTATTTTTGCCTTTCATTGTAAAAATGAGGAGAGACACTGGGTACAAGCTCCTGAACTAAAGCCAGTCATGCAAATACTGACTAATGAGATGGCACTAAGCTCATTCCTGTAAGATACTGCTTGTGTTTTCAGCAAAATGCCCAAATTTCTACTGAAGGCTTAAGTGCATCAACTGAAAGTATCTAACTAAGGTATCCTAATCAAAGCCATCTAACTCAAAGCTCTAAAACATGGCTAACCTTCTGCTGGGCCGGGGTTCTTAACACACTATGGGAAGTAACTGAAGCAGTAACTGTGGTATTGCTATTTCTGCCATGAACACATAGGAAGATATAATATTTAATGGAGTGTTATGAGTTTCAGTTGAAGATGGTGCAGATATAGACAACTCCATTCAAATAGACTGTATAATAGCTTTGGCATAGTTTTATTTCAGTGTATCATTTCAAGCAGATATCTGTTTAAAACCTTAAATAAGACCCATCAGAGATCACCGTGTATGCTGTAATACTTGGAAAGATCACAAAACAACACAACTATGGAAGCTGACTGGACTTCCAGTAGCTCTAAATAAATGGCATGCATAGCTTCTCTCACTTGTCTCTCACTACTACTATGCAAGCCTTAAAATCACTAAGTTTCTTCGAAGTCTTATCTTGATATAGACACTGGAATCCTGTCAACTTCTCCTGGAATCTCACTGGGTAGTTGGGGATGGCTGGCTGCATTTATCACTAAATTTTCCCTAGGTCCCTTCATTTTGTTTGATGCTCGGTCTTCTAAATTGTACCTTCTTTAGCCCAGTCTCCCCATGTTGATTGTGTCACTGTGATTAGATTTTTACTCCAGAGTGGAATGATCATCATCTACTTCATCTGGGAAAAGAGGGGGCGATTCACAAATAGTCATACTTAAAACCTGCGTTCCATATAAAGAAAGCACTGGTTAAAAAAGATGACACACAACAAAGCCGAGTTTCAAACAAATCGTGCAGCTATTTAGTAATGGCTGCCCAACGTTACTGCTCATTTCCAGTTTAGAAGATCAGAACATGTAAGCAGAAACCAATATAACTGTCATTCTAAACCATTGGTTATCTGTCATTTATCTCATTTCTTAAGGTAGCAAAAACCTGGTAAGATGACCAACCACAGTTTTATCATACTTAGTGAAAGGGTGCAAGTGAGTGGAAGAAAATGATGTAAGAGTAATTTTGTGTGAAAAGATAACTAATTTTTACAAAAATGCAAAATTATTGACCTATCAGCAGAAGCACAAAATCTATTAACTTATTCTTTGCATTTCATGAAATTACTTAATCAGCATTAGCTAGCTTCCTCATTTTTCCTTTCTGAGCAAGTGGGGAAACTTGGTGACTGTGGAGTGTACCATTCATGTAATAACAAAAGAGAAACATACTCAGGAGTTTACCCATTTTCCACCATGACTCCAAAACCAGTTCTATTGGCATCATCTGTAATTGTCAAGCAGTACACATCTGGATCATTTTTCAATCATTTTTAAACCTAAAATTTAGAAAAATAGTAATTTTGAGTATCTGTCAGATAAACACCTGTACTATTAATTTGATATTAATCTTAAGGAATAGCACTTTAATGATTATTTAATATAGTACAATAATCAATGACAATTTAAAAAAATAGGATTTGAAGAGAGTAAGATCAACATGTCACTAATTTTGTGCTATTTCAAAAAAACCAAATCTTGTGAGATGAATAAATAGGAATGCTGTTTTAAGACATGTTAAGTAATTATATGCTATTCAGTTTTGGAAACCACACTTAAGGGTGGAAGGAGTTTAAATAAGCAACAAGATAGAGAAGAGGTGTAGAAGACAATGACTTCTAATGAAAAATAGAACAAAGCCTCAAAACAAGAGGACTGAAGTCAGTAGTTCTCAGTAATGTGAAAGCTTGCTTCTGAGAGGAAAGGGACAGTCTGTCTAAGTGAAAAGGACAATAATTAATGTCCTTCGGATGGAGCACTGAAGGTTTAAATAAGACACTAGGAAGAAAACAAAATGAAAAAGAACTGCCCAACCATAATGACAGTGAAGCACTGGAATATATTACTTTGGAAAGTAAAGATCTCCAGTGACAAAGATGCTACAAGACAGGCTAGGCAATCATGTCAGCATCAGTTTAATTACAACTGATCCTGCCCTTGGGCAGGGGAAATGGATTGGATCAGCAGTTCTTGAGCTGTGGGAAGGCACTGACATATCCTTGAAGGCCCAGACAAAGCTCCAGGAGAATTTAATCTGCTTTTTCTCCTTCTTCCTACCTTTTCCCCTGAAAGTTCTCTCCGAAAATCATTTGGAAAATGTAATATTTACTCTCAGCATGCAGGACAGGAGGGGAGCAGAGCCATCAGATCCGCCCTACCTAACAGCACGTTTTGAGCATTGCCAGTGGCCAGCTGGGTGGACACTTGTTGCATGTTCATTGCATTCCCCTGGTGAAAGTGAGCTGAACTGTGTTGAAGGTGTGGTTATGCTACCACAGCAGCACAAAGTCCATGGGGAAGGCTTACCTTTCTCTTCTCAGAGAAATCCAGATCCACAATTGAGGAACATTTAAAGGCATAGGATATGAGGAATGGTGCAATTTTCCAGAGGCATTGAGACTAGGATCAGGGAGAGGAAGTTTCTAAAGATACCTGGTGATTCAGGCGATGGCTGCAGAACACAACTACTCAGGGACAAGATTCTAGCTGTTGTACAGAAGTACTACCTATTTGCTGGAGTGAAAATAGGGGTATGTTTGTATATATGAAGGGCCCATCCTATTACAGTAGAAAGATAGGCCCAGTTTCAGTACTGTTGAAATAAATTACCTCCTAAACGGATTTCCAGATCTGCTTTGTACTTGTTGCGTATGTAATTAATTAGTAACAAAATAATCATATTCTCCACACTTAGAGAAAATTTGGTAGATGTTCAGGTATTTTAAGCAGCAAACCTGGATACTATGCTTTGGTTTCTACCTATTCAAGAAACACTGGAATAATGTTTCACAGTACTTTCCCTGATAAGTGTTAATTTTTGGTGGAAGAGACTGGCAAAATGAGTACATGAATTTTTAGCAACTAGAGAACATGTTCAGTAAGTAATCCTTACTGTGTTGATCATTTCTGAGTAGTTTCATGCAAATATTCACCATCCAAACTCTTGGTTATTTTTATAAATACCACATCTAGCAGTCACTTTGCAACATGAAAAGTGCATTTAAGCCTACAAAAAATAATACCAACCGTTCTGGTTTCTAAGTTCCACAGTATGATATAGTCCATTTTCTCTTCTTCAGTGTAGCTGGGAAGCACCAGATAGTGGCCAGTGTAGGTCAAGGCAGTGGTGTATAGAAAGAGGATGGATGTGCTGGTTTCAGAGATGGAGCTGGCATGGGGCTTGCAAACTGAACCCAGAGAGATGGTGCATGTGGTATGAACACACTCTGACCTAGGGAATAGGAGATCATCTGGCAAGTCAGTCCCAAGCTCAAGAATTTTTCTGCAGATTTATGTCAGCACTTTTCTTTTTTATCTCATTAATATCTAATTAAAAATATGTACCCTTTTCTCAGTCTTAGCATGTTTATTTATGTAAGTAGTTAAATGGCATGGGTGTTGGTCAATGAACCTTGAAACCAACTGGACCTCTAGGCATAAATTCTTTCACATGGACATACAAATTATTGTATATGTACACGTATGCACTTGTAATAACTTCTCCAGCTGATCTGTCTGTTGACCCAATGCAGTGATGACTGAGAAAATCAAGGTAAATCACGTCAAAGGAACACAGGACTGAGACTACAGTAAGTCAGATGGGAAACTGTTCATAGTAAAGCCAAACAGACTTAATTATGATTATGACCCCAGAACACCTACCTATTTGAGACCTCCCTGATACTAGATCATAATGGAAACTATGGAGTGAAAATAAGCTAGAAATAAGTGACATCATAAAAAAAAAAAAGGAATACGAAGTAGGACAAAATAGCTTCTCAGAGTTCTAACAGTTGTTACATAAGATACCCATCAGTAAGCAGAACAATATTTTGAGATTGTAGAGAAACTGTATAAACATGATACATTTGGATGTTGTTTCTCACCTTTTCATCTCCACTAAGCAAGTACTGATCAATGGCATTATGTTTTTCACTCGTAAGTTCCTTTTTTCCATTTCTTGGTTTACCTTTTTCTCCAGTCTCCCTTCCTGTCTTAATTTCCTTGCACTTTTCCCATGGAGTCCAAAGTTCTGAAAAAATATTAAATATTGACACTTGTCACCTGATACAACCTTCTGATTACACTCATTGAGGCAAAATTCCCCAGAAGGAAGGATGCACAATTTACCTAATAGGTGATCGCTACAATTTTAAGGCTTCTGGAAAACTTGCTTCCTTCTCGTCTTTTGTATATTGTAAGCAGGTGGTGATAGACTGCACCTTAAACAACTACTGTGAACAGCAATGGTAAATTCCAGATAAACTCCCTGTATTTACTCAGAAGTAAAAATAGGCTGTCTGCAACTCCAGATTTTAAGACAAGAATGGAAAGTAGTGAGGAAGACTGTCAATATGCTTACCTTCCATCCACCCAGGATTGCCTTGCCAGTGGACAAAACTTATGGGCTACAGAGTCAAAAAAGATTGGAAACCATGTGTTTAGATTGATGTCTAGAGAGATAGTAATGCTACTTAAATAGTATTTAAGTGAGCATAGTCACAATTCCTCCTTCCCACTTCTCAGGCAGCTAGGGTCACTAATTCTTGCAGTTGAAGGAAAATAATAATTGTACATCAGTCTGGTCTTTGCCTCTTTGATCTCCCTGCTTCAAGACAATGACACTCTGGCTTTATGGAAGGTTACAATGACCTCATTTATTTATTCCAATAATTCCTATTTCAGTGCAAATCCATGGCCTAGACAACTGATGTTTCAGCTCCAGCTCTGCAGGGCTAAAGAAATTGTCACCTGTTGGTCCCTTGCTCATTCTCCTTTTGGGTGGAGTCTCCTGGTACAGGCCCCTGGTAGCCTTTGACAGAAGATGGCCTGCCACAATAGTTGCTTAGGAGTTTTCTTTGTATTCTGGCTTAACCAACCCTTTACAAACCCAGTCTCTAAATTCCCAATGACAAAAAGGTCCCTGGCAAAACATCAGGATTTTTTTGATATCACATGAACCATGTTCTGGGAACAGCACCAAAAGATCTTATCCAAACATTTCTCACAGACCTCACAAACGCTAGGGAAAACCAACTCAGTCCAACAGGCACAGGGAAGAACGAGTTGCATCTTTCTGCTCCAGTGAGGTCTTTATTACTGTTAGAGGGTTTTATCCCCAGAAAGTGACTTCTTTTGTCTTCCTCCATTTCTAGAAAAGAGAGCCTTAGCTCATAGTTTGGGTCCCACAGTAGCTCTGAAACTAAGAAGCAGAGCTGACCTTAACCAGACTTAAAGTTTCCACTCAGATACACAATATACTGTAAAGAACTGCTTATTTTCAGATTTTAGCTTTATTTAGAGACACTTCCATGAGTATCTGATGGATTTTAAGAGAATGTCCTTTATGCTAATGACTAGTGTGACTCAAGGAAATAAAAAATTAAGATGGTTGACTGAACAATCATTCTATTTAAAAGTTTTTAGCAGTTAGTTGTACAGAAGATGAACATATGATTTATTCTATATGTAAAACTTTGTGGATGATGCAGTCAGTGCCAGAGACAAACTCTTACCTATTCTCAGAAAGGCCAAGCAGTAGCCCTCCCGCAGCAATCCTGTACTTTGGCAAGGAACGATGTAATGACCCAACTGTTTCTTCACATACTTATTTTCAAAAGGTCATAACTTAACAGAGTCTAGTAGAAATATATTAAAAAACCACCACCTTGCCTGCTTTGTGTAATTAATTATCTAAGTAAATGTCTTGTTTAATTAGGTTTTACAGAAATGTAGAAAAAAATCCATAAGCATGAACCCCCCCCCCCAACTTACTTTCTGAATAAATTTGCATTTAGTACCTGAAAAATGAGTGTCAGAGAATCCCTGAGAGGTCAATCCTTTGTAAAGACAAAGAGTTTTGTATCCCTCACCAGCACAGTATCAATGCTTTCTACAAGTCCCCTTTCCATTCTAAAAGCATGACATTTTGATTTCACTATGTTCCACACTGTAATAACTCCAGCAGTGAGATTCCTGCATACAATATATCTCCAAGACAAAAAAACCCCAAAACACTGACCAATCTATGACTAGTAATTATTCTGCCTACAGACTCGTCCCTGCTATGTTTTAAAGTTTGAAGCGGCTTGGTTTATGAATCTTCTGAACACTCCCACGACAGTGATCTCCAGTCCCCAGCACAGATATATATGTATCCAGTTGCAACACAGGGCTGAAATCCTGACCCCATGGAAACCAGTGGGAATCAGGAGTTCACTTTCGGAGTTCTGAGCTTTCATGATTAAAAAGAAAAAATATTTTTCTTCATTTTTTTGCTGTAATTTGCCTGAGATACATTCTAAAAAAGGTCTCTACATCAAGGTGTTGCAAGGATGAGCCCTTTGGCAAACTCTTTTATGCTCAACTTGTTTTTAACTGGATGATTCCAGCAGTGCTCAGCATTGCATTCATTTATATTAGTTCTGAATCCAGCCCTTTGTAATGTGTAGACTTCTTCAGAAATGGGCAAGGCAATTCAGGCAGAAATTACAGAAATTAGTATATTTTGCCCATTCTTTTTGACAGAACCACCTTTTAAAGGTTTCAGTCATGTTTTCAAATGCAGCATTGTGCCTGTCATGTTGTCTTGTCTGCTACCTGCCCTAATCTGAATCTTAAACATCAAATACCTGTGTATTTTGAACTTGACTGGGACAATTCTGCATAGCCACAATGTCTCAAATTCCATTTGTGGTTTTTCCCTTATTTATAGTAACAGTCAAAAACTGGTCATTGATCTTTGCAGCCAAGTTCCACATTTGAAGGTAGTTCTGTCCACCACAGAAGGCTAAACAAAGAAGTTCAGGACAAATACCTATGTATTTATGGTTAAATTGAAGGAAAAAAAGCATTTGTAGCACAGGAGTAGAATATTCTGGAATTAACACATGTGTCTGTGGTTGCTCTACTGGGACCTCTTGTGAGGTTGCTTGAACAGTCTATGTGAATTTTGCTGTCCATGTTTTTTGGTCAGTACACAAAGGCCAGGCCACAAATGTCTGCACTGGTGATCATTTCACTTTTTAGGTGAAATACAGGGTACTGATCACTATGTATAAAGACTGATGTGATCCGGCTTACAGAGAATGTAGCAATTAGCAAAATTGTCTCTCTGCAACTGTCTTACCACAACAACTGTGTTCAGAAGGAATGTTTCCAGGTACCTTTTCCTGAGTTAAGCTGCACAGAATTTAAGGACCTGGACACTTTTTAGAATAAGCCATTGTTTGACTTTAATGCCATCAAATATATGTTTGAATCTCATCTTTACAAGAGGAGATAAAATGTATATTCAACTATAGATCTTTGATGATAGTATTCAGTTTACTGATAAAGTACTGAGATAGTAACAGAAGCTTGAATTCAGCACTGAAAATCATATCTTTGGTTTCCAGAATGTGGAGATTTTTAGGATTAAAGAGTACATTTCAGTGATAAGGAGCAATCATAACCTTTGTAACTTAATTTAAATTCTCTTAACGTTCCACAAAATTCGCATGAAATTTGGTTCAGATATCTTATATTCTCACAAGAATGAATATACTTGTTCGCCACTTAAGCCTGTCTCCTTTGTCACTGTCATGGTTAAACCCCAGCCAACAATAAAGCACTACGCAGCCGCTTGCTCACTCCTCCCCCCTCCTAGGGGGATGGGGGGAGGACCAAAAAAAAGTAAAACTCGTGGGTTGAGATAAGAAGAGTTTAATAACTAAGATAAAATATAGCAATAACAATAATAATGAAAAGGAATATAACAAAGAGAGAAAGAAATAAACCCCAAGAAAAAACAAGTGATGCACAATGCTCACCACCCACTGACCAATGCCTGAGCAGCGATCCACCCCTCCTGGCCAACTCCCCCCAGTTTATATACTGACCATGATGCCCTATGGTATGGAATAGCCCTTTGGCTAGTTGGGGTCAGCTGTTCCAGCAATGCTCCCTCCCAGCTTCTTGTGCACCTGCTCGCTGGCAGAGCTTGGGAAACTGAAAAATCCTTAACTTAGGATAAGCCCGACTTAGCAACAATTAAAACATCAGTGTGTTATCAACATTATTGTCACACTGAATCCAAAACACAGCACTGTACCAGTTACTAGGAAGAAAGTTAACTCTATCCCAGCCAAAATCAGGGCAGTCACAGATAGATTTCACTCAAGTCACTTCATATTCATTTTTTTAACCTCATGGCACGCTGTTTTTCATTACAATCTTGTTACAGATGTTCACGTGAAACAGTAGGACATTAAATAATGTACCACAGTAAAGTAGAAGAGATTATTGAAATAGAATATGGAACGACAATATCGATAGTTTGAGATTTCCATTTGCATGATCCTTTCAGAAATGAATCAATCCGAAGAAAACAATTCTCCCTTATTTAACAAATGGCAACAGAAATTAAACCACTCCCCTCCAAGATGAACTGAAGGTAACTTGGCCACATGCCTGTGGTCTTCGGATTCCAGAGTATTATCTCAGTGGTATTAGTGTCTGGAATACAGCTGAATGCCACAAGATGACAGCCCAGATGATTAATGAAGCAGGTGCAAATAAAGTCATTGCAGCAACCCTGAGGAGTGCGAGAGCAAGCAAAGGTGCTAACACTGAAAAGTTCTACTTGCATAATAGCCTTCTGCCCTGTAAGGAACAGCAGAGCTGTTCATAGCAAGAGGGAGGTTTGTACTACACCACTACAGGCACTTTTAAAACAGCAATTATTTTTAAATCTGTAACACTATCTGAAAAGAAAATGTGCTCTCTCAAGAATATTTTATAGTCAAACTCACCTCAGTGTAAAGCAAGGGCAGCCCTGCTGACCCTCTGAAAGTAATGGAGTAATACAGAATTTGCTCTTGGAGCAGCTGCCAGGCATGATAGGATGCAGGTACCAGAATCTGGAAGGTTTAACGGAGGTGCAAGAGAACTGAAACCTCCTTCAGACAGAACATAGCTGGGTGAAAAACTCAGGGGTAAAAGCCCAGATTTTTAGGAGGAATTAGGCACTTAAAGTTGCTGGAAGGCTGCCCAGTGTAATTTTCAAGAACTCCAGAGGTATTTAGAAAAGATGCTCTCGAAGACCTCATGGGTCACCCAAATATTTTGAAAAAGTGGGCACAGCTTCCTTTTCTGGACAGGCATGAATGTAGTTTCTAAACATTCATTACCTGAAGATCACAAGGAAGCAGTCATTAGTTACAGCTTTTCCCTGAACAGTGGCCACAGAGTCTTGGCATATCAGTTTAACAACCATATCTCCTTTGCTAGCACTGAAAACCATGGCTTCTTTTCATTGCTGTACAAATAGAGTCAATTAAAACAGAGAAAACATATCTGTAGCCTTATTCTGTCACACTACTAAATAAAACCTGAAGACTAAGTGTGTGTACAAGGAAGACTGAACTGTTTCCAAATGTGTATGCACAACCCAGTTGCAAGAGGTATATGACAACACCAGGTCTATACTGTTAGAATCAACTAGATGAGCAAGGTACAGAATGAACCCCAGATGCTCTGATGCAGTCTGATTTGGATTTTTTATACCAACTATCACATGACTGGGAGGCGGAGGATTGGAAGGGCAATCTTGCTGCTCTGGCAGTGATAGTTCAGGAATAAAAAACTTTGCCCAATATGCTAGTTAACTGCACATTTTAATGCTATAAAAGATTGTCATGTACAGTAGTTGGGATTTTTAATGTGGTTTGATTTTACTTCTTTTAAATATTTTGCCACTGTTTCTGCCTGCACTGAATCTAGATGCAGCATACATTATGATTTTTCTGTGCTCCCAATGTCATTACCATCTGCAAATCTAGCTTTTAAGCCCTTCAGACATACCAGTGATAAAATACAGGACTGAATAAAGACATCAAGATACAATTTGGATGATTCTCTTTATAATCTCTTTTATGTATGGACTACTGCTTCCTTCCTCTTTCATCAATTTTCTTTCTAACACTTTATCTTAACTCCTTGCAGCTGGATTTGCCTTTGCAAACTATTTCTGTCTTTGATATAGAATATTGCCAATGCCATTTGAAAATCAAATTAATGTGAGTGGCAGACACTGGACTTCTCCTAAACCCCATCATTCAAATCCTGTCAAATATACTGCATAAGTAATTATGACCATCCTTTCCTACCTTTATATGCTATAGAAGTGGACCAGCCACCCTTAGAAAACCTACCATTTTTTTTACATGACTACAATATTTACACAGAGCAAACATGAATAACAAACTCCCAGCTGATACTGGGAGTAGAACACCAACAGAGAGAACACTCTTGCACTGCAGTAGCACAAATCTTGTTCTCAGAAATTTCAGTTTGTCAGTTTCAACAAACTTCGTGTGAAGCTGCATGCTGGACTGGCGTATCAAACCACAAAAGGATGCTCTTCAACTTATGTTTGGAAGTACTCAAGTACTACTTGAGTAGAGTTTGTTAGTGGAAGACATAGTAGGTTGTTGAAGGGATGAGGGAATTAATATCTACGAAATGCACCCTTAGGATTAATCCCTTATAACCTTTGGATTTGGATTGTATAATGACTATACATCAATTACAGAGCAATGGAGTAAATATAAAGACATTTTTAACAGACCTAACTTTCACAAAAATATAATGATGGAAGGCTGATATTTAGTTGAGTTATGAAGAGAAATTCTTTAATCCTAAATTCTCATTGGTGAAAAATACTGCCTACTACTCTACAAGCACATAGAATATAATCTTTCACTGAATTTCTTGATATAAGTATGGAGCAATCCCTGTGTATAGGAGTATCTGCTGAAAAAACGTGTATTTAATGCAGCAACTGGCATGAGTGCATCAGATCAAACCACTGAAATAATAAAAAAAAAATAGGTTCAAACACAGAGCTCAGTACATTTCCTGAGTCTGCAGTTGCCATATATTCCTTTCCCTACCCTGACCTCAGAATAAAGTATGAGGCAATAAATTTCTGAGGAGAAGGGAAGTCAAATGTGAAAACAGAGAATATGAAAGTATCACCCAACCACAAAGCAAGAGAGAAAAATAAACCCAAACAAGAGAGAGAACTGAAATAAAGGTTGAAATGACAGTGGGAATGAAGTACAGAGACAGAAGAAAAAAGCTGTCAGAAATAATTAGGCGGAGCGTAAAAAGTAATCCAAGAAAACTAAAAAAAGAGGTGTCAAGGGTCATTTTATAGCTAGTTAACTGCATCTGAAAGAAATTATAATGTATGTCCTCTTCCAAAGTTGTAAGATTTTCTCCCCTTCTATTTTCTTTAATTAAGAAAATCCTAAAGGGCACATTCAAAGTGTCATACAGCACTGTAATTTATCAAACAGCCACTGCTGAGGAGGTGCAATTGTAAACTGCATAATTTAAGGTTTGTTTTGGTTTTCAAATTTATGAGTCTCCTGCTAATCTTTTCAAAATATTTATGTTTCTCTTTTTATTTACTACATTTGACAGATTAATTCCCATTGAAATACAGGAAAATGCTTATTAAAAATCTTAACATGTTATGCCACTATTTAATGAAATTGACAACAAAATAAATACAGAAAGAAGTCCTCCTCTCTGAAATGCTGAAATATGGATAATGAGCCCTTCATAAGTTAGATAGGATCCAGACATTAAAAAAAAAAAAAAAAAAAAAGTATTTAAACCTCCAGTATATAAGGCAACTTTTAACTGAGCAAAGTCCATTAGACAACAATTTGATATAAAGTATCTTGTATATTCCTTCGAAGGACATGACAAAATACTGTCAAGGAACAGAAACCTGAGCTGAAATTGAGGTTATTTGATGTGACTGTTACCATTTTCATATGACAAGATTTTGAATTTGAAAAAAAATCCCATAGGAGGTCTAATAGGTTAAGTGTTTACCCTCAATTGGCGGTGTAGAAACCGTCAAATTTGCTTATCTAGGGAAGTTGCAATGTCTCACATCGGTCATAATTCTTATGACCAACAGACTAATGGAAGTCAAAGCAGCACTGAAAATTACAAATTACTTGAGCAAGTAGCAAGCAGTTTAGAGGCAATAAGAACCAGCTTTATATATGATTGGTCAGCTATAATTAACTGTGAGCTCTCCTGCCTTTTGTAGCACGAAGAAGTCAACTCCACCTATTCTTAAAGACTCTTTATGTTCATATGGTCAGCTACAACTCAGAAATGGTATAAGAAGCTGTTCCTTTCCACCTTTCAGATGCTAATCTCCATGTTTCAACATCTACTTATTTCTCTGTGGATAACTTATTCCAAGTGCAGAAGGAAACATATGGAAAGAAGCTCATTTGTTCAGAAGGACCAGCACTTCTCCTGTCCTCTAAGTCAAAGGAAGATTTTTATTAAAAGTTGATGAAATATAAATTGATCTTATGATTTAACGAAGAGAAAGAAAACCAAGAACGAGAATAATAAAACCCCTCTCACCTTGACCAGCTGGTTATGATAAAAAAACCTCCAAGGAGTTCCCTGTTCATTGCCCATGTCAGTATCGGCACATCCAAGGCAAGGAGATGTATGTATTAATCCCTCACATTTACTGGTAAAAAAATTAGCTATATTGACATTCTCAAGATGAATTTTTAAATTCCTTTTTATGGGACTTGTCAGGCTCCTAACCTGTTCAATCATAGCACTAAGACTTAATTTTAAGTTATTTTAGAGGCCTGGGGTTTTTACATGTAATAATGAATGCATAGCTTGATATAATTTAAAAATGGCTTGAATTTTAACAAGCTTCTATCAACATACGTTTAAGAAACCACTGCAGTTGAGCTGGATAAAAAATTGGCTGAGTAAAAAATTCAGAACATTCTTCAGTATATCATCATGAATTGGGATGAATTGGAATATGTCAAAATACTATGATTTTTAAGGAAAAATTAAGATATGTAAGTTTGGAAACACTTAAACATTTTCTTCCAAAATTTGCAGTCAAAATAAACACTTTAGACACTTAATGCATATTTCTGTGCTGAACAAAATCAAAACACATAATATGCACAAACTTCTACCCTTTTTCAGCCAATTTATTGCTTGATAAACAAAATGTCAGTTTAATATATAGCAGAAATATCCTCCAGCCTGTTTGTAGTCAGGAATTTTGAGAGATTTCCTTTTAGAGACACAGATAACCTATTCACCCTTGCTTCTACCTGGCCTAATTTTCTCAGGGATAATTAGTTTACTCTCAAAGTTATTTCTCTTTTATACAAATTTGGTGTCCTTATTCATGTTACAAAGAATGGCATACATAAAACCAAAGAACGAAGACATGTATATCACAAGGTTTTGCTCTGCTTGCTTTGGCATAGGGACGTGCACTGATTTCCGACCTGGTCCCCAACTGCTCCCAAGCTAACTTGAGGACAGATGCCCAAATCCAAAGCCCTGTGAAATGTAAGAGAGGACTTCCACCAGGGAACCCCCTGGGAATTGAAGGGCTAACTCAAGTTGTGCCAGGGGAGGTTTAGACCGGATATTAGGAAAAATTTCTTCACCAAAAGGGTTGTCAAGCATTGGAACAGGCTGTCCAGGGAAGTGGTTGAGTCACCATCCCTTGAGTTATTTACAAGACATGTAGACATGGCGTTCAGGGACATGGTTTAGTGGTGGACTTGGTAGTGTTAGGTTAATGGTTGGACTCAGTGATCCTACCGGTCTTTTCCAACCTAAGTGATTCCACGAAAATCTGACAGTTCTTGGCTTCAGCTCCCTCTGGTGGGTAACGCACACTCCAGAGAACAGCAACTACTGGTAAAGGTAACCACCACGAAACAAAACAACACACAGATTGCTATATTTTTCTCAAAATACACAGAAGTACACCAGCTGAGTAATGATTATAAATGAGATCAGAGCTTTAAGCTGCAACTTGACACATTCATCCTGAAAAGAGGAAGATGCAAGGTTCCTGCCAGAACTGAACTCCCTTCAAATTCAGAGAAGAAAAGAGAAGGGGGTTTTAGTCCAGGCAGAAATCTATTTTCAGCACCTAAAGTTGATTAAAATAAGGAACTAGTTAAACACTATTCTTTTTGACGAGAACAATCGCTTTGATTTCTGTTCTTGACTGATACTTTGAGGCCTAGAGTTTGATATCCTTTCTCAAAAATATTTTTGTTTTCAGGATTCAGAAAATACTCATTCTCTCACAAATGTCACACCCCAAAGATTTTTTATTTGTTACAAGGAGTTTAGTTCCAGTGGAAAAGAGAAATATGCTTCTAAATCTGTGATATCTTACCTACAAATCATACACGTTTACACATTTACCAGTTGAAACAACTGAAAATTAAAGCATATTTTATAATTTATATTCTTGGGCACAAATCTAAGTCCTTCCACAAGAACAATGTGCACATTATATTGCAGTATCCCAAATACATGGGTTATGATAATGGCAATTTGTGATAATTATAATATTAGAATAAGCACCAGCAATCTCTGCACTACAAAACTGCTGAAATTTTGGTTACCTCATAAAAATGCATGGAAATTTTCCAAACATCAGCAATCTGATAGCAGAGGCTTAGAATTAATTGTACTTTCTGCTCTCACCAGTGGCACCAATAAATCAAATTATAACTCTTGGATCTCTGTGTTAAATTTTTTTTTTTTAATTTCAGAAGATTACTTGTTGATCTGAAACACATACTGACAGTTGTTTTGTTGGAAAAATAACAATGTTCCCATCAGAAAACAGTGATGGAGTGTGAGAACATTTGGGGTAAGAATGGTCACATGACTTCATGTTCTTCAGTGGAATCAAGTCCGTATTGTTCAGGCATAGGACCAACTTAAACAACTGTATAGTCTATTCATCAAATTGCTTATGGAGTTACATCATATTTAAAGACAACTCAGTGGATGAAAAGCTGGACATGAGCTGGCAATGTTCACTTGCATCCCAGAAAGCCAACCGTATCCTGGGCTGCATCAAGAGCAGTGTGGCCAGCAGGTTGAGGGAGGGGATTCTCCCCCTCTACTCTGCTCTTGTGAGACCCCACCTGCAGTACTGTGTCCAGCTCTGGGGCCACCAACATAAGACATGGACCTGCTCAAGCGGGTCCAGAGGAGGCCATGAAGATGATCAGGGGGCTGGAGCACCTCCCCTATGAGGACAGGCTGAGAGAGGTGGGGTTGTTCAGCCTGGAGAAGAAAAGGCTCCAGGGAGACCTTATAGTGGCCTTCTAGTACTTAAAGGGGGCCTACAGGAGAGATGGGGACAGACATTTTAGAAGGACTGTTGTGATAGGACAAGGTGTAATTGTTTTAAACTAAAACAGGCTAGATGTAGATTAGATTTAAGGAAGAAATTTTTTATAATGAGGGTGCTGAAACACTGGAACAGGTTTCCCAGAGAGGTGGTAGATGCCCCATCCCAGGTTACATTCAAGGTCAGGCTGGACGGGGCTTTGAGCAACCTGTTCTAGTTGAAGATGTCCCTGCTCATTGCAGGGGGATTGGACTAGATGACCTTTAAAGGTCTCTTTCAACCCAAACTATTCTATGATTCTACGATAACTAATCTGCAGGCATGTATTTCACATTACAGCATTCATCCTGAAAGAAAACTGTAGAATTTATAAGAGACATTTCTTTCTAATTAATATTTTCCTCCTTTTAAAAAGGAAACTAGCCAACTTCCAGGTACAAATGAGGATCTGATATCAGAAGCTCTTCACTAGTTTTAATTGGAATGCTAAGCAATGGATGAAATACCCTAGAAAACTCTCCTAGAATTATTTTAAATAGTTCCCTCTCCCCTTATGCTGCTTCATATGTTTGCATCTTACATTAACTAACATTAACTAACATAAGGCTTTTATGGGGTGAGGGGCTTACATGCAAGTCATATACAGTACAGACTGACTTGTTTGTAGACATGTAGGACTGGATTCTCCATGTAGTCTATTGTCCATGTTCTATTAATAAAATCCTCCAAGTAGTCTCTTCTGGCTAATTAATCTGTAAATTCATGAATCCTCCTGCTTGTGTATCATGGACTGGAAACAGAATGGTTTTATATCAACCTGTACAACACTCGTAGTTCTGTGCTAAGATAATACATATAAGCAAATCTCATGATTCTGGCACTCATCTGTAGGGCTCAGGAGCAAGGCTGCTCCTCCTCTTATGTACATAACCTTCTGCTCTCAGATACTGATATATTTGTGCATATAGACACGTATTAGACATATTTGAGATGAGATATATTTAAGAGAGGGAAGGTGTTTTGTCTTTCCTTGAAACACTGAGGCAAGCTGGGGTAAGAGCAGATGAATGGTGGCAGTAACTGAGATGGCACAGAAAATCGTTAGTGTTCAGATCCCAAGCTCTAGACTGTAGAGCACTGCAGCACTGAAAATGGTGTCCCTTCTTACAATGGTACGGAGGACTCCCTTAATAAACTGTTGGGGTATTACTAAGGTAAATCACACGTATACTTTTGAACCCATTGGGGGGGGGGGGGGTGCAGAACAAGGAAAAGAAAGCAAACAGCTACTCTCAAAAGGAAAAAACCTCATCAATTTTTACAGACAGGTGAGATATTCCAAGTTTTCTGCACCACACCATGTTCTACTTAACTGTGTGCCGACGAACATAAAATAAACAGCAGCTTGCTGTTGAACTCACAGTTCAACCCTGCTGAACCTGTACCAGAATTTCCTCATCCCCATTGTAAACACTTCCCTTTTCCTCCTGACATGTAGCATTTCTGAAGAAAAACTTGGAATCGCTCATTCTAGGTAAATATAAAGAGAGAAAGCCTTCACTAAACACATTTTCCTTTTCCTTTATTTTCAAAACTACCAGCAGTCTTACAAGTAAATAACTAACTCTTCCTGGTCCCTGAGCAGCAAACCCAAACACCATTATTTCATAATGACATTGGAAGTACACATGAAAGTTACCTAATATGCAAACTATGTTCTTAAACCCTATCTACAAATTCTTCATAAAATTGCAGAGACAGGCCCTTTGTAAGTACACACAAAATACGCCATTATCTTCAACTGCCCTAGTTAACTCTAGGCACATTCAAAGATAGATGTCAAAGTCTCTAGTATGACATTTAGTGTACAACCCAATAGCTGGGTTGCAAATACAGTTGCAAACAACAAAATATTCCTATATATTCATATTAAGTGTCACATGGAGACAAAGGAATAAAAAAATTAACAGGAAAGGCAAAATTTAGTTTAAGGGTTTATTTTTCCCCAAATCTACCAAGCTGATTTTCTAATTATTCTTCAGTTGTTCTATTAATAAAATGAAAATATATTGTAAACATTATCCTCACATGGTAAGCAGTGTGCTGTCAGCTGACTAGAAACATCTCACTTCACACCAGGTAAATTGCCCATGTTTTTGTTAGTCTCAAGACCATTTTCAGACTCACTTAAATACAAGGGGATTTTTTCACTGTAACTTTTCAGAGTACTTAAAAAACACAGCTTTTTGTCTGCTGCTCCTACATCTTCTGATCTTTGTTGCTTTTCCTCAGACAAGGTCCTTGTCAAGAGCTGACCAATGGAATTGGGTGATGACAATTTTCTGAAAGTCGTTGTGTAGGCGTTCAAGGTAGAAGGAACAGGATCTGCTGTTGATGGGTTCAATTCCATCTTTGCCCTAGGTTACATTTTTCTTATAGATTTTGGTGTGATGATGCTAAATAGAGAGAATAAACCTATCAAGCATGGAAACTAGTTGAATCAAAACATACTGAAAGGCAACCAGTGATAAATCTTGATACTATGAAGTAATGTCTGCATTATATCCAGTACACTGATAAATATGTTTTTCTGCACAAGTCATAATAAATTAATTTCTAACAATCCTAGATGATAGCTTGTGCATTACTATTTCTACCTGACAATTTTAGGTTTGCAACAAGAAAAGAAAGTAACATTCTGTGTTCGTGCTTTGAGTATGTTGGAGGATAAGACAAGCAATGGACAAATCTGTTTCACTGAGATGCAAAAGAGGAGATAAAGGGGGTTAGGTAGGAAGAAAACACAGAGCTCAATAATGTACTTCTTGTTTTACAAACTTGTAAAGCCCGGAACACATATCCATAGACAAGAAAGGTGATCTAAGATGAGGGTTGAAAGGAAGAATTAAGATAAAGTGAAGCCAAAAATAGATACATCATATCTGGTGTTACACCTTTTCTCAACAGATTAATCCAGTGTTCTGTCTGTGAGTTCATATAATAGAAAAGCATCCCTGAAACCTCAATGCTGAATGAGTCCACTTAGATCTCATTTTACAGTTAAGAGAAAAAGAGTTATTCTAGGCCATGCCTAATACTTTCCTTGGCTTCTTCAGATTTGGGAAACACAGCTGAGTTTGTTACTAACTCAAAGAATTAATAGCAATAAATGAGCAGATATAGATTTTAATTAAACATAAATTAACAACTGCTGATAAGACTTTGATTCTTGATTCACATTACCTTAATTCCATGCCAATCTCACCATTTCTGATGGGATTGCTGATGAAGTTGGGTATCCAGGGCAAATTAAGAATGATGTGTCAGCCTTCTACATCACTCCAATTCAGCATGCATCTCTAAGGATTTAAAGTGACATGGACTCTCCTCTGTATAGCCTTTCCTGAATACTGAGAATTGAGGTAACAGGCAAAGCAAACTGAAGACTGGTCTTCAGGAAGTCTTAGAAGATGGCAGCCAATTAAGGGAGAGAGATAAAGAACATCAGCAGAAACACCTAAGTGGGAAAACCAAGCTGAAAGAAGGGAACTTGGAGAAGGTATTTAGAAGGCACCTGACTTGGGAGTACAAAAGTACTGCAGGTTTAGGATGCACCTTTAAAAATACAGAGTTACACTCAAGACAAGACAAAAACTATTGTGATCTTCAATTTTTCCTTGTTTAAAGCTCTAGAACATGATGAAAAGAAATCCCCAGCATCCAGGGCAGAGGTGAATAAAGTGATGGTAGGCATACCTGTGCATGGATGCTTTCTATGACATTCTGATGTGTTTCATACTTCCATTCATTAACCTATGTTTTCACAAGGTGGATGTCAAAACATGAAGCCTGCTTGCTTGACAGGTTGTAGTCTAAGTCACAGGTCTTCCTCTTGAAGCAGTAACAGTGATCTTCTGGAGACCCCTGAATCCTTGATCAACCTCTTGCTGCAAGACTTGAGAGGAAAAAAAATGTTCTAATTCTTAACTCTATTTTTAAAAGTTACCATCAAAAGTATTTATTAAAAGATTATGCTGGAAGAGAACACAGCATGCATGAGGATGACAGTAAAGATAATGGTATGCTTGCAGCAACACAGACCCTACTACAAACCTGTGAAAACTTCTAACAAACTCTGATAAAAAAAATTGTTGATTGGAATTTAATTAATTGGTCTGGGTCAGGGTAACATAATGGAAAACGTGTTAAGTGATGGAAAAAAGTTGCAAGACAATAATGCTGTGAAAGGGTAGAATTGAAAGAGTGTAGAAATGTCTACATCACAACATGATACAAGAAAAGACCTGTGTCATTCTAGGTGCTAAACTCGAAGATTTGTTCTTTCTATGAAACAGGGCATTAATAATCTGTGATCAAGTGTGGCTCTGCCATAAGAACCTGAGTTTATTTCTAAAACACTAGGGAAAGGTATCAACAAAGTGGAGGGCAGGCCAAGAACGTCAACAAACCACTCTGATTAATGGGGAAATTGCCACAAGGACTGATTAAGAACTAAACTGATCTAAGTCATCCTAACCACTAACCAACAGGGGTAGTCTTCAAATACATAAAGAACCCCAAAGATATCCCACAAGGAGCAACTTTCTTTACTGGATTGAAAGCTAATAGCTTTATAATCTCTCTAAATAATTTAACTGCTCATCTAAGCACTATGAGCACCATACTGTGGAAAGGGTGGCAGAAAGAAGCACTAAATTACTTTCTCAGCTCTGATGCACAACCATTTTCAACCTCAGAGAAAACATTTTATTTTCCTCTGTTCTTCATGTGAAAACTAGAAAAGATCTATTTGTAAAAAACGAAATGCATCGGTTTTATGTTAAATTATTATTGCATTATTAAGCTTATTCTGCAGTAGTAATTTTATTCTCTGCAGTTAAACAGAATTTCACAGCATGTGTTTTATTTTGTTTGGCCAAACTCCAGGCTTTTTGCTCCTCTAGTAGAGCCTAAAGAGTTGCGTGCAGATTGTAGAAGGAGTTACATATGTTTAAGTGGACTAAACAGTACATTGAACAGGAATAGGCATTCAGGGTTATTGAGAAGTAATGTCTTTGAAGTTCTGTCTATTTTACCTATTTATTACAGCAGTAACACACTCACTTAAGTATTGCTTGTCCTACCACAAGATTCTGAGGAGCGCCAAAACCGGTGATGTCTCTAACTCCTTTAACTTATTTTATTACTGAAACTAACCTTTCTCCTTCTTTTAGGAAAAAATGTATTGTTGATCATTCCAGTGGAGTGCCCTTCTCTTCATTTTGCATTTCTAGCCTCACCTGTCTCAAGCAGCTCAGTGGACGCTTCCTCCCTGAGGTTAAGTGGAGCATACTCGAAATATCTTGTGTAGTTTCTGGAAAGAGCTCAGCCATTTGCTCTTAGCTTGCTGCCTGTGTGCGGGATCACTGCTGAAAATACCCCTGTAAAATGTGCTATGAAGACAAGCTGTGAGAACACACTGGAAAATTAGAAGCTGCTCTAATCATAAAACAAGATTAAAGAACATTACTTCAGGTAGGTGCAGCTCTAGCCTACCAAATTGCCGCACAGTTTGGCAGATGGACAGATACAGGTTTAAGTCTTATTACCTCTGTTTTAACAAGTATATATCTCAACTGGGCCTCAG
Source organism: Strix aluco (assembly GCF_031877795.1). Taxonomy (NCBI): domain Eukaryota; kingdom Metazoa; phylum Chordata; class Aves; order Strigiformes; family Strigidae; genus Strix; species Strix aluco. The sequence continues at coordinate 37,193,178 of NC_133934.1, read as the reverse complement.
CTACACCATCTCTAAGATGGGGTTAAAATCTCATGTGCCTATTTGATGACAGTGTTATCAGCCTAATTAATAAAGATTCAGGGGAAATTTTCCTTCAAATGATACCTTCTAATGCTGCACTTCATACTATAATGAGAAAAGCACTGCTGCTCATTTAAAAATACTATTCATTTGTGGGATATAATGTTGAAGGAAACTCTTCTGACTTAGTATTTCTTTCATGCAAGTGCTTAGCAACAAAACTTCCAGTGATTAAAGAAGTGAACCACTTTCAGACTAATGAAGAATAAATTCATGTCCTTAATGGATTGCAAGGAAAACCATGTTTATTCCTTTACCAAACAACTTCTGAATAGAAGAAACTCAGCACTAACCTGGTAGGCTGCAGTTTGTAAATACTTGAAACAAAATTTTCATCTTGTCTGTACCACCGGTTAAGAAGCTGCAGTTCTTTGTGACATTCAATGGCAGGTTTATGCTTGAGGAATGAAGATGACACATGAAACAGATCCTGCTCATCTGAATTGTTTGAGTCCAATTCTCTGCTAGAGTGAATTTCAGTTGTATTTTCTTTTGATGATTTGCCAGTTCCCAAAAAGTGTTGAGTAACACCTGCCTGATTATCATCCGTCTGCACTGCTTTTTCAGTCAGAACTGACTCTTTTGATTCCTCATGAGATGCAGCACTTAACATACTCTGCTCTTGCATTATTTCAGCTTCATTCTTCCAATTATACCTCTAATTAATTCTAAGTTTTTCTTTCATAATATTCCTGGGATGACAGGATCATCAGGCTTTTGCCCAACAAAAACCTGAAAGCAATGAAAAAAGGAATACATACACAAAGGAGACAAATACAACCCTGATTTACATACAGCACAAAAGCCAACCTAACAGGTTTCTTATACTGTGTATCAGTCAACAGTTTGCTTCGCTATCCCTTCTTCTTTTGCATTCTAGGTTTACAGTATGCCCTTTCTTTATATAATAAAACCAGTAATACACTTGTACCCTAAAAATATAAATTCAATTGAATTCCAAAATTAAATAAAAAGATCCTGTAAATATTACAACAAATGTTTGATGTCTCAGCTCTTGACAACTTCAAAATTTCCAGATGTAGTAAAACATTGTGGTCATCACTCCTGACAGCACCGAAGCCCCCACCCTCAGGTCCATCAGCTGGAGCTACAACCTCTTTCTTTACATTAAATGTATAATTGAGGATAGGATTCTTCCATTAATGCATTTCTTTCTACCTCTGATTCTAGCACAAATAAGCACGAGATCAGGTGGTTGTAATAAAAAATCATTGCAGTTTTGATTATTTTGCTGCATTTGATGGCAACAAAAGCTCTGAATGAGTCAGAGGATAAATATTTCTTAAATAAGACAGATATTCTTACAGGGTATGATATACTTCGTACATTCATAACTTAAGTGATAATGATGTAATGATGCACCTTACCAAAATTGAGCACGTATGCACAAGCATGGCAAATAACATTTTAACCATTCTGCTCACAATACACACTTTAATTGGAGATTTAAATACCGATGAGCCAAACTTGCATGTGCAAAATGTACATCTAAATCCAAATTTTGTGCACTACCCTCCTTCCAACAGATAAAATTGTGAGCTTGCAACACTCAAAATATTAAGCTACTCAGAATCTGGCAGGAAAGATGAAGCTAGATTTTAGAGTTGTCTCCATCTTTTCACATAATGTAAATGGCATTTGCTTGGTATACAAGAATCTCACAGCTTCAAATAAAAACTTCCAGATTTGCTCCTGTGTATAACTTTCTTCTGGTGATGTTCTTTCCTCCCCTGAATGGTTTAACACCTTCAAAAATATTATATCATATTTTAAAATACCTTAGAGAAGTTTTATCACATGGAGAAACAATGCATGTTTATCAACTGTATTTTTTAGAAGAGTAACCAACCATGTTCTTAAGGCTCCAGACCTCAAGCTGTTCCTCCCTCCTTCTTTCACCTCTTCAATACTTCTGTCATCTTCTCTCCCTGAACAGATATCCAAAAGTTCAGTGTTCGCTTTTCATATCTAGCATATGTCTCCTCATAGAATCCGTTTCTTCCCCATTTCCTGATCCTGCAAGACACTGACCACTCCTGCTTCCTTTGAGTTCATTGATACAGCATCTAACAGAGTAGGGCTTATGTCTGTGAAACAAAGATTACTGTGATGATCCTGAAGAGATTCTGCCCAATCTTTACCAGTCAGAGGTTGCAGTAGAGGCCTCAAGTATATACATTTAAAACAGGAGAAAATAAATCAGGAAGGAGACATACTGTAGTTTGTGCATTATATTATATGCAGTATGACACAGATTTTCCTAATTAGTTCCAGATGTGAAGCATCAGTACCAATCAGTAGTTTATATTAATTTTTTTCTTCCTCCCCCACCAAATATACCTTTCTATATAAAAGCTATGAAGGAAACACACAGTGATGCCGAGTACCACTTTTTGCCCACACTGGGAAGAAAACCAGGGGAGGGATATTATCTGTAAGTATGCACCATGAAAAGAGTTAGAGAACTCTCATTGTGCCAAGAAATTAGGAAAGACATGCTAACTGCTCTTGAATAAATTTGACTGAAAAGCTAGTTGACATATATACACACTAGTTAAGAAGCTAATATATCTGCTTGCATTCAGAACATTTTAAACATCACAATAAGCAAGTTAACAAAGAAAGGAATATACAAAAATAGTGGACCCACATTCATATAAGCCACAACAATTGTCTTCTAGAACTTTGGCTTTTTAACCTTCAGCCCAGTTGTAATGCTTGTTAACCAAGCCCAGGTAGCCTTCGTTGACAGCATACATGTGGATTTCTTTCGTCCCAGAGAAGTAAGCATTGTATCTCCTCTCCTTCCATCAAATGAAAAGGGATGGAACTAGAGCTCATTAACAATACATTAGAATCTGCACTGACTTTTGTAACACAAATTTATTGAAAGCAATGCTTAATCACATGGTCTGTAGCTATACAGTCAACCTAAAATTATCCATAAGCATTTCTATATCACAGATCCACTGCATGGAGACAGGCTCTGAAGCAGGCACTAAAGCCACTCAGATCCAGTCAGTTTTATTAAAGCAAATTCATTTACTTCTGTACCTGGTCATCTTATGACAAATGTCCACTTTGTTCCAGGGATGGTCCCGTTACTTTATTTACTTCTTTAAGCAAAAACTTTCTTCCCTTTTCAGATTTAGGAGCATATTAAAACTCAGGCTTTTGTACTGCTTTCCTACTAACAGGGATGCTAGGAAGCAAAGCACTAAGCATCTGCTTGGACATTATGTCCTGGTTTAGCCAGGATATGGTTAAGTTTCCCCAGCAGTGGGGGGAAGCTCTAGCCGGGTTATTCATATATCATGCTGACGTCACACCCTGGCGTGAGCGCGGGAAGAATCGGTGATCGCGTGGGTTGGCGCAGCCGGTTCTCTCACTGCTGTATCGGTATATATTTTGCTCTGTTCATTGTTATCACTATTACTGTTATTGTTATTGTTATTGTTTGTTGTGTTGCTATTGCTCTGCTGTATTAAACCTTTCCTTATCTCAGTCTCGGGGCTTTGTATTTCACTCCCTTTGTGGGGGAGGGGCAGCGGCCGCGTGGTCTCAGACCACGGCAGGGGCTAAACTATCACAACTTTGGCGCTCCAACGTGGGGCTGGAGAAGACTGAAATAAGGACAAAAGGAGAAGGTGTGTTAGAGCAATCTGTTAGGTGTAATTTTTTTTTTCTGTTTTTATTTGTATTGTTTGATAAGGAACATTTGCAATGCTGGCCAATTTGCTTGGGTGGTGGGGCTGGATTAATCCTTATATCCCCTGTGTGTTCCCAGTGCTGGTGTTTGTTCTTGGTGGAAAATGTGCCAAGGGTCTTGTTTTGCTGTACTGGTTACTGTCTGCTTATAATGGGCTCATATCGCTGCTTGTGGGGGTGAACTGGTACCTGTTTGCTGCCTGGTCTTTTGTTTGGGGTCTCACCCCCTCTATGGGTGAGCCAGGGGAAGAGATCCTCTCGGGTTTTGAGAGTTTCAGCTATCCCTGGAGCATCCAGGCCACTGTGTTCGTGGCACAATGCTTTCTAAATGTCTGCCAGATCTTGTTTTGGGCCATGCGGTACTTCTCCAACAATAGCACCACCCGGAAACCTGCCCTGAGGGCAGATAGTTATAAATGGCAAGGTGTGTGGGAAAAGACGGGCAAGTGCCTGAGTCAGTGGTCACCCCCAATGCTTTGGGATTTCACTCCCGAACAAATGGAGAGTCCTGATAAATTGGTGGAGCATTTGGAAAAGGTGTCCTGCCAATCTGACAAACCCCGGGAGACACAAATCCTTGCGATGTGCTGGGGGGAGACACAAATCCTTGTGATGTGCTGGGGGCTTGCCCATGCTTACCGTGTCATCTTTAACACTGTTCACTGCCCTCAAGGGGGAGAAGGGGCTGCAGAATCTGAAAGTGAACCTGCTGGTACAGCAGCTGGGCCAGGGGGACAGGCAGTGCCAGTACCAGTCGCCTCCACAAGCACAGCAGCAGAGCCAGAGGGACAAGCAGTACCAATATCAGTCTCCCCGATACGGAAAACCAAATATACCAAAAAATCCCCTTGCAATGTACAGGGTGATAATGAACCAGGCCCATCATGAGAGCAGGAGGAAGAGCCGGAGGTAATCATCCAATCTCTATCCCTCAGTGAATTGCGAGATATGTGGAAGGATTTTAGCCGCAGTCCAGGCGAGCAAATTTGCACCTGGCTGCTCCGATGCTGGGATAGTGGAGCTGCTGGTTTGGAATTGGAGGGGAGAGAGGCCAAGCAGCTGGGACCTTTAGCCAAGCAGGCTGGTATTGACAAGGCAATAAGGAAACAGGCTCAAACCCTCAGCCTTTGGAGGCGACTCCTGCTCGGTGTGAGGGAGAGGTACCCCTACAAGGATGATGCTCTATGTCGGTTAGGCAAGTGGACCGACATGGAGAAAGGCATTCAAAGACTCAGGGAATTGGCTGTGTTTGACATGATCTATGGTGATCTGAATGATGAGCAGTCACCAATGGGTCCAGATCAGGCCCCTTGCACACAGCTGATGTGGCGGAAGTTCCTGCAAAGTGGACCAGAGGGACATTCCAAGCATTAGCAGTAGCATCCTGGCGGCAAGACACGCAGACTCAGACAGTGGATGAAGTGATTATCCAGCTCCGGCAATATGAGGGAAGTCTCCCTTCCTCCCAACATGCTTTGGTTTCAGCTGTAGAGGAACTGTCTCAGAGGCTCCAGAAAGTGGAACAGGACATGTCCTATGTTCCACCTGCACGGGCCGATGTCTCAGCTATTAGAAGCAGGCGCTTCCCCACCCAAGAGAAGGGCAGTGGAAGACATACACCACGGGGCACCCTGTGGTTCTTCCTCCGCGACCATGGGGAAAACATGAGAAGGTGGCATGGACAGCCCACTCCCGCCCTAGCTGCACGAGTACAGCAACTGAAAGGGAAGACCACCATGAAAGGGGAGTCTTCCAAGAGAGATGCAGCTCCAGTGTCTAGTCGGAAATCCCCCAGACAGAATAGAATGGCCAACAGTATGCTTGACCCTCTTGAGGGGACCAGGAAGTCATTCTTGTAGGAGTCACTCTTAGATCAAGTGAGTGATGGTGAGCAGGATTAGAGGGGCCCTGCCTCCAGCCAGGTGGAGGAAAAGGATAATCGGATTTACTGGAAGGTGTGGATCCGATGGCCTGGCACATCAGAACCACAAGAATATAAGGCCTTGGTAGACACTGGCGCACAGTGCACCTTGATGCCATCAAGCCACAGTGGGGTCGAATCCATCTGCATCTCTGGAGTGACAGGGGGGTCCCAACAGCTGACCCTATTAGAAGCTGAAGTAAGCTTAACTGGGAAGGACTGGCATAAGCACCCCATTGTGACTGGCCCAGATGCCCCGTGCATCCTAGGTATAGACTACCTCAGGAGAGGGTACTTTAAAGACCCAAAAGGGTACCAGTGGGCCTTTGGTATAGCTGCCCTGGAGGAGGTTGAGCAATTGTCCACCTTACCCGGCCTCTCAGAGGACCCCTCAGTGGTGGGGTTGCTTGAGGTTGAAGAGCAGCGAGTGCCATTTGCCACCAAGACGGTGCACCGGAAGCAGTACCGCACTAATCAAGATTCCCTGGTCCCCATCCATCAGCTGATCCATCGACTGGAAAGCCAGAAGGTGATCAGCAAGACTCATTCACCTTTCAACAGCCCTATATGGCCAGTGAGAAAACCTAATGGCGAATGGAGACTAACCGTGGACTACCGTGGCCTGAATGAAGTTACGCCAGCGATGAGTGCTGCAGTGCCGGACATGCTAGAGCTCCAGTATGAGCTGGGGTCGAAGGCAGCCAAGTGGTACGCCACGATTGACATCGCTAACGCATTTTTCTCCATTCCAATAGCACCAGAGTGCAGGCCACAGTTTGCGTTCACTTGGAGGGGTATCCAGTACACCTGGAATCGATTGCCCCAGGGGTGGAAACACAGCTCCACCATTTGCCATAGACTGGTCCATACTGCACTGGAGAAAGGTGGGGCTCCAGAACACCTACAGTTCATTGATGATATCATTGTATGGGGGAACACAGCTGAGGAAGTCTTTGAGAAAGGAAAGAAGATAATTGGAATCCTCCTGAAGGCTGGTTTTGCCATCAAGCAAACAGAAAGTTAAGGGGCCTGGAAGGGAGATTCAGTTCCTAGGAATAAAATGGCAAGATGGGCGTCGCCACATCCCAATGGAGGTGATAAACAAGATAACAGCCATGGCCCCACCAACCATCAAAAAGGAGACTCAGTCTTTCCTGGGTGCTGTGGGGTTCTGGAGGATGCACGTCCCAAACTACAGCCTGATTGTGAGCCCTCTCTACCACGTAACCCGCAAGAAAAATTATTTTAAATGGGGCCCAGAGCAACAACAAGCTTTTGAACAAATTAAGCAAGAGATTACCCAGGCAGTGGCCCTCGGGCCAGTCCGGACAGGGCAGGAGATTAAGAACGTGCTCTACACCACAGCCGGGGAGAACGGCCCTTCCTGGAGCCTTTGGCAGAGAGCAGATGGGGAATCCCGAGGCTGACCTCTAGGCTTTTGGAGCCAGGGATACAAAGGCTCTGAAGCTAACTATACCCTGACTGAGAAGGAGATACTGGCAGCGTACGAAGGAACTCGAGCTGCCTCAGAAGTGGTCGGCACTGAGACACAGCTCCTCCTGGCACCCCGACTGCCGGTGCTGGGATGGATGTTCAAAGGAAAGGCTCCCTCCACACATCATGCAACAGATGCCACGTGGAGTAAATGGGTTGCGTTGATAACACAACGGGCTCGAATAGGGAACCTCGACCCCCCAGGATTAGTGGAAATGATCATAAACTGGCCAGAGAGCAAGGATGCTGGGATGTCACCAGAACAAGAGGTGAAACGTGCTGAGGAGGCCCCACCATATAACGAGCTGCCAGAGGAAGAGAAACGATATGCCCTGTTCACTGATGGGTCTTGCTGCATTGTGGGAAAACATCAACGATGGAAGGCTGCGGTGTAGCATCCCACACGAGAAACCACTGAAGCTGTTGAGGGACAAGGTGAATCGAGCCAGTTCGCAGAGGTGAAAGCCATCCAATTGGCTTTGGAGATTGCTGAGCGAGAAAAGTGGCCGAGGCTCTATATCTACACTGACTCATGGGTGATGGCAAGTGCCCTGTGGATGTGGTTGCAGCAATGGAAACAGAACAACTGGCAACGCAAGGGCAGACCCATCTGGGCCGCTGAAGTATGGCAGGACATTGCAGCCCGGGTAGAGAACCTCGTTGTGAAGGTGCGCCGTGTGGACACCCATATACCCAAGAGTCAAGCCACTGATGAACATCAACATAACCAGCAGGCGGACCAAGCTGCTAAGATTGAAGTGGCTCAGGTGGACTTGGACTGGCAGCATAAAGGTGAACCGTTCATAGCCCGGTGGGCCCATGAGACCTCGGGCCACCAAGGCAGAGATGCAACATATAGGTGGGCTCGAGATCGAGGGGTGGACCTCACCATTGACACCATCGCAGAGATCATCCATGGATGTGAGACATGTGCTGCAATCAAACAAGCCAAACGGGTGAAGCCCCAGTGGAATGAAGATTGATGGATGAAATATAAATATGGAGAGGCCTGGCAGATCGACTACATCACACTGCCACAGACCCGCCGAGGCAAGCGCCACGTGCTCACAATGGTGGAAGCAACCACTGGGTGGCTCGAAACTTATCCAGTGTCCCACGCCACCGCCCGAAATACCATCCTGGGCCTTGAAAAGCAAGTCCTGTGGCGACACAGCACCCCAGAGAGGATTGAGTCAGACAATGGGACTCACTTCCGAAATAACCTCATAAATGTCTGGGCAGAAGAACACGGCATTGAGTGGGTCTACCACATCCCCTACCACGCACCAGCCTCTGGGAAGATCGAGCGCTACAATGGACTGTTAAAAACTACATTGAGAGCAATGGGGGGTGGAACCTTCAAACAGTGGGACACACATCCGACAAAGGCCACTTGGTTAGTGAACACAAGAGGATCTGCCAATCGAGCTGGCCCGGCTCAGTCAAAACTTCCACGTGTTGTAGACGGGGATAAAGTCCCTGTGGTGCGCATGAGGGACATGTTGGGAAAAACGGTCTGGGTTAGTCTTTCGCCGGGCAAAGGCAAACCCATCCACGGGATCATTTTTGCTCAAGGACCTGGGTGCACCTGGTGGGTGATGCAGAAGGATGGAGAGGTCCGATGCGTACCAGAAGGGGACTTGATTGTGGATGAAAACGCACCGTGAGTTATACTGTGCTTTCGTTAATTTTTCTTTGTCAATGCTAATTGCTAAATGGCAGCTGGATGTGACACACATGGTATAGAATAAAGGGGTGGATTATGTCCTGGTTTAGCCAGGATAGGGTTAAGTTTCCCCAGCAGTGGGGGGGAAGCTCTAGCCGGGTTATTCATATATCATGCTGACGTCACACCCTGGCGTGAGCACGGGAAGAATCGGTGATCGTGTGGGTTGGCACAGCCGGTTCTCTCTTTGCTGTATTGGTATATACTTTGCTCTGTTCATTGTTATCACTGTTATTGTTGTTGTTTGTTGTGTTGCTGTTGCACTGCTGTATTAAACCTTTCCTTATTTCAGTCTTGGGGCTTTGTATTTCACTCCCTTTGTGGGGGAGGGGCAGCGGCCGCGTGGTCTCAGACCCCGGCAGGGGTTAAACCATCACACACTACCAGGGGAAAACAACCCCACAAACAAAACCCCAAAACCATGTAGCCACAGAAGGAAAATCTTCCTATGCATTCTTTCTCATATAAATATCACATAGGCAGTTTAATTTTGGCACATCCTTACTTCTGAGTAAGACTGATTTCCTTCTTTTGAGTGGATTCGTAACTTTAGCACTATTTTAATCTAGGAAATAAATTTCTATACTACATCCTGTACTTTTATCATCTAAAGACATATGGCATGAGGGAAAAAAAATCATAATCATTTTGTATGCCAGTTAATTAAAACCTGGTAATATTCTAGTGCTGATCTTCAGAGAAAAATATAAAACTGATAATGCAAATTTGTTACCATCTGTAGAGCCCATGTACTTTTTATGAATGGGCTGCTACATTTTCCCTGTCCTATTATAAATCTCTCCTCAAGGTCAATTGAACCATAGTTTTCCCTGTAAGTAGGGATCAAATGGTTCCCTACAGTGGAGACAGCAGCTCTTTAGAGCTGCTTCACGTTCATTTTTCCTGCAGGAAATCATAAAATGCATTACTGACAGAGACACTTACTTGATTTAAAGTAAGATCCTGCTCTGAAGAGTGACTCCATACAAGACTCTGTTTATGTTTATCACCTCTCAGTGACACTATAACAGATAATTGTTTGAGAAGGAAAAGATTATCTTTTCTTGAATGATATCTTCCAAACTCATCCTAGACTGACTTTTCCCTTTCACTGATCATTACCAGTAATAAAGATACTGCAGAAGCAATTATGCCCTCAGAGACACCCACACAACCCCACTCCTCTCCACTAAGGCTGCACAGTTATAATTTGGCTTTCTTTCTCATTGCTGTGACCTTATTCCATCTCACAACATAAGCAACTTGCAGTAGGCAATCACAGTAAGAGTTTTCAAATTTCTGCCTTATTGTAAACATGAATACTTAAAACAAATACAACTGTAGCAACCACAAGCATGAATGCTGAGACACAGCAACAAGGGATAGCTACGTAAAACTTTAAACTAGACAGACAAACTTTCAGTCTGGCATAGGGCACGCGTGTCTGGATATAGATTCTCATATGTCTTGTGTAATTCAGCCATTTGGAGTCACTCCTCATTTTGCTCTGAATGAAGGAGAAAGAAGAGAAACAGTTAATTCTTTCTTTCACCCACATCAAAAATTCTAACATGATTTTCCAGGGCCTAGTCAATATGTTTTGTCTTATTTCTGAGAGTACACCAGACTTTTGGAGGTTGCTTCCACGGGCTCAGAAAGAGAGTATCAGGAAGCATAACAGTCAGACAACCATGGAGCAGACTCACTGAGATGAAGCCAAATCCATGTTGGTGAAAGAATAGGTGACAGTGACAGAAAGAAAATCTACAATCCTCTTGTCTTTTACCGTAACCCAACCTCATGTCAGAATTTATAGCTCTGCAACCATAAGCTTAGCTTTTTTGTTGTATTGTCCTGCGGCAATAAAGATTTATCCCCTATGCTCTTCTAGTTTTGCATATGAGGGTGTTTTTTCCCCCTCCACTTCCTCCTCCAGTCCACCCAGAATTCTCACACTTCTGCTATTTTCTCTGTTGAATGAACATTTCCTCCCCGCTTCATTCTTCCGTTAAGTACAAGTGCTTAGGGTGCCGTACTATAAGACACAAAACATAGCTGAAGGAAACAATTTCCAAAAGGGAAGTACTTCTGGTTCAGACCAGTTCAATGATTTTCACAGCACAAAATTCACAGTACAAAACCACTTGTATTGCCTCAGACAAAAGAAGTATAGTCTCCCTCTGTCTGCATGTCTACCAAAGGTCCTATATGAAGAAATGCTGGCTTTTTTCCTACTGTTCTTTTCCTCATCAAAATCTAATTGCTCATCGTTTGAGCATGCTTTATCTAGTCACCCCACCTACAACCAGTTGCAGCAGTACTGCAGACATTAGCAGCCTTGATTTCAGTGTCAGCTGTGCTAGGCCGACCAAGGGGGTGAGCAGGATGGGTGAGGTACACACTGCTGGTTAGTCACAGCTGTCATCCCTCCACCCAACACACTTAAAGGCAGTCTGCATTATTCCCTGGGACTTGATACACTACAGATACACAAAGATCTTTGGTCTTGGTACTAACAGCACTGAATGAACCTGTGTTTAACATCATACAAATACAACTAAAGACTTCTTTGAAGCTTCATCCAGACTAAAGTATAAAATACCAACATGATAGTGATAGTTCTTGTGTCCTCGGCTATACTTTTTTTTGTGTGTGTGTTCTTCAAATACCCATAATCAACAACAGAAAGAGGTCAATATGTTTTAGAGATACCAAAACCTGCACACATCCTATGCTAATAGCTCCTGTAAATTGAGGCTGGAAAGCGCACTGCCTAGTGATGTGCTCCAGGGCACCTTAAGGACTGATGGAGGGAAAAAAAAGGGGAGCAAGAGACTCCCCACCTCCTCAACAGCCAGCAAACAAACCACAGAATAATCACCTGCTGAGAAAAGTCTTGGAAGAAAAAAAAAAGCATAGCTTAAAATTAATTAACTTTCAAAGACATTAGGGATATTAACCAATTCAAATCCATACTAAAAGACTGAAGAGAAAAAATATTTTAGATTAAATTTCGGTTAAAAAAAGGAAACTTCATTTGAGCATTGGTATTGCTACCTCAATTTTCTGCACCAAATTTGCCCCAAGGAAAGATTCTGAGAGATAAATTTGAAAAAGGGAAAAAAGTAAGCTATGCTTGATCAGATGAGATTTCCAAGCGGTTACTGCAACAACACTATATATAAAAAGTATTTTTTTAAAAAGCCCTTTCAACTAGTGCTTCAGAAAGGCAATTAGTATCCATGTAGTATGGAAAATTTTGTAAACTGACAAATTCCATTTTAATCATCCTGTATTTTGGACACTTGCTCCTTTTACTTTACTGTTACTAGTATTGTCACTTGTCTTCTGAGGCCAACCAAAGCTCTACTGCAAAACCCATTAATTTAAATAGGTGGTGTAGCCCTACAATCAACAGACTTTTGCCCTACTGAAATAAAGCATAAACCACCCTTTTTCTACTGCCAGTGGATTTTACTTTAAAAAAGGTCGTGGTGGAGGTCTATTGAATTTCAACAGTGTTTAGAACTCCTCAGTAGTCATGATCTCTACTTACAGTTGTGTCTTTCTTAATAAGAATCATTACATTTTCCCTCCCCTCAGTTGTCAGTGCTTAGGCCTCTCCATAATACCAAGTATCTAGATTCTTGAAATGACCCTGTTCCAACCATCACATCATACAAGAAAATGGTTTAACAACACAAACTACGTTTCAAAATTTACACAGATGCAAGGAACCAATACAAAAATTCCCAATGCAAAATACTTCCCTTGAAAGTAGACTTTCAAACAAACATGTTTACTAACTGAACTAGAGAAGATTGCTTGGATATCTTCACAAGAGCATGTGATTTATAGGCAGCTTAGGAGCTGAAAAACCAGGCATTTCACAAGGTTAACAAGTTTGCTGTTACACACAGTAACACTATAAGAGCAAGAGATGTGTTTCTCATTTGTCCTTCCCCTACCCTCCCTAACTAATCTACTCAGATAAATTGTCATGGCAACTTGATTTATACACCAAGGATACTAGCAAAGACAAGTCAATTCCTGCTAGAAAACTTGTGAATAGAAAAAGTCCTGCCCATTCTGATGCTGGCAGAGGCTAAAGCTAAATGCCCTTCCCTGATACAGGCTCACCATGTACTACCAGAGCAACCTCTCCCCGCAGTGTTACTCTCTGCCAGACACTCTTGCTCAGACTGCAGCCATAAGCCTCCAGTTTATGTCAAAGGCAAGACTGCATCATCTGGAAAAAGTCCTCCCTTGTATACTTTGCTGGCTTTTACTAAACGTGAGTTGAGTTCAAAGAGAAATCATGACTTTCTGAAATGAAGAATTAAGAACTAACAGTATTTTCCTTATCTAGGAAGCACATACATTTACTGATTGTAACTTGAGTGTTTCAGTAAACGCTACAGTTTCTTCTTGGGTAACAGCAGTACAGATGATATTTCTCTTTCAGATCTCGTCACAGTCTCTTCAGAAGAGTGAAAACCACAGAACAAATTCAATTTTTTTCCTTCACCTGCAGTCACAAGATTTCATGTAACCTTTTTCTCTTTTTATATATATATATATATATATAAAAATATATATATGAAGACAAGCAGGAATTTTGCAATATAATTAGTTTATCCTCCTTTGGTAAAACAGAAATAATTTCAGAGAATTTAAGAGAACTATATTAATGTATGTTGCATATATCTCCTGACACAGACAGTAGCATAAACACTTCCACTCCATCAACCGAAGTCCTAATATGGCAGTCACGTAAACTATCCTCTATCGGTTACAAAGGCTCTTAACACCACTGATCAGAGCATCCAGCCTGCGCCTCTAACATGCCTCTCACCAAATGCTATACCTAGCGTGTGCACTGGACTTGCTGTGTGTACTGAACGTAATGGATATTCTCCTGACTCTCAGTGGAATGACCGGCCCTCATGTTAACAACAAACACAGCTACCCTGAAGAACATGCAAACACATACCAAAAGAGGGAAGATACAATTCTTCCACCAATTTTTAAGAATGCTTTCTTTGTTATTGAAAACCCTTTGCAAGCTCAAACTTGGCCCTAGAAGTGGAGTAGGCAATACACAATTTAAAAAAAAATAAACACATAACACAGCAGATAAATAGGCATTTATTAAAGTTCATCTCAAAACAAACAAAAATAATAAAGGACATTAAGGCATCTCGTATTCAGTAACCGTTCATATAGTAAAGATGACTTCTCTTTCTAGGAAAAAAAAAGTTCTCCCAACACATCTGGCAGAGTGCTGACTTCCACTGTCCCACCACTCAGTCAGCAAACCCCTCCAAGGAATGCCCATTTCTCCAATGAAAGAGCTACAAAATCCCGACACTCATTGAGACGTGCAAGAAAGCACTTTTCCCTCCCCTCACACATCCAACCTTCTGTAAAGATGCACACTGGAGAAAGACTAACAGATGGGTATTGCAGAGAATAAAGATGACATACTCCTGCTATAACCACTCATTTTTGAGCAGACTAGAATATCTGGCCTTGCTTTTGCTAGTATTTACTATTTCAGCCAGTAACTAGTGAAAACGGGACCACAAGCTCTAGTATTGCAATGTAACAATTTTTATGTTCTCCTTCTACGTTCATATTAGATAAACAAATGACAAAGGTCTTGTTTCCATGGAATAATTTATTGTGATGAATTATGTTGTCAAGTGACCAATCACTGTTATAGTGCTTTTTTCTTCAGTTGGAATAAGAACATCAGGAAATGTTTACAATATCATTGGGTTCACTATAACAGGATTTTACTACAGAGTAAAATATAAATTAATAAAACACTGCATATAGCACTATTCACTTCACCACATTGGCTCTCTATATCCTTTGTCACATTCTAACCTTCATTTAAGGCAAGTTTGTTTGTTTTTTTTTTTCCAGAGAAGACCACATAGTCTCTAGATAAACTTGTGTGACTAGATTTGTGAGTTAGGAAATTGAGCTTTAGAAAATGTTTACTTCAACAAATATGAAAGTTATTAAGAGAAAGATGGTGACCCAAAACTGTACTGTATTAAAAGGTGGAGTTTCCTTGTACCAAAGTCCTTTATTCATCATCTTTAGAACCAGTTTTGCTTAACTATAAAAGAGACACAAAAAGAAAGTATTCAAAGTTTAGACTGTCATTCCATTTATTAGGAAACAAGAACATTATCTCCATCTTACATAGAACACATGTATATTTAATTAATAATACAGACTGATTGTGCTACTGTACCAAGAGACTGAGAAGCGTAAAAAAATATTTCTTAAGCTTAAACACTAAATGAGCTTATTTCCTGAACATGAAAGTTGATTTAAAAAAACCACCAACACAAACCCCCAGAAAAACCTCAGGGTACTGTTTCTATATAACTTGAAGACTCCGTCACCAGCTCTCCAAAATAAAAAAGATGAAGTAACGGAAAAAGTACCTCCAGACATCTCTGAGAGAATTCCCATATAGAAATTTACGCAATGCAAAAAGAGACATTAACCCACTATTTCTCACTTTTAAAATCTAAGTTTATAATTATTAAATGTAGTGCATCTATCATGAAATCTATCTAGAATCCAAGACATCCACTACAAATAGCCACTTTTAAGTCAGAAGAACTCTGCCCAAACCCACCATCATCATTTACTTGCTCTTATTTAACAATTGGAACTGGTGTTAGGTCTTACGCCAAGAATTACTTATAGTTGCGTAAAATAAAATAGTTTGTTTTCAGAATTGTCAAATGGCTACACTGATTTCCACTGAATCAGCAAAGACAAGAGGGTGGAAGAAATCAATGCTGAGGGAGCAAGTAGAAAAAAATTATTCACTGGAGGAGTTGTGACAGAGAATGCTCAGGCTTGTAGGAGACAGCAAGGTGCTCCTACTTGGGACAGCTCCCTTGTTCTGCTTACTTATCCACTGCCCTCCAGAACCTGGCAGCACCACTAACTTTATTTTACATCTTGTTGCCATGTGAAGACAGAATATTTGAAGTCCATTTGGCTAGCACAGCTCTCTCATCATAAGATTAAAATTTAATTGCTCAATAAAGAAAAAAGAAATACTAAACCAACAAAGTTCAAAGAGGAATCAAAGTCTTTCTCTAACATTCAGGACTAAGCATTTTAACACATTTGAGAAATATGTAAATTACAATCCAAAATGAGCAACAATTCTTACTATTTCTTGAAAATCTTTTTAACTTTAAAAAAAGATAACTTGAAAATACTTACATGCTGGATGCATATAGAAATGAATCAGACACCACAGTCAAATCCAAACCAAGAAAAGCAAAAAAAAAAAAAAAAAAAAATCAGATTAGTTTTCTTCATCCATAAGTACAAATTATTTTTAATGTACATATGCAGCATTTTCAAAATACTGCATATAATACAGTCATGTTACCTTAATTACGTCCACCCAGTTCCATCCTCGCGGAAGCTCCCCTTTGTTATCTGCAGAAAAGAAGGTTTTATTTTCAACACACAAGCTAAGGGGAATCTTTAGCTTTCTTTAAAATCAACATGCAAAATTCTAAAGATCCAAACCCCTTAATTTCTCCACTACAAAGCCATGAGGACAAAACCAGATATTAATGTCTTAAACACATCTTGTTCTTTAAAGTAATTCTGGTTAAATAAAAACACCTCAGTCCATCTGACATTTAATTTAGAAGGCAACTCCAACATGCGCTGGGCTGACCAGCAACGGTGCATTCTGTCAAAGAACAAAATTTTACGCAGCTTTTCCTCGATACTGTCAACATTTAATCTGCCAATTATACATTAGGTTAGGTAAATTAAATGCAGAAATTGCTATCACAGGGTAAAACATATTGCTGCAAGAGGATAGTATTATCCAGATCATTATAAAAGATTAAGGTTGAACACATAAAAGCCCTCAGCAGGATTAGCTGAAATATTGAACACTTCAATCAAAAACCTACCATTTCATTGAAAGCATAAAGTATCTGCAGAAGCACCTCTATTTCGAAGATACAAACTAAATTAAATGTTTTATTTTGGGTTCCAAAACAAATACTTTCATTTAGAAATTACATTTTTAATAACGTGAATTATTCATGGGGGCCCATCAACAAACCATGTCTTTTTTGAAAGTGAATTTGTAGAAGTCCCAAATGCTCTCCTCCCACAAGTATTTTTTGAAAATTGCGCTTTTGTCCAAATTGAAATAAAAAAATAAAACAAAACCAATGACATCTTGAAATCCCTACTCTATAGGAAGTTGCTTTGACCACAATTAACATCTCAGGCGAGAGTAATTCATCTAAAACAAGCAAAACAGAGACCACAGACTTAAAGTAGTTAATATAAACAAATGACTACTGATTCTGACTCTAGCAAGATGTCACTGCTATATAATCTGGATTCTCATACTGCTGAAACAAAACAATATTATAGTGAGCAAACCTGTTTTATCGGCTAGTTTTCGTTTCTGGGTTTTGGATAACTGCTCCTTTTTATCTTTTTTCTTACTTGCTGGCACATCAGGAGTTCCAATTGCAATACTATTGCTTACTGAAGTCTGAGAAGGATAAAAATGGTTGTTAATATTTTGCATATCAGTTGAACAGATAGCTCTGTGTGTGATTACCAAACCTGACATTCTGAAATATCTTGACTGTCAGAAAGAAGCAATTCTGTCAGCAGTCTGCAGCTTTTAATCAACATATAATCATGACTGGCATTTTAAAAAACATGTGTTGGGGACTGGAATTATTCCTTTTCAGAGTTGCAAAGGGCACCTCTTACACTTTCTAAATTTAGTCATGGAGTGTGATTTAGTTTTGAAGGGATTCAGACTTCCCAAGCATGGAAAGCATTCCTTCTTCCTCAAAGCAAATCTGCAGCACTACAATGGCCAATAATGCACTTACACAACTCAGAAGCCACAAATAGACCCAGCCTGACTCATTCAAGACCCTGGAGAGGCACTTACACAATCCATTGCATCCCAGGAAGGTTGCAGTAATTTGCTACCCTCCCACCCCCAGCACATGCCTTTAATCAGCTCTTTTTAGTTTTGCTTCTGCTCCAAGTCTCCATTTTTATGTTACTCTGTGGGACAGAACTGCAGCTCACAAGCATTTTGGTATAACAGCAAAATAATAGTTAAATATAACAACTATGACCACAGATGATTGTGACACCATACACTGTGTGTCACTGTTTAGCCACTAATGTGTATATCCAATATACTGATTAACAACTTAAAGGCAGAGTTATGAAGTATTTAGAGCTGTAATGACCATTTTTTTGCAATTTTAAAAGCCAGATATTAAAATCTGAATTGTCTACTTACCACAGTGTTAACCGGCTGATTTTCCATGAACACCTCTTTATTATCTTTGGCATATTCAAAAAGTGTGTATGTCATAGCAGTTCCAAGATTTGCTTCAACTTCTACCATTAACTTATCCAATATACTTTGTTTAATAGCTGAAGATCTAAAAGAAATCATAAAACGCAACTGTGATCTAGACAGATGAAGAAAAGCTTGTCAACTAAAGAGCCCCCACATACAAGGCTAGGGAGATAAGCTGTCATAAATACTTACATTGTGTTGTTGAAAAAAGCATCCATCGATATGACTGGTGCTGTTTGTGGATATGTTTCTGGCCAAGAAACTTCTATTAGAAAGGCTTTAGGATCTCCACTTTCGCCTATCTGAAGGGAAAGAAAAACCTGTATAAATCAACAGTTTCCAGTCACTTATTATGGTTTACAATGACAATATGAAAGTCTTTCACTTCTTTAAGACTATCCAAACTCCATAAGATAACAACTATTTTCATAAAGTTATCAGTTAGAAAATAAAGCTGTTATCTAGAAAAAGCACTACATTTTTGACATCAATATTAACCTCTACCCTGCAGTTTTCGTCTTAGAAAAAACAGCAGAAACATTCAAAGCTGACTTTATTTATTTTTTTTTAATTGCTTGGTTTTAAAAGCTACTGCTTGTAGAATCTGCAAGCCAAACATTACACAATCATATATGAGAACTGAAAAGAAGCCTTCTTTTTAACCGCTGTCCCCACATCCAAGCTCAGAACATGAAAGCAAACCACAAAACAGTGTTGAAATAAACATGAAGATAAACTAGTGACCTAAGACAGCAAAAATAATAGGTAAGAATTTCAATATTTATGTCCCAGCCCTACAGATATTTCACTATAAGAAAGAATGAGTAGAAAAAGACTTAAGAAGTCGGTAGAATGACACTGGATTAAAAAATCACAGCATTAAAAAAAGCACGCTTTAATATAAGTAATCATGCACATCAAACCAATTTAGTGAACTCAAATTACATACACAATCCTTACAATCATGTTAAATAAAAAAGAAATAATTTTTTAAAAATTTAAAACTACTACAGGTGCTACCAAAGGCATACTATACAAACAGAAATAACTGTTTCACACAAGGATTTGGAAAACGAACGTGACAAAGTTGCTTAAATCTGTATTCTGAAATAACCCAAAAATTCTCCCTTATTTCCCTCATTACAGAATAGTCAAAATTTGGCTTCATCAAATTGCATGGAACGAAGTGTAGCCACAAGTCCTAACCAAGGTAAGGCTACTGTACTTAAAAAAAAAAAAAAAAAAGTTGGTCCTTTTTTATTTACAGTGTCTGTTTCAGCACAGTGGACTAACTCAGAAGCATCTGTTTCAGAGGTGAAATAAGTAAGACTTTAAATCAAGAATCTGCAACATTTTTCAAGACGTCATATACAGTGCTGCACTCCACTTCCCATTGCTACCAAGAAGTGGTGGTAAGGTTTACAGAGTTCTCTCAGGAAAGTGCTGTCAACTGTTCACTGAGCAAATCCAGACAGAAAGCTGCATGACCATGCTCCTTCTCCTTGTCAGTGAAACCTAAAAGCTGTGTAGCTTTACGTTAAACGATGGTGCTACATTTTCTCAACATTTGAAAAATATTTCTTCAATCTCCATTTCATAGCACACTAATTACAAAACAGCTCTATTCTGTATGTGAGACATGGGAGACATGAGGCTCAGAAAAATGGCATTCAAATTCTACCTTCTCATGTTCTTACTTGAATTATGCCTTCTCATAATACAAATTCTTCTTCATGGGAAAGATGTATTATTGCCTTTGTCTGACACTAAGTTTTACAGTATTTAAATGGAGTTCTCCTAACTTCTGACAATTATTTTTCATCTAATAAAAATCAGCAATGACCAAAGCCAGTAAAAAATGTAGAATGATACACTGTAGACTTGTACGCGTGTCACATTTATTCTTTTGAGGAAATTAAATTTACTAAGAATGGTCCTATCAGTAGAGGAAGGCTGCACTTACATGGATGGGATTCAAGTGCTATTAATTAAACTGATCTATATCTCATTACAATTACTGATGTTATTCTGAAGTTATTTGAAAAGTCACAAAAAGGTGATTTTAGATGCCTCCTCCCCACTACAGGCATACTGCATTTTCATAAATCTCCCTTCTGTCCCATGAGTGCCTAAGTTTTCATCAATAAAATCCAAAGATCCAAAGATCTACCTCAGTCCATGCTCAGAAGAACTTTCAGGTTTTCGCATTTAAGAAAGCTGGCAAGAATTTAATGCCAGAATCTAATTGCATATCTCAAGCTCAGAACTCCTTGTATGTCTCCTGAGCAGACTGTATCAGTGCACACACCCAAAGCATTTTGTGGATTTTCTCTTTAGCAGGTAGACAAGGCATGTCAACTGCCTCTGAACAAGAGACTAGAACCTTGTAACTGAGCAATAAGGGAGGTTCAAAGTTTTAAATACAAAGGTCTCTATAAGTGACATTTCTGACCAGCTAGTTTAAGTACTAGTCAGCAGGCTGGCTCCTTCAGCCAGTTTGACAGTTCTGGCTATGCAGTACACAGATGTGTAAGTAGGACGCCTAGCTAAGGGATAATAAACCCGCACTGGGAACAGGTTCCTAAACATGAAGCATTGTGCTATCAAGCATCATCGTACCAAAGATCCTGAAAGAACGGCCTACAGCTCTAGCCTTTACTGCACATTGTATACCCGTTTGTTTTAGAAAAACCACAGTCCATCAACTACAGGACAGAACTTCAGGGCGAAGCCTGAGCTGCAGCGACTCGCAGACCTTCACCTCGCCTTACCCTGTACTGGAAGGAAACCGGGCTAAGCTCCCTGAAGCACAGGTCCCCCTCGTAGATAGAGCGCAGCGCTTCCAGCTCCATCTGCAGCAAGAAGCACAGAAGGAGGTTACCGATTTCAGCCCGAACACGAAGCTCGCGCCTAACCGCGGTCGGTTTGCGAAGCTGTGCACGGCTCCGCCGGTTTCCCGCCCTCCCCCCGGCCCCCCCAGCCCCGCCGCCGCCCGGCTCCCTCCTCCCCACCTCCTCGCCCGCTGAAGCGGCCGGCTCTTCCCTCCCGCTCCCCGCCACCCGGGTCGCCTCCCCCCCGGGCCCCTCTCCCCACACGGAGGCTCCCTCCCGGCCCCGGCCGCGCTGCGGGAGTCTCCTGGGCCGGCTCTCCCTCAGGCAGCGGCGCCTCACGGCCTGCCCGCTCCGCGCGGGCAGGGCCCGGGGCTCTCACCTCCTGGTCCTCGTTGGCCGCCATGGCGCGCGCGCGCGCGCCGCGGGGATCCCCCCCGTCCCACCTCACCGCCGCCGGGGCTGGGCGGGCCTCGCTGGCGCGGCGCGACCCCGCCGGTGTCGCACGGGGAGGCCCGAGCGGCCCCGCCCGACGGACACACCTCCCCTGAGGGAAGCACGGGTCACCCGGTCGCTCGCTGCTATTGGTCCCTTCTTCCCGTCGTCACCTCCTCCCTGTCTTCCCACTGGCCGGATCCACTGTCTCGCCTCTCTTCCTTCTTTAGCTAAGTGGCTCCTTTTCCAGTGACGTCTCTCCCGGGCGCTCCCTGACTGGCCCGGCGGTGGAGCGGAGGCGCTGATTGGTCGTTTCTGCTGCCCTTCTGATGCCCGTCGCTCGCTTCCTGAGGCGGCGGCCCTCCCTCTCCCTGCCCGCGACACATCCCGCGACTGCTCCCGGCTGCCGCTGCCCGGCGCCTAGCTCCAGCCCGCGGCAGTGAGCGGCGCCCCGCGGAGGGACGGGCCCGGCTCCGTGTCAGTGCCCGGCGGAGCCGCGCGAAGCTCCTGCAGCCGGGGCGGGCTGGGCCGGGGAGGAGCGGCCGGCCTGGGCCGCAGAGGCGCCGCGCTGAGAGCCACCCTCCTGCCGCCTCGCAGGCCGCCTGCCCGGGCGCAGGATGACCCCGACGCAGTGGGACTTCCCGGTGGAGCTGTGCTGCCGGCCCATGGCGTTTGTCACCCTCACCGGCTTGGACGTGGTGTACAACGCCGTGCACCGGGCCGTGTGGGACGCCTTCTGCGCCAACCGGAGAGCCGACCGCGTCCCCATCTCCTTCAAAGTGCTCCCCGGCGACCACGAGTACCCCAAGTGCAGGACGAAGGTAGCGAGCGGCGTGTGCCCCGGCTGCTCCCCGTCCTGGCGGGCCCGGCCCCTCACGGAGTTCAAGCTTCTGCCCGCGCAGCGAAAGCCAGCGGCAGGCCCGGGGGGGGATGTGGGAGTTGGTGGCTCCTGAGGGGAAGGGCCGTAGCAAGGGGCTGGGCTGAGCTGCCTGGTTTGCAGGCAGCTGAGCAGCACTGGCACTGCTTAACGCTCAGCCAGCCTTTCGTCTCTTCCCCCGCTGTTGGAGGGGAAGCGTGGGAGCTGGAAGTCTGAGAAAAATTGTCAGGACTAAGGGGAAGCCAAGGGCGTCGTGATGGGGTGTTAGGGATGCAGAGGAAAACAGGGTGCCTTGGCTCATAAGCCAGAAGCAGAGAAAGCCAATATGATTTACTTTGTAAAGTACTTGCTGTTCATTTACTCAGCGTTAAGGTACACTTGTAAAATTTGAGCTTTAATGAAACCCGAAGTTTAACTCTGGAGAAACGTATTCTGACAAAGCATAAAGCCTTTAAATGAAATGCAGCAGAAAGAATATCTCTGCTCTGCTTTCTGCTTTGCAATGGCAGTTAAGAAGCAATGTCAATGGGTTTAACTCTTGGAAAACTACATAATTCTGTGATGCTGGCAAAGAACAAGAATCCAAACTGATTTTGTCCTGGCTCTGTTTGAGAGTCCCCTTTTAAATTGAGCCTAATATTTCATGAAAGTGTGTGAAGCATGCTTCTGAACTTGACCTTTTTCTCCAGTTATTCTTTGGAGAAACAGTTTGGAACAGAAATGGAATCTGTTCTTTGTTGATGGTATCTCAGACATTAGGCCCTGGATGCTAGGTAAGGAGGGGTATGTCTTACTCAATAGGAAGCAAAGGCTTGAGGGGAAGAATGTTAAAGGAAAGATGACAAACATGCTCAAGTGACAAGAATGTAGAGGCAATTCCCTTTCTCCTGCTATAGATGCCCGTAACTGGATTTGGTAGCTTGCTTTAATAACCTCAATATTTTCAGAGGACATCCTATGAATGGTATATTCCAAAAGGAATCCTGAAGACTGGTTGGATGAACAAACACCTGAATTTGGTTCCAGCACTTGTGGTGGTGTTCTATGAACTAGACTGGGATGAGCCACAATGGAAAGAAAAACAGTCGGAATGTGCTACTCGAGTTGAAATTGTCAGGTAGAGTTTTTTCACTTGGTTCGTAATGTACTACAAGCTAATGGTAAGTGTGAATTGCAGAATCCTTTTTACATTCTAAAACATACAAATATTTTTTTTTCTTAGATATAAATTAAGGAGAATTTGAACTTTGCTTTTTAACATAAAACTGACAGTAAAGAAACTTTTTTTTAACGGTCTGTTTGTAAAAGTTACTTAAGTAAAAACAGCGCCTGAAGTTTTTCTTGCTAAACTCAGCACAATTATTCTGTCCCATCTGAACAAAAAAGGGAAGACAGCATTCTGTGGATGATGCAGCATGTTGTTTGTTGTTTTTTTTTCCCTATATAACACTCTTTCAATGCTTCCATCTAGACCGAAATCTCATTTTGTTCTGATAATTCAGAAATAAGAAGCGAAACCTTGATGCTATGCTGTGTTGTTTTTATTTTAGGCAAAGTTTGCAGGGAAGA
Source organism: Strix aluco (assembly GCF_031877795.1). Lineage (NCBI taxonomy): Eukaryota > Metazoa > Chordata > Aves > Strigiformes > Strigidae > Strix > Strix aluco. The sequence continues at coordinate 37,169,103 of NC_133934.1, read as the reverse complement.
AATACGAAAGTTGCTGTGGTTTTGATTCAGAAAAAAACACCATTACCTCCAGGTACTAGAAAACTGTGCACACTTGTGATATCGTTTTTCAGAAGGTCTGATGGATTGAGCTGACTATCATTTCTCCCATTATCTGCAGTTTTTAATCTAATGTCATCTACATACATTAAATGCATTGTGGCTCCAGGAAGGTGTACAGAGGGAAAGGGTACTCAGGGCAGTTGACTCTAAACATTTGATACTTTTATCCTTAACTTCTCCCCCTTAAGTCCAAGTCCATCTTTTGATACACAGTACTAGAAAGGGTTTGCTAGTCTAATACATGTGACATGTCTCCTTGTAAGCAAGTTGCATTTTAAACCTTGTTTGATATCAAGAAAAGCTGTAAAAGAAATGAGAATGTTGAGGAAGGGTATTTGGTACCTATGGAAGCAGTTTAGTTTAGCTCAGCCTTAATCAATAAAATTTTGGAGTCAACTAGAGATGTGAACCGTTTTAACACGGTTTTAACCTTATATTTCTGTAGAGCTGCTGCTTCAGCTGTAGCTGCATACTCACTAGTGTCTGGCAAACTACTTTTTGGGGTTTTTTGGGGTTTTTTTACCTGCTTTTTAAATTTGTCTTTTCTGGATGCTATTACCTTTCTCAAGACATAGGATATTTAATTCTGTGAGAGAGATAAAAAGCTTACTTGTAGGTTATTGCTAGCTAAGCCACTCCCAGAAATTTTCTGCAATGTGATCTGCTGGATGAAGCATGTAGTACTATGAAAGAAGAAAGAATGTAGTCTTTGTTTTATATGTATTAGATTTTTTCATACCTGTACTGGTCAGTTTGACATTGCAGCACCGCATACTGCTTACTTGTGCTTTACTTGACTTCACTAGGGGAAGATGTTATTGCATCAGAGAGGGCATCAGCTTTATGTAACGCTTGTGACCTTTCTGGAAAATCCCTCTTTGTACTTCCACACACTGATCATCTTGTTGGTTATATTATAAGGTAAGTGACTGTAAAACACTGTTTTGCTCTGTTTGCTAATTGATGTTTTGCTCTGTTTGCTGGTCATGGGTCGGTTCTTGATACCAGGCCTGCGGGCAACAGATGGGGTCCACCTGTCTCCAAGGGGAAAAGGATCCTTGCACAAGTGTTAGCAGGGCTCATTGAAAGAGCTTTAAACTAGACTTGAAAGGGGAAAGGGATAAGAAACCAGGCTCACTAGAGATAAGCCTGGGAGTGGCACACCAGTGTTTGAGGGATGGTGAGCTGGCTAGGTCCTTCGGTCTGCCACCTCAGTGGAGGTAGGGGACGGAGATCCATGCAGTAGCAAAGACTCAAGGGTTATTGGTGTGTTGGAAACCATGGAAGTGCCTGAGAATGATCACATAGGAATTGGGGCTTCTCCCCTAAAAATGGTTACAGGATCAATAGCTCAGCTGAAGTGCATCTACGCCAATGCATTCAGCATGGGCAACAAACAGGAGGAGCTGGAAGCCATTGTGCAGCAGGAAAACTATGAAATAGTTGCCATCACGGAAAATGGTCGAATGACTTGCACAACTGGAGTGCTGCAATGGATGGCTATAAAATCTTCAGAAGGGATAGGCAAGGAAGGTGGGGTAGCCCTGTATGTTAGGGAGTGTGCTAGTTGTCTAGAGCTTGATGATGGTGACAATCGAGTTGAGTGTTTAATGGGTAAGTATACAGGGGAAGGCCAACAAGGCAGATATCATGGCTGGGAGTCTGTTATAGACCACCCAACCAGGATGAAGAGGCAGATGAAATATTCTGTAAGCAGCTGGGAGAAATCTCACAATCAGTAGCCCTTGTTCTTGTGGGGGACTTGAACTTACCAAGTGTCTGCTGGAAATACAATACAGCAGAAAGGAAACAGTCTAGGAGGTTCCTGGAGTGTGTGTAAAATAACTTCGTGACACAGCTGGGGAGTGAGCCAGCTAGGGAAGGCGCCCCACTGCACCTGTTGTTTGTGAACAGAGAGGACTTGTGGGTGATGTGATGGTTGGAGGCAGTCCTGGGCATATTTATCATGAAATGGTGGGTTTTGATTATTGGAGAGGTAAGGAGAGGGGTCAGCAGAACTACTATCTTGGACTTCTGGAGGGCAGACTGCGGCCTGTCTAGGAGACTGATTGACCAAGTCCCTTAGGAGGCAGTCCTGAAGGGCAAAGGAGTCCAGGAAGGCTGCACATTCTTCAAGAAGGAAATCTTAAATGAGCAGGAGCAGGCTTTCCCTATGTGCCGAAAGATGAGCTGGTGGAGAAGATTGGCCTGGCTGAATAGAGAGCTTTGGATGGAACTCAGGAAAAAAAGGCGAGTTTATGACCTTTGGAAGAAGGAGCAGGCAACTCAGGACTACAGGATGTTGTGAGGTTATGCAGGGAGAAAATTAGAAGGGCCAAAGCCCAGCTAGAACTTAATCTGGCTACTGCTGTAACAGACAATTAAAAATGTTTCTATGAATACATTAGCAACAAAAGGAGGGCTAAAGAGAATCTCGATCTTTATTGGATGCAGGGGAAAAGATAGGATACAAAGGATAAAGAAAAGACTGAGGTACTTAATGCCCTCTTTTCCTCAGTCTTTAATAGTAGGACCAGTTGTTCTCTGGGTACGCAGACCCTGACCTGGAAGACGGGAAGGGGGAGCAGAATGAAGCCCCCGTAATCCAATGTGAAATGGTTAGTGACCTGCTCCAGCACTTAGACACACAGGTTTGTGGGACTGGATGGGATCCACCCAAAGGTACTGAGGGAGCTGGCAGAAGTGCTCGCCAAGCCACCTTCCATCATTTATCAGCAGTCCTGGCTAACTGGGGAGGTCCCGGTTGACTGCAAGTTAGCAAATGTGATGCCCATCTACAAGAAGGGCCGGAAGGAGGATCTGGGGAACTACAGGCCTGTCAGCCTGACATCAGTGCTGGGGAAGGTTATAGAGGAGATTATCTTGAGTGCCATCACATGGCATGTACAGGACAACCAGGTGATCAGGCCCAGTCAGCACGGGTTTATGAAAGGCAGGTCTTGCTTGGCTAACCTCATCTCCTTCTGTGACAAGGTGACCCGCTTAGTGGATGAGGGAAAGGCTGTGGATGTTGTCTACCTAGACTTTAGTAAAGCCTTTGACACCATTTCCCACAGCATTCTCATGGAGAACTGTCTCCTTATGGCTTGGACAGGTGTACTCTTTGCTGGGTAAAAAAACTGGCTATATGGCCGAGCCCAAAGAATTGTGGTGAATGGAGTTAAATCCAGTTGGTGGCTGGTCACCCAGTTCTCTTTAATTTGTTTATCAGTGATCTGGATGAGGGGATCGAGGGCACCCTCAGTAAGTTTGCAGATGACACCAAGTTGGGTGGGAGTGTTGATCTGCTCGAGGGTAGGGAGGCTCTGCAGAGAGATCTGGACAGGCTGGAGCGATGGGCTAAGGCCAACTGTATGAGCTTCAATAAGGCCAAATGCCGGGTGCTGCAATTCGGCCACAACAACCCCCAGCAGCGCTACAGGCTTGGGGAGGAGTGGCTGGAGAGCTGCCAGTCAGAGAGGGACCTGGGAGTGTTGATTGACAGCCAGCTGAACATGAGCCAGCAGTGTGCCCAGGTGGCCAAGAAGGCCAATGGCATCCTGGCTTGTATCAGAAATAGCTTGGCCAGCAGGACTAGGGAAGTGATGGTCCGCCTGTACTCGGTTCTGGGTGAGGCCGCACCTCAAATACTGTGTTCAGTTTTGGGCCCCTCACTACAGGGAAGACATTGAGGTGCTGGAGTGTGTCCAAAGAGCAACGAGGCTGGTGAAGGGTCTAGAGCACAAGTCTTATGAGGAGCAGCTGAGGGAACTGGGGTTGTGTAGTCTGGAGAGAAGGAGGCTGAGGGAGACCTTACTGCTCCCTACAACTACCTGAAAGGAGATTGTAGCTATTTTCCCAAGTATTTGTTACTGCTAAAGAGGGAATCTTTACTGCACGTTAACTGGTGTAAGCCTTTGCAAACTGCATATAGTTGTATTTTGATATGAGATTTGCAACTGTCTCCAAATTTGAAGATAAGGCTATATCATTAGGGATTAATAGCTCTTCATGTACATTTAAAAAAAAAAATAAATAAATGTTTGAACATATAATTATGTCAGAATTCCTGGTATCAAATCTTTCTTTTAAAATTTTTAATTGAGATTTCATAGTAGTGAAAAAGAATATTGGGGTTTTTTTATGCCTTGGCTGGATTGCCTTTTCTTATACAGCCATAATATAATGCTAAAATAAGTATGATAGGTAGACTTAATTTATCTTGTCTTCTTTTTGTGACTGAACTCATTGTTAACAATTGCTGCCCATTGGTCTGTCCCATTGTTTTTGTCACCATCCTCTCTGTCACATGGCAAGCAGAACACAAGTTGTGATCTGCCCTGGTCAAAGATTTCTTCTTGGCCAAATCACAGAACTGGTACTTCATCCTTTATTTCCTGTGTGGGTCAGTGCTATTGAATGTATTCCTTCCTCTCCTGGATTCTGTTCTTGCTGTAGTTGATTTTACTACTTATAATTTGATCATACAACATATGCTTCTTAGATCCCCCTCCACCTCATACTGTATTCAGTGTTCTGGGCCTCTTGGTCTTTCTCTTCTCACCCTGTGACTTGCCATTGGGCTATTTATCTTGCAAACACAAGTTCAACTGTTACCTCTGCAACACTGGTAGCTGTTGATGTTTGGACAGAATGATGAAACCTAGTCTGTGCCCTCATAATTTTATTTACTGTTATTTTTTCCCTTCCCACTCCTCCCCCCACAGTCCAACAAATAAGATCTTGACCTGTTCAGACTGATCCCAGGAGCCTCAGCAAGGCTTGCTTGCTTTGACTGAGGCATGTCTCCAATTTCTATTGCCTTGCAAAATCTGAACAGCTTATCCTCAGATTTTTTAATGTTAAATACTAGAGATTGTTGTATGAGAAATCAATATATAAAGCTGTCGAGCCTACTCGTTCTACTTCTTGCTACCCCTGTATGAGATTTTGTTTGAAGGGTTTTTGTCTGCAGACTTACCCAGTGGGGTAACTTACAGAAGAGTTTGGTAATACCTCCGGCTACTTTGCCAACCCTAAAATAAGCATGATTAGAAGTAACTTATTCTGAAGAACTTCAGAATTTCTTTGTATGTGGGAGAAACTAAGTGAAACTTACAAGCAACTTTGTTGCAGGTTGGAAAATGCTTTCTACGAGCATGCACAGACTTACTATTATACAGAAATACGAAGAGTTAAAACTCATAAGGAGTTCTTGAACAAAACCACTCATCAGGTAATGTTACCCTATTTTTTTAAATACTGTGCAAGTCATATTGTATGTTAAAACATGAAAATAAGGGTGGGTTAATCTTAAACATTTTTATTCTCTCCCTTCTAAGTTGAGATGCCTTCTCTTGGTATAGAAAGTAAGTCTGGTTTGATTTTCTGCAACTTAAACTTTGATTTTGATTGGTTTAGGTCTTATGTTTATTTGTCTTCCTCACATCTTCCTTAGAGGAAGAGCTGCAGCCCAAAAATGAAGTTCTCTGATTTAAAAAAAAAAAAAAAAAAAAAGTTTTATCTATATGGTTTAACCTATTTGAATGTAGTATCTTGACAATTTGTGGGAAGTGCTTCCCTTAGACATTTTGTGCTTAAAAAGCCAAATCAAGTGCAACTTTTAACTTTTGCTTTTCAAATTGTTAAATATCAGACACACAACATTCTGTTGCGATTGCCAGCTTCTGTCTCTTGGAAGATGGGGTCCAACCAGTGAGCTCCAAACCAATAATCAACACTACTGGTGTAGAGAGTTTGGGGTGTTACAAAGCCTCTTGCCTGTTCCAGAGTAAAAGGCTTGGAACACATTAAATCTGCTGAAAGATCACTGCTGCATCATGGCGGCCAAGGGAACTATTAGGAAACAGTTGCATAGTCAGTTTTTCAAGTCAACTGCTATATTATGTAAACCTCTGAAATTATCACCTGTATCTGCTTTGTAGGTAACAGGTATGTTTGGATGTTTATGAATGATGGACACTGGTTGTGTTTTGCAGCTTTTATTTGTTAGACACCAGTTCAAAATAGCATTCTTCAGTGAGCTGAAACAGGATACGCAGAATGCTCTCAAGTAAGACTCATGTAATCTTCCACCACCCTCTCTACCCAAATCACTGCTAAGCTATAGACTATGATAAATATTTTCCCAAATGCAAAATTATTTAAATGTGTGTAAGGGGAGAGTTCTTCTCTGAGAAGAACACTTTGATTGGAAGGCTGTTTTCTGCTGTTGGCCATCCTGTTCTTAAAATGTGTTATCTTGTATGATTTAACTCTAATTCAAGTATTTCTGCTTAGAAATTACAGAACTGCCTATAATCTTGTGCATGAACTGAGGGCTCATGAAACAAACATGCTGGAAATCAAGACCATGGCAGGATTTATAAACTATAAGGTAACAAGTGTTGATAACCTTTACTTAAAAAAAAGAAAAAAAACCAAGTTGATGCATCTTTAATATGTAAAGGTTTAAATGTTCCATTTTATATTGGTTTTAAAGAGATGAATTAGAAACAGCTATCAGTGGAATACCAATTACACTCAGACTCGGGAAGACTTCTGAACTCTTTAAGAACCCGACCATATTTTTGTGGTATTTTGGGGGCTTTTAGGTAAAACAAAAATATTCCACCATTTACAACAATCTTGGAGTTGGACTCCATCAGGTTCCATTTGCAGGCTGCAGGCTTCAAAGATAATAATTTTCCGAGTGGCTCTGCAGTTCTGTCTTGAATTTGACCTCTTCAGAAATACATAAAATTAGTTTATTTTTTTTGTGAGTGGCATTTTTGGGGTTTTTTTGAAAGCTAATCATTAGCAGCCTAACAGTTATTTTTTTTTCCTCTTATTTTGATTTCTTCTAGATCTGTCGCCTCTGTTTTCAGCATAATACTCCACTGGATGCAATTGCTCAGTTCAGGAAGCATATTGACTTGTGCAAGAAAAAAATAGGAAGTGCAGAACTGGCTTTTGAACATGCTGCCTGGATGTCTAAACAGTATGCTTTTGCTTAGTAATGTTTCTGGTTCTTATATAACCTTGTGGAGTTCACTGTTTTACTTGTCTAGGCAAGATACAAATTCTGAGCTCTTTATCTAAGAGAGAGGTACACTAGATCATAAAAACTGTATACTGTTACTCTGTTTTGCATTGATTATCGACCACTTTTCTCTGGGAATGAGCAGGGTCCGACACAAATGCAGCCTAGAACTTTGATGCAAAAGTTCAGAGAGGTATCATTTGTCTTAAGACTAACCAGAACTTTTAATTGAAGTGTACCTTTCAGTTCAAATTGCTGTTCTGTACATAATCTCAGTTATGAAATTTTTTAATAGGTTTCAGGCTTTTGGTGACTTGTTTGATGAAGCAATTAAGCTGGGATTGACAGCAATTCAAACTCAGAATCCAGGTTTCTACTACCAGCAGGCAGCCTACTATGCACAGGAACGGAAACAACTAGCAAGTATGCTTTGTAACCATGATGTAAGTTGGGAGGGGAGAAGATACTTTGCAAGTAACCAGCTAGTAAAATAGCTAATGTTTTAGTCTCAAATGGTAGTGGAATAATCTGTAATATGTGTAAACGAAATCCAAGGAAAGGATATGTGTTTTTCTGATGCTTACTAACGTTACAAGTGTTTGTTATCATAGAATCACAGAATGGTTTGGGTTGGAAGGGACCTTAAAAATCATCTAGTTCCAACCCCCCTGCCATGGGCAGGGACACCTTCCACTAGATCACGTTGCTCAAAGCCCCATCCAACCTGGCCTTGAACACCATCAGGGAGGGGGCAGCCACAGCTTCTCTGGGCAACCTGTTCCTGTGTCTCACCGCCCTCACAGTAAAGAATTTCTTGCTTATACCTAGTCTAAATCTACCTCCTTTCAGTTTAAAACCATTACCCCTCGTCCCACCACTACACTCCCTGATAAAGAGTCCCTCCCCGTCTTTCCTGTAGGCCCCCTTTAAATACTAGAAGGCCACTATAAGGTCTCCCTGGAGCCTTTTCTTCTCCAGGCTGAACAACCCCAACTCTCTCAGCCTGTCCTCATAGGGGAGGTGCTCCAGCCCCCTGATCATCTTCGTGGCCTCCTCTGGACCCACTCGAGCAGGTCCATGTCCTTCTTATGTTGGGCGCCCCAGAGCTGGACACAGTACTGCAGGTGGGGTCTCACAAGAGCAGAGTAGAGGGGGAGAATCCCTTCCCTCGACCTGCTGGCCACACTTCTCTTGATGCAGCCCAGGATACAGTTGGCTTTCTGGGCTATGAGTGCACATTGCTGGCTCATCATCAGTTTTCCACTCACTAATACCCCCAAGTTCTTATTCTCTGGGCTGCTCTCAATCCAGTTATGTATTGGAAAAGTTACTCCAGAACAGATGTGTTGTTTGTAATAAAATAAACACTAGTTCTGACATTTAAAAGATAATTATAAAAAATAGTATACTTTCTACATCTGTGGATACTTGAAAACTTACCGTTTTGTTTTTCTGGTCTATTTGTCTATACATGCACTGTATCTGGTGACTTGCAGGAAGCAGAGGAGCAAGACCATTAGTATTAGAGTGTGTATGGGTGGTGGGTGGTTGGTGTTGTTTTGGGGGGGTGTTTTTGACACTTGTCTGGCAGAAAGGCTTGTACGGAGAATCGGTCTCTGTAGTCGATTAAGCATACATGCTAATTATATGTAGCTACTCTCCAGCTGTCATGTCCCCATTATTTAAAAATGTTCCTGTTGATGCTATTTATTTGTTGTTCTTGAATCATCTTGTTAGGAACTAATTTTAAAAAGGATTATCCAGTTATTCTTTAACAGTATTTGAGATGAATGAAGGTGTATGAAGCAGGATGTCAGACTGAATGAGAAGTGTTTAAATGTTTGGGTTTCCTGAAGTACTGTTTTTATACAGGTGATCAGAAAGGTTATATGTTTTAAAGCAAATTTTTTCTTTTATGTGCATGTGTATTGGAGCATCAAATAGCTTTTAATGTTTTAAAATGAAACATGAACCCTTTTTTATTAATATATTTGCTGAATTTACAGTCCTCTGTGATATACCCCAATCCGGATCCCCTGGAAACGCAAACTGGAGTGCTTGACTTCTATGGGCAAAGACCATGGCGGCAGGGAATATTAAGTAAGTTTCTGTCTTGTATCTGTGGAGTTTGGACAAACTACTTCAGCTGCTGATGCTGCCAGCTGATTTAGTGGGCATCAGCATGTAATCCCTTTTCCACTGAGACAGACGCAGGGCTGGGACCACACTCTTGATAGTTGGTGGTATGACTTAAACAGATGTTGACTGGGAGTGCAGAAAGTGTGTTTGATCTCTACAACAAATAGAAAAATGAACCTCAAATTTATGCAGGATCAGCTCTTCAGCAAAGTAGCCCGTACTGAAGCGCTGCTGCTGCTGCTTTGTTTCTATTGTTGCCTCAGCTACCTGTAATCAGTGTGCTGCAGGAATGCTTGACTGCAGTGAAATGCACTCCTGGGAAGAGAAGTTGGAGAACGCGATGCAGCAAAGATAATGATGACCCTGAATATGATTGTTACAAATTCATCTTGCCGTCCATAGTGTATCTTGTCAACTGTAGACAGGAACTCATGACCTCTTTTTTTTTTTTTTTTTTATTTGAAAAAGCTTTTTGGGTTTTGAAACAGATTGAGAGGATGTGATCTCTTAAATCAGATTTTAATCTAAGAAAGGAATTTGTGGTTTTCCTGTTAAGGAGGATGTTTTCTCAGAAATTCAGGCTTCAAATGTACAGCTTTGAGCTATGTATGAATACACCTGCAGTTCTGAGATCTTCATTGTTGACTGTGGGTTTATTTCCCTTTCTTCCTCTCTATTTGGTCTCCTTTATTCTCTGCATATCCTTTGGGATTTGCCACTTTATCACTGCCCTCTTTAAAAGACTATTTCATTTACTGTAAATACAGTACTGCCTAACCTCTTTTATCTTCAAATGTTACTGTTTTAAAATTAGCTAGAATCTACTGCCAAGGTTAAATAGTTTAAGATGAAGAGAAACTTCACCTGTTAATATATTCAGGTTTTTTGGTTCCAGTAAGAGTTTATAGTCTTTTAAAGCCCTATATAGTTCTTCATATGTTGGCGTTCTCTACTGCTAGAGGAACATAAGCTTGAAACCTTACTTGAGCTCAGATATGAAAAGGGCTACAAATTTGTCTTAACATACATACTTTAAATGTTAATAGATGCGGTCTAAAGACTAGGTCGTCTTACTGTAGCTTGCTATTTTTGGGTAGCTCCAGATAACTTCTTTTAAACAAAAGGCAAGATATTTGTTCCAGAATTTCCCTTGGAGAACACAGAGGATGGATGAGTTCTTAAAGCGATACATCTGTCTCCTAGATAAAAGAATGTTTGGGAGTTTGAGCGTGCTTCAGTTGGAGCTTGCATTGCGTATAGCTCGCCACATAAATAGCTCCCTTTTGGGTCTGGACAAAATTCCAATTTCATGGATTTTTCATTGTCTTATGCAGGCTTTGATCTTTCTGATCCTGAAAAGGAGAAGATGGGGATTTTATCCCTACAGTTGAAAGAGAAAAATGTCCTTCACTCGGTAAGTTTTATTCTACAAAAAAAAAAATCTGTTTTCTAACATTATCCTAATGTTTGCATATATAATGATATCAGTAATGGTCTTATCTTTTAGGAGCTAATAATCACTTTGTTGAGTAATGCTGTCGCGCAGTTCAAGAAATACAAATGTCCGAGAATGAAAAGTCACTTGAGTGAGTATAGATAATCAGATGCATTTTTTTTTTAATTAATTTTGCAAAGACTTACGGTATTGATCTGGAACACTCCTATTTTTATTTTTTTTAATCAGTGGTTCAAATGGGAGAAGAATATTACTACGCTAAAGATTATGCCAAAGCTTTGAAGTGAGTATCATCCATGACTGCTGCTTTTACATGCTAATCTTCTCACTAAGTCCCCATGTCTTATTGCTATGGAATAATGTTGGAAGCTCATCTAAGATGCTCCTTGTACCTGGATTTGATTGAAGCACAAGCTTTGGAGTCTATGAACTCCACTTATATTAAAAAAAGCAAAACAGATATGATGAGTCAGTTATTAGAGTAAAAAAAATTCCTGCTGTAAGCTGTTGTGGGGATTTGCCTTACTAGGCAAATATTTCTAGCTCACTGATTGAGTGCTGTCTGTCTCTTTCTTCCAGAAGTGATTTCTGAAACTTGCCTGCTACTGCAATGAGAATATAGTTACATTTTTATTACAGAATTTATAGTGACAAAATTCAAAAAACATGAAAATGCAGCTGAATTTAATTTTTGCTTATATACCAGCAATTTAGCAAAACTAATTATTTTTATTGGTGTAGTTTTCTGCTATTAATGACTACAGAGCTAGGGAAGCATAGTGCTGAAGTACAGCTACCATCTTTACTGCTTAGTTTTTCTGTATTTTTAAGGGGAAACAGTGGTCATGTTAAGTAGGAGTCCCACAGTGTTTTCATTAATTAGGTTTCAAAGATCACATGTTGTAAAAGGAGCATGTTTGAGGTAGGAGGGATGTGTTTACTGTTATTACTAGGTGACTGGAAGCTACATGGAGGAGAGAATAAGCAGATCAGTTGGTATCAAGCCTAATGTTATACAAATGAACATTTTTTATTTTTGTTTAGGTAAATTTTTTTCTCTGGTCTTGAACAGGTGAACAGAGTTTAAAAAAATTCACTTCTCTGCTTTTCTAGTAATAGTAAACATTGCTCAGTATTAAAAACATATTAAGATGTGCAGTTTTGCTTGATAAAGATTGTTGCACGTGTTGTTTGTAAAACTTCAAAACCTTTGAAGGGAGCAGAGGATAGGAGGTAGGAGGGAAAAGAAATACCTCTGCTTAAGGAACATTAAAATTCTTCAGTGTGGAAAGGGACTTTATGTGGGGCTTTGGTTTAGTTTTTCTTAAAACTTACCACATACTCAAAGCATATTTTTAATGCAATGCTGGACTAAGAGTATTCTGTCCAGTTGCTGTCTTGCTAGTTCTTTATGTGAAGATGGGTGAGTTTTCCTGTTGTTCTCTTGTGAAAGTTGTTCTAGCCTGAAATAAAAAATTCATGGAATAAATGTGTTACTTTACAATAATTTCATACTGTCTTCAGTACATCATTTCCATGTGTAAACAGCAGATTTGATTTTAATCTAGCATTTGTACTGGTGAGGATGAATTTTGTATTAATGATACCAAATAAATGTGAGCTTCTAAGAAATATTGGTGTGTATAACTTGTTTTTCTCTCAATTTTACTGTGTTGTAGGCTCTTGGATTATGTTATGTGTGAATATCGCAGTGAAGGATGGTGGACTCTTCTCACTTCCATATTGACGACAGCTCTCAAGTGTTCATATCTGATGGCCCAGCTAAAAGATTATATAACGTACTCTTTAGAGCTACTTGGTAGAGGTATTCTTTTAAGGAAAATACTCAGCCTATACAGAGAAATTAAAGTATCTGAAAATCTGACAAATCAGTCAGACACAGTACTTACAGTACTTCAAATAATTTAGCTACAAAATAACTGTATACCTGTGCTGAATTTTTACTACCTTCTCTCATATGCTGGAAGCTGAATTTTCTTGATCTTCTATTATAAAATTCCTTGCATTCAGACTGTGTCAGGATATCTGAGGCACAGAGCTTCATTTGAGACTGTTCAAATAATGAAACAGAAGCTTCCTAAGCTTTGGGTTGAGGAAAGAACTGTAATATACCTAAAGGGGAAGAACATTTTTCCTAGTAAGTAACATAGCTAACACCATTCTTCTGGACTTTAAAATCCGAGATGTGCTTCTCTTAGACTTTTTACTAGAACTCTGCTGATGAAATATGCATGTGGTATCTTTTAGGGGAAAAAAAAAAAGTGACATAGGGTGGCTGCACAGTAATGCAAGCACTCTGCTTCTTATAACATCTGTTACTTACACTGCAGAAATAATCCTTTTTGTGCCCTAAATTGCTAATACTACTACTAGGGTAGGTATGGTAAAAATGAGTTTGCATCTTCTTTTAGCTAGCCAGGCTACTCTGCTTTGTATTAAAGCATAGCCAGTGACACAACCCACCTTTCTTCATCTTCAAGAGAAGGGTGCTTATTTTGGTCCTTTTTTCTTCCTGTCACTTTCTCTAGTTGTTGTTTCTAACATTATTTGAGGCTGCCACTTTGAATGTACCAGACTTTTCTACTGTTTCTTCAATTTTTAAACATAAATAGCAGGAAGGTATAGGCGTTATTCTCTTGGGGTTTTCCTCTGATAAATTATGAAACTCTTGTCTAACCGAAAAATACTTGGTTAGACAAGCATTTCAAATATTTTACTTAGTTCCAGTGGAAGTAAGAGGAAACAAAATGGGAGAAGTTCTGAAAAGTTAATGAATTGTTCATTACTGGTAGATGGATGTTAGAATTTTTTCCCCCAGAATGTGTCTTTTGAAAGATGCAATCTAAATGAAAGATTTATTCTTAAATTTAAAAAAAAAAAAAGGGACTTGTTTCTGTCTTACAATTTTTGTTTGTTCTTTTTGCTAGCATCTACTCTTAAAGAAGATCAGAAGTCTCGAATAGAAAAAAATCTGATAAAAGTTCTAATGGTAAGTGGCAGAATTCCTATTATCCTTTTAAATAATCTTGAGTGGTCATTGTTTAGTCACCTTCTTTTATTGTTGTTTATGATCTTCTATCTGGATACAGAATGAAAGCCCTGATCCTGAACCTGATTGTGACACTGCTGCTGTGAAAGCATCACAAAAATTGTGGGCTGACCGTGTTTCCTTGGCAGGCAGTAATGTTTTTACAATAGAAGTCCAAGATTTTATACCGTTTGGTAAGTAAGAAAGTAAATTTACACGAGATTATAAATTTTGATGTAGTTATAGCTTGAAAATAATTAATTAGGAGAAAATGCAAAGTGTATATTAAAGCCAGCAACACTGAAGCTCTCATTTCATCACTGCTTTGTTCTTCATCTAAATTAGTAAGATAAGAAATCATCAGAGAAGCCAGTGATCTCTTATCCCCAGTATGGATGACTAAAGAAAAATCCTTTGAGCATCATGTCTGAGGGGGGACAAACCTCTGAACTTCCAGCTGAGGCTGCCTTTAAACATGGTAGAAGTAGTAAACCCTTGCTTTTTGAAAGACAACAGTGTGGCAGAAGTATGATTCTGAGGAAAGAGGGCAGATGTGTGCAAAGTAATACTCCCCATAGAAAGGGGGATGTGAGTGGGCATTGCCTGCAGAAGTGGTGTATCTAAATGTACAGGATTATTAAGTGTCGCAGCTTTCTGTGACGGTGTTAGTAGCCAAATTTGTCCCACTTACATGCATCCAAAGTTTGAAGAGTATACACAAAACAATCCTTACCACAATTATTCAAAGAGTGTGCTTCTGAAATTTAATGTCATAATTTGTGTTTAACACTTACTTCTTGGTGGGGGTTTTCTTGTTTTTGTTTTTGTTTTTTTTAATTCCAGTGCAGTGCAAAGCAAAATTTCTTGCTCCTAGTTTTCATGTTGATGTTCCTGTGCAGTTTGATGTATACTTGAGAGCTGATTGTCCTCATCCTATCAGGTTTTCTAAGCTCTGCATCAGTTTCAATAATCAGGTAACTATGTTCTATCTATCTATGACCTAGTGACAGAAGCTTATTATAAGAATAGAATAATATTTATTAGTGTTTTTAAACATAAAAATTCAAAAGTTCTTTTCCAAAAAATTATGTTAATATGTAAGTTGAAAAGATGGGGTGTTTACATTATCTATCACTTTTGACAAGTATATTGATACTGTGATAAAACTCCCAAATACAGTTTGATTAGTTCGTCTATCATATATTTGTTTTTCTATGAAGCTCTCTAAAGTTTCAGAAGGATCATTTTAATGCCTTATTTCTCTTCATGTTCTTGCATAAAGTTACATTAATGTAATGGATACCTTGTGTCAAGAATTGCATAGTAATTAACTTGTGAAGTCTAACTTCAGTAGCCTGAAAAGTAGCAAGAACCCATATGGTTTGATCCAGTAACACAGAGCCTTAACATTTGCTATACTACCGTTACTCTCTACAGATGTCTTAAGTCTGGGTTTATCAACTTCTTTCCCCACTCCTCCGCTGTAGGATTACAACCAATACTGTGTGGTAGAAGAAGCCTATCAAAAAAGTGATATTCTAGAACAGTCATCGCAAGGAACAATGTGCTTAGTCCCTGGAAAAACAAGAAAGTTCACTTTCAAATTTGTTGCAAAAACTGAAGATGTAGGAAAGAAGATTGAGGTTTGTCAGTTTGTTTTGCACCTTTCTTACTCATGCTTACAGAGAACTCAAAACTACAAAGTTGCCTCTCATCTGGCACCAGTTACTAATGCCACTGCAGTTCCAAATGTTTGAATTCTTGAAACTGAGTACCAAAAATGAGAGTAAAATTTTATTGACAATACCAAAGCAAAAAATTGTCACAAACTTAAGTATTGCTTCAAGTTTGTTTGTCTGTTTAAATATGTGTAATATGTTAAAAAAACAAAAAAGTTGTGAGGAGGAGTGCTATAGCGCTATGGGATGATAGGAAACTACAAAATACTACCCTGCACACATGAGAGCTTAGATACTTCCACTGTTTTGTTAAATGAAATCATGGAGTAGTGAGGTGTTTTCAGTCTGCAAAGCTGCCAGAAGCTTTTTGGTGATATACAGGCATAATAAAGATGTGTCTGTTGGAAAAACTATGTCTTCAGATCACCTACTGTAAGAACACAGTTACTGGTATGTGTTTAAATTTGTGTCTGTCAGATCACCTCTGTGGATTTGATCCTGGGAAGTGAATCTGGCCGATGTGTGATTCTGAACTGGCGTGGAGGAGGTGGAGATGCTGCTTCATCTCAAGAAGCATTGCAGGCAGCACGTTCCTTCAGGCGAAGACCTAAGCTTCCAGATAATGAAGTGCACTGGGACAGTTTGACTGTTCAGGCAAGCACTATGTGAGTAAAAGCTTGAAAATACATATGATGTATCATTGTGAGTCTCCTGTGAAGTCCTGATCACTGTGCTTGAAGAAGAAAGACTTGTTGGGACTTCTTTAATATGAGCTTTTTCAATATGTCTTTGCTTAACTGAGGATAAATGCTATCTTAATTCTTTATAACTTTTGAGACTTCAGGTAGCTAGAAGTACAGAAAAAGCTTGCATTAATCTCTGAGCGTACCAGCTATGCTTACATTTTCACCTTCACCAAACTTCGCTCGGCAGACGTTTCCCAGGTTTTTGTGCAAACTAGGTAGTGTTATTCTCTTACAAAAGCCATCACACAAACAAAGAATGTCTAAGAAACTGTATTGGAAAATAATTATTAATGAATAGCCTAATGCTAAGTTAGATGTATTCAAAAGGATTAAATCTGATTGCTGTTGATGAGGGTGCTTTTTTTTTCTTTCCTGGCAGAACATCTGAACCATTAATGCTTATTACCAGGGTACCAAACTGGTTTTATAGAGTTGTTCCCATCATGTTGCTTTTTGGGAATCTCATGTCTCCTAGTTGAATAGGCCACCAGTTGTCAGAACTCTCTTAGACAGTAGACTATGTTAATCTCTTTCAAACTAGGCTTAAAACTTGTTATTTAAAAAACATACAATAACCAAGTTTTTTCTCTTAAAGGATTATTTCTAGAGTGCCAAACATTTCTGTTCAGCTCCGTCATGAACCTCCTGCCCTGACTAATGAAATGTATTGTTTGATTGTGACAGTCCAGTCACATGAGGAGACAGTGGCCAAAGATGTTAAGCTTACAGCAGGTTTAAAGCCAGGTATTTGGGGTTATTTTCTTTTAATCTAACAGTCTCCTAATTGACTCCTTGTTCTTAATGCAATGCAGAGAAGCAGTGATTAAGAATCAAACCAAAATGAAAGTTGGAAATGATGAGATATTAGTGGTAATAACAAGAGCTTACAGATTCATTCAGTTATTGTTATCTTAACCACTACTTGTCAGCAGTGTTTACGTGGGTATTTTCAAAACATAAGTCTTTACAAGTTTGGAAGAAAACACAGAAGTTTTTTGTATGCCTTCCTAACCTTTTATTTAATTTACTCACTTATAACTAATTTTTTCTTTTCCCAAGAGGTAGATCTTTTTCTTGTTGAGGTGAAAGCATTAGACAGTGCTTTCTAAGTATAGTCTTTGTGGGTTTTCTCCCCCACCCACTCCTGGTTTTTTCCCCCATCATGGATAATGTGGTTTAGTTTTTAAAGCACTCGAAATCTAGGAAGTGGTGGAGAACTGAGACAGTATTCCTTTGACTGAAAAGGAAAAAGTGCAAATATTGTATGGTTAAGTCCTAGTTATTGCTATATAGTCCTAGTATGTAGTTATTGCTGACACTTTTCAATATGTTATAGTTGGTATGCCTATTTGTAGCAATTATCCTAAAAGGTAAAAATAATTTCTAAGTCACTAACATGTAGGATGCAATATGTGCTGTGTACTCTGAAATAGAACCACATTCCCTATATGATTGTATGGTTCATTAAAGTCAGTATAATGTTCTTTAAGCTTATTTAATTAGATGTTTGGGCTTGGCTCCTAAAGCAGTGTTTAATAATCGGTCTTCATTTCCCCCACCCCCCCCTTCCCCCCCGTCCTTGATCTTGACTCTTAACATGTGATATGCAAGGTCATTGTGGGCTTCCTGATTACATTAAAAAAACAATTGAAATGTGACATTTCATTTGTAGGTAAGGTGATATATTTTTTCCCCAGTTGCAATTCTTTGGCAAGATGTGGCTTGGTTTGCTTTGAAAATTATCCCACAATTGCAGTAATGCCATTATTCTAGAATATCTGACTGAAGAATGGTATAATTTAACATCTATACATTTGGTTTTTTATGTATTTTCAACACTGAAAAGAACAGTTCAACACTGTTTCAACAGTTTCAACACTGAAGAACAGTTTTAAAAAAATGTAAAATCATTAAGCCATGCTCTTGAAAACGGAAGAATCACAGAACTGTGAAACTTGTGGTTTACTTTGTAAAAATACCAAGAAGAACTTTGATCACATAATCATGTTATGTTTTTGTATATGGTAGGGAACATCTAGATATGATTTCTGATTCTTGAGATTTTTTTTTTTTCCTGGCCTAAATAGATGAAACAAAAACCTTACAGGATATGATCCCTCCAAGTCAGGTGTTGTCAAATCTATCCTCTGCTGGTACTTTTGAAAGCTTCCCTCAATCAAATGAACAATGTTAATTCCTTGAGTATCTTGGAATTTTTAGTTATTGCTTTCATGCTTCAGTGATGTAAGCCTGGGTAGATATAAAGACTGTTTTTTAATCCTAGGCCAAGATGCCAACTTGACTCAGAAAACTCAGGTTACTCTTCGTGGAACAGACACATGTGATGACTCCTTTCCTGCCCTGCTTCCTGATATCCCTGTAGGAGACTTGCAACCAGGACAAAAGGTGGAGGCTTAAAACCTTCTTTCTATGTGACAGTTAAGAAAACAGGGATCAACTAATACAAGACTCTCAAAAAAGGACCTATATTCAGTTTCAGATATCTGAACGAATAAATGAAATACTTATGGCATATTTTACCTATTGTTTACTGGCAGTTTATTTCTTTAGCTAGATCCCATTTCAGACTAAATTTGGGAATAAGGTGTGTTCTGGGATTGATGATACAGCTGACAGATAAATAAAATGAGATAGGTCTCAACTGTTACTTAAACGCACTGCCTAATGGACAGTAGACAATAGTCAGCAAGTGTGATTCAACATGGTAGAGCATGACATATGCAGATGTTGCACCAAGCTGAAACTGTGACTAGTAAATTAGAAGTTGGGTGTATCATATATTACATAGTAATGGCTCTTTTTTCTTGTACTGTTAAGTAACAGACAATCACCAGTAGCACAGCAACTGGAGCTGTGCTGCTCTGATTAAAATCATACACTGCATGATTAAGATCATGCACTGGAGGAGATTCTTTATGGTCAAAATAATATCTATTCTACTATTGCCCTCTTGGACCAAGTAAGATGGCTAACAAATTTTGGACAACTCTAGGCCTAATTAGTGTATTTTAGGTATGGCTTGGCTCATGTTGTGTCCTTTATTTTGCAGCTGGAAAAACCAATATACATTCGTTGTGGAACGGTCGGTGCAAGAATGTTTCTGGTTTACGTTTCTTACTTAATCAACACTGTCGTTGAGGGGAAAGAAATACTCTGCAAGTGCCACCGGGTAGGATGTAAAGATGCACCAATTGTTGGAGATACATTCATGAAATACAAGGAACATTCTCAGTCTAAAGGCTGTAATTCTAAGTTTCTTAGAAGCATTTCTACTAGATAGAAAAAATGCTAAATCAGCAGTATGGTAGCCCAATTTAGGGTGAGCAGCTTCATAAGTATAATCAGAAGAAAACCTTTCTATATTTGTTCTTTAAAAATAACTACAGATACATACTGCCCTGGAGAGGACTTTGTTAAAACGATGATTAAAAGTAATTTTACGTTAGTAACCTTTGATATCAGTAGCCAGTTCTGAAACTGAATATAACTTTTTCCCCCTCTTCTTCCCACCCCTATACAGGATGAAACTGTAACCATAGAAACAGTATTTCCTTTTGATGTTGCTGTCAAATTTGTCTCCACAAAGGTACATGTTTGAAAAGTTGATATTTTGAAATCGCACCGCTTTCAATGGTTGCACCCCATTTAGTTAGAAACAGCCAGATCTTGTGTCTGTTTTTGACAGTTGGAGCACTTGGACAGAGTATTTGCAGATATACCATTTTTACTGATGACAGACATCCTGAGTGCCTCTCCGTGGCCTCTCACTATTGTGACCAGCCAGCTACAGCTGTCAGCTTCCATGACCCCGGTAGATCAACTGGAATCTTATGTGGAGAATGGTAAGTTTTCTTAGATTATGCTCACTATCAGGAGGATACTTTCTGCATAAGTTGGAAATAAGAAAGGGGAACATTTTAAGCAACTTTTGCTTATCAAACTCTAAATGGAAGAAAGCTGCTTAATACTGTAGTTGCTTACCAGAACACAACTTAGACAAGTATGCTTCACACAATTTAGCAGTATGCTTCAAAATGTAGTTCTGCACTGGATCAAGTAAGCGGACTTGAATGATAGATGGTAACCAAAACTCTGAATATAACAGATGTAAGGGAAAGCACTTGAAAGTACTTCTGATGTGCAACTTCTTAGATATCCATATGAAAAGAGACTGAATATTTCCAGTGTTTATGGACAACATATGCTTTCTGGAATGCAAACACTTTACCATGTGATAGAGGCAGCATCCAAAGGCTGAAGTGATCCATGTGCATGATTGCAGTCATGAAGCTGAAAAATGTGAAGCTAGACAGGGTAGGCTATAAAGAACAGTTAGAAGTAAGCATCTACTAACACAATTTAATAACTTATCTGTAAGATTTTTTTTTTTACATTTAACTGATTTCAGCCTTTAAGAGTTCAGTATGTTAGCTTTAAAGCCATATAAATGGAGTACTTAGCAGTAGAGCTGATCCAGAATCTTCCAACAAGACATTGTCTCTGCATTTGCTGAGTCAGAGATGTGAAAATGTGTGTATTCTATCAAAACTTGGAATAAAACGAGGCAGTCTGGCTTGCAGCCTGATTGTGGGGCAGCTGTCTACCCATGTAATAAAGGACTTGCAAGACTGTAGTTCCTCTTATAGATTCAAGGGTTACTTGGCAAAAAGCAATTATTTCCCAGGTCCTTTTGTCTTCAAACTATGAGATTTCATCTTTAACTCTGGCACCTTGTGCTTCGTGGTGTCTAGCTGACGCTCCTAAAGAGCTAACTGCCAGGAGGCATGAACCCCCTCAGATACCAGCTATTCAGCTGTCCACCTTTTGGTTGATTTTATTTATTTTTTTCCTTGTAAGACTTAATAAATATTAATTATTATTTTGAATGATTGAAACACTTATTAGTATTTTTTTAAAAACCCACTCCAAGTGAAAAGGCGCTTCTTTTAGTTCATTCAAAGGGGTGGGGGGGGGGTGGGAAGTGGGGGGAAAAAAAAAGTGAAAACTGGAAGCCAGTAGGTTTTTCTTGTGTTCCCTCTCTTCCCCACCTGTCATCCATTTGAGTGGAAGAGGAGAAATGTTTGTGTTCATTTTAATTTTAAAACATGAGAGACATTTGTGCTTATGTCTTGGAATTTGCTGTGGGAGAAGTGTAAAATTTGAATTGGTGTTATTTTGCTTTTTTGGTGCATGAACTCTAAATTTGCAATGACTTATTCTGTGTATACATGAAAGATCTCATAATGCTGTTCAAAAAGTAAACTGTCAGATATTTGTATATGTCACCCTTTTATATACTGGGATACTTCACAATCTTTATTGTATAGTTTGCAGAACACTTCAAAGGCCTTTCTGCGTGAACACTTGTGTTAGTGTCATATTGGATTTTTAGACTGGGTGGCTTCTGCAGGAATGATTACACTTTGATTTTAACAAAATCTTGCTGATAGTTGTTTTACAGACAGGTGAGAGTGCCAGTGAGTGCTTTTGCCTTCGATGTCCTCCAGTTACTAATGCTAGTGGAGTGGCAACTGGATGTTATATCATCTCCTGGAAGAGGTAAGTATCTCTGGCCTGGATGGGGAGAGGAAATAAGTTAACTTGGTTTTAGGGGTGATGATGAGTTGAGGGCTGTGAGGGGGTGTTGGCTTTTTTAGTTTTGGATCTTCCTGTAGCAAGCACTGTCTAGAATTCGGACCTTACTAATTCCTGCTTAGCTTGTTAGACTTCTGAATAAATACATATTTCACTTAAGAGATAAATATTATGTGGCTATGGTTTTAACATTCTATGAAGCTGTCTTTGTAAGATCTGATGTCAATTAGAGCTGTTTTGTCACCTTCTATTCCCTGTTTTCTTCAGTCATGAAATACTTCACTTGAGAAGCCAAGTCAAAGGAATAGTTTTGTGATAGAAACAAAAAAACTTTTTAAATGGGAAAACTAACTGTTTTCCCACCCTAGATTGTGGGTTTATGTATTCACTCAATTTTCAAAGACAAATGTTGACATATATCTTTCTTCTAGTTTGCTTTTATTTAGTTTTAGAGCTGTTTAGTGTTCTCGCTCACCTCTGCTATTTTAGCTCCATGGCACTTCTTTTTCTCACTTCAAACAATCCAATGTAAGGATTTAGGATTTCTTTCCTTGACTGAAATGACTGTAATTTTAGTTTAGTCACATATAAGTAATGTTTTTTTGATGTACTCACTTGATACTTTGTTGTTTAACTTTCAACGTGGTCTGCGTTTGACTTTTTCCTGCAGAAGTTCACCTGTGGAAAGTGTACCTGTTGTTAATACAGTCATCACTCTGCCGCATGTGATTGTAGAGAGCATTCCTCTCCATGTTAATGCAGGTAATATTAATTTGGCAACATATATGTCCCTGTTAGAGTTTCTGGTTTTTAAAGACTGCCAAAGTTTTACAGTGTCCGGAGCTTGCATTTACCATAGCAAAAGACAGAAAACTGGTGCTGGATATTATGGAGCTAGTGAAAGAAACTGTATAATCACTTAGACTGCCTTGAGTCTTGCTCCTCTTTACCCTCTTCAACTCAAGGGAAGACTGGAAGGTAGTTACACGAATGCATTCTCTTAAAAGCTGTCAATAGATCAACCTGTGTTACATGGCAGCACAGAGACCAGAGTTATTTCTGCTGATGCTACATTCCCAGTAGGTTTCTCTAGACACCTATGGCAGGAATTGTTCCATCCGCCCACGACCTGGCTGCATCTCAGGAAAGAAACAGCCTGGAGAATTGGAGCTGCTTGCGGGCAGGTGAACTGTTTCTCTTCTAGCATTTCACCTGCACAAGAGCAGAGGGGGACTGGAGAGCTCGCTGAATGCACAGAATTCCTGTGCTTTCCTCCGTTCATGTTCATTTGTACTGAGACTCTTCCACCATCTTTTCCTGTTACAATTTGAAGGAGTTTCCTGACAGTATCTGACAAGATTTTGGTAAGCTGAAAATGCTCAGCAGCAACCAAAGTGACTTCCTAACTAGCATTCCTGGACAGTGTTAGCAGTTAGTGGTTTTGTACCTAGATGTTGAAGAAGTATAATTGAAAAGTTGTAATAAATTTCTTTAATCTTTTTCTGAAAAACCTTGTCAGAAAGGCTTTAGATGCCTAGTTATTGTATCTTCAAACTCTTCACTGCTCTTTGCGGTAGACTTTGGGATGGAACTTTAAAATGTATTTTGTATTTGAGATTGATTACTTTTTTTTTTTCCTAAAGATCTGCCATCGTTTGGTCGAGTCCGAGAATCCCTACCTGTCAGATATCACCTGCAAAATAAGACCAACTTAGTCCAGGATGTGGAGGTGTCAGTGGAACCTAGTGATGCCTTCATGTTCTCTGGCCTTAAACAGGTACAAAATTCTCACATCTACGGATCCTGCTGGCTTACCTGGTAGTGAAGAATGCATTGATTAGACTTAGTGATGTGCAGAGAGGACAAACTTACTGTTTTTTAGATGTTTAAAGTATGGTAAATTCTGTCTGGAAGAACACATGGATTCAGGCTCCATTTAAAGAAGGGCTAAATGGAAGCCTGACTAGGAGCCGTTTGTCATATTGTTTATGGGTAACATGGTGGTTCAGTGTAGAAGTAATAGTTTAACTAGAATAGGAAAGTAGTTGCATTCTTTCCAACTTCAGAAAGTAAACAGTGTATAAATGGAAAGTGAACAGAGAAGTACTTTTGGTCACAGAACTTAACTATGTTTGTGGCTTTTTTTTATGTTCTTTAAGATCCGATTAAGAATCCTTCCTGGCACACAGCAGGAAATGTTGTATAACTTCTATCCTCTGATGGCTGGATATCAGCAGTTACCATCTCTTCATGTTAACTTGCTGCGATTCCCAAACTTCACTAATCAGTTGCTCAGACGATTCATACCGACACACATTTTTGTAAAGGTAAGACTGTGGGAAGTGCCTTGTGTTTAAAGGTTCCCTGTGGGGTTCCTCAGTTTCTAGGGTCTACCACGGGAGCTCTATTCAAACTTGAGTGTTTCTAAGCAGACTCAAATGGCCATCTTGTAACAGAGTTACTTGCTTTGAAAAATCTTGGGTTGCATTGGTGTTGTCAAAATCCTTATGAAATCTGTTTAAGTGCAACAGGTATTTAGTTACCATTAGACAAATTAGCTGAATGTGCTTAGCGTGTCCTTTTTACTCCATGACTTTACTCTGTAAAGTGAGTTTTAAAGTTGTCTGTATTTTGACCACAAGGGAGTGAGCTAAATGTAATTAAAGACTTTATACCATAATTTGTAGCACTTCTGAAAATAAGTGTTTGAGCAACCCATATAACTATGTTCAGAAACACTGTAGCATCCCACACCTCCCTAAAGAAATTCTAAAAACACATCCTCTCAGTGAATTGATCAGTCCAGATTTTTTTTAAAAGGTATGATTGAAGACAATTCAATCATGTAATGAAAAATAGATCACAGGCTCCTTTTGACTTTTTAAGAATCGTTTCAATCCAGTTGCCTAAAAACAATGCTTTCTCATTCCACTGCTGCTGTCTCCAGAATATTGTATTCACTTTTTAGTCAGACTCTTAGCAAGCAAGGAGCCTGAAGAGTTTGTTTATATGACTTGAGATAGACTTGTTCAGACATCTGTAATCCTGTTTCCAGGAAACAGGCCTGGCATTCTCTCAATTTTTTTAGCCAAAAAAGATAGGCAGAATTTACTTTTTGCATATGCTGTCAATCAATGGTTCTTCTAGATTGCTTGTCAAGATGTTCTCCTAAGTCAATACAAAAGGCTTTTTTCCTCAAAAGCATGGTGTTTTAAATGCTCCTATGGAATCTCTCAGGCTTCACAATTGTTTGCTTTTGCTTTGGAGTTGTCAGGACCTCAAAAAACCTTATTGTAAGGATGCCTTTCTTCTATAAAACTTCCTCCTTGCTCTCTTCCATATCTAGTGATTCTGCTTAAAATTCCTCCAAGAAACTGTCAGTCTCATTCCTGTTTTATGCATTGATAATTATCAGCTTTTCATACTGCAGTAATACTTGGAACTCTGATCAGCCAGGCCTTGTGCTAGGCTGTCCAAATGTGTACAGAGATGCTCTTGGCATTTAATAGGGCAGGTAAGGAGCTGAGGCCTTTACCAAGTGCTCACTGGGCCAAACTGAAACTTCAAGTTAGATGTCCTCTGTGTTTGTGCTACTATTGGAAACCATTAGGAGTAAAGATGTGGTACACTTGTGTACCAGAGCTACTTTGATCAACACAGTGTATTGCAAAGTGAGGTTTATAACAGCCTTAGTCTTTTGTGTGTGTGAGGTGGTGTTTTGGGTTTTTCTTAATTCTCTGTCTTTATTTTCTTAAAGCCTCAGGGTCGTCAAGCAGATGATAACTCGATTGCAGCTGCATAACTGACGCCTGTACCTCTGCACTTAAAGAAAATGGGATGTTGCACAGAGTATGTAAAGCTCACTTTGGAAACATGGCTTTGATCAAACCATAAGAATTAAATTTTATTTTTCAATTACAACTCTTAGCAAACTAATGTTTTAAAAAAACCTAGTCTTTCGTAGACTTTCTTTAAGGAATAAATGTATGGGGAAAACTTGGTGCTTTATTTAACAGGAACATTCTTTTGAAGTTAACTTTGAATGTCAAACTCCTAAAAGTATTATTAAGGCATATAAATGGCTTGAGTATTTAAGTGAAGAAATGCTAATTCATGTGACCAAAACCAAAATTTTCATAATTAACAGTAAGCTGAAGTGCAAAGGTTGTACTTAACCAAGATTTACAACATTGAAAATGACCATCATTTACAGAAGTTTGTTCTATGCCACTTCTATTGAGGGCAGAACAGGGTGTGCAGTAGCACAGTAAACTACAAATGGTTACGTTGTACTGTTGGAATTGAGTGGCTTACTAGTTCTTTAAAACCATAAATCTAAAAGGCACTATTTCTTCTATGTAAGCCATACATCCAAATTTGAATTCAGCAGCTAGCCTAATGAACAGAGAGATTAATTCATTACAGTTGGATTATTCAACCTGAAGCTGATACATGATTTTGAATTATTTTTACACACACAGCTTCCAGATTAAAGATATGTCTTGGTAGTCTCCTGCTGTGTGAATTTAAGGAATGGACATCCTACTGTCATACAGCTCTGGATGAACTGGTGTTTAAAATACAGTAAATCATGTATATATAAAAATGCATTGTGAAAACCTCAGTTGTTTAACTTTCTAAATAATTACATTTTGATTGCTTGGGAAATACCTTATTTATTGTCAAAGTGAAGTTCTAATAAACAGCTTGTAACAGAGTACTTCTGAAACTGTGTCCTTAATTGCATTGTTTTCACAGCTGTTGTCTCATTACTCTGGTCTGTCCTGCAGGCTGATACATTCATTATGGCACTGAAGTCCAAAATAACAGCTGTAATACTTGGAGAGAAGGATTAGAGAAGCATGTAAACATTCCTTACCAGTGAAAGGACTGTAGGCTAATTGGCAGTCCTGAAAAAATATGCATGAGCGTATACAGCTTTTCCATGGAGTGCAGATATAGTCATATTATGATGATTGTTCAGTGTATAGTGGGGGAAAAGATGACGGCTGACAAACCATGCTGGGAAGATCAAATGAAACCTTCCTTATTCTTTGCCTAAATATCATTAACTAAGTGGCAGTCATGGAATAAGTGTCTTATCTCTTTTTTTTTAAGTGGAAAATGTGTTTCATTTCCAGATTTTTTTTTTCCTTCTTCTGAGTAGCCACTCAGATTACAGCAACTCTGGCATCTCTGCTCCTGCTTCTTAAAAGACATGTTGATGCAAGTGGTGTAAGTGTTCAGTGGAGAACTGGGGTGCCTTTTTTCCTCCCCTGAAACAGTCTAACAGCAAAATAGTGATTTGCATTCCTTTGAGAAAGGGGATGGCATAAAATGCTTTCATGGTTACAATGATATTAAAGTCTTAAGTGAATTGTGTAAATAGGTTTCTACTTAAAATGGTGAGTAGTAAAAGTAGGAACTGTATAAAAATAGTACAGAAATACAGAAATGCAAACTTAATCTAACACCATGGAAAAAAAAATTACTTGCTACTTTGCCATAGTTGTAATTTCTATTCTTTTTTTCATTTGCAAAGAGAATCTTTTGTTCTGTGTGATCTTATTGTAGCTGTAAACACTACAAAGCAAAGATTTTTGTCTTAGTTGTTTGTAAAGTGCTAGGCACACCTTTTATGCTATGTAAATGACTGACGTGAATGAAAACATGCAGCAAGCAGGAACCACCTTGTTAAAAATGCTTGAGAAGTGATTAACGATGACTATCTTCCTGACTCATAAGACTCTAATGCTGAGGGGAATGTTTGTGATTCATAACCCAAATCCCTTTGGAAGTCTTGAGGAGATACACTGAAATATATATGCCCTTTTTAAGTGCAGTTTTTTATCGTTTACTGTATTTTGATGAGCACCATTCAAACTTGAACATATACTATTTAAACATAGTCTGTTTTAATTGGAACTAATTAAGCATCAAAGAAAAGAGAAACTACTTTTAGACTAGTTTAAAAATAGCTTTCAGTGAAAAAAGTTTGAGATCAACATGTTCAGACTGCTAGTGAGCTGGAGGCTGAGCCCTAGCGGTATTGTTTCCTCCCCTTTTATGCTACCAAGTGCGTGAGAGGGGAGGAACATGTCCCATCACCTCAGATCTCCTGGCCTACACTGAAGTCTGGAGCAAAGAAAGGTACTCTATCACTTCTTCAT
This sequence comes from Strix aluco, assembly GCF_031877795.1. Classification (NCBI taxonomy): domain Eukaryota; kingdom Metazoa; phylum Chordata; class Aves; order Strigiformes; family Strigidae; genus Strix; species Strix aluco. Next base: position 37,141,125 of record NC_133934.1, on the reverse strand, counting down.
CGCTTGTGACCACTAAACTCTAGTTATAAGAAGTTCAGGAGAAGTGAAAGATTAAAAGAAAGGATTTTAATTCCTGATCAGTTCTTAGCATCTTGCATGATGTCTTCTCAGATCGTTGATTTATACAGGGGTTTTGGAGGTTTTACCAGCTTTCATTTTTTTGCATGTCCTAATGAACAAGATGCTTCCATGCTTTCTCTGCCTTTACTTGGGAAATTGGAAGTCTCTAGGTAGGAATACTTCTGCCTTATCAGTCACTTTGAGTGCTTTGATGTTGCCATGTGTAGAGTAGGAAGAAGAAACAACCATATCAAAAGCACCTCATTCCTTAAACCTGCTCTGCTACTTCCTTTTCCGAGAAACAATGAGCTCCCGCTCCTTCATGTCTTTTCAGTGAAGAAGTTAGGCTAAAGGAGAGCAACAGTGAATGTGGGTATCCTACCTTTCCAGTCCTCCTCCAGGGATGCTTTTGACAAGAGACTGATAGTGCTGATAGCAGTAGTCTCTGCTCTATTCCAAGGACTAAGCATTTCACCTGGTTAACTGAAGTGGAGGATGGAGACCTGTGCAGGACTTGTGACTGTGTTCAGCTTTCTCAAATTCTGGATAGTTACGCAGATTGCTTTGCACCTCTCAGTTTTCAGGGTATCAGGTGTGCCCTGACAGACATTTGCTCAGTGGGGTACTGAGGCAGCTTCTACTAACCTGGTTTGTAAAATAGTTCATGACTATAACACATCTCACCAGGAACATGGTTGTTGAATGGCTGTAAAAGTGCTGCTGAAAGTGAGTTGTATGGTCAATAAAAATTAGGTTATACCTCAATTAGCCATTGTGCTTAAAGAAGATTCAGAAAATGTTTATATAGCATATAAAATCATTTTAGAGAATTGGTTCTCTAGAGCTCTCTGCATGATGGTTCTGGGTACTGTAGTCTCATCAAACTAGATAAGAGGAAAAAAGTTTCAACTGCTTTGAGGCTTCTGCTAAGTAAACCCTAGTATTTTTTCAGGTTTTTTGTTGGTTTGGTGGTTTGTTGTTTTTTTTTTTTTTTAAATGAGGATGAGTAAACCCCTATGTGCCACCTGCAACCTGTTTAATCCTGGTAAATTCAAGGGCTAGTATGCTGGGCTACACCTCTGTGTGGTCTCCAAAAACAATTGGTGACCTCAGATAATATCAAAAAGATATTGAAAAAAAGGTGACTTCAGATAATATCGATACACACTGGTCCTGAAATATGCAAACTTGTCAAAACTTATCCCAGCTGTTCTGCTCTGCTTCGGAGATGTCATCTCTCTCTACTGGCAAAGATGCCATCCAGGCAGAACATGACTGCCCTTCCTCTGCTGGCAGAGGGGGGTCAGCAGGAGGGAGGTCCATGCTTCTCAAAAAGATCACTCGAAGGTTCCCTTCAAACCCAGGCAGCATGCTTGCTTGCTTGCCTGTGTAGATAGGTAGTACTTGCTTCCAGAGATCACTGTGACCTTCTGTTTGATCTCCTTTATATTGTTGTATTTCCTGATATGTTTTTTTCTCAAAGTTCTGCAAGCTTTCTCCAGAATGAGCTCTGATTTTTGCAATTAGTCAGGGAACTAATTCGTCTGCTGCCTTTCCTGGATCCCAGAACTCTACAGCTAAAATGTCCTTTGCACCTTGGATGCCAGACATGTCTTAGCTTTCTGCTTGTTCAGGGCAAAGCACACCTGGGAAAACCCTTATTTTGTTTCTACTGCAGATTGCATTGGGACCTGCTGTGAGACTGTGCTCATAGATTTCTGTGATAAAAGCCTTCTCTGAGAGAGCTCCCCCAGTCTCTGGACTAGGAGGGAGTACTGCTTGGCATTGCCCTGCATGGGAATGTGTATAGGTACTATCCTGCTGTGGAAAAGTTTCCAGTCTTAATGTAGCTCTGAGACTTGCCTTTGCAGAGACCAGTGGAGACCAGTCAGTGTCCCCTGCAGCGTGACTAGGCATAGGGACAGCAGCTCACAGGAGAAAGGATGGTTACCTACCAATTAACTGTGGCTTTTTCATGGTGTGTGACCTGCGTGCATGATCACATACATGGGCATGTGAAAGATGGTAGCTCGCTCTTTCTCCTCTATTTCAAAGTCCTCCTGGGAGAAAGCAATTCTGACCCTTCTAGACAATTCATCCAAAAGAGCTCTGTTCCTTTTTTTATCCAGTTTCTGAACCACCTCTTCTTTCACACCCCAAGGGCTGTCATCCAGAGCTGGGAAAGCCTCCCACCTTGGTGGACACATATTTGGTCATATATCTTAAAGCCCCTCATGTTAGAAGTAACTAATCTTCCTCGACTTTTACTGCAGAAGGCTTCACGTTCATTGTCTTGTTGCCAGTGAAACTTCATGAAAGGCAAGACCATTTCACATTGCAGCGTGTCACATTAGGTAGACTTGAGCATGATAAGCTAAATGAAAAAGAATAAGCTTGATTAATCTTGTTTGTCCTTTGTCTTTGCAAGCCTTACAGAAGCAGTTTTAATTCTGGGGGAGGTGAGGAAGGAGCATATGTCACAAATACTAATAGGAACAAATCAGAATTTAAGAAAGCAAAACTCTACATTTCTCAGTGTTGTCAGTTTTCTTACTTCCAAAGAGATGTCAAGTGTTGGATAACTAAACACAGGCATTTATGTATTTAAATAGAATTTTAAAATGCCTAAAAGATTTATTCAAGACAGTAGAAACTCCCTCACCTGAACAGAATGCAAATATTTTATTCTAGCTTTTTCAAGAAAATTATGTCAAATTTCCTTGCCAGATCTCTAGATAATTTGCTGGGGAACATGATATTGTGCAAAGGCAATGAAGTTTGTATAGCCATGCTGATAGGATGTGTTGTATCAATGCAAAACTATGTTAACTATGCGTGCTAGTTACCATAGTCTGAACTTGTTGGTGGGACAGGGAGATCTGGAAGTCAAAAATTTCTCCCTGGAAAGTAAATGTAAACACGTAGCTGTCATTTTTTTGCCTGCATTTAGGAGTTGCTACATAGTATTTGATTCCATTGGGAGATTTGAAGCTGACCTTCAGGCTGACATTTCAATTATTCTTTCTAAAAGTTTAACTCTTCATCTTCAAACAGTATTTCTACTTTAGAACATGCACGTACTTTCTCCCTGTAAACCATTTTGCATGTAAATGTTTAGCTTTTCTGTCTTATCTGCACGCTTTAGCAATTACTGTGGTTTTTTGAATAAAGTCATTAAAGGAGAAGCTTGAACTTTTAAAAATATTTGATTTCCTATACTTGAATATTTTTTTGACCACCAGTACTTAAATTATTAATTTCCCAAACTATTTTAATAAGTAATTATTGTAATGTATTGAATCTAGATGGTTCTTATTATGTAACTTTTATATATACATAAATGTATATATGCTAGTGAAATAAATAAATTCCAGTAAAAAAGCAATGAATACCCAAATGAGGATAAAACCCTTTGTATTTCAGTTCCCTGACCTGCACAGAAGATATTCCATTAGCCTGCTGCATGGGATGAACTTAGCCTGATTTTTCTGCACCATTTGATTTCATGATGCCATATTAGAAATCTTCTTGCCACCTGTTTTTGTGACGGTAGAAGTAGGAGTGACTGCCTTGCAGCCTCAGCTGGGGGTATTCAAAGTGCCTGCTTCAGCCCTAAACAGTAAGCAAAACCATGGAGATGCTTCACAGCAGCCAGTACCCTGTCTCTCTCAGAGTCACCAGCTATAAGCCTGGTGTAAGCATATATGTACACACACGTGTGTGTGTGTGTGCATATATATATATATATAAACAGACATCCTCTGTTTTGTATTGACATCAGAGAATCCCACCTTAACATCTGGAAGTTTGGTACCCGGACATACGTGCTCAGTAACAGATTCCCTGTAAGAGCTGTGCTCTCTCAAGACAGTTCACAAGTGACAAAGCAAACAGCTGTAATAAATATCAAAACATATATGGTAATCACAGAGGGAAGGAAATTAGAAATGACTTGAAAATATTAGAATTCTTACTATTTGGCTTTTTGTATGGTGGTTTTCTGTGGGCCAACATTAGAAAGCTAAAACCAAAACAAAGATATTTTAGTCCAGTTTTCAACTACCAGCCTCTTTATAACAAGGAAAATGTTAATTGTTCTCTACCTGCTACAAAATAGCCTGTTTATAAGACATTTAACTGGCCAGGAGGTTGCAGAGAGGTCAGACAAATGTTATCTTTTAATGAAGCATCTCTCTCAGGGTCACTGCTCCTCCACTGAAGACTTTTATGTAGGTAACATAACAATTGCCTGCATTAATTTATGACCTTGAAGATACTCATGATACTTAGGGTGGTTTTGGACTTGAGAAGTTCTTAGTTCAAATATGCTTATAGCCCAGGAACGAAGGGGATGCTGATAAGAATGATTAATGAATTCAGTGAAGGAGTTTTTAAGTAGTGAGAGAGTAATGCTCTTATTCCCCTCAGCCGGGTACTGCTGAGTACACAGGATAATTTTAACAGAAATGTTTTTCTATTTCCTAGGTTAGTTACATGTCCTTAAGAGGCTGTGCTCTTTGCAGGAGTGACCTGATGCTGCCTCACTGACCAGAAAGGAGCTGTGCCTATTTTGCACATGGGGGAATCTGGCATGATTCTATTTGTGCCAGGGTTACCCCATGGGATGAAATGTGTACTGCCGAGCAAAGCATGTGGGATTTACCTGGGATTTCATTGCTAGGGGAAAAACTGCATTACTTACAAGCACTATCAATTAGCAGCTACCCATGATGATGAGAGGGCATAGCATTTTCTATAGGGAAACAGAGATGTACAGGTGTGATTAAGCTTCATGTTTGTTACTGTAATGCAAATCATTGTGGTAAACTTCGGCTTGCAATTGCTGTCCTATTTCTAGGTAAATTAATTTGATGTTTTGTAAATTTATCCATATGAGGAGATCAACAAATGTTGGCTGTTTGAACTCTGCTGTATGGCCTTACTGCAAGTAACATGCCTTCTTAGGCTCTAAAACAAATGGCTGTCCCCTGCAAACCAGGATCTGGATCTCCTGGAGTTTCCTCTACCCCCAGGCTGGAAGGAAGACACTGCTCCTGCCCGCTCAGGAGCAAGCTGCCGGGCACTCCCCAAGCACATGTTCCTGGGGCAGCTACAGCCCATGCTGCAGTTTCTTAAGTATGGTGATTTTTTTCATTGTAAAAAAGAAAAGGATGGTCTTTTCCACTTGCACTCCACTAAGCCTCACAGAAACAACTTTCTAGGAAGCTCTCAGTTCTCCTTGGGTTAATGACACTTGGTAAATACTTGATTAAAACTTCATTTTCTTGCTTGTAGACTGTCTTTCTCCCAATAGCACTGGTGCACTTGGTCTGCGCTATGGATTTGTGTTGGAAGTCAAGCCAATCTGCAGCCCACAGGACTAAGGCATGCCCCAGGCTCCCTTCCCACCCTGTGCTGTTGCTCAGACATTGTACTGACCTTCACCTGTTCTGCTGATAACTTGCAAAATAATGAAATTACATTTTAGTTACCACATGGCATTTCCAAATCAGCTGGGTATTTTCCTTGCCCTTGCCTTGGAAAGCCAGCTAGCACCAAGAACAGGAACTGGTTGTGTGGTGAACAGACAGGTCCTGCATGGTGAGCTATGCTCTGTGTTTGCTGTGTCCCGGAGCCACAGTTTGCACTGCTGTTGGAAGGAGGGGGTGTGCTGCAGGGATGCCTCTCTTATAAAGTCTCCTAAGGGTATATGCACATCCGTGATTGATTTTGTACAGCTATTTACAGCAAGACAAGCCTCCAAAACTTACATAAATCTTGTATTTTTCTGCTTCTCTATCATGTTTAGTTTCTAGTGTGCTCTGAGCTGTTTGCACTGCACGAGGGAGGTGTAGGGGCTCCTGCAGACAGCACGCACCAGCGGCCACAGCCAGGCCACCCTGAACCCTTGCACGGCCTCACATCCCCTGCGGCAGGCGATGTCCCTTGGGGCTTTCCCTGACCCCTGGCAGGGATGAACCCCAGCTCCTCCTCAAGCTAAGCCATGATGGGGTATGAACGTGAGTGCTATAGCCTGGAGCACTGCTGCTGAGGGCTGATTGGTGAAGGGGTGAACCAGGTGCTGCTAAGGACTTACCTATGTATTTTCCTTGCAATCAAGCGGTTGCCATTCAGAGAATGCACATGAGCAAGATACTCTGCCCTACCAGCCCTCGGCAAGGCTTCATGCACATCTGGAATATGCCCATACTGCCAAGGCACGCAGCCATGGCCACAGCCCAGTCCAGGGCTGGACACAAGATCAAGATGCCTATGGTAACATATACTGCTGCTCCTTCCCTGGTAGGCATGCTGCCATGGAATCCAGGGGGCATCTGCTGTGCTCCCAAGCAGAAACAGACACCTGTCTCCCAGGTTTGCACAGGGATCAAGTGGAAGTAATCACACCTCAGCTCAGCTGAGGCAAAGAAGGACATTACTGTAAAATAAGAGCAGTAAAATGTTCATAAATCTTCTTAAATGGGGGATAAAGGACCAGATCTGTTGAAAGATTAATGCAGCGCTATGGGAAAACCTGAATGCTGGGGGCTGCAATGGTTAAACAGTGTGAAAGAAAAACCTGATAGGCCATGGAAAGTGGAAGGCACAAGATGGGGAGGAGTGAGGACCACCAGCTGTGAAGTACTGCTGCCTGCTTTGGGGCCTGAAGAAGTCTTGCTCAGGGCTTTGACCCCCAGGAAGAGAGATGGCCCAGCCATCTCCTCTCTACCCTGGCCTGGCTGCCACCTCCTTCTTCCCCTTCTTTTCCTCTGGCCCTGAAGAAGGGAAAGATGTTGGAATGGAGGCCAAGCTCCAGGGGCCACCTACACCAGCTCTGGTGGAGCAGTGCGTCTGCTAGGTCCCTCATTATCCCAACATTGTCAGCTGAACTTCTTCCATCCTTGGTTTTCAGTGAGTTCCATGTGCGACCATTCTTGCTCTGCTGTCAGCTATACTCCTCTGTGCTTTCAGATTTCCCCCGAGGGTGCCCATGGGTAAGGGTGTGGGGCAAGGCACAGGACTCTCTGCCAGAGCCCTGTGGGTGCCCACATATTCCATGCATATTGCTCTGCATGTCAAAAAGATGACAAGTTTGAAAACAGAAGTCATGGAGGCTGAGATTAGCAGCAGTCAACCCAACTGCTCCGGATGCCCTCTGTACAGCACTGTCTGGTGGCACCTGCTGAAGCGGGATTGCCACAGCTGCCAGCCAGTCGGAGCAGGGTTACATCCAGCTCTGTTCTCCATGGGGGTCTTTGCAGGTGCACTGCCTAGAGTGTTTCATACAGAAAAGCAGCATGAGCTGAAAAGGAAATAAGGAAACCCTGAAGTTTCCTCCCTCCTCCTCCCTTCCAATAAACTCATGCCTTCTTCATGCCCGTGTCGGTATGAACCGCCCAAAGCCATCCACCCTTTGAGAGCAACAGTAGATTAGCCTCAAAAAGGACCACAAGGTCAAGTATGGGCTGACCACGGTCTATAGCTGCAGCATCTCTGAATGTGCTCTTTCAGGATGTGGAAGCAGGAGTACAAAAGCTGGCTGTTAGGTTCTCTAACTTGCAGCATTTCCTACAGCAAAGAGAAGGAAAGGCCTAAGTAGTTTTTTTCTAAATCTACCACATACCCTGGCAAAGCTCCTCCCATAAAACCCATGGTAAAAATTACTCATTCCCACCTCTTCCTTGCAAAGAAATTATCTGATTTTTGGCTATTATCATGTAACTCTCTTCTGCACAAATATGAAGCAGCAATGTGTCCATTTTTTATAAACAGACAACCTCATTTTCATGAAAACCAAGACAAAATTTGTTTATAAAAGTCACCTTTACTACTTTAGCAGGAAATTATGTTTTCTCTTGGGTCTGACACTTGCCAATGAAGTGGGCTCAGATTTAGCTGCTGAAATTTGCACCAGCCCAAGAAATAACCCAGGAGAACTCAGTCTATTTCCTGGTACATCTTACAGCCCTGCTACCAAGCTCTTGAGGTCTTGGTGAACTTTCCATCTGAGCCAACCCTCTGCATCCTTGTGGGGCTGGGATTTCCCCCAGGAGCCATGGTGACTGAGGCCAGTCCCTGCTCTCTTCTTTCACAGTTGACCTCTGCTGCGTGCTGGGGATGACAGGGAAACATGGGGTGGCATCACATGGAGATCCCTAGGGAAAGCATGAAAATGAATGAGGCAGAGGAGGGAAGATGGGTGGTGCTGCATGGGGAGGAAGGGAGAAAAGAGGAGCGTAGTGGAGAGATAGCCACTGCTTACCATGCCTGAGATGTTTAAAACAATAAGCCAATAATGGCTAACAAAAGAACAAAAGCTAAACTTTCTGGTTTAGTCTGGTGTTGGGCCCATGGATAATCTTCAAAGAGGAGCTACAAGATTTAAAAGGAATTAAGCTCTGGGAAATATTAAATCTGCACACCTGGTTTACAAAGGGGTTTGTTGTTTTTTTCTGCATGCTGCTCTGTTTTCATTTTTCTGTTGGAGTGCCAAAGGCGATTCTCTCTGTCAAATGTAGACTCTTGACCTTCCAGTTGGGATGACAAGAGAGTTATCCCAGGGTGTGTCCACACCTGTCAGGCAATATTAGGCACAAAATAGAGCTGTCTGTCTTCTTTAGCTAAAATGGTTTCACAAATACTTCATAAATGCCTGTCTTCACAGAGCAGAGAATTGCCTGTATTATCTCAGTGCATTCAATATTGAGATTGATGACAGCTGGGGTCATTGGTTAAACTGTCTAATCCTGACAAGCTGAGGCAAAGGGAAGAGGCAGAAGAGCAGCAGGATGGCTGCTGAAGATGCCTGTGAGAGAGATCAGTCCCGAGCGCGGGCAGAGCTAGCAAGGAAACCCGCAGCTCTTTGCCATGACTGACCCATCAAACCCCGCCATTTGGAGATGCTGCCTCACAGACTTGGCTGTACTTGAGGATCACCAGTTGTGACACCAGACTCCTGGTTTACCTCGGCTCCCATAAAATAAAAGCAAAGCTTGCATCTATAATTACAGCTATTATAAAAAGTCTAATACAAGGAAGCAGTGTTCAGGAGATGGGAGTCAAATTGCCATTTACACAGAAGGCTCAGCTATAATGAAGGGCTATTAAACAAGGAATAAATTCTCTTACACCCACCCCACCACTTGTTTCACTAACTCCATGTTGCCAAAGGGGACCTGAAAGTGAGCATCTAGCTCATCAACCTTCATATTTCTCTCTTTGCTCTGAGTGAAAGGAAAATGATAGAGGAGCGGATAAGCTAGCCAATGGCTGGCAGACACCATAATCTTGATGTGTGCCAGTTCTTGGCATTCGCCCAACAAGTACAAAACCAGTGCTGGAAAAGCTGCAGCTGGTCCTGCTGGAGAAGGTGGCTGTTACCTCCCTTCCCATGCACATGAGCATTCGCTGGGCTATTTCACCACCCCTCACCAGTTAAAAGAGCAAAAGGGGATGATTTGAACCACATCATAACAGGTATCAGACCGTTTTTTAAAGTAATAATTGTTTATTGTAGGCAGCTCTAAGCTGCCTGCTACTTACATACTTGTAAACCAAGCATGGCTTTGACTGAACTAGCTCATTGAGGACAAGAAACTTAAGGCCTGAAGTGAAGTGAAAAGAGAGAAGAATATTGAACAGAGCAAACTGAATAAGAAATTTCTGTAAAAAGGAAAAAGAAAAAAATCCCACATGGTGGGAATTTCTTTCTCAGAGCTATGTTGTTCTTTTCCAGAAGCATCTGTACCAAGCAAAGAAACATCAAAAATTGGTATCCTGATCAAGAAAAGACACAGATGTGTTAAACACACGCTGGTAGGATGTTAGCAGCTGGAGAAGCAGCGAGCAAGAGCAGTGAATTAAAACCCAAGGCAGGCACGTCATCCAACATCCTTTGCTACATCCAGCCTTCCCCTAAGCACAAAGACGGTGGTAGATGTTAGTCCCCCTTCACACAGGCATTTTTTTTCTTGCTTGAGTGCAAAAATCCTCTTCCTGCAAAGCTCTAGGGTTTGGAAAGAGACAACCCTCGTTTGGGGGACCCCAGAGTAAGGCTATGAGCCTGGTTCACGTTTTCCGAACTGAGTCATGGTCAGTGGATCGATGCACAGACAATGGGAAGATGTCACCAGCTGGTTACAGAAAGTGAGCCCGCCAGCCAGCTTGTGCTTTCTGGCAGGAAAAGCAAGAGTGTCTTGGCACAGGTGAAGCCTCTTTGTGTCTTGATTTACTTTATCAGTATGGGTGCTTGCCTGAAAGGCAAGGTAAATTCTCAAGGGGCTTTTACCCAGTCAGCAACACCGGTCACTTTTCCTTTGCCCAGTCAGAAAGGAGACGTTGTCATCCAAAAAATGCTGTGCCAAAATGACCATGGAGCTTCCCCATCCTCTGATCTGGGAAAGCCTCCCCAGATCTGTGCCAATGAGGGGTTCTCTCAGAAGCCAACATGCATCAACTAGTCCTCCAGTGCCCTGTGCCAGCTTCCCCCATGCCTGGGGCACCGGTGAAGGTGCCTCACCCCTGCCTGCAGGGATGGACTGTATGGTTCCCACCAATGAAGTATTTTATAGCTCCAGGTTTGGTTAGAAACCTGGTATTCCTAACCTTTTCAAGCCCACATCAGAGCTGTTTACTGAGACTGATGCCCACTCATCACCTACAGTTCCAAGCCAAGGCTGCTCTCAAAGCCCATGACCAGCTCTGGTTCCTGCACCCTGTGTGCTGATCACCCTGCCTGCAGAGTGGCTTGTTGCACAGAGTTATCTTTCAAATTTTTTTTTAATTTTTTCTTTTCTTTTTTCCCCCCAGAGGGGTATTACAATAGCAGCCCCTGCTTAAACCCTTCTAGAAGGTGGAAGAGTTCATTCAATTGTTCATTTAGATGTGGTCAGCTCTGCCTACCTCACCTTCTTGCTTAGGTTCAGAATATACTTGCAAAATGAAAGTGCAGGGTCAGCACTCTCTGCTTTTTGTCCCTGTCCCTACAGGAAAATCGAGCCAATACAGGTTGAGCTCTCGGCTACGCATGTCACATGAACAAGGATTTCCCTTTACCTCGCTTTGCCTATGTATGCCATTTACATCTTCATACTCTTAGGGGTACACATATTTCACTGTAATTTCATTCTCCCAAGTGCAACTGCACTGCCTGCAGCACTTATTCACAGGACTTGCCTTGTACTACATGAGAAGGGGCAGTAGGAGGAAAACACATCTATTCAAAGCAGAGAAATTTGAGATGAAAATGCCATGGCTGGTGGAGACCTTCTGATCTCCTTGGGCTGACTTTGGGGTCATTAACTTGGCAACGTGAGAACCGCCTGGGATCAGCCTCACACCTTTGCTTGGCTGGGTCAGGAGTCAGCAGAGCTCCCATGCTTCAGGCCATGGGCTGTGAGAGGAAATATGAAAAGGAGAAGAGAAATAGATTTTATTGCTCTTTCTTCCAGAGTGCTCATGAAAATTAATGGCCATTTCCTTCACAGTTTCTTTCCATTACTGGTAGGGGAATCATAAAACCAAAACCCAGTTCTTTTGGTATATCAGCACCTGAGCTGCCTGAATGTGTTTCCAGCAGGTCTTGCAAGGCAATGCCACAAGCAGATAATTTAGGAAAACTGGTTTGCCATTTCCAAAATTAAAATTGTATCTTACCTGCAAGTAGTGAGTCCTTTATGGCTCCAACAGAGCAGAACTGCAGAGTTTGAAGTAAAATCCTGTCCCTGTCAAATACATCATCTAAACTCCCGCCTTAGTGTCTGACTGTAATCTGGCCCAAAAGCAACCATCAATGTCATAGCAGATAAGAGACAATTATAGGTTGGAAGGCACGTTAAAATTTCTCTACTCTAGACAAATATATTTAGAGGGTTAAGATATAAACATACCCTTCTCTTCCCTCCTTATTAATTTCCAGCCAAGAATTTCCCATGCAGGGAGTCTGTTCTGGCCTCATTTACCTGCACTGTTGTGTTGAGCTGTTTAGCAGCTTTTTGGCTTCATAACATCTGTAAGTCTTATTTCCCTCTTTGCAACCTCATAAATAAATACAATCAAAGGTCTTTGCAATCTGAGGCTTTTGGTGCAGTGTCTAAATGTAGGCACCTGAGTCTGAATGTGAGAGACTTATACCCTGTATTATACGTGTCCTGTGAGCAAAGTGGGAACTTGTTTTCCACGTCTGCTAGGAAGTGATTTTTCTCCTGATCAGTGTAACTTCACCAGTATGTGTAGGCTATTGTTAAGCAGATAATAGATAATTGTCTACCTACCAGCTCACCTATCCAAGCAGTAGTCAGCTCATTGCAAAGATTTAATACCGTTCTCAAAGATTCTCCTGAAGAGGAAGATAGGCACGCCTGCTATGCCAGGGATCTCCTCTCCTCCCTTGGGTCGCATCCTGCCCCCGGGATCCTTCTTGATGCCAGCAAGTGTGAATCAGGTGAAAGCGCAGAGCTTAAAAATGATGCAGTCAGCTGTTTCCTATGCTGCTTATTAGTTGGGTGTTTAGTTTAGACCTAGCTCATCACTCCTCACGTGGGAAACTCCCATTGACTTCACTGGGAACTTTGCCTAAGCAAGGACTTCTGAGCAGGGCTTCCTGATGAAGGATGGCAGGACACAATCAAGCACAGAAATACTAGGCTCTTACCAGAGCAGAGACCGTCAAACAGCCATTCCTGGGATGATTTTTAATAGCAGGTCTCAAGGGACTTCACAAATGTGAGAAGTATTATCCCAGTATTACAAAAACTGTTTACCAAAGCAAAAAGGTAAAGCTAAATGAAGTGCTGTTTTAGGAATTCTTGGCGGCAAATCCGTGTCTTCAACGTGATGTAAACCAGGCAAATGGAAAGCTCTATTTACTTACAAAATCTGCTGCACTTCAGGAAAGAGTTTTAACACCTGTCTTCCATAGTCTTGCTTTTCTTAGATGCAAGTCACCATCACTGTTCATGATTTCTATTGTTTTACAGCATTCACTCTTCTGAGATTGCTCCTGGTTTATCTCAGGGTATGACAAGAAGAGCATCTGGCCCCTGTGTTATGGACATACCTGCTCCTGGCCCCCCTTCTATCTGCACATCCACAGCAGCAAAGCCAGAAGCCAGAGTCAGTTTACATCGACTCTGTGTTCAAGCAAGTCCGGCCGGGCTCATGTAGCTCTTGACTCGGGTAGGAGGAGGGGGAAATTCTTCTCAAAATTTATTATGGAGGTCTGTAAGCTCTGGTCTCGCCAGGGCTGTGGTAAATGCCGTATTTGACAATGGCAGTCGCACTGAGCTCTGTGTCACTGGGCCGCTGGTGTGAGTCTCCAGCTTCCGTCAGCCTTCCACATGATGCATCTATGTTCAAAAAAAGCCCAGGCATCCTGTAGCTGGTAGTTCTGCAATGTCTCGGCAGTTTCTTGCCAAACACACTTCAGCCACCTGAAAGTCCATGTAATGGTAAGAGTAGCTTCTTCCTGGAAAGGAGGTCACTTGGCTGGGAAGCATGCAGGACTCTCTCGCCAGTTAGCAACACTGGACAGACAGTGAGGAGGGAAGGTATTGTTTCTTCTTGTATAAAACCAATAGAGGGATTTTAAAAATAGTTTTCTGATAGGAAATACTCTTTCAAAACCTCTCACAGAAGAAATCCTGAGTAAGGCATTTGCTGACTTGGTGCCTGAATACTGCATCTGAAGCCAATCACTTGCTGACATACTACATAAGCTGTGAAACTGTGTAACTTGCCTTACTACGTACAAACTAAGGATGCACAACCACCATTAAATATATATATTTCACCTCAGCCTCTCTTTTCCTTTCTTTCATTCTGTGGCCTTGGATGAATTCTGGGGGACTATTCTTTTCCCAGAGAGTTTTTAATAAGGTGACGTTGGCAGCAGTCAGGATACCACACCTGAGCCCTGGATCAGTACAGACAGCCAGAGAACACAGCTCCCTCAGGTTTGTTCAGCTTTCTGCTCCTACCTAGAATAAACGACACTATTTGCTGCAGACCTCCTGCCTCTGCTGATGCATTTCAAAGAGACGTGTCTATATCTTCAGGGGTTTTGCCCCGCTAGCAAGGTAAACTTCTGCCTTTCCAAACACTTCAGAAGCGCTTAGGAGTTCCACTTCACCTGCTTTCATTACTTGGCCTTAAGAAGATTGTAGGCTGTGTTCTTGCTTGTATTTCTACTGGGAAATACCAGATCAGCTTTAGTCTGGCTATAGATCTTCATTGCTTGTAAGAATTCCCTTGAAATGAGAGTGAATGAAAAGGAAGGAGATGCTGTTCAACGCCAAACTGGCAAGCAACAAAATGTAAATATGCCAAACCCCCCAAAATTCTGAGGAAAAAAATCATTTGAATCAGTAATGAGATGGGAAAAAAAAAGGGGAATAATGAATGATGAACAATTTACTCAGCACATACTTGCTGTCCACAGCCTTTCCCCAGACCCTTGAAACAAGGGGAGGCTCTTAACCGGGACCTCAAGGTCCGGCTCAGGCAATCCTGGCATGGGCTTTTATGGGGATGGCACCTAATCCCTAGTGCACGGTGTTTTGATTTGTGCCACATGGACAAATTATAGCATACTCTCTTTCATTACCTTGTCACTACACTTGTGTGTGACATCACATCTGTGCAAGCTGCAGAGAGGGGTGGCATGTGGATGGAGGGAGGGAGGGCCAGCCTGCGAGTGCCGGGGAGAGGCATAAAGCGGTGCAAGGGAAGAGGTGATGAAAGCAGGGTGGGAGAGGATCAGCAGGTTGAGGATTAGCCTTTACAGGAGAACAAGCCAGGAATTAGGGAAGATGTTGACAGCCCACAAGTGTTACTGCAAAACCCTTGCAGGGGGAGGAAAATGACTGCGTGGCCTGTTTCGCCATACCAATTGCTTCAGAAATTAATATTGAAAGGAAAAGGAGCTCAGCTAATGGAGAGAGCAACGCCAATGCCATGACTGAAGGCTGCCAGGCACGCCAGGCTGAACATGCGCTTTTTCCAGAGACAGCAGAAGGATCACAGATTGAGCCAGCACTTGGGATTTGGGGGCTGCAGGTAAAATGTGGGGCCCTGCTTCTAAGCACTCAGTACATATCTGGTGCAGAAACCTAAAAACAGCCAAAAGGTTTAATTTGGCTCCTTTGTTCTTGCAGTTAGGAATAAAAACTGAAAACCCATCCAAGCCCTTAAGTTACCTGGTGACTCTGATCAGCGGTTGAGATGTCAAAGTGATGAGCTCCACACAAAGGCAACACAAAGGTGAGCCCTGCCCAGGAGAACTGAAATGCAAGTATGATGGGCAAGATAAAAGACTGATATAATGCAGAGAGGAGGAAGGCACAAGGTAAGAATAACACGAGTATGACAAGATCATGACAGTAGTTTCAACAACTAAGACTAGCTCTTTTAACAGGCAATCAACGGCTCAGGTGAACTTTGGGAAGCAGTTTGGAGGACAATGAGGATGCCGGGGGTCTTCTTGCAAAGCTTAGGGCTGAATGACAATGTGAAAGTGCTCCTTTGAAAACTATTGCTGGCTGAGGTGAGGGACATTTTGAGATCTCGCTGTGCTGGACATTTGGGAAGGGGTTAGAAACTTGCTAGCCAGCTTAGGTTCTGTTCCTGGCTCAAAATGACTCACTGTGATTCTGGACAATTCATTTTACCTCTGATTTCCCCTTTGATAGAGTTGGTTTCATAAGAAACTTTCCAGCTTTCTTCCTCGTAAATCTTTTCGGGATGCTGTAAATTTGACCTTCCTTGGTACAGTGCCTAGACAGCACTGGATGAAACCCAAGAAGTAGGGAGCAGGAATATCAGAGGAGCCTGTGTCCTGGAGAAGGAAATGGATGAAACTAGATGGAGAGTGCCATGGGATTTGAATGAAGTTAGAACCGAATGGGTGGCAGTTTAAGGAGGCCAAAAGTGCCAAGGGATGTTGCTGTGAGTGCACTCAGTAAAACACTGTAGCTCATGCACAGCATACGGTGGTGGCTGTAGCCTCTTCAGTTGCAGCTCTTAAACCACTGCCCAGCAGAGTGGCCACTGCCTCTTCTTTCCTCTCGCTCTCCCCTCCTCTGCCTCTGCTTTTGCCCCTCTTCTCTACAGCAGTTTTCTTCCTTGCGTCCTTCGCCTTTCCGGTGCATTCCCATGCTTTGCTGCCCGTTTGCTCCGTGCCACAGTGCCCCACTCCCCGGGGCGAGGCGAGGGCACTGCCGGAGCCACCCGCATGGTCCGCGTGGTCCGCCCAGTGCCAAGGCGACCAACGGTCACAGCCAGTTGAGGAACTCGAGCGCCACTTTCAGCGATGAGAGACTTGGTTTTGCTGTGGTCTTTGGGAGATGTTGGTGAGGTCCCTCAATCCGCTTTCCGTCAGGTGTAACTGGCGCAACTGGCGCCTACAGCTCAGCAACCACCTACCACCTCGACACGCGGCCCAGGCCGGGCTCTGTGGGGAAGGACCTGGGTCCCTCCATTTCTGCTCGTGCATGGCCCATTTTTGCTGAGCTCTCCCTCGAGCCTCACGGGCAGCCGGTGACCTGGAGCACAAAGGAGGCAAAATATTAAACTGCTGGAAAAAAGTCACCAAAGTCAAGAGCGAACCTTGCACTGGCTCTATCACGATCAGACTTCAGTACGCCTCAGACACAAAGTGACACAGGATTACTACGGGTGCAGAAGGTGGTTGTGGACGTTTGGGTGCAGCGGGGTCAGTGCTGCTCGCTGTGTATTTTACCCACAGCCGTGTGGCCGCCGGAAGAAGCACAAATATAACGACCGTGAGACTCGCTGGGATGGTCTGGAAGTGGCTGCGGGATGCCCCCGTGTTTCACGCCGGGGAGGGAAGGGTGAGGTTTCCCGGGACCGGAGGGTGCCGGGAAGCCAGCACCGCCAGCCGGGACACGCAGCGGGGACGGTGCTGCCGCTACCGTGCTGGGGGGGCGGGAGAGGCCGTGGGCTTCCCGCCGGGAGGCGACGGCCGCTGCCCGCTGAGGGGCCGGCACCCGCGGGAGAACGTGCCCGCCTCGCCGGCGGTGCCGGACCGCGCCGCGCCGCGCCGGGGGTGTGCCGGGGGCGGAGCGGCCCGGGCCGGGGCGGAGCGGCGCGGAGAGCGGACAGCCGGCCGCGGGAGGCAGCGCGGCTGCGGGAAGGCATGTCCCTGCCCGTGCCCCTGCCCCTGCCCCTGCCCGGCGGCGGGCGGTGAGCGGCCATGCCGCGCAGGGCGGAGCGGTGCCTGCAGATCGCCCCGCACTCCCTGGCCATCGTGCTGGGCGCCGCGGCCGGGGGGCGGCCGGGGGGCGGCGGCGGCGCGGGGCCGGCGGCGGAGCTGGGCCGCCACCGCATCGGCTACGAGATCTTCGCGGACTTCAAGCGGGAGAACATGCAGCACTTCTGGGACCGGCGGGCCACGGCGGCGGTGGCCGAGACCTTCTTCCTGGGCTGGATCGACGAGCAGGTGCTGCTGGTGCAGGGCAAGGAGGAGCACCTGGAGGTGCTGCGGCAGGGCTGGGCGCGCCGCTCCCTCAAGCCCCCCAGCGGCTTCCACATCAAGTGCCTGGGTAGGTGCCGCCGGGGGGACGGGGGGGGGGGGTGGTGTCCCTCCCCCTCCCAGGGCCGGGCCGGGGACGAGCGCGGCGGCGGCCCCGCGGAGAAGCTGCCCCCGGAGCGCCCGCCGCCGGGGTCAGGGGCTGGGGGGGCGGAAGGGGGGGCCCGGCCCCGCCGCGCCGCGGGATCTGCGCCCCCAAAAGTGGATGGGCGCGGAAGGGGCGAGCGGCGGCGTTCCGAGGATGCGCTGCGAGTCGCTGGGGTTCGCAGGAAGAGCTGCGGGCGGCAGCTGTATGGACGGGTTGGAGCGGTGCGTTCCCCCGTTTCCTTCGGCGGGCGAGGTTAAAACCATAAGTTGTAGGTTTTGGAAACAGGGGGAGATGCCTGCTGTCCTTTGGCGGCTCGCTCCTCGGGCATGCTTTTCGCGGGCGTTCCGCTGCCGAGGGGTCCCGCATCCTCCTGAGCTACGGGACCTTTACACAATTCGGGAGTAACTGCTAACACTTACAAAGAGTGCAAGCTTTTAATTAGAGTTATAATCAGTTCCTTAAAAATAGTAATTTCTAGCATTCGAAATTTTAAAACTTCATTTTAGCATTTCTAGGCTTGCCAAACCAATTATTTCACTTTATATTTGGATCAGCTTGGTAGCTCGAACTTGTGTCACGGTATTGCTGTGAAGGCGCCTTCCACAACAAGAAGCAGGAGTGGGAGATGAGGAATGTATGGTTCTTTTGCAGTGCAGGACAGGTGGCTTTTGGAGCAGTAAATGGCAAGTCTGTTATGCCGCAGTGGGCTGAAGATTCCAGTTACGGTGTGATCCCCCACGGGAGTCCTGCTTGTGTGCAGTGCGGCCTAGGAAGGTGCATATCTCTTCGGGGAAAAAAAATAGCATGGACAGAAAAAATTTTTGTAGCACTTACTTTAACGCAAAAACCTCCCCCACCAAAACAAGAAATAAAACTGTGGCTATTTGTTGTATATACTGGGTAGTCGTGAAGAGCAACAGACCTGAAGTTTTCCTTAGGATTTAAGGTAACTTTCAGCCTTCACAGCTTGAAACGTCAACCTTCTCTTATGGAGAGAAGACAAATTGTGAGTGTTTGTTTTATTGCTGTCAAGGTCTCGTTGCTTCCCACAGCTGCTGCAGTGGTGACGGTGCCTTTTCCGTATGGACAACTTCTATCATCTGTGTCTTATGCGGCAGGCACCTGGAACATGTCACAGAGCTGGAGATGTTTGCTCTGCACTGGGAGGTTCAGATTCTCAAAACAGGATGCTCTCATAAATTTCTTTTAAAAAATGATCTGAGTAAAATTTCTGCAAAGAATGGAGCTTGAATATTTGGTGTGTCTTAGTTTATTTTTTTTTTAATCTCGGTTTTGAATGTATTTAGCTGTCGCTGTCCTTCTGGAATAGGCAGAACAGAGTCTGATCACTTCTGTTCATCTGCAGTCTTGCTTCTCACACAGTTTTCAGACACTTGCTGTCACTCACTATTTCCCCATCAAACTTATTTGAATATTACAGTTTCTTCATGCTGAGGGGGACGCTCAGGACAAGTTGCCCATTTAAAAATGAGTTGATGGACCTTTTTTCCTCATTGTAGAGGAATTCCCTGTGAACCTCTGACAACAAATGAGTGTTGAATAGCAGGTGGTAAATCCTATTCTGGTGATGGAAGAGTTTTCTGCATCCCACCAATATTTAGAGGAGAATAAAAAGTTGATAGGCAGGTAGTGGACTTGGGTTGTGCTGAGGTTTGGATAGAATTGCTATTTGTGGCCAGCAAACAAGGGGAGAGAACCTGCATGTGCTTTCCACCCAAGTCTGTTAAATGCTTATGCTTTTCCTTTTGGAACAAAGTGTGGTGGTAAGCATAGAGATGCAGGCAGCGGTGAGTGCCAGCTGCTCAGTGTAGCTCATGTGGGCTTTTTGGCTCCAGCTGGACCGAGGAGGAAGAGCTCCCGAATGGGTGCCGTTGCTTGATGGAGTGTAAGGGTCAGTGTTTGATTTTTGGGGTGTCCCTGGACCCTACCCATTGGGCGACATTCCTCAGGCCACTGCACAGGAGGACCGTTGAAGGGTGCGCTCTGACCTTGATATTATTAAAGCCAGACATGGAATGTAAACAGGTCTTTGTGGCCTGTTTTAAGATACGGAAACACAACTTTTGCTAGAAGTCCGCGTTAATAAGTAAGCTCACTGGTGTGTAAATAATATGCATTCCTTGGGGGGTTATCTTCACTATGAATTTACAAAAGACTGGAGCCAAAAGTTTTAATTTGACTTTAAAAATAGAAAATGCCTCTCAGTATTTGATTAAAGGGTATGAAAGAAGAGCAGGGACCTGTTGTGCAGTGTCCTTAACTGTGTTAAATGAGATGGGAACATTGATTTTTTTTTTTTTTTTTTAAATTTTTTTCACTGTCTTTTTTCCACACCCAGACTGATAATTCAGGTCTTTTATCTAAGTAGATTCAACTTGCATTTACTGTAAAGTTAGGTAGTTAAAGAAGAATCAAAGTAACGGGCCTGGCCCGTGGGCATGATCATCTGCTGAAATGTGTGTAATTGTATTTTCAACATAATTAGGTGCCTAACGTGTAAATGGCCATGACTTACTTAGGAGCTCTCTCACACTTTATTCTTCACTTTGCAGCATTAAAGCAGTGAACAGTACACCTACAGACAAAAAGAAAAAGGCTCCATACTCTTCAGCTTTTTAAAAAAACTGGTGGGTATCTTGGGCTGAGAGGAAACCCTGCCTGGCTGGGAGGTGAGGAACAGTAATATTTTACTACTGTTAATAAATAACTGATGGGGTCAAGGGGAAAAAGTGGCATGGTATTTTTGATGAAAGTGAAGCTGCTGTTTTCTGCTGCTCTGGCCCAGCCTGTAGGCCCCACGCTGTAGTGGAATAGGGGGGTGCTATGGCAGAGCATAGCAGTGAGGGGGTGCATGGGAATGAGCAGAGGGCTCTAGCTCTGCACCCCAGAGCCATTGGGGTACTTGGGCAATGCTGTGGCAGACCATGGGGTCAGTTCTGGCCTTTTCTCTGGGTTGTCTGGCTGCTTGCAGAAAGGTGGGGATGGCTTTCTGCCCCACCTGCCCCTGCAGCCTGGCTGGGTTGGGGTAGCTGGACAACAAGCTGCCTGCCCCAGAGCGGTGTGGGGAGCATGTCCCAGCATCCCACTGCTGCCTGGCAAGGGGCAGAAATGCCTCCTCTTCTTGGCTGCATGACCTCTATGCACAGGTACTGGAGACTTTTGAACAATGCTTCCCCTCACTTGCATCGTTAAGTGCTAATGTGACCCAGAAGTTATGACTGCAGCCTGACTTTTGGTGTTTCTGACATTTCTTGTTCGTTGTGGTCCAGAGGCTCAGCTAGTCTGATGACTAATGGGTTGTGATGGCCATGGAGATAATAACTGGAGGAAAAAGTAGCTGGTGAGGAGGAGGGAATACTAAACCTCTAAAATGCATAGCGTGTTTTCTGCTGCTGGGATTGTAAAATATAAACCAGGAAGAGACTCGTTGCTGAATAGTTTTCCCACCTTTAAGTCACCCTGGCTTGATAATGAAAAGTTCATGAAAGTGTAATCTGTAGTTATCAGAGACTGGACAGTCCTAATATGCTTGGTGCAGGTGTATCTGGGCCAGAAAGTAAATGGATTCAAATCCACGTGGGATTTCAGTGTCGAGATTCAACTCTTGAACTGTAAAATTAGGCCCTACTACAAAATAGGGCAGGAATATGAAGCACATCAGAAAGTTGCTTTAGTGCTGACAGCTCAGGGCTTGAGGATACAGGGGATAAAGTGTTTCATGTGTGACTTTAAAACTTCTTTGCTAGTTTTCTTAAACTAAATGGTTACACCATAAAAGCTTGCTCAGTGTCCATTTTTGTGATGATCAGAGTTACTCAGGTATTAGGAAACTGGTGGGTGTATCTAGGTTTTTAAATTAAAGAGAGAGCTTTGGGAAACCTGAGCAGTCTTTGAATAAACAAAACCCCCAAACCAGCGCATGCTAAATATGCTGATTTAGAGGGTCAAGGAAACCTTATGCAAACCTGTGGGTCCCGTGATGAAATTCGTTGTCTTTGGTAAGAGTGATTTGAAGCTTTCTTGTAACTTTGCAAGGCTTTTGCAACTTAAGTCTTTAATAAGCGTTCTTATTTTAATAAGATTTCTGTCTTTGACACACCTTCCATTTGCACCCACTAATATTTGTCATCCTGTAAGCTGAGCTTTTTTTTTTCCCCTTTCAGCTCTTCCACGCAAGGCGCTGCTGGTGTAGCAGGATGCTCTACCTTGTTTTCGTGTCTTCATTGCCTTTTGTGTTCCCAGCTGAGACTTCTTTCTCTATCTTTTGCACTTGATTCTGAGTCTCGGACAATGGGCATCTTTGAGAGGTTTTCATACGCTTCATGGAAGGGCCGTGCCCTTTTCTAATGATTGCTTGAAAAGAAGTGACCAAACTTTATAATAACCATTCGTTCATGCCCAGAGCAATTTCTCCAATTAGAAGCTGATGTTTCAAATGGAGTTTTCAAGAAATGTATGTGCAATAATTAAACTAACTAGCAGGAGTTATAATTCAGCAAAGTCGGCAGGGCCGGGCTGTTGTGCATTGTTCCTGCTCGGCCAGGCATAGGCGGGGAAACGTTTTTTTGCTGCGCTGGGAGCTGGAGCTAAGTGCTCCCTTTCTTTTCTCTCCCTGCCATGTTCTCTCTTGCCACCAAAAATTAAATTAACACCCCACCAGTTTAGGTTCAGTAATTTTCACCGTGAGTTTTCCAGTCATTAGCGGATGATTATGGTGCAGTGTAGACTGTTGGACATTAAATGTTATTCATCTATACCCAGTCATAAACCGTGAATTGTCTTTTTTCCTCCCAATTATCTCCTTTATATAATAAAAATTTCTTTTCAGTGAGGGAGCATTAAGTTTCATAGTAATAAAACCTCTGAGGATGAGTTTACTGCACAGTCATCTACACCTTTTGTATGCCTCGTGGTATTACCATGGGAACTTCAGGGGATGTAAACTACAATTTCTCCTTCTGTCCCACCCCAACTTAGAGCTGGTTAGAGATCCACTAAGCACTTTTTATATTTGTGAGGTGGTTACTGCAGCCTTAAAAAAACCCCAACAGAAGGTAAAATTAAGCTAATGGCCTGGCAGAGGTGCTTATGAATTTACTCCCAACTTTGAGCAAAGAACTTCACTGCTCAGAAGTGTCGGATTGGGCCCTTAATGTACTTTGTAAAAGCAGCTTTTAGAAACTCGGGAGAAAGAGGCAAGAGCTAAATGAGTATGGACTGCATGTAAAGTGCCTGATTTCTCAGTATGTCGTTTGTGCTTGTGTTTTGGAGAGTGAAATCTAGGAGTCAGAAATGCTGTTTGCTCTTTAAAGAAAGCTGTGGATAGTCTGCAAGACTAATGCAGGTTGTTTAAAATGTATTGTGAAAATAAAAAACACAGGAAGGAAAGATATGACCTATTAAATGTAATTTCTTTTTATTTTTTTTTCTCGAAGAAGCTTCTCTTGAAAAAGTCAAACTGACGCATGGTATTCATTGTGCAACTCAAGGGAAGGATGTATAAAGTTAATGGCCAGCTAGTACTGTCTCCCCACCTCCTTCCACCCCACAAAGACTGCCATTGTATGGTAGAGTACTTCCTGGTAGCAAATAAGTCATCCAGCCTTGCAAGTTAAGTGTACACTCCGTACGAAGTAGTGATGCTGTAAGGGAACTGTGGTGGCCGAGAGCAGGAGAGCAGCCCTCAGCTGTGGGGCTCTGCGGAAGCACAAGTGGCACTAGGGCCCTCACTCTCTCCATCTCTTTATCTGTGAGTGAGGGTCTGGTCTTTAATTAAACACTCCTCATTTCCCTCCTCAAAGGGCCCTTGTCTTTGCTGGGGAGCGGTGCAGAGGGTGTGCACTGAATGAAGCCCTTGTCAGGTGTTACTCCCAGTGCTTAAATGGGCTCCTGAGCTGCCAGCATCATGTGCTGCCAGGCCGCTCGCTAAATCACCTTTCCATCTGTCCTGCTCCTCTTTTGTACATAGTAATTTTTGGTTTTAAAAAGGCTGAGGTGGATGGGGTGTCTGGGGGCCATGACAAGGGATGGCCACAGGGCCATCAGCCACAGGCACCCCCGTCCTGCCTGCTCCTCTTTGTGGTTTTGCAGCACGAAAACTCAGTAATGCATTCCCAACTTTGTCCCGTCTTTGTAATTTGCTAGTTAGAGGCACGTTGCTTAATATTTTATTTATCAGATTATCAACTTGTAATGATTTTAGTGGGCTAAGTTCACACCTTCTACACATGTTCCCACAGTTTAAAATTTAGCTTGAAATGGGTTTGTTTTGATTCCTGGAGAAATGTGCATTTAGGGCAGCGATGCTACAGGAAGGTCAGCTGTGTATGAAATCACTGCTATCATTGGGCTTGAGTGACAGGTTTTTGATTCGACTCCTTTGTAAATGGCGCGGTAATGAAGTTGGCGCTCTCTCCCAGCTCTTCTGGTGCTGTTGCCTCAGGCCATTCATCCGGATGGTGAACCTGTCCTTCTTTCTGCTGGCCAGCAGAATTACAGCTTGTCCCCTGGGTAGGGCATGCTAAAGCTTTACCACGTTCTCGTCTGCATTCAAGACATCCGTTTAGAGAGGGCAGCAGCAAAGATGCAACCCAGACAGATTGGGTGTCCTCCAAGACTCTTGGCATCCAAAACTACCTTCTGAGCAACATCACACCTTCCCTTGGCTTTGACAAACATACCATGGCCAGGCTTCTCTTTTCTTTTGGTGGTCAAGGAAAGGCTGAAGTGTTCGAAGAAAATAAAATCTGCAACCAGATGGTGGTTTCCCCTTCAGAAACTGTGGCTGTGAAACGTGGGGATGGGAGGAACTTCTGTAGCAGTAGCAGAAATTTAATGGGGTTCTGAAAATTCAAGCTCTCTACAAACTTTGTTTCTTTGGTTTAAATACAAAAGCATAAATGTTTTGATTATTTTCTAATGATGTTGATGGCTGGAAATGTTATTGCAGTCTCCAGTTTCCAGTATCGAAACTGCTCCCTGGGTGGGCCCGTTCTGGAAAGGTTTTTAAGGCTATTATGTTCTTCTTGGAATAAAATCCCTTCACCTAATATGTAAACATGCTTTCTTCTGTCCGGTGTACTTGATCCCTCAGTTTATGACCTGGGATTTCACCTGAGACCTCTGAGGAGAAATATCTGAATGTTAAGAATGTACAAACACGTATATTTTGATGAAACAAAGTGCTTTCCCATTGACATTTGAGCAGGTCTTCACAGCTCCTTTTTTAATTGGGCTCCTGTTCTGAGCCACAATAGCAATAGAGCACGCATTCAAAGGTTGATAACTACCCAGGGAATCTGCATAGTGGTTCTTCTAGTTGCTTTTTTTCTGTAGCAGAAAAGCCATGGTTGTAATATTGCCTATTTTTCATTTTCTTATGAAAGAAAGTCACTATACTGTGCACGTAAATATGCACAATATAATGACTTCTGTAGTGTGTTTTCTGGAGCTGGATATACTTCTAACCCATGCAATATGAGAATTCATTGTTGTTCTTCTGTGGGGGGGTGGGATGGGACACTGAAACAGCAGAAGTCTGAGTAAAATACAGCAGCCCTTTAGCTTAACCTTGAATGCCATTATCAGATGATTAACAAAGGGTTATGCAGGTGTATCAAAGATTGCTCTTTAAGAAAGGCAAACCAATTCACTTAAACTCTAGGAAATGACTCCAAACTTGGT
Source organism: Strix aluco (assembly GCF_031877795.1). Lineage (NCBI taxonomy): Eukaryota > Metazoa > Chordata > Aves > Strigiformes > Strigidae > Strix > Strix aluco. Next base: position 37,115,728 of record NC_133934.1, on the reverse strand, counting down.
TCTTTACAAAATCACTGTGACAGTGAAAAATGTTGCTATTTGAAGAGCATGATTTGGGTACCTCCATGAAGTTTTAAAGCAGTTTTTGCTAGCTGTTAGTGCTTCAGAAGGTACATATGCTAGCTCATGCTTGCCTTTGGAGGAGAATGAGGATGCCAAAGGGCCCATTGCTGTCCCCAGTACAGGGAATCTCACTGAAAGAGCGGAGGAGGGCTCTTGGAAGGTGACAAGTCCCAGTGGTTTTCCCAATAACATGGCCTAAAATGCAGTGGTCAGCAGGACTAGGCTGGCCACAGGGGAGGCCGATTCCTCCTCCTGGTGCCAACAGAAGGGGAAGAAAGGTGTGTTTTGGGAGGGGAAGACCTGGGGCTGGACTGTGGCTGAGCAGTGGCTTGGTCCCTGCATTGGTAGTGGGGCAGCGCTTCGCTGTGTCCATCCTCACCAGTAACCGCAGGTCCAGTCACTCCTGCTTATCTGCCACCTTGAAGTTGTGTGTGCAGTAACGCAGCACCTCTCACTGGGTGTTCGGAGGCTCTCGAGGAGTGAGACTGCAAGGATCATGTTTAACACTGCAGCTGTAGAACTTGCAAGGTGTTAGCATTAGAAGAAGCTAGGTGCTGCCAGTGTGTTCGAGCTTTGGCAGCAGAGTCTTAGGTATTATTATGGGGCTATGAGTATTTTAAAAATGGGAACTTTTTTTTTTGTCCTTTAAAAAAGGACTATACCAAGTCTAGTGAAACTTTTAGCTTAAGAAGAAAGACAAATGAATATTCATTCTTTCAGGCTGTAGTTGTTTTTTCTACTTTGGTCATAATATGCATGGATATCTTTCTATATGGAAAGAATATGGAAGAAATAGATAGTTTTCTGGATACATCAGCCTTTCTCCAGGTGAGGAAGACTTAATAGCCTAATAAATATATTGTGTCTACTTACATTGTCTTACTTCTATCCTTGGGTCAATGAGTTTATAGAGCCCTGCAGCTGTGCCAGTAGCAACGCATACAGTTCATTACTGATGCCCTTCCCAAAGAGATCAACCCAACATAAATGGGATTTATCACTGCCTGTTAATTTATTGTGTTTAAATTCTAGAGAGGTAACCAAAGTCCTGTAAGCTCCATGTGATGCTGCAGTGAACTTCTGTACGTTTGGTGTGGTGTTTTTTTTTTTTTTTTTGTTCTGGGGATGGGGATTTGGGGGTTTTGTTTTGTTGTTGTTTTTTTTTTTTTTCCCTTTCTTTTAAGGGGGTGTTTTAATCAAAGGATTCTTGGTGTGTTATTTAGCTGCCAATCATGCTCAGCCTGCCCTTGAGCCTTCCAGCCCTTCCTCAGCCTGTGTGGGAGTGGACTTTGCCCTTGCCTCCCACTCTGGCAGACCGGCATTAAATGTTTGCTCTCCTGATTGAGCGTATTGCAGGGTTAGTGCCCAGACAAGTTCCCTTTTCATTGACAGATGAAATAACAATAGCTGGCATTAAGAGCAAGCCAAGTGTTTTCTTTGGGCTTCCCTGAAGGGCCTCTTTTGTCTCCACCATCTCCGCTCAGGGAAACCCGTACACCTTGCTTAATCTGAGGGTGCTGTTGAGATGCTGTAGCTTCTGAAGCCAGAAGTAGGTCAGCACCCGTGCAAAGATTTTCATCCACTCAGCTTGCCTGCTAGCAGAAGCCTCCCGGTGAGGCTTTGCAAATGGCTCCTGTCCAGCAGGGTGGTTCAGGCTGCTCTGGACAGAAGAAGAGGGTGAAACATCCATAGTGCTGCAAAGGAAAGTAGAGGAAGGAGGTCTTGATGTACTGTCACATACTTGGTGTTTATATGGCTATTTAAGTCAAAGGAGGAGCAAATTGTGGACAGTAGGATGAGCCTGAACAGAGGTTTTCAGGTTCCTGGTGTTGTGCTGTGAGAAGTCAGCAACTTGCCTGGGCTGTAGGGATGTGCTAATTAGCCACATGTTCACAAGGCCGTTTAACCAGTTGAGAAGCAGGATTTTAAGGTCTATTTTAAAGCAAAGACAGTATCTAACATTGTAGACATTATTAGCAGGAAGGGTTATTAAAAAACTAAAGAAAAGGGTGGGAATTTTCTCCCTAGTTTAATTTGAGAAAAGAGATGTTAAAGGGGCACATTCACCCACTGTTTCTGAAATGGGGCTGAAAAAATCTTTGAGGACACTGAGCTTTCCTGCCCTCATTGCTAATTTGTCACAATTATCCTTTTGGTTAAAAAGAAATGCTTTCTTGGTGTTATTGATTGAAAAATCCTATGCAGTTAAAGAGGAAAACGTTGGTTTTGTGAGAAGCTGCAGAGAACAACGTCACAAAGCGGTAAACAGTGGGTAAACATGGAGCAGGAAAATAACTTCCAGTCTCTACAACTTTAGATGCTCTAGAAACAAGTATATTTTTCAAACTGGCATCTTCAGACCAGACATTAGCCATGTAGAGAAGCCTCCTTTATGAATATGAACATCTGGAAGGAGTGGGAGACCAAAAGAGAAGGGAGGTCGGCCATGGTTTTAGTGACATGAACAGATAATCTTTCTTGGATGTAGTGCTTCAGGTGGTAGGGAAGCAAGTCTGATAGGTGTCAGGTCTGCTCTATTGAAAGTGGAGACTTTGACAGTACCTAATGCATTTTCCTGGGAGGTCTAGCTACATGGTATCATCTCCATCTTTCAGCAGATTGGGAGGTGCCTGTAAGGTGGAGTTGGTGGAATATAGGACTCGTAGGTCTGTGAAGCTTTGCAGTGTTTCTCAAATAAATTTTGTGTGCTTAAGCATTCCACAGTAGACACTTAGGGCGATTTTCAGCTAGATTTCCTTCATATAGATATGTGTGTGAGGGTGTATCTAATGTTTTAAGTGCTGTATGAACAGAGGTTTCCCATAACTTTGACTGGTCTTGATTCAACAAGATGCAGATGCCCACATGTTCACATAGTAAGTTAAGTCTGAGTTTGGTGGGAGGACTCACATTTTTAAATGTAGGCATGTTGTATGTTCTTGTATTTGCCTGACTGTTGTTAAGAGATGAGCCAGAGGAATCTTTTCCTGGTTAATCCCAGCATGGGTCATCTGCATCTAAGCTGGGAGCACTTTGAGAATTAAGCTTGTAAAATCAGGACTAGTATTCTTTGCATTTTTATTTTTACTGTGTACAATCCTTTGAAAAATAAACAGCAGAAGAGTTCACCCAGGGTCTGTAGGTGCCTTCAGGAAAAGTACAAAGAGGAAGCCTTAATTAATACTACTTCAATAAAAGTATGAAGAGGAAGTCTTAATTAATACTTTGTCAGTAAAGATGAAGTCACAAAAAGTAGGCTACAGTCATTCTGGTTTCTTTCCTTGGGCTGGAATTAGTGGCTATCATCTTGTGATTTTTATTTATGGCACTAGCTTGTAACCTTTAGTTTAAAGATTTCTTATTAATTCAAGTTCTTTGGTTTTGTTTCCAAGATATTTTCTGATTGTTAGTTTGTCTTTGTTAGAGGTGTACAGCTAGAGCTCCTCAGTGAAGCTAATGCTGAATAGCTGTTGGAAGGTCTGTAGGAACTTGCTTCTTGGCTACCTTTCAAGTGTAGTATGGCTGTAAAATGTTTTAGTGTCAGAATTACTACATCTATCATTGTTCTGCTTTTTTCTGTCAATAACTAGTCTCATTCAATGACATATTTGATCTTTAAGACAGAAAGCAGATTTATCTGTGTGCCAGTGCATATGAGTCGTCTTAATTTTTCTGCTCAGATAATTGTTGGGCTTTGTGTTTCAGTGGTTACTTAAATTAATCCCAGTGCCGTCGTTCCAATCTCTTCAATGTTTGTGTTGAGAGAGAGGCCAAAACATATTCTGCCTGTTGGGAGCCACTAGACACCAATCATCTTGTGAGATGGAAGAAATGTGAGCTACAGACTTGAGTTGATTTTTGTGATGAGTGACGGGCGGTAAAAAGGAAATAATTTTGACATAACTTTTTTCCCACTAGCTAGGAAAATGTTGAACAACTGGGACATGCTATTTTAATTTTTTTCTTGTTTCTTTTGCTCAGTGGCTTGTGCACCCATTTCCAATTCCTGAGGATTTTCCATTGCTTTGAATCATTTACATTGCCTCCTGTTCCAGTGAGCAATAACCGTTAGTGTAATGGTACTCAGCTTTCTTTAGTTTGCAGATTGCTGACTTTCGTGGAAATGCAGCAAATATAAGCAGCGCTTTTCACTTTTCTCTTTCTGTAGACCTTTTGGAAAGGAGTTCACAGATCACTTGGGGTTCTGCGGACTCCAAGTTGAAAACCACTGACCTCACCAAGCCCACCATTTAACACCTGAGTGTGCAGGTACCTGTGCAACTGAAGCTTGTGCTCCCCTACCAGTGTGCTGCAGACTTCATCAAACCTTCCCTTCTCATAGTTCACCATTCATCATCTGTGGCAGCTACCCTGAACCTCAGTGCTTGCTCTGCACCTTTTCCTCTTCTCTTAGCTTCGAGGACACCTGCGGTGGTAACTTTTGGAGCAGCCTGCCTAACCGTGTACAGGGATGGCTGGCACTTCGAGGGCTGCATGCTGGAAAGCTTGGTCCAAAAGTTGCTTCTTGTCTTGTGTTTGACAGCAGAAGTGCTTTGGGGCAGAAAACTTGGTGGCTCTGTCAGATTGATGTCTGGACATTGCAGTGCTGACCCGGGGCTGAAGTCTGTAGGTACTCTCACAGTGCAAACCCCTAGATAATTACACTCGCATACGAGGTTCCTCATGAATGAGAGGTAATCTGTAAATAGGCAACTGGGCAAAGAATTCTTGCTCAAAACCTGCCTGGATTTGCTTTACCTGTTTTCTCACTGCTTGGGCTGTAGTAATTACTTGCTGTGGCACCCCTCAGCTTGCTTCATGAATGCGTTGCATACATAAGTCTTTGAAAGCTTTAGTAGAGCTATGGTGAGTTTGCAATCACACATACTGAGATATGTGTTTGGCTTGAGTCTGGAGCCATAAACACGTAATACTTCATAAATGGCCATCCTTACTTTATTTGCTCTGGTTGTTCATTAGGAAAATGAGTGCAGGGCCTATTGAGTCAGTGGATGTAAGACTAGGCCGTCCCAGTCTGTAGTCTTGCACTCTTGGTATATGCTGTGAAAATGCCAGCAGTGATTGTATTGCAGAAGGGAACTCGAGCCTGTAATGGTTTATACGGTGTTTCTTTCACTAAACTGCAAAATAATGATTCTCATGTTATGTTTCTTACAGGTTTTAGTAATGTATATGATTTCTCGCAGGCTTGTTCTTTCCTAGTTATGATAAAAAAAGATGAGATTTGCACCTGAAGGCAACTCTGCATCTTCTACTGAAGCACGTTTTACAGTACTGTCTGTTTCTCTTCTCTCTGTGGCAACACCCAGAAGTACATCTGAGGAAGTGACCTATTGTCATCCTGGAAAAGCAAGGGTGGTGGTATCTTGTGGAGTTTTCCCTTCCTAAAACCACAGGTCTCAGCTCCTTTGCAAGATGACCAAGCTTTGTTTCATCGTTAGGCTCCCTGTTTTTTTTCCTGCACGTGTTGCAGCTGAACATAAATGTATCTGAGCTAGTTTTGAGCTAGCCAGCTCAGGTATGGTTTGCATTCTTCAACTCCAGCAATAATTATGGTTTTCAGCAGTGGCTAACTACCCTTGCTGCTCAGGCAGCCTCTGATGAGCTGCTGCCGTGACTTAAATCCTTAGATTAAAGATAACTCAGGTTTATCTAGACTACACTGCAGCGTTGGGATAATGTAACCTTCCTTTACAAACTGAGCTGTTGCAGTGAATTCCTCAGGGCTTTTCTCTTCCTGCCTTTTTAATTTCTTTTTCTGTGAACTTAGCAAGTGTGGCTTTTACCTTTATCTGTGACTGACCTTTTCTCAATGCTATCTCTCTGCTTAAAAGCTTGAGACAGCATGCAAGCTCTTGTCTTCCTCTCCACCGGTGGCTTTGTGCCAGGATCACACCAGCCTGATGAAGTGTCGATAAAAGCCTGTCCCTTCCCAGCCTACCTGCCACCTCACTGCTTGCAGCATTGTCATTCTTCTGTTGGCTCTGCTCTAGCTGCTTCTACAATTTCCACCTTCCCTGGAGACATCTTGTCTCTCCTGATGGCTCCAGAAATGTCATTGGCTGCATTTGGTCCTAGCTGTGGCTGAGCCTTCAAAAGTTGGCTCTTGGAGTGGATATGGTGCTATTTTGCTTTGAAGTCAGACCACAGTTTTGTAAATGGCATGGTTTTGACCCTTAAAAACATGAGATGGTTAAGGCAAAGCATGGTGCCAAACAGTGTGGGAGCAACAGGGTTGAGAAACCATCTGCTGGGACCTAACAGGGTAGCCATGGAAAGTGCTTGAGTCAGTCTTTACCAGTGTTGTCCCTAACTTGGCTTTTTTATCTCTGCTTCCTCTTCATTGAGGAAGGTGCAGGTCCATTTTCAAATGTTTGACTACAGGAGTATAGTCCCTCTTTATCATTTTTAGCAAGAACCAAACTTCCCTCTGTATCTGCACTGCCACAGTGGTTTGAGCTGGGGCGGGTCAGCACTAGGAAGGTCTCCCAGCCTTTTCTCTCCCTTTTATTCTGACACAGGAGGCCACAGTGAGCCAGCTCAAAGGCAAAAACCTGACCTGCGGTGGCGGGGGGGGGAGAGGGATTGGGTTAAATTGCTGTGGACCTGCAGATTTATTTTCTCTGCATTAGTCTGCAGACAGATATTTGTGGGATGGTAAGGTAATTTGCGTGGGAAGGGCCCTCCAGAGACCTCTGGTCCAACCTTCTGCTCACAGTCATGACATTGGGCCATGTTGTTCCCTTCATCTAACATGTAATGCTCTGTTGAAGATGGCAGCAGCTAACAGCAACTCTGGTGGATTTCGTGGACGATTTCCACATTTCCTGCATGTTTTGCTGCGGACATGTCCTTTTGTAACTGGCTCCTGCATAACAGGTTCCCCTGGTCCTCCTGCCTCCAGTTGCTCTGCGTAATGGGAGACCTGGGAGCACACAGCTCTGTTTGGCTGGCTCTTCCACCCATGCTGTTTGGACACCGGCTTCTTTGAGGCAAATGGAATACCTTCTTGAATGCAGAGCTATGAACAGGATGAGGCAGCTGGTGCCTTCGGTTGCAATGTGCTTGTTCTTTAAAAAAACAACCAACCAACCAAAAGCACAAAAGCCCGCACAAAATGTCCTGCCTCAGCCGTATTTGTCTTTTGACAGATCCTTAAGGTGATCGACAGAGCCATATAGTAGTCAGTGGCTTTTTATAGGAGGATCTCACCGCACTGGTTGTTCTTGCGAAAGACTTTTTTTTTTTTTTGCCAGCCACTTAATCCATGGTTTAATTTTCTTTTTTTTTTTACCAGAAACCCAGCAATAGCTGCTTTATGTAATTGTGGTAGATCTTTTGAAATGGCCAGTAAGCCTGCCCTTTCTTTAATTTTAAATGCTGAGAAATTAGGTTGTAATGACTCGGTAAATGGAAGTTATAGAAGACAAAGTAACCAAGTGCTCTTTCTTTCTCTCATAACCTCATTTTCCCACTTCTTTTGTGAGTGCAGTTGATCTGCTCCTTTTGCAACCACAGCCTTTTTACTCAGCTCATTAAATGTTTTCAGTCTAGCTTTAGACTCACAAACTACTCTTGTTAGTGAGCATTTCCTTCTTATCTCCTTCCTTTCATTCTTATCTCAGCCTTTTAACAGAAAGCACTCAATGGGGGCTGCGGGCCTTGAAGTTGGTCTTGGTGAATAGAGGGGAGGAGGAGACATTGACCATTCACACCTTAATTTCAGGGTTTCTGCAGCCTGATGGATACCCTCTGGGCTATGAAAATACGTGCTTCATTGACTCGAAGAGAATTAATCTTCTGAATAAATTATAAAAAAGAAAAGAAACTAGTTATGTATTTTTGTTTAAACTGTGATGTCACAAAACCCACAGAAAACATACAACGTTTGTAAGCTCTTTGGCTCATCTACTACAATTCCTAATACAACAGATCTGTTAATCTGGTCCTGATGCTGGGTAAGACTGGTTGTGTTCACTGTGGCTGGTCAGCAGATTTGGGTGTCTACACCACAGTGGATCTGGAAAGGGACTAGTTAAAGGAAGAAACCAAGTAGATGGATGACCCTTGTGCTTAGGAGCTGTAACCTAAACCCTCGTGGGTTGCTGGAGGGAGGCAAGCTTGATAACTATAGAGCCTCAGATTTGCGGAAAAAAGACTCTACAACTCGAAATAGAGTTATAAAGCAGGTATGTTTTACTCCGGCCGGGGTACAAGGGGATTTCTCCACAAAGCTTGCACACCAACAGCACTTTTTACCCAAAACTTACAGAGTGTGGATATACATATTCATTGGATTACATAACACAAATATCCATATGCATGAGTAAGGCTGGGTTAGTTCGAAAGGCTGGTGTCAGCAGTTTATGTTATCTTTGCGCCTGCGCATTGCCTCCTGGGGGGCGTCTCCGGGGGTCTTTGGGAGGAAGGCTCGTAGTCTCTCTCACCTTGTTTTTGCCCCGGAGCATGCGCAGATTCTCTTGGCCAATTTCTTGAACAACAAAAATGTTTTTCAGCTGGTTTACTCATCCTATCTTATTTAAGGGAACCAATGAAACTTCTACAACCCGTATATGGCTATCTTTACTCATTACCGAGGCCCAACTAGTTAGAGCACACCTGTTCCTCAAGGACAAAAACATGATATTTTGCTGAACACTGCAGTTCTTGGTAGATTTTCACAGTAAACTGCTTTGTTTTGGTGGACACAGTAGTCCTTGATAAAATTCCACAGAACAATCTGGGCAAGCAGGATTCTTAGCAATGTTAAAAAATACTATAAGTAATACTGTAAGTTGCTATAAGTAAGTAAATAAGTTGCTAAGCAGTTTTCTATAAGTAAATAAGTCTTAAAACAAGTAATCATTTCTCTGTATCACCTCCCATCCCATCTTATATAAAAGATCCAACTTTTTTTTCCATCAGTGCAAATTTTCCAGTGACAGTAGGAGTTAGATTGTGTTTCTAGTAAAATGAGAAATAGAGATGCTCAAGCTATGGAGAGAAAGAACATATGAAAACACAGATTTTGTGATTTGTCTTACCCTTTCTTCTAATACCTATTTCCTCTCTTTTTACTGTTTACTTTTTACTGTTACTCCAGGCTAACTATGAAGGCTGCTGGTAAAGTTGAATATTAATGTTATTTAGTTGCTAGCAAGAGTAAATACATTTTTATATTGTCTTCTGAACAAACTAGCTTTCTTTGTAGTGCCATAAGTGGCTGGTTTCAGGTGAATTGTAGAAGATACGGTGGGATAAACCCAAGAAATTCTTTACTCATGTGTTCCAGTTATTCTGCTTTACATTTAAACAGTTCAAAAGTGTGTGTGTGTGTAAGTGAAGTTTGCTGCCAGTTGAATGAGATTGTATACCTTTCCTGATGGTATAACTCATACAAAATATGCTGCCCAAAGCATTGTTAGAAATACCATATAGTGGCATTTGCAAGCCCAGGCAATTATATACAAGATTTTCTAAATGTAGAATCCAAAGCTGCCTGTCTGACAAAGACATTGGTAAGGGCACGCCTGACTTTGTTAGATAGGAGTCTATTTTTTGGCTTTATTAGATAGCTTTAGTGACTTGATCAAAGAATAGACTCCTATCTTTTTTCTTTCTTTCTGACTAGCTAGCAGTGACTGGGCAAGCTATCTCATGCTGCTCGCTCCTGACTTCTTGAAAATAAAAGCATCATCCTGTTTCTTTGGAAGTTTCTGAAATTTATTACTGCATATTGTATACAAGTAAGGGAAAAATATAGATGTTGTGTTAAAAGGATTATTGTTGGTGCAGTTTGTATTTCCTTCTCTTAGTCCATTTGCCACTCATTTAAATGAACTCTTTCTCCCTTCCACATCCCATGTTTGTGCTGGGTGTCAGTGAGTGTATTATTGTTTATGGTGGTGGCGCTGGGCATCCCACGCTCCTGGTACTCCTGACCGGGAGTTCAATGCCGATGACTGGACAACACTAACAACTCAGATGCACAGCAAACACAATTAAAATGTCTTTGTTCCTTTTAAGAACATGTTTGTTAGGTATGTTTAAATGCAAGGGTGTGAATTACCTTTGTAACTACAGTTGGGGTTTGTTTTTTTTTTGAAGGTCACACCTTTTCCACTGGAGGAGCTCTTCTGTATTTATTCTGGCTGAAAAGACAACTGGACCAAAGGTTTTTGCTCAGCCTTCTTTAGGCAGCAGCCCAAGTACTCGAGAATTTTCTGTCTAAAGGATAGAAAAACATTTGAAAAACATACTCGAGTTGATAACAAAGGTAAATAGAAAACTGCAGAAACAAAGGCAGGAACTTAGGCTTCCTCTTTGATTTTTTGAAATTTATAGTGTTTTACCAGTTTGTTTTGAACTTAATGTATAATTTTTTTTTTTCTTCCATAAACTTATGGTTTAAGAAATAGAAAATAAAACTGAAGATGATAGGATATTAATGTGTAACCACTGTGGTACATAGGTATGTTGAATGCTGCGTGGTTTGTTTCCCCAAGTTGGAAAAACCCACCACCAAAGAAAAAAAAAAGAAAGCAAGCACATGAGAAAAGCCAGAGAACTAGAAAAGATGCAATGAAAGGTAGCAAGTGTGCTCCAAAGCATGGAGCAGCTGTGTTGTGGAAGCTGATTGAATTACAAGTCTTGTGGAGAAAATGAGTGGAACAATGATGTTTTTCTGTCTTTTCTGATGTAAGGATTTGGGAGCATGAAATTAAATTAGTAGGAGGTAAGCTTGAAACAAATGAGCTACTTTTTCAGAAAACATAGTAAAACAATGAGAAAGTAATGTTTTAATCTTTTAGCATCCTCTATATCTTATATGAAAGATTTCTCTTAAAAAAATGAAACGAAAAACCAAACTAAAACAAATCCTAACAAAACAACCTTTTACCCCAAAACCTGAAAGTTTTCTTCTGTTCAAAAGTAAATAGATACAGTCACAGAAGAAAAATCTGGTATACACAAGAACTTCTTTGTGTGCTGTCAGGCCTTGCGTAGCTCCCCCTGTGACTAACCCAGATTTGGCTTCTGTAGCCACAGGTGGCTCCCAGAAGAGTTCACAGGAGAAGTCACGTGTGGAGACGCTCCCTTTTCTGCTCTGTGTAGTGCTGGTGGTCGCTAAGTCCCAGGGGCCAGGTGAAAGTACCTTGCCTGTGGTCTTAGAGCAGTGAGAGTTTGCCATCCACGGTTTGACTTGGCTGAGAAGGTGGGCAGTAGGCACTGGAGACAGGGAGCCCTTCTCGCTGAAAGCCAAAGCACGGGCTGCATTGGGCAAAAGATCCCAGCCTGGAAATGCTGCGTCTGAATTCCCCATCGTGGGTTGAAGGGGGTCAGCGCACTGGTATGCCACCTATTATACGATCTTCCTTCTACTTTTACAGACACATCATTTTCTTCATCTGATAATTTGCTTCGAGGACCAGAAAAGTGAGTCTGTGGAATTTACCCTGTCGCTGAAAGAAAAACCCGGGGACCTCCCAAGAGCTTATTATAGAGTTGTAAGGACCTACGTGAAGCTAGGGGTTCTTGGTGTCAGGGTATTCATTTAAAAATGGACTGTTTTACTTAAAAATGCTGAGCTTGGAACAAACTGAGTGCAGCACAGTAGTGGTTTTTGGGTCCTGATCTCTGCAAATGCCCGAAGAGGAGATTAAATGTTTCTTCATAGGGGTAGTTATAATGGCTTTGGTGTGATTACTCATGTGAATATTTTCCATAGCGTGACCATAAAGTACAAACATTTGGGATAACGTGTAATGTAGGGAGGTGGGGAGAATTCTTTTGTCACCTCTTTTGAAAAGTACAAGCAGAACAAAGATAACACAATTCATTAATACCTCCAATAAAAGAAAAAAAAAAGTGAAACTATTTGACAAGTAAACATATACCTGCTGAACTCTTGTGGAACATAGGGTTTCACATAGGGTCTCATTTAGGATTTCTGCTCATTTCTGATTGCTGCTTAGGTGGTTTTGGGGTTTTGTTTGTTTGTTTTTTAATGTTCCTGGTGGAATAATTGAGTGTGGCAAATAACATAGCATGAAACAGTCATAGTGGGCTTGCTTTCTGTTGGTATTATTCCTTAAGGTTGGGTACACCAATGAGAATGATTTCCCAATTTTGGCTTATTGTATAGGGTTATATTTAACAGGTAGTAGGAAGGAATGCAGTAGCTGGGTCCTCTATAAATAACATAGGGAACACCAGGTAACTAGACGCTCACTTGAGAGAGGCCTTTCTTACACCATCTTATGTGGTGGTTTGAGAAGTAGTTATTTGGAAATCTTTCTCTGCACAGACCTGCTCAAGGGGTGGTTTCATGGGGTTGCAACAAGCTGAATGAAGAGCTCATCAGCGTGCTTCTGCAACTTACCTTGCGTTGACCCCTATAATGGGGTGTCCCCAAGAATTGCTTTGCTTTGCCAGCCCTAAAGAAAACAAATAGCTGAGCCATGCACATCTTTAACGTGGCAAAAATCAGGAGTGGTGGGGACGGAGAAAGGGCTCACTCCTGCAGATCGGGGCATAAGGCCCAGCCCACATAGGGTGTTGACAATTTGTTGGGGTAGTGAGAGGGGAAGCTGAGCATGTGAGGTACTGCCCCCTTAGCCACTGTGCTTGTGTGCAAGACAGGCTGACGACAGTGTTAGGAACAAGGCTTGCTGATGTTGGCATGGCAGTCTGAGGAGAAAGAAGAAATTTTTGAATAATTAGTCCTTCGCAATAACTTTTCTTTGCTGTGGTGGCTTCAGCGTGATTGAATATTATTCTCAAAATCACACCCTTGTTTCTTTTCTTGCATCTGCTAGTGTGGCTCACCCAGACCACGTCCTACCGTGGCAACATGCCTTGTGAAATACCGCATCCTAGGAGAAGGCTTTAAATCCCAGGGGGTGCTTTGAGATAATCACTCCCTTATGCTTCAGTCTGCTGGGCAGTGCACAAAACCAGATTTTTGACAGAGCATTTATTGCACCGATACCTGTAAAAGCAGAGTAGGATTGTATATTAAAAAGGATTTATGCTGTAACTTTCATGCAAGGGAATCAAGCCTTCAAGCTTAAGAAAACTAAAACTTTTGGAAGCAAATCCTAATGTCAGAGCTTAGTCCTTTGTGTGACCCAGCTGGCCCAGCCAGCCAGATTGGTGGCAGAGAGACAGCATCTCTGTGTGGGACATGTCTACTGTTAACTCAGTGTTATGGAGAACAGAGGGAAGAGAGAATGGAAGGAAAGGAATTGGACAGATATAGTAAAACTGAAAATAACAGTTGGGATATACATTTATTTGGAGAGGAAAGCCAATGCAAGTTACTCTCTGGGTCTTGTACATGTATGTGTGTATATTGTGCTGTGGTGGTAGCCATATGCCCTGATGTAGCTGAGGTTCCAGTGCTTCAGCCTTCATGTTGAAAGCAGAATGTTGAAAAGACCCCGTCTTGAAGATTTAGACATAATTTGCAAGTTTAATGTAATATTGGATATGGAGTATTTAATGATCAAAACTTGAACAGAATAGGCAAGGAGTGGCTTCTTGAGGAGATGGGTTTTATCATTGGATTTTGGGTTCTCAGTCCTCTTTCCATCCAAACTTTCCTTTCCCATTAAAAAGCTCAGATGAGGCAAAATGTATTAGTGTGGAATCCAGTGGCTTTCCTTGCCATTGTGTAGGGTTGCTTTGCCGAGTATTTTAGAGAATTTATCCCAGTGTGGTTCTGTTGGCGTTATGGGTACTAACCTAAGCTTCTAAAATAGTGGCAGAGCTTTATGAAATAGGGCCTTTATCTTTGCTTTGGGTGAGCTTTTTTGTTACAGGGCAGCAATCTAGAAAAATGCATTGATGTATATAAACATACTGGTTTTGCCCTCTCTCTCGCTTCTATCATTGTCCAGCTTATTAGTTGCCTTATGGAAGTGGAGATATGTGCGTCGTGCTGGCTGACTGGTAAAGCTTAACTCATTTTGCTCTAAGACATTTCTTGAGTTTATGTTACAAAAGGTAAAACCCTTTGACGCAGTGCAGAGCTGAGGTTCAGTTATTATGGGCATAATTATCTTGGTGAAGAATGCAGGATGGTTAAGTGCTGCTGTCAAACTGGGCTGCATTTTAGACCTATCTGACAGGTAACGAAGGCTAAGAAATAGCCATATTTTGCTCCTGTGACCTCATTTAAAGGTGTTACAGGACCTTGCTCCTTCTGCTTTCTCTCTCCTGTAAAATACACAACTTTTGGTTAAGAGCTGAACTTGCCACCATCTTCCCCCTGCAGTTGTGTGAGCAGTTTCAGCTCGCCGAGGAATGCTTGATGTAATCTTGTGAAATTAGGCACGTAGGTGTGTTGTCATTATTAGCCTGCTAGTGGCCGTTTAGCTATTTTAACTCGGTTATAATTAAGAGAGTGTTACCTGGAAGGGAGTGAGAGGAGGTGGGTCAGGAAGCTGGAGCTGGAGCCAGATCCAAGGTGGGATGTGTTTGGGCCTGTGGATGCGAAATGTCTGGCAAAGATGGTGCCTGTAAGTGTCTTTTAGCTATCAGACTACCTTTATACTGAAAAAGAAGATTTCTGGTCCCAGAACATCCAATTTACACTGTTATTTGAAGAGGTTTTTTGCCACTTGGTGCAAACCTCTGCCTAGCTCTCCTCAAATCATCCCCATCAATGTATGGGGTGTTTCTGTCTAACTGAGATAAAGCATTTTTCTCCTATGAAACTGTTTATTTTCACTTACAGAATGGTGAGAAGGTGCACGGACTTTAAATGTGGCCTGCAAAGTGTGTCTGCTTGGTTTGAAGTATTTTATTTTAGGATCTCACACAATCCACAGCTTTCCTTGTGAGCTGTGACTGACCTTTCAGGCCTCAGGGAAACAAACTGTGTCTTTTGTTTCAACCTCCTTCATCTACAAAATTAAAATAAAGTTGAAGTCTTTGTTGCGTGCCCTTCTATTGTTATGGCTTTCCCTTGGAGTGACTTTGATAGGGATGTTGTTGGAGAGCTATTGAAAATGGCTGGTGCTCTCTGGCTCCCTGTTTATCCATCCCTGGAAGATCTATGGATAGAGGACACTAAGCAAGTGCAGAATTGCATTAAGAGGTTAGGAAATCCCTTCTGTCTAAATTAGTGCATTTGAAATTTTGGAAATTTATTTGTAGTGGTAAAATGACCATTCTTTTAAAAATAACTAGTAGTGTCATCAAGGGAGTAGTAAATGTTGTAGCATCCTGAAGTGATGAGGAAGCTAAACCCAAAACCTTCCTTGCCGAAGGCATGCAGGAGATCAGTGCCCTTTGCTTTGCAGAAAAACACCCAACCTTGTGATTTCTTGTGACAGGCAAGATGCGGCTTTCTGCCAGAAATTAGTAACGGCTTAAAGAAGAACCAAAGTTTGACTCTGAGTGGGGCGAAAATGGTGTAAATGAGATTTTTGAAATGTTTTTATAAATTATTTTAACAAGTGCCAAGTGAATTATTTTCTTCAAATGAAATTGTGGACTGAGTTGTTTCTGTTAGAAAATGAAACCCATTTCTTTAGTGAGGGGGAAGGGGGCTGGGACAGTAGTGACAAACCCAGAAAGATGCTGAACATCTGCAGGTCTCTGGTGAGGAAGGAAACTGGCTGAAGCTGTTGTTGAGGAAGGGGTGCTGCTTTTCATAACCCAGAGGAAAGGGTGTGAAACATGGTAATAATTGTAGGAAACAATTGTCATCGTTGTTCTGATTGGACTGCGCCCTACATGGCATACGGAAATAAACATGGATCTCTCTGAATCTTGTTGCTATGCTGGTTCAGCCCCATGGTGCAATGAGAAAGGAAATCATGAAGTAAAAGGGATCTTGGCAGGCTTTAGTTTTCCTCTGCAGAGAGGTGGGAAGGTGAGCAGAGTTTAAACGCAAAATGAGTATGTTTGGTTTGAAGTATTTCAGGGTCAGGCAGAAGGCAAAACACCTATATAAACTCCTAACTTCTGTGCCTGTGGGCTACCTCTGTTTGGGATTCTGGTATTAACACTATATAAAACTTTTAGGCTTTTTTCCTCTGTTTTTGCTATATTCTTTCTCCTGGGCATGAGGAACCTTTTCTCTTTGAACTCTTCTTTACATTCACATCTTTTCTCTCACGACCCTTTCTTGGTCAGGTCAGTACTTTTCACCATCCCTGTTTGGGTGCTTTGTTTTCGATTCTCCTCTTTTCTTATCCCGTGATCTTCTTTGACTTCTCTGGCTGTCCTGCCGACACCTCCTTGGTTCAGTTCTTTCTGCCCCTTTTCTGGGCTGTCCTGCATGTTCCTGTTGGCTCTCTGTTTAGTCAGGCCCCTTGCCTGCTGTACACCAGCCTGTCCAGAGTCTCGGCTATTGTTTCCATATTGCTTGCCTGCTCTCCCTTGTTCATCTCTTTCTGTTTAACCTTTCATTGTCTTTCTTGTGACGTTCCTCTGTGTGTAGCTTACTAGTGGTATGAGCCATCTCCTTACCCTCCCTCCCAAACACCATTTCTTAATCCCTCCACAATTTTTGCCTGCCCCATCCCATTTGGGCATGTAGTGAGTAATTCTTCAGTCTCTGGCTCTTGCTCATCCCATGCGTCCGGACTAGGTGCACAATCTTTGGTTACAAACTTTCGAGGAAATCTAATTCAGTCTTTACGAGCTCAGACCTTTGCAGGCTGTAATTACCTCTCGTCGTCATCGCTGAGACCTCCTTCCTGCTGGCTTACCTGACGCAGACACACATGCACACATGCATACATATACAGCATCCCTATTTCCCCCAGGTCTTTAGCCTGTGCAACCATCGGATCACCTGCACTGGATCTTTGCTGTCGCTGCCTCTTGGCATGCCTCCTTCAGCTGCTCCTGACTCCTCCTAATTTTCCTTCCATCTGCTGAGCCAGGTATCGTCCCCCACGTTACCCTTCCCTGTCAAGCTGGCGAGGAAGGGCTCACTCGTGCGTATCTGCAGTGTCTTTCTGGGTTAGCTGGGTGTTACTTTTGCCATATTGAAATACCCTTGGTGGTTGCCTCCTCTGAATACCTTCATAACCTTTGCATGGAGATACTTTTTCTTCAGCATCTCCTGCCCCCTGTGAATGCTCAGCCTCACAATAATGACTCTGTTTTTGTTGTTCCCTTAGTTCTCCTGTGGTCTAAGGCAGGCAGGCACCCTTCTAGATAAGGGTGCTTCCACATTTCAGTCTGTCCTGGGAAGTGCACAGCATCCTATTCGGTTCTTTATTTATTAACAACTCCAGTGAACTCATCCCTGGTGTTAAATTGCCTGTCAGTGAGGTTAAATTCTTATACTGACCTTTGTAAGGAAAAAAAAAAGGGGCACTTTGGAAATTAATTGCAAGGGTGTCTGTGAATTTATGAAAGGCATAAAAAGAAAGTAGGCTTTCTTGGAGAAACAGCCTTTTGTCGATGTACCCGCTTTCCCCCCCTCTAGATGCACAGTGAACATTGTCACTGCTGTTTCTTGGGTTAAATGCCTGAACTGTTAAAATACAGAGGAGGAAAAGCCCCTGGATGTGAGGCATGAAGTAGCGTTGCTGCATTCATTCTGTCTTGGACATGCTTGTCAGATTTCAGAGTCATTGGAACAATCGTGGTATCACCCTTTGTTTTCTCCCTGCTTTTCCTTGGAGGCACTCTGGCAGGTCTCTGAGGGCAGAGTTTGCAACCCAGGATGACTTGATCCTAGTTTTGAGAGCAGAAACCCAAGGAAGTGTGATTTTAAACATAGAAAAAATCTCTGCATATCCAGCCTGTCAGCACAGGGCACCCAGGTAAAGGTTTCCCTCTCCTGTCCTTCGTCCCCTGGTTCATTTTCCCCATTTCTTGGTGTACATGAGGTCATATACTTCAAGCAGTGGGGCAGCAGAACAAAGCAGTTTTCAAAGGAAATAAAGACAGTTTATATCTGGCTTTCATTTCCTTTTTCTTCTATTTGGTAAACTGTACAATACTTAATAATAAAAGACTTGCTAGCTCTTGTATCGCAGACACTCAATTATTAAATCTCAGAATCTCTGATTTTGCTAGAGAGTAATTAGCGTGTGCAGTATCTTCCTGACATGTGCTAGAGATGTAATCAGGAACCAAGTTGCTCTTAGTAAGACCTTTGTTAAAACATACTTTAAAATACCATCTTACCAGGAATGGAAAGAGCCTGTAGACATGTAAAAAAACCTCCTCTCAGAAGCTGAGAAGTTTGGAAAGATGGGATCAGGTATATGTAATGTTAGAGACTATGCTCATCTGCTGAGTTTATCCTTAGTTAAATTTTCAGCATAGGTCCTCATAACATAGTGTCAGCAGAAACGCAGACAAAGCTTAAAGGATTACTCTGATTAATACGAGGACGCGAGTTTTGGGTTTTGTTTGTTACATTAGAGCTGAAGGAATCGTTTGGGTGCTTAGCTTGGACTCGTGCCCATGTCTAACCATATGGTACAGCAGTCGATGGAATGCAGATAACAACTTCATTTTCTTTGCTATTTAGGTTCAAACTTGTGCTAACAGGTCCCCTCCCAAGCTTTGTTTCAACCCACTATGTGAACATAGTAGGGAAATTCATCTCTCCATGCCTCAAGTTTCCTCATACTGCAAATGGCAATAATAATACACTACTTCTCTTTTAATGTGTTTGGAGCATACAGATGAAAAGCACCAAATATGAGCTTGCTATTTAATTATTTGGCCTATTGCTTGTACTCAATTTGTCTGACCATACAATGGGAACACCTGTAATTGGGAAACCTGGGCTTCCCACGTCTATCTGGGCAGCACCCAGGCAGTGGTGCTAGCCTGCCCAGTTGGGCCATGACCTATGGCCAGCTGGCAAATACAGCTGGCATTAGCCAGCTGGCCACGTCAAAGGGTGAGAAGGGAGTGAAAACTTGCAGGGGAGGAAGCATGCTTTGAACTTGAATAAAGCAAAATTTTCTTCTTCTGACCAGGGAGCCGGAATTCATGGGCAGTGCTGCTTCCTAGGGAATTTGAAGCTGTATTAATATTTCAAAAGAGAAGTGAGTCAAACCATCTAATCCATGTAAACTGTTGTCATAGGTACGTGGTGAAATCCATGTCCGTCAGCCCTGAGAAGTTGCTGTTTGGGGTTCGGTCAAGGCATATTGGAGCCTCCATTTCCCTTCATGATGTGGGAATGGGGAATGGGAATAGTAATTTCTCCTTCACTAATAAATTGCAGGTGAATGACCTTTCACATTTGGGGTCCTAAGACACACTCTGTGAACACATATAGCATGTTTTTACTACTTTTTACAGTATTAAACTTTGTACAGGAGGAATCTGCTTTGGAAGGGACTTTGAAATTTTGGAGGCAGGCTAAACCAGCCCCTAGAGGGCTGATAGTGATGAGTATGCTATCCAGACCTGTTGTGATCTTGTGAGGATAGGTATAGATATTGTATGTATATTAGATATTATATGTATATTTTAAATCTTCCCATTTAAAAGTAAATGTTTAAACCCTGCAAATAAACCAGTAACTTAAAAGAAAGTGTAATATGAAGCAATTGTACAAAGGATTATGTTGTGCTGTAGCGTTACACCAGCTATACCAAGCCTATAGGCAAAGGCTTATGCCTTGGGTTTAAGGAATATATGGTGCGTCCTGGTCTCACTGTAGAAACTGCATGTAGGAGGAGACAGTTTCAAGATGTAAGACCTGTTGTTATTAGTTATTCCTCAGTCTCCTGATTTAAGGCAGCTTGGCCTGAAAGCAGTAGGCAATCAATGAGGAAATTTTAAGGGATTTGGAGCTGATCTTGAAAGTCAATCTTTATCATGTCTTCAAGGAGAAATCTGGTTGCGGGGTCGCACGTTGCTCCCTGAAAAGTTTGGGGAGCTGGTAGTGGTCCAAAAGGTTTGCATAGATATAAATATGAGAGCACAGTTAGGTAAAATGAATATCAAGTATAAATAGTTCAGAGTGCCCCTAACACTGAGAAGCCCTAAGTTGCTTTGCCATCCAGCAACTGATGAAATCTTCACTCTCTCTTTCATGTTTTTGTCCTGTTGCCTTGCATCTTTTATTTGATTTCGTTGTGCTTATCCAGTGTATGCCAATAGTGGTATCTTCCAGTAACAAAGTTATGTCCTTCAGATAAAATGGAGAACCCTGATTTTTCTCTGAGGTAGGTGAAATATAAATTCATTGGTGTGGTCTGAAAAAAGTCTCAGTATCAGAGTGTTGCTGATGTCTTGTGAGCTAGTTTCAGTCTAGCCATTTTTCTGCATAGTGTGGCCTATGTGACATATTATTTGCTTCCTCCACTGCTTTTCCCCTTTTCCAGTTTCATTACTGTTTTGCTTTCCTGTTGTGTGGAGATGATGCTGATGATGTTTCTTTTCTGCATGTGTAAGCTGCCACCCTCCCTCCGTGTGCTCCCTATCTTCTTGTCTCTTAGAGCTGACTGACCTCCACAGCTCCTCTGTGAAATGGAAGTTATTAAAGGTAAATAGTATCTCAACAGGACTTAAAAATTTAAGTACATATAATGAAATTGTTTTAGCTGTAAAAGAACAAGGAGAAAGTGACCCTGTACTTGGTTTTGATGCCATAATCAATTGCTTGTTTATCTGAATGGCCTGAATAACTTTGATCTAGATTCTGCTAATGCGTATGGTCTGCAGATACCTAGGTTTGGAGAATTATCTGTGCACTGAGTAATTCATGATGATCACCAAGTTTTTGCAGGAATGGTGTTAGAATATCTCACAATAACTTTTTCAAGCACCTCATCTACAAACCACGATTTTAATTTTTTTTTCAGTTATGCTGAAAACCCAAACCCAGAACTTTTTTAAAATATTAGTTAAATATTTTCTTGGTGTGCAAGCTGTCTTACTAGTTCAGACTGAAGTCACTGTGGCATTAAATCACAGTGCAGAAAGCCAGAAATATGCAGGATCCAGGCCATTAGTTGTACATGGTGAGGGAGGAAAACCCTGCAGCATGCCACACTTAAAAACTCCCATTCAGCAAGCCCTCAATTTAATACCTGGTGTCATCATTTGCGTTCTGTGTGACACAGTCTATATGCCAAGAAGTGGAGAAACTTGCTCCTGTCTGTTGTTTTGACATTGAAAAGAAAACATCACGTCTGGTTCCTCTGCATATGTTTTCTCCCAATGAAGCAAGGTGTTGTAGTCTGGTGGAGTGAATGAGAAATGGAACTGGAAGCATCTGTGGCTGCACTCCCCAGCTGGTAGGCAGCTCCATGCCTTGCTGTGGTCTAGACCAGATTTTTCTTGGCAGATGCTTCCCACTGGTGTTAGCAGTGATGATGGGGAGCGTGTAAGCAAGGCTTACTGATTCCTGCTCTCATTAGTCATGTCACTTAGGTCATTACCACTGGCCTCAGGAGCCCTCCTTTCTTGGCCCTGCCAGCCACCTCCACCTCATGGGAGAGGTATGTTGGGAAGTGCTCAGCTGTAAAATGGTAGGGTAGAGGCAGTCTAAGCATGTACTGTTTTTTGAAATATTTTTTTTTCCCCCTGCGTAATACTTTTTCCAATATTTTCAGAAGGTCAGGAGCTGTAGAGTGCTTGCTGTCAAGCTTGCACTTGCTCTGCTGCTTTTGAAATCAGAGTTAATTTTGCCTTCTTCCAGACTTCCTGAATGACTGCAGGTCTCAGAGGTTTGGTGCTTCAGATCACTGACTAACTTACTGCTACTTGTGATGTATTATCCTGACTTTTGGGCATAATTCTGCAGGCTTGTTTCAATGTCTGCTCTGTTTCTGAGGGACACTTGTTCAGGAGGCAGCTTGGTCCTTCTCTGATAGGAAATGTCTCATGTGGCTCTTGGCGATACTGTCAGGGGATTGACACGGCTAGCTTGGTATTCCTCTACAGGGAGAGTGAGCAAGGAGGTGAGAATTTGCCTTTTAGCATCTGTGATGGTTTGGAGCTGTTTGAACATGTCCCAAGCTCACCGCCTTTTCAGGCCCTGAGATCCTGGGAGTGCTGCTGTGGTTGCACACTGGGAGTCCTACGGCACTGTGGCAAAAACCATAGTCTCTGTGAAATGCATGCAATAATGTTTGCAACTCCTGAGTGGCTGGATGGACACGATGGCTTTACAACTCTGACCAAGCCCTGTGGTAGGTACTGGCTGCAAGAAGGTCTTCTAACTTGTGGAAAGAAAATCAAATGCCACTGTAAAAAGTTCTTGCAGACCTTCCTGGGTCTCCTTAGCCTGGTTATGCCTGGCCCTCTCTGAAAGTCCAGCTCAGAAGCGTTGGGCTGTCAAGGATGTTAGAAAGAGGATTTCACGTCAAACCAGGAGCTTCCATGTTCAGGGCTGCCCATGGCAGTCTCTCAGGTAAACCATCATATGGACCGGCCACCTCTGAGCAGGCTCAGCAAGACGGTGTTGCCACAAGGCCATTTTGCTGATCTTTATGCCAGCCCTCCTTGGTGCCGGCCGCAGGAAGGCTGTCCCTTGCAGACTGCTCGTGCTGAGGATGGCTTTTGTTTGTGCGCAGAAAACCTGCAAACTGGGAGTGCAGTGGGGTAAAAGCATCCCCCGTGGGAATGGATCTGGAGTACAAATTTTGCACTGGTTCGTATGGGTGGTGCTATTACCATGACCCTTAAACACTGCTATTCCTGTGATGTTGCTGGATGTCATTACCTACCAGGAAACAGTTGGAAAAAGTGTCCAGGAAAAATGCACTAAGTTTTTGCAATAGGCAGTTTGGGTTTTGGCAGCTGGGGTGAGCAGGTGTGTTTCCATTCAGCATCTGTTTCTCCGTGCAAAATGGCAGGAAATCTGGTCTTTCAATCCCTTGGACACTTGTCTGAGCATTAACTCAAATGCCCCAAATATTTCACAGCCGAGATAATGTCAATAACAGAATAATGTTTAATTTCAATGTTGTAAAAATCTGAAGCAACATTTTTTGAATATTGCTCCCATCCAAAGCTACCATTGCCAAGCCAGCACTATGTGTAGCCTGAAGTGGTAGCTACAGAAAGCATTAGCCCCTTTCCTTTACCCATTTGCCTTTGCCTCCTGCTCCCCTGTTTCGGTTTGGACACTCCTCACATTTCCCCATAACAAATCTTTCTGGTTCCCTTAATCACAGGAGTGATGCAAGGGAGCTGAAGGGTTGTTAGTGGCAATCCTGTTCAACTCCCTTCCTCTCCCCCAGATTTGTGCCTGCTTAAACGTGCTTTGCGTAACTGGTAGATGGGTAAGTCTATGTGTTCCTGTGAAGTCAGGAATAAGAGGACCCTCAGGAAACCCTTGTGTTATGAAGACTGGTGGAACTTCTCAGACTGATCAGGACAATTGCAGAGCACTAACATTTTTGCTTTGGGCTCCTTGATCAAGATGAAGGCTAGAACTGTGCAGCTACGAGCCCCATGTCACTTTAGGTATGGAAGAACAAATTGGGCCCGTGGAGGGCAGGAAGGAGAAGGCTGGTCACAGCTGCCTTGCATCACTAAAAATACCTTATTGTGTATTTTTTGTTCTACCACCCTGACACGGTTCCTAGCCACAAGCCTGTGTGCATGTGGGCTGAGCAGACTGGTGGGTGTCACACCACCCATTTCTGTCCCATTGCAAAAGTAGCACCAACTTCCCTCTACCTTCATGATCTCCTGCATGTAAGTCTTGGGCCCAGCTAACCCCTCTGCAACCCAACTGGTTTGATTTTCCTTTGCAAATCACTATGAAATCCTGCTGCAAAACATTACAAATGGCCGTGAAGCTTTTTCTTCCTCTGGACTGACCTGGACAGAATTTCACTTCTTAAGTGCTGAAAACCTGCAAATGTAACTTTTTTTTCTTTTTTTTTTTTTTAAAAAAAAAGGCAACTATAACTATGTAAAATTGAGACAATCAAGTTTTCAAAATGCAGAGTGTACAACACAACTGTACTTCCAATTTCAAACCTTTTTCTCACAGCGGAGAGGTCAGAGGTCTCCTGCAGTTATCATCAGGACTGTACCTTTCAATTGGTTTGAAAGTGAGCAAACGTTCTCCCTATAGTGCCTTGCTAAATGTTACACTAAAGCATACATTCAACTGCTAGTGTGAACTGAAGAGATATCTCTCTCCCTGCCCCCCCCCCCTTTTTTTTTTTTTTTAACCTGTTTGAACTGCCCTGGAGCAGAGATGAAAACCACTAAAATGACAACATGGCAGAAATACTCCACAAGTGAACAATCTAGGATTTCTTTTTTTTCCTTTCTCCTTGACTGACTAATCTGTAAAAACAGCTGGAATGAAAAGCATCCAGCTTCATGCTTGCAGAAGAGAAGTCTTTGGGTATTTCGCTGAGTAATTGCAGCAGCTGAGATTTGGAGCTGGCTGTAGGGCCCCTTTGCTGTTCCCATGTACCTACTAGTCAGTCTGGATTGACCTCAGTGTTTATGGCATGGGCTGAAAGAAGAGGCTGATGGCAGAGCCCTTATGCAGAGGCTGCAGGTGCTTGCTAAGCCTTTCTCCTCCTCCTCCATTGCTGGTGCTGCGGCAGAGCCCAGCCACTGAGGCACCTGGCAGCGTTGTGATCTGTGCGGCTCACAAACGAGCAGCCACTCCTCTTCAAAGAATGTGCTCAGGAACACTGGCCCTATTAATTTATTTTATTTGGCATTATCAGAAAAAAACCAACAACCCCAACCCCTCTGCTGTCAGGATTTTCTTTAAATAGCCAGTGCTGGAAACAGGAAATTCCTTTACCTCTGGAAACAGGAAACAGATTTGACTATTACATATTTGTTTTAAATCTTTGAATTATCTACTGCTGTCCCTCACCTCTGACCTTCTTTCCACTGCTCAGCAAAATTCTCTATGTGTTTTTGATAAGCCAGTATCTTTGGGTATTGTGCAAGACTCAAGGGTATGCTGCTATGGAGTAATTCAATGTATTTGGTTATAAAGCTGGCAGGGCTGATGTTTTCTGTATCCACCATGTTCATTATACATATGAACACAAGAAATTCTGTTCATTGAGGTTTGATACAGAGGTATGGTCTAATGACTCAATAAAATAGTAAAAAAAGAAGGGAGAAAATGAGAATTAGCATCACAAAACTAAATGAAGGATAAGATTTTAATTTTTTTTAATTATTTTTTTTTAAGGCTAATAATCAGTGCCTACTGACAAGAAAGGGGAACTGGAGTACTTCTAGAAATTCAGGTCCAGAAGGGACTTCAAGATATCTTGTAATCTATCTACTTGCCCCCAAGAAAGATAGATGTTTATCTTCAAAACCTCTGATGAGGGTAATTTCACCACCCATCAACAAATCCTGTGCCAGGCCTTTATTCCCCATGTAGTCAGAAAGATTTTTCATAATACCCTCAAAACTTATTAGGTGTAGAGTAGGGTTTTGTTCTTCTTCATGCAGTACAACAACTGATGACTATCCTTTTCATACAGTTATCTGGTCTCAGGATGTATTTGCCACCTCTGTAACCTTCTCTTAAACTTCTGAGCTTTTACCTATAGATCTAGTCTCCAGATGTTTTTTGGCTCTTGTTGATTGCTTCTTGGACTCTATCCCAAAGGTGCCCACCCTTTTCTGAAAGGGTTATTTCCCAGGCTGGGCAAAGTCTCCATCTGAAGACCCACAGCTGCTGAGCAGAGAGAAATAGCTGCCTCTCAAGCTATGCCTATGATATCCCCCAAGTCCTTGCTTTGGTGGTCTTTGCAAAAGCTGTGTGTCATTGACCCCTGACCCATTTGCAATCCTTTGTAACTGCAACTTCGGTGTTTTGGTGGTACTGCTGCCTCCCCATTTATTCCACTTTTGTTTCTGTGGAGTCCTCCTTTCTAAGCAGAGCACAGTGCTATTAACTGTCCTGGGAATGTGTTGGCTCTTAAATAATCACGAGCAGGGACACTATGCCAAGTTTTGGTTTGGAGTAACTGTTTTTTCTGCTTCCAGACCTTGATGTAGCTCCAGAAAAATAAAGGTGTTTACGGATGCATTATGAATTAGCACCCTGGTTGCCAGCCCTTTGTAGCCAGGTCCTGGTTCCGGCAGGGTGCTGCGATGCCTCTCATGCTGCGAACACGCTCGAGCCGGCGGGAGTCTCTCTGTTGTTCTGTGGCATTTGGTGTCCAGACCCTCGTCCTGCCATGGTGCAGTGGGTTGTTCTCAAAGCCTTTTGGTAGCCTCTTGCACACAAGGTGGGACTCATCTTTGCTTGCCCCAGGCCTGCTGCTGCCCTTAACACTGAATTCGTTACCTCTTGCTTGTTCCGTCCAAGGCTGGCAGGGCATCGGTGCCTCACGCCCTCCTTCCCGAAGTACCCCAAGATGCTCAGAGCTGTGGGGTGGCAGAGGATCAGCAAGGTGTATTTGCCATCCAACCTGTGTGACACTGGACTGCAGAGATCCCCGGAGCTGGAGGAAGGAGGGCTCCCTGCTACTCCCCAGCACTGCAGATTACCCCCACAGTCCCAGGACACAGCATCAGCATCCATCTCACATGCTCCCCGTTTGTAACCTTGCTTTATGCCTAGCTGACTTCTCCCATAAGGCTCTCAGGAACAGAGATAGACAGGTAGTGGTTAACACTGGTCTAGCAGTGACCCGCTGCCAGTAGGCACAGCTATTAACCTCTATACGCCCCCACTGGGTAGCCAAGCAGAAAGTAGCTAACAAGCAGCCTTTAAAACCTGGGGAAGCCTATCTTGTTCAGTAAGCAACCTCCCAAATGTACTGACAGTTTTAACTTACTTCTGGTTAGTACAGAATCTATAGTATCTTGTCCATGCTTTAAACAGCATGTCAGTGCTGAACACAGTGTGCTGTATTGCTCAGCCCTGCAGCTTCCACCTGACCCCTGGCATCAGTCTGGTCCAGGGCACAACTGCTTTTGATGTTAACTTTATTAGCTCTCAGCAAAAGGTAGCTGCTCTCAGCAAAGGATCCTAAAACAGCTGCTACATTAGCAAGGAAATAAAACAAACCAGAAATAACTCTTTGTTTTAATTCCAGCGTAACATGTCAGAGCAGTTCGAGTATGCTTTGGCAGGCTGAATGGTAATGGAGACTTTTTCTGCATTGGTTAGTTTGAAAAATAGCAATTGATCACAGCTGAAAGTGTCTTCCAGATCGATAGGTTTGTAGTTCACAGACAGCCTGTCCGGCTCACTGTTCTGATACCTCCTTGTTCTGAACTAGTGTGATGCTTTTCTCTTTGAAATGTAACCAATGGGAAAAACATCAGTGGTTAGCTGCTAGTTGAAGATAAGCTTCCAAATGATGTCCCCAGAAATGTAAAGAAAAAGAACAATAACTTTTTTTTTTGCATCCAGAATAAGGGTGGTATTAATTTTTGTCTTTGTCAAGTTTCTTTGGAGCCTGTCATGGTGTGTGGGTGAGGTTATCTGAGGTCGATGGGTGGTGATTTCATCATGTCTCCGTGCAGCTCTGAAATGGTGACAACTCATCTTTCCAGCTTGGAAATCCTGATTCTGATGCAGGGGAGCAGAGTAGCCAGCTAACCTGTCTGGCTGGGTGGTTTTGGTGTTGTCTTCCTGGATTGCAGAAAAGCAACTATCTGTGAGTTTTATTTGGTGTCCCTGAGCCAGGGTGCTGTGTTTGTCCCTACTTTTGTGTGGCAGCTCTTGACAGTGGCAGCTCACTGGGTGCTGAAGTAATTTTGCACAGAGGCTGAATTTCCCACGTATACAGCAATGACTTGCCAGGGCACCAGAATGTGTACACAAACTGGGCTGGGGTGCAGTACTCACTCCGGCTGTCACTTCGTAGCAGCTCTGCCTATGGATGTGGCTTGTGGCTGTAGCAGAGGAGGAGGGCTGCTGCCAGAGTGACCTCTCAGGCTGGCCAGATACACCTCCTGTGCTTCCTTCACCTGGGAGTTTTATTCAGGCCTCATAATATTTAATTATTGCCATTTCCGTCAATGTATACAAAGGTGCTAATCATTCTAGTTTTCCTCAAGTGCTGGGCACTGAACACCGTCTCTTGGACCACAGCGTGTATTTTTCTAATATGACATCTGTCTTGCTACAAATAATTTACCTGCATCGAATGAGCATTACACTCCTGTTTGGTATGTGAATCAGCAAACTGTTTTGGTATAAAACACGCTAGCATTTTGGAGCATGACTCATATTGAAGGCATTAAGTTTTCAAGGAGTTAAGTATATTCATGTGTATTTCAGTGAGGCATGTGAAAAATGGTAAGTAGGTTCCCTCTGCTGCCTTGCAGGAGACTTGCCCCTTTTTTAAACTATAGATGATCTCTGCTGTCTGCCTTCCCTTTAGCAAATGCATAGTTGGTAAGTTTGTTGCTGTTTTATTAGAGAACTATTGAATCTCTAACATGTGGCTTCACACATGTTTTAGCATTTGCATTAGTTTCTATAAAGTATGAGTAATGCATCATGTAAAACAATCGAATTACTGGGTTATCTGATGGTCAGGGACCTGGTGCACATGTTGTGAAAGAGGCTGAGGGACAGGGGCTTGTTCAGCATGGAGAGGAGATGGCTCGGGGGGGACCTTACAGCAGCCTGTCCCTGCCTATGGGGAAGTTAATGAAAAGATGGAGCTAGGCTCCAAGGGACGATGGTTGCAAACTGAAATGGGATTTTCTGACAATATTAAAAAAATAAAATCTCCATGAGGATAATTAAGCATTGACAAATTGCCCAGAGGGGGTCTAGGAGCTGCGTCCTTGGAGGTTTTCAAGGCCTCGCTGGACCAAGCCCTCTGCAACCTCACGTCAAGTCAGGGTTGGCCCTGCTTTCAGCAGGAGGCTGGAGACTTCCCAAGGTCCCTTCCCACCTGAACAACCTTATTTAGTGACATTACCCATAAACATGGCCTTCGGAGTAGTGTGTAGTGTGGCCTGAGCTGGCACTCCCTTTGGTATTCCACTTCTAAATGGGAGTAAAAAAGGGACTCCACTGTGACTGTGCTAAACTTGGTGCTAGTGGGAAATCCTGTAGCAGCAAATGTTTCCATAAGCAATTGACTTCTGCCTGCCTAATTGCATCCCTGTGGGGGAGGACTGGGAGGGCGAGTGGGGTGGTTGTCTGTGATGCAGGAAATACAGCCCTGAAGTCATCCTACCCTTCAGCTTCACCATTATCCCCCTTTCCCAAATTGATGGGTGAACATTGAGAGACTATATGACTTGACCCGAGATTGTGTTGCAAATCCAGATTTCATTGCAGGAAACTGGAAGAAAAATCAGATAAAATAAAGGTTTTCTGTGCTGGCTGGAGCCTGCTCACCCCAGGCATGCTGGCCCTTCAGTTGCTGGGGTGCCTCTTCCAGTGGTCAGGGGTTGGGGGGAGGCGAGATGGCGAGCCCTTGGCAAGCAGGCTGTGGAAAGAGCTGCGGTGTCCAGTGGTCCTGGGGCTGGTGTCGGCAGCTTGGGTGGCAGCCGTCGGTTGATCTGCAGCCTCGCCAGCACCGACTCGTTTTGCAGTTGCATTTTCACCAACTCCAGGGGCCAGTTCTGGAAAGCGAAGTCTGTGGAGTGCGTGGGGATGTTGTGAACGCATTCCCTGCATGGGTGAATATGGATGACGTGCGCAGCTCACAAAGCCAGCAGCAACAGCTCTCGCATCCTCGGTGTTTGCTTAAAAACAGCAGGATCGCTGACGCAGGGAAAGCGATGGTTGGGAGTGATAACTGCTTAAAAAGCAGAAATCGGGTGGAGCAGCTGCTGTTGGGGTGGGTGGGGAGAGGGGTGCTGTCGGGGAGCCCCTTGCCGGGGTGGAGGGGCCGGGGGGCTGTGCGGCAGCGGGTGCCGCTAGAGGCCCCTCCAGGCGCGGGGATGGCGCAGCCCTGGGTTCATCGGCTTCCCCACAGACGTGGTCTCTGCTGGCTGGGCCGGCAGAGGAGAAAGATCCATTTTTTTTTTTTTTTTTTTTTGAAGGTTAAAATCGTCTCAGTAGAAGGGAAGAGGGAGGCGATGCGCCGTGGCGCTCTTTTTTTTTTTTTTTTGATCTTTGGCACCAGCCCGTGCGGCGGCTCCGCGGACAAGCCCCACATGAGTCAAGCTGAGCTGAAACAGCGGTGATGGACGCGTGTCCAGCCCCAGCGGGGGACCGAGGCAGATCCCCTTCCAAATCTGATCTGCAGATTGGATCAGATTGGCCTCAAGAGATCCCGTGTTTTGCACCATTTTCTGTGAGCACTGGTCTTTCTGCTGACACAGCACAAGATTGCAGAAATGCTAAGTTGAAAGTATTACCTCTGCCTTTTTAGCTCTAAATTATTTTATTCTGCCTCTGCTTATCACATTCTCTGGGAAATCTGTGACACTTTAGGTCACTGGTACTTATATTATTCCCTGTTTTCTTTTTTGTCCCTTCTCTCTTATCTTTGTTCTCAGTTGTGAGGGTTTTAAGGCAGAAGTTACTGGTGGTCTGAAAACTTCAGCTGCATAAATTTATCATACAAATTGTGTTTGGCCATTGCAAAGTGTATTTGACAGCACTGAGTTAAGTGGCTAAATGCCTTGGTGATTTATAGTCCACTTCGGGCACAAACATAGTTATTCGTTTACCTCATCAAAACAAAGAAGTTCACCGTTAATGAGGATAGTTCATCACAGCTGAGATGCCCGGATGGCAGCTGAGCTCTGGGGAGGGCTCAGATTGTGGAGCCTGGATGCTTGGCATGCTTGGGGAAGGTGTCTCTGGGTGCTTGCCCTTTCCTTGCAGCCTGCCCCATTGGGGCTTTCAGTAATTTCAAGTGAAAGGGAAGAGAAATACTTTTTTTTTCTAATGTGAATATCCCTGGATATATTTTTACAGTTGTTGAGTGCTATCCTATTAAGCATAGTGCATATAGTGTATATAACAGCAAGCATTATGCATTTAAAAACTGTCCAAAGCAATTTTTCAAATGTATTGTAACCCAACAGTATTAAGGTACTCCTTCACATTCAGAAGCTTTAATGAATTTTGGGTGAACACTTTTGTGAAAATGATATATATGTAATCACTTAAAAACAAACATGTGGTCAATTGATGAAAAGCATGTTTTATACTTTTCTTCCCTTTTTTACCTCTCCAAAATGTATATTTTATTTTATTGTTTATGATTTTATTGTTTATTATTATTTTATTTTTATCATTTAATCTTGTTTATTATTTATGATTTTAGTTTTATTATTTTATTTTATTGTTTATTATTTTGTGGGGTTTTTTAATTATTTTTTATTATTTTGTTTTTTATCATTTTATATTATTTTTCATTTAGAGGCACACCAAATCAGATTTTTCAATATAGTTGTATTATTTTTATAATCTTATGTATGACAGCACTAGGAATGTAGTTCTGAGATGAAACTTGAGCTCCCAACTTTTTGCCTCACAGTGAGACTTTGTATTTGCATTTTTAGGCTTGTAAAAAATAGGGAATTAGAAGTTCTGGCAAACCGTGCTGCAGCATGTTGCCATAACACTCGGCCTGCAATGCCTGTCTGCACAGCTCACTGCCATCTGCCTGTCTCTTCCTCTCCGCTTTTTTTCCTTTTTATATTGTTTAGGTTTGAACGACTGTGTCTAAACAACAGGCTAGCTTTCTATAAGCAGTATCTTCTGCTATTGTAAAGTAAAAGTTTACAGAGTGGAAAGACTGCAGGAAAATGTTTCAGAGATGAGAAGAATGGTGAAAGGGAGGCAAAGCTTTCTTGATCCATGACTTTTAGGGGTAAAAGGAAGATACATTTCTACTAGCTCTTGTTCCTGAGGGTTTTTGACACACCCTTTTCCATCTTCTTATGATGGGAGATCTAGGAGAGAAACTGAACTCTCATCCATCAGCAGTAGCCTGATTGTTTCTTCCCCCATCATAACTGCTGGGTCTTCAGCGTCTGGGCTACTCTTCCACAGCCTTTTTTGTTCTTCCTTTTTAGGGGTCAACTTCTGTTTCTACCCTATCTCTTTCATCAAAGCTGCTCCTCCGGCTTTTCACAGAGCTGTCTGTCCTCATTCTCCATCTCATCCTGATCGCCAAATCTCTTGGACATGCAGTGCCCTGTGGCTGGTTCCTACTTGTGTCCCACAGTTGTGCACCTCATTCCTGGGAGGGGGAATGGTCCCCGATATCCAGTGAGCAACCTGAAGGAGTCAAACCGGCACGTAGCCTTTTACCAACCCACAGGTGAGCGTGCAGTGTCAAGTCAAGACAGCAGCAATGAAGAGCAGGAGGTGTGATGGAGCCCAGCCAGGTCAGGGATGAGGACTGACGTTGGCCCAGCTCCTGCAGTGGTGCTGCCTCCTTTCCCTCTCCTGTGGTCCCACCTTGGGCTGTGGCACCGATGCCTGTCTGACCCTTTGGAGGCTTGTGTTAGCTTCAGCATAGAGGGCTGAGACATAAATGTCCCTGTGCCACAAAGGGGAAGAAAAAAGACGTTTTGAAAAGTTTCTCATTGATTATCTGGCAGCAAGTCAGAGCAGGCTTGGGCTGGGGCTCAGCTCTGATCTCCCAGTGATGTTTACTTTCTAAAGCACTAGGATAATAAATACAGCAAAACGTGCGAGAGAGAATGAGACAAAGAAAATCTCCCCTCCCTTTACATCTGTGTCTAGCTGTGCTTTCCTTTGGTCCTGGGAATATTCCTCTTCGACTGAAGAGGGTGTAAATGATGAGATTCACTTCTGAGCAGCCCATGGAATAGCCCAGGGCAAGTCATTCCTAGAAGACGCTTTCCCCTTCTTAAATGGGTCATTAACATTTAGAGCTAAATACCGCAGCAGGAAGATGAGAGAAAAAAATGGGGAAATAGTTTCCTGAAAGGAGGAAGAAAGAGCTG
This sequence comes from Strix aluco, assembly GCF_031877795.1. NCBI lineage: Eukaryota > Metazoa > Chordata > Aves > Strigiformes > Strigidae > Strix > Strix aluco. Next base: position 37,082,839 of record NC_133934.1, on the reverse strand, counting down.
TTATTTGTATTCACTTACCTGTTCAGGATATTCTTAGATCTGCGTGGGAACAGCCTAACAAAAGGAGGAAGCTTGAGAGGCAAGCCAGGTGACAGTGATGTGCATGGGGACAGTCCTGAGGGAGTTGGAGCCATGTCATCTTTAGGCAGAGACATGGAAATTCTTAACGAAGGAGGCTTCTTCCCCATTTTCCATCTCTGTCCCCTACTCCTAGTACAGGGTTCTGGAGGGAGGGGGGGTCTTTAAAAAGAAACTCGGCAGCTTTGATTGCAGCTATGCAAGTGCTGGTCGGGATGTTGCCGTGATGTTGCCGTTACTCTCGTGCAGGGAGTTCAGGGGAGGCATTGTGATGCAGAGTTGATCTCAGGTTGCTCTCCAGGAGATCCCAAAGTGTTCATCTGCTCCGATGTGCTCTTCCATGATGACAGGATTGAGCCAGTGGAGCAAGGGCAGCTGTTGTTGAAGTGAAGGGGGAAAATGTGGCTCATAGAGAGCTGGACAAATGCTTTGATCAAGGAGTCTGTGTTGCCTCTGGGGAGGAGAATGAGCTCCTGCAGGGTCTGGTTTGAGGCTTGAGGCAGGTTTGGAGAATTGCAAAGGCTTTAGAGCTTGCTGCCCCTCTCTGTTCCCTACTGGCAGATCGTTTTTGACCCCAGTCAGATTTACTTACTTTGGATAGGTAATTGACAGACACTCTTATTCAGTAATTAGGGTGTGTGGGATTATATTCCTGAGGGGGGGGAAAAGCTGTGGCTGAAAAGTCCAGCTGGCAGCACTGCCTTCATCTGTGTGCAGTGTCCAGCAGTACAAGGTCCTAATACCTCTGCAGGTCTTCACTCCCTGTGGCAGCAGCTGTGGGAGGTATGGCTATAGACCATGTGGATGTGGGGTTGGTTTTTGTTGTTTTTTTTTCCTGGTCACCTGAAATGAAACAGTGATAAAATAGATCTTAAAGGATGATATGCAAGAAGGGTGGTGTCTTTGTGGAAATTGTGGAAATGCTGGCATTGCTCTGCCAGGTTGGCTAGGCTAGGGGAGGTGGGAAGGGTTGTGCTGAACTTCTGTGGCAAGAGAACATGGGCAGTTTGATGGTCATCTCTCCAGCTGTCATAAAATAGTAGATCTTGGATTATAGTGGCTGCATCAGGTTTTAAATGCCATGTCTATTATGCTGTGGCTAAAAGGAGACAAAGTATATTAATGGGTAGCAAGGTTTTTGCACCCGCTTAATCAAATCATCTTTCTTTGCCATATTTCACTTCTGTAGATGCTTCTAATAGGTGCTGATGGATATACCATGCCAGAAGAAAATAACATTTGTATTGCCTGTTACATTAATTTCTCTGATAAAATGAGGCTACTGGGATGACCCATTGGACTCCTGTATATTTTTATAAAGAGCAAAATTGAGTACTGTTGTTATGATTAGCGTATTAAAAGTTATTAGGTTTGTTGTCTTAGCTGTGCTGTGTTTTCTCATGCTCTCTCTCATGCTGATTGCTAATGACAGGCTTTGGCAGGAGCTAGCCTAAGCAGTCTTTCCTGTGATGGGAACCAGATGGATGGTTTTGGTCTGTCTGCTTCTTCCATTGAACACCAGGAACGGGAGGAGGGGGAGCCCTTTTTGGGGGGGCATTGGTAGAAGAGTAAATGAATGGCGGGGGACCAGTTCTTCTCTATCTCCCGCTTCTTTTTCCTTGAGGCTCCCTGTTTTGCAACTTTCAGCCTCACCCTTGGCTTTGACTTCTTGGCTTTCAAGGGATTGTGCTGTATGTTACATTTTCATTACTGGTACAATTGATGGAAAATCACATTTTATTATGTGAAAAATGTAGTGTTCTTGACTGTCAAAGCTCCATTCAGCTGGAAAAATCTGTGTGAGGCACTCTTTTATATTTCATGTATTTTGTGCATTGGTTGGAATGAAAAAATAATGAAAGGCTGTATTTTGTCAACTTTTGCATCTGTCTGACTGGCAGCGCTGACTGATTTGTTTTTTAAATGTATTTATTTCTTGCACTAAGCACTATTATTCTCCACCCTTTCACGATAAATGCAAATAATATGTGGAATGTTGGGAAAAGATAGATGCAAATTATTTCGTCCCTCCAGGTAGGTCTGCGAAGGAACTGGAAATGTGACTGCAGTGTAGAAAAGTACTGTCTTTAAACGAGCTTCAGCAATGATAACAGAGCTACTATCTGTCTGTATTTTTTCTTCATCTCTTTTTCCCTTTCCTCTCCTGCTGTGAAACTTTAAATGGGATCTGGGGCCTCTGAACATCTGAGGTCCATAAATCACTTTGCCCCTTGTGGGACCACTGCTGCTCAGGTGTGATGTACCCAAACTGCCAAGGCTATTGGGTTGGGCACTGGGAAGGAGCTAAACAACCTTAGTGTTGACGAGAACGGGCAGATACCTCTCCTGAGATCCAGACCAGTATACCTTTTAGCATGAATCAAGCTTTCCCTTAGGGCAGAAATGTGGCTTCCCTCCCTGCACAGCCATGCACCAGCTGCGTTGGTACGTGGGCATGAGTCAGATGGAAGGAAGCCAGATTGACTTGGCGCTGTGAGATGCTGCAGCTCTTGGGATGCAGGACTAGCTTGTGTTCCTACCTCACCATAGCCCCTAACTGTGCTCCTGCCCAGGAGAAGATACCAAGCCACTCTGCGCTTCTGAGCGGTGGGATGTGACAGACCCATCCTGCCAGCTGCTGGGGTGTACTCTGTGGTTCAGGCATACCTGTTATTCAGGATCTCCCCAAAACCTGAAACCAGCGTTTTCTTTTATTACAACAACTTTTTTTTTTTTTAATGTCAGAATTGTCTTCATACCTAGATCACTGGAATTGCAATTTCAAGTGAAGAGCCTGTGAAAAGAGGTGTCAGGGTGCTCCTTCTCAGCATTGTTTCATTATTGCCACTTGTAAAACTCACTCCCAATTCCAGTTAAGATTTTAATGTGACACAGTTTTTCTAAATACTAAAAAGGGATGTCTTTTATTCTTTCTGGATCCATACAGATTTTTTTTTTTTAATGCAAAAAAAGTAAACTGAGCAGTAAAAGCTTACAGAGAAAGTAGTAAAAGTAAAAGCTTAAAGAGAAATCTAAAAATACTTCTTTATAGCTGAGACGTTGTTTATCTCTGCACTTCTTGGCTCCCAACCCTGTATGTGTTAGGAGCTCTTCAGTGGGGGCTATTAGGAGAACCTTGGTCTGGAGACCTTCCTGGCTGGAGGAGGGTACCTTGCTGTGCCTTTGTAGTGAATTGGCCCTGAAATCCTGGTGAGGGTGCTGGGCTTGTGAGAACTTGCTGGACAGGATAGTCAGCAGTGCAATGGTTTGAGTGAGAAGGTCAAACAGAAGAGGATCCCAGGAGAAGTCAGGTAGGAAGGGACCTCAGGAGGTCTCTGGTGCAACCTCCTGCTCAGGGCAGGGCCAGCTGTGAGATCAGACCCAGTTACTCAGGGCTTGATCCCATCAGGTCTTTGAATGCCTCCAGGGATGTGGATGGCACCGCCCTGCTGGGAAACCTGTTCCAGGACACTCTTGGTAATTTGCTGTTCATTACCACCTGGCACTTGGAGCAGTCAGAGCTGGTCAGAGGTAAATAGGTGCCATCATTCTCTTGCTCTGTAGAAGATGTTCCTGAGACTCTTTTCATTTAGGAGGCAGTGTAAGCAATGACCCCACAAGCCTGGGACACTTCTGCATGGCACTCCCTGCCATGAAGAGGTGGGTGTGAGGGATGAGGACCTGCTTTGTCCTCTTTTGGGGGTAGGTGTGGGGCAAACAAAGCCATCCTGCCAACCAGGGGGGCGAGAAACAGTCCAACCCCTTCTGTCATGGTTTTCCCTAACCTTTTTGCCACAGTCACATCTAAATGATAGAATAGGGACTGTGGTGCTCCCAGGCTGTCCTCCTTTCTCCCCAGTAAGCTATACATCTGTCCTGACTGAAATAGTCTGCCCTGGATTGGTGACGTGGTAGCTGTCAATGTGGTTAATAGCAGGGCTGAACCTTGGTGTCTGCTGCTGGCAGAAGTAATTCTTGCTGTTTGCCTTTGGACACAGGGCTGGGGCATGGGGGTGTTGTAGCATCACCTCATGTTGTGCCCAAGATCCCCAGCGTAAGCCTTTGGTGAGGTGGGCACCTCCCAAAGCCTCAGCTGGGGATGGAAAGCCAAGCCTCGCCGGGCAGGATGCAGGCCAGGAGGTGCCTATTGGGCTCCCTGCGCAATTGCATTTTCTAATGTGCTGCCTAAAGCATTATCTTGCTTGCTTAGACAAGTCATTCACCACATCAGGAGCGTGTGGGAAAATAATCCAGTCAGAATAACCAGAGGAAAATAAATGATTGTGTGGTTGGCCATTTGGAGCTGAACTAGCTTGGGATTTTTTTTTCCTTTTAGCAACACCCTGAAAAAATGCAGTGTGAATGGGTGTGAAATATAAAGAGAGTTTGCTTCCTTCTCGCATAGGCATGCATCCAAAAAAAGGCAAAAGTAAATATACAGACAGCTACTCCTAAATGCTTTGGTAGGGCTTTAGAGGATTCAAAGGCTCAGTGTGTTTCACTGGTAGGACACTGGATCTTCTCCACTCAAATTAGCTTTGAATACAAGCGAAGTCTCTGACACGAAAGAGAGGAGAAGCTGCGGTGATCACCTGGGGTTCTTCAGTGTGCTGCTTAGTCACCCAGAGTCTACTTCTCTTGATTCTTCATTTGTATTTGAAGAGAGGACCCCAGACATAATGTAAGTACAGAGGGGCAAACCATGTTCTTTGTTAGGGGCAGCAATATGAGGCTGCAGTGGGTCAGATCCAAAAAGGGGCTGATATTGTTACCAGAATGGGGAAAGAAGAGAAGATGTGTGCAGGCTAAGGCAGTTCTGAATTCTTGCCTATTAAAAATGTGGAGTTATTTGCTCCTGCAAGATGTAAACTGGATTTCACAGCTACTCTTTGCTGTGGCTATTTAAGAGATGGCAGCAAAACAGAACAGGATAATGTCTTCTGCTGCAATAGAAATGCTGGTGTAAGTAAGGTAGACATTGCTCTAATGACAGAGATCTTTAACAACGACTTATTTGTATCATATCAAACCCTGTATTCTAGAGGTGGCTTTTTCCCTCTATTGGGTGTTAATGCAGTCATGTGGATTAATCACACTATAATGCAGCTGAACAGCTTTTGTCCCTGCTTGACTCAGGGAGCAGAGGCTTTTTGGCTTGATACATGCATGGGAAGAATCACATCCAACTTTTACAAAGTATATTTTGGAAATAAAGGCTGAAGTTTAATTAAAAAACCAAACAAAACACTTTTTTTTTTTTTTTCCCGGTAAATGAGGTCATGCAGCCTGATTGCCTGGCCCATCTGTTGCCGTTCATAAGTATGTTATTTTTTTAAAGGGCAATACTAAATGATATTATGTAGTTATCTACTTTCGTATGCCTCTTGGCTTGTCAAGCACTGTCATTATATTGACCGCTGTTCTTAAAACAGGATTTTGGTTAAAATAGTATATACCTGCCATCTGGTTGAAAAATGTAAGCTTCCTACACAACTAAGTGGAGTTCTACTGTGGTATTAGGAATAGCTTCTGTTCTCTTGAAAATAGCAGCTGATGGCAGATTGCAGAAATCAGCCAGTTATCAGTTGTCATTAAGCTATTTGATATCTGACACACATGGAAAACATGCTATTTATAAGTATGCAATTATGTTATAGAACTATCCTTTTTTTTTTTTTTTTTTTACTTCCCTTTACTCATTTAAACGTGTTGGTTTGACTGAACTGTAAAGCAAAGTCCCCCTTAATATCCAGAGAATAGATGGGCTGCAGACTGAAGGTGTGTTAAGACTGCGTGTAACACTTCTGCCATCAAAAATGGTCCGAGAGGAGTGTAGAAATAAATTTGGTGTTCCCATGCTATAGAACTGTAGGGGTTTAAAGAGAAATGTCAGCTACAAAGAGCCCAGGAAACAGAAATACTGGAACCAACTGGTAGAAGATGGCACAGCTAGAAATTGTAATGGAAAAGATGCATTTTACTTCAATATGTATTTGCATTTCTGCTAGGAGAAAAGAATTTGAGTCTTAGGATCAACTAAAGCAGAAACACTTAACGATGTAATTATTTGCTAAACCTGGGCAAGGCACCGAAGACTCTCAGAGCTATAGGCTAGTCACTAACATGAAAGCTTAATGCTAACCACTAAGCAAGGATTCATGTACAATGCAGGGCAGAGGACGCTGCTGGAGGAGGCAGTGGGGCATGGTGATGCTATGACCTGTTCCCTTGTAATGCAATTTGAGGTAGATGATGATTACAGAAAACAAGGAAGAAACAGTCTGCTGAAAAAGAGGTTTAAGTATTACTTCTATGAATGGAAATGGGAATAAAAAGAGCAGTTAAAGTAGGATGGGGTGCTGTAAGGCTATTAATTTTACTCAGAGATGGTATGAGGAGGTATTATTTTCATGTGGGCTGGGGGCTAGACCATGATTAATTTGCTTCAGTGACGCTGCAATCTTGTGAGCACATCCTGCAAGATTTTGCTAAAAAGTGCCATAAATAATGGTTGATTATTCTCACCAGATTTCAGTTATATTAAACCAGAAATGTTTTGAGGACTATGAGAAGTTTTTTGCCCCCACTGGCAACCCTCACGATCTCTTCTCCTATATGAGAATTGACTGGAAAATTAAGGTCTCTGCTGTTTTGGCTTTAGCACAATCTTGATCAGGTTTGAATCTGTTGGGTTTGAATCTGAATCCTCTTGGCTTTTCAAATGACATCTGAGATTCTGGTTGTGAAAGGTCTCTAGCCATTTTGCTTTTAAAAGTTACTTCACCCACAACCATCCATCCATGATGAAAATGCATTCAGCTTCATAGTTACAAGTTTTAGGGTGTTACAGTCATCAGAGGTATGTTCTAACAGAAAATTGGGTAGCAAAGGTGTAGGTCAGAGGTGTGTGCACACACACCAGCTCCCTGTGCTTCCCTGCAAACTGAGCTGGTATTCCCAGTGAAAAGCCATGTTCTGCAGGTGCTGTGGAGAAGCCTTCTGCTGGCATGCAGGGGGGGCAGAGACCCTTGCAGAGTGAAAAATGCAGATGTTTGACAGTTCAGGGCAGTTTGGTAGAAAATAACTCTTCCTCTCCGCTTCCCAGACGGTGTACAGTTATTTGCAATTCCTAGCTGCTTATTCTCTAATTTAGTAGCTAACCACTCATCTGCCCTGGTACGCTCCTCCTCCCTTCCCTGCCACTAGCTCTCCCTGCTTGCTCACTTGCTCACCAGCCGATGGGAGCAAATTTGGCTCAACCTTCGCAGGCCATTTCAGCTTCCCCACCCTGACAAAAGGTTAGTGAAAGCCCATTTATATGCCTCTCTTTCTTTGGTTTATAACTTTTTCATGTGTTTTGTCTGCGTTAATATAGATCCAGCAGACGGCTAATCAAAAAAAAAAAAAATAATCTATTTGTCTTATGTGTGTGGGTTTACAGAGAAAATTGGGAGAGAACAAGCACTCATAGGTCAAAAGTAGTTGTGTAGGCAATTTTATTGAAGGACAGAACACAGTATGGTGTTTTACTTCTCACATTTAAGAAAAAGAAGTGTTAAGAACACTGATTATAGTTGAAGAAAGCATTTTTAAGTGTATCAAAAACCTGTAAAGAAGATCGGGAGTGGTGCGTGGTAATTAGGTATCAGTGTGAGAAGCAGGCAGTATCCTGGAAGGCAAGGATATTTCTCAAGGGACCTCAATGGTTTTGCAAGTGTGTAACAAAGTTTTCCTTTCTCTATACTGGAGGCAGATGCCAATACTACTGGATATGGTGGCATGTTATTCCTAGCATCTGTAAAAGGAGGTTAGGAAATGATGTAAGAACATGGTAGCAAAAAGCAGTTGTTTTTTCAGATGGGTTCTGAGAGTATTGCATGTCCAAATGAATTCACTGAGTCAAGTGTAAATGTGAGAACTTACTCTCCGCAGGAAAAGTAAACTTTTCCCGGTAGAAACTTGTCTTGGAAATGAGCTTTCTGGGACATCGTCCTGGTGCCATTCTCAGGTTAATTGTTCCAGGTCGATTTTTCATATGGAAGCTTAAGTTGTTTTCTCACCTTCTCAAGTTATGACCTCTTTGCGTCAGTGGGGAATCTGGTAACACCTATATTTAGGCCACCAAATGCACTGCGTTATGTACAATTTTTTTTTTTTTTTTCATTTTTTTTAGGGGAAGCAGGAGGTGGGGGAGAAGAACTCTAAAACTGGTTTTGTTTGCACCAGCATATATATTGCCTTTTGCTTAGGGCAGCATCTCTTCTTTGACTTGGGAAGTTCTGCTCTTACCAAGAGAGAGCTAGAAAGTGAAAATTTTCTTACCATGGCCTACATCCCTTGAGAAAACTTTAGATGTGCCAGAAAATATGTACTCTGTCTGGCCATGCAGCCTTCAAAGGAGCAGCAGCCAGAACAGCTCTGGGTTTGCCTAGGAAATAGTGAGATGAAGAAGAGCTTCCCAGCACATACCCGGAGTACCTTGCTGAAGGGCACCAAGTGATAAAAGAGTCTCTCATCTTCCAGCTGGGAGTTGCCCAGGAGCACCCTCCAGGCCCTACATTCAGTGCTGGGGATGCAGCTCTATCTTGTTCCTGCTTCCTCCCAGAGTAACCACAGCCTTTCCCTATCATCTGATGTTGCTTTAAGAGGAGAACATGTGTGCTGAAGTTCAGGATCAAGTTCAACAGGCAACATCCAAATGTAACCTGTCTAATCTGAAGATTTTTTTGCTATAGTTTTTGATGAGTGTCATGTAGTAGTTGCTGGTGCCATCAAGTATTCTGTATATATATTCCTGAGTATATCGCACAGAAAATTAGTGTTTTGGCTGAAGATGAAAAAAAAGAAGAAAGAATAACTTTTAAAGTCTGTAAACTTGGCACAAGGTACTCTTGGTGGCAGCAGTGATAGAGGTAATGTGACATTAGCTTTCAGTAGCGAAGCCCATCAGGGCAATATGTTCTGGAATAATGGCTTTCCACAATGTAAGAAAGCAGATATTTAGGGCTGTACACCTATAGTGTAGGGTGTGCATATGCACGTTAATTAGCAGCCTATTTTCCTTAAGATCCCATAGGAATTTATATGCTGAAACCTAAAGTTAAAACTCTGAAGGCAACCACTCTCAGCTTAAGAAATGGCAAACTTAAAATTTCTGGTACAACCTTAAGTTTTGACACTCTCCTGCATCTGGGTTATGATGGACAAAGACTGTTTTGGGGTATGTGTATGGACCTCACTATCTCTGTACCAGAACATACATGACTGTTTTCTGTCTCTATGATCACAGAAGTTTAGGGAAGTATGTGTTACTGTTGGCATTTTAGAGCTGAGAGCAGGAGAGAATATATGACCACATACCATGTTTTTCCCTAGGACTTCTGCTTCATTCTAGCTACAAAGTAGGTGTATGTGGGAAAATACAGTGAGGACCACTTGAATCTGGGCTGTTGTACTAGGAAGGGTGTCTTATGGCAGTGTACTTGTGGCATTATTGCATTGCCTCGGGTGTTCATACATCTTCTCACCAACTGGGTATCTTCTGGAAACTAACATGCTTTACCTGACATTATGCAAGGATCCTTGTTAAACACTTTATTTTTGCTGTAGGGGAGACTCATTTTGTGACTGCGGTTATTATGTGCAAAAATAATGGTTATGAAGTACTCATGCCCTGCTGATGGTTCTGGCGCATAGGGTTCCCATGAGCTTGGGAGGCAACAGGCCCAAGTGTTTGTGATCCTGTACCATTCTGTGTGAGAGAGAGGTATTTCTGCTCTAGGTAATGTAAAGAATTAACATAGAGTCTTAAAAGAGCAATGTCCTTTGGACTTTTTCATCATGAAAATATAATTAAAATTTTTCATTGACTACAGGAAAGATACAGGCATTCACACATACAAGTGGTGCATTACATTACCTTCTTGGGTAGCAAGCAGAAGCCCACACAGTGTTGTACTTGAGGACTGATTTGGGTTGCCCTTGAATCAAGGTCTCATCTAGATTAAAGGCTCAGATTGAGTTAGATGAGGTGCTGCAACTGTGTGCATACTCTTTGCTCATGACAAATGCAAGGTTATTTGACTTATTTTACATCTCAGGTAAAAGCCCTGGGGCTAATAGCAAAGAGATAATGTTCAACCGATGCTTGGTAGCTTCACTATGAATTGACTATTGAGAAAAAAGCAGGAATGTTGGCATTACATGCTGCTGGGTTGGTTTCATTGCACTGACTGCTCCCAGCTGAAGCCCTACTTAATGATGAAATGCAGGTTAGCTTGTTTTAAACAGGAGCAGGCTGAATTCAACCAGCCAACACAGATCTAAAGCAGACCTGCCAAATGCTCGAGGGTTGCCTGACGTGTGATGCTTCTCAGCCCTTCTCTAAATGAATATTTGGCATCACTGTCGCGTTATTCCTGTAGCCCAGCAGAGATGCTGTGCATTCAGCAGGGCTGCAGGACAAGCTGGCTGGGGTGGCTCGTGACCACGAAGCAGAGCCCCAACAGCTCGTCTCACATGGGATTGTCAGGGGGAACTTGTAGGAGGAGGGAGAGATGGCAGAGGTCTTCCCCCTCCTCCACTGTAGTGCCTACCGTGCTCTTCTAACTTCAGATAGACCCTACTGGAGCCCACAGATTTCTGGGAAAAACATATGGAAAACTCAGGACTGGGCTATCTGGCACATTGCCATCTTAGCTTATGGGCAGAAATGAAAGAAATAGAAGGACAGCTCCCTCGCTTTCCTCCGGGGGAGGGAAGGCAGCCGCAGCAAGCCAGCTGGCTGTACTTCCCTTTTCTTGTCACTTTATTTAAAGGAAAAATGAAGGAGAAGCCTGAAACTTGGCCAGTTACATAGATTCATAGGGCAGAACCAAGCACAGAGATGATATTAGCTGTCTGCAAGACAGAAAAAAGGACATATGTATGAATTCTTCCCTCTTCTTCACAATATCTCTTTTCATTCCAGCAGAGATTATCAGTTTGGGAAAACTTTTTTTTTTCTAGAAAGAATTATTCTACCATAACATCTTCATGCCAGTTGTTTGTTCAAGATCAGTGTGGAGACCTGGAATATTTCATGTCTCGTAAAATAGGATACCTTACATTTTCATGTCTGTGCATGCATGTGACATGCCTGTTTCATGCAACATGTATACATGCAAATAACATGTTTTTTATGACCTAACTTCCTTGAACAGGTTTTTATCTTGATCAACTTTGTTGAATTTGATTTTGAGTAGAATCCTAATAAACTAGTTTAAATGCATCAGCTTTGCTTCTGGAAAATATTCCTAGTTCATGAAGTGGATCAGAATTCATAGTCTGCTGCAAGACAATTTCTGTTAATCTTCTTAAAGGCAGCAGATAAGATTTCAGAATCAGATTAAATATTTGTATTCCACATTAGGAGACCTCCCTGGTTCTGTGTGACAATCAATAAATCCTCTTCAGGCTTGTGGTTCCTCCAGTCTGTATTTACCTCTTTCATGTTGTGCGTGAAGGACCTCTTATAGACTGTTAATGCACATTTATTTGGAAGTTGAAAATTACATCAGAGGTTTGGCCTTCCCTTATGTTTGTTTTTCTTTGTTTTGTTTCTTTTAACTGAGAGTAGGGAGAGATGGGCACTTCCGGCTCACTTGAATTTAGGGGGAGCGGCGAGGGCAGTGTGTAGACCATGTCCCACTGAGCTGTTTAGCCATCATGAGTGTCTCGTGATTAAGTCTCATGCTGAGGGTGCTGTACACTACTCCCCTCCAGTCACCCAGCATCTCGGCTCACTCTCAGTATGAATTTCCCACTCTGTAGGTGTGGGAGGCGAGTTGACAGCTTGCTCGCAGACAGAACACAGGATACTAGATGGGAAGAGTGTGTAAAAAAACATCTGCTCTAAGCTGGTACTGAAGATGTTTGCATAATTTATTAGTATTTTTAGAAAAACAAATGTAATTAAGGAAATAAATATTTGTCGTGCATACAACATACCGTGTTGTTTAATATTAAATGATATCATTGTTCAGTGGTGCTTCGCCTATTACCTCTGTATGCAGCAGAGGGCACTATGTGGTGCTCAGCTTTTAAAGTACAGCAAAATTCTGCATTTTCTTCCTTCATTACCCAGAGATCTGTCTTAAGAATACTTCTTGTGTGTCTCAGTTATTGTCTAGTACTTTTTTGTGTGCCTTTGTCAGATTCTTTTCCTTTGTGTCTTCAAAAAATCTGGAGAAATGGCCTATGCAAGGGCAGTCTGTCAGCAGTTTTACATGTTTTGAAAAAAAATCAAACGTTATACTCATTTTTTGAGTTCACCTGCAGTCATCCCTGTCACTGTGACTCCTTATAAGTTTCCAGGCACAATTGTGATGATACTGGGGAAGACCTAGACAGATCCCTCATCCTGCAATGATGGTGTAGGTAAACTCCTAGAAAAAAAAAGGGTTAGAGTTTGAAGAATTTGCCAACCTAGAGCAACAACTACAGGATTGCAGACTGAAATATTTTCATTATTTCTACAGGCAGGATATTTTGTGCAATGCCATAACCACTTTTCAACAGAAAAATAATCTAAAATAACTTTTCTGGAAAGCTGTCTGATATAAAAAGTGTGTGGGATGGTTCACTGCAAGTTTCATAACCCTACACTAAAAAGTAGTTTATATCACTACCATCTCTTGAGTACATTCAACTTGCCTGGTTCAGAAATAAATTAAAATAAGGCAAGAGTCCACTGTATTTAAATACAACACATCAGGGATGAAAACATTCTTCACAGTAAGAGATGAGGAGGTGAACTGTTTCTTCTCTGAAGAAAGAGCATATTGTGGTCAGCCTTTGTCATGCATGTTTGTGCATGCAATCTTGGTTATAAATTCCAGTATTCAACAATTCCACTGCTGAATTCTTTCTATATTGAGAGCAATTCTATCCTCAAAAAATAAAACTCTTTGAAGTGCCCAGTAGCCACTATCCCATCAAATCAGATAAGGTCAATAATGTTGTATAAATCTGTGCTAGTATATAAAGACGACATGATCATAAGGTGCAACAACATGTATGCTTCAGTTTCTAGCCATAATGCATCATGTGATACACATTAAAGATGTTGCTCATCCAGGTACTGTTTGTCATGGCCAAAATAATTTTGGGGGGAAATAAAAATGAAGGGAGCTGGGTTCGAAAGAAAGAGGCGGTGATTCTTCATGCCAGATGGAGTAACATGCAGGAGTTCTGGCTGACTGATGCTGTGGGTGCAAGAAGTTTACATAGGCTGATGGGGAGACTGGGCAAGCCCTTGGCAGGGAGGTCTCACAGAGACTACTTGATAGAGGAATCATAGCAGGGACAGTAACTCCCTTGAGCTGAAAATGCAGGGAGACACAGAGATTATTAGGGAGAGGTATGAATGCTGCCTTATTCTTCCCTGGCTGTGCACTTCTGGCCTCTTTAGAAGGCTGAATATTGGTCTCAATATGTATTGGGGATTGCTGGGTGCTTTCTTCTATTTCAGTGGTCTTATAATTCAGATTTTAAAAAATGAAGCTGTTGAAAGCAGTTCTTGTGCAAATGAATCATAAATATAAAGGAGTTTCAGGTGCCTGACAAACTGCATTCATTGCTTGGCTATCAGAATATAAATCATAGTTATAAATCCACACCTGTGGAAGACTTCTGCTGTATTTATTCAGATGGCTTTCAGGCCTCACTTAAGAATGTGTTTCTCTAACTGTTTTAAAATGCTACCTTCTCTTTTTTTTTTTTTTTTTTTTGTTGTTGAATAGCTCACTAAAATGGTATCAACTGAATAGTTGTGATATTAATATTTCCTCCCACTGATCTCCTGTATTCTGTCGGTTCTACTAATAGATCTCCAGTTTGCAGGATGTTAGAATACTAAGTTGAATAGTTGCTTTCTTTAACATGTTATCCTGACAGTCAAGTGTTTGATCAGGTTACAAATGCTATCTGCTATTCAAATGACCGAAATGTAGAATTCTGGACTAAATTAATGTGTGTTCATTATAGGAGTCCTGTGGCCACAGTAGTAAGTCCAGTCTTGTCTTCTAGCAGAAAGGCACCCAGTCCCAGCAGGTAATTACACTGCACATCCTGCACTCGCTGCATCTCCATCCAGCAGAGTACTGCCGGCATCAAAGGCAAGGCTCAACGTCTTTGAAGGGAGTCTTTCATTTAGCGGCCATGTAATCTTCCTAACCCTGCACTGATGGGGTTTTGCTGAGCAGGGGGAGCCCATCTCATCGCAGCTGTGGGTCATGCAGGGCTTTGCACAGGAAGATGAGGCGCACCAGCCTGCTGGTGGGACGTTCCCCTGCCTGAGCAGGGCTCATCTTCCCCGCGTCTGCCTGGGAGAGCTGGGCACAGGGCAGGGTGTGGAAATGCCAGGGGGTACCAAGATGCTGTGGATGCCTGGAGCAAGCAAGCACTAGCTTCTGGTGAGTGGTGCGTGCTGTATTTTTGCCAGCCTCTGGAGGAACAGCTTTTCCCTTGGCTGCGTTTTACTGTGGCCGGCTGGCCTGCCCAGGCTTGGGAGAGCGCTCAGAAGTACACCCTCCGAGGTTTGATCTGCATTGCTTTAATCATTTCAAACAAGCCAGTCCTGTCCACATGCAAATACTCTGTATCAAATTGTGTCATCCTTTTGCATTTCATTTAACATTTCATATGTTTCTTAGTTTGGCAACTGCAGTCTTCTATGAGAATCAAAAGCAACCCCCTTGCTTGGAGTGGGCCCTTTTGGTTATTTGTGTATATGGTTTCAGATAAGCATCAGTATTTCAAATCCTTCTGCTTTTCCCTTCTTTCTAGCTCTGAGCAGAAAGTGCCGGTGGTGGGACCGGTGGGATGGTCTAGAGGCACGCAGGCATGCCCGCTGGGAACTGGGCTGAGGTGGGGCAGAACGAGTTTTCAGATGTAAGCTGATCGCTGCATGAGCCTGGGGCTGGTGGGGCTTCCTCTTACAGGTGAAAGGTTTTGGTGTGGTAATGAGCCCTGTGAGCAGTCTTCATTCTTCTTCCTGCCTTAAATCACTGCTAAGTTTAAAGTATGTTTCTCTTTTCCTATGCCATTGTTCCCCACGTCAGACAAAGCTGTTTTATCTTAGAGTTGAGCAAAAAAATAAAATCCTTTTAATTAGTCTTTTTCAGGGGAGATTGTACAGATAGTTTAGCATTAAAGATAACTAAAAGATCGGGATCATTTGTATCTGTGTGTCTCAAAAGCTACCCTGTCCTACCTATGCATGTCAGTTTAGAGAAAGCTGACATATAGCCCACAGATAATACGTGCATGAGGAACACCTTTTTGATCTCTTGTTAGGATGCAGGGCTGGCACTAGGAGATGCAAGTGTTGTTTCTAACTCTGCTCCCTGTGTGGTGCTGGGTGAGCTCCCTGGGATGCTCTGGAGAGCAAGCAGCGTGCCGGCATGTTCCCCTTTAGGACTCTTGGTTGGAGCCTGCTGGGGACTAATTTTTTCCTTGTCTTTTCCCGGGATGCGGAAGCCCAGTGAGAGTCAAGTGGCTGCATTTGCAGTTGTGGGACTTTGGACTTCTGTGAAAAATAAATTTAAAACTATCGTCCTTTTCACTGTGAAAGATGAGGCAAGTGAAATCACTGGACAGCTTTTAAAAATGGAGAGTACTATATTGTGTGCCTCTGTCTAACTAGCTGTCATATCTCCCAGTGTGCTGGGAGGCTATTTCAGTCACTTGTATTCCAAACTACAGAAATGCTGTCAGTAATATGTTCTGTAATTAATTGACTGCACTGTCATGTGGGATTAATAAACCCCACATGACATGACAACCCAAGTACTTGGAAATACTTTTGTTCTTTTTTTCTTTTAATTTTAAAATGTGGATATGAATAGGAAAAAGATGGCTAGTGATTTCACATATTTAGGAAGAAGGGGTTTTTTCCTGGTCTAGATTGAAGTTTTCATTGTATTTGGATTAATGCATGAAATTTAGTGTTCTTTCCTCATAGTAGAATGAATAAAGATGCCACCAAAAAAAAAAAAAAAAGTTGTTTCCTGTGTAGACTTTACATTCCTGTACAAATGTCAGTATTGTGCATATTTATGCCTGTTAATATTTGTTGCAGTAAGAGTTTCTTCTAGTTAAACTTCATGCTCCCACAGAATTTGTTTCCTTTTTTTTTTTTTTTTTAAAGAAACAGTGCAAGCAAATTCAGTTAGAAAACTAAGAGCAATGTTGTGGGAGATGAAAAGTGCGTTTTGACTTTTTTTCTTCACAACATATAGAAGTGGAAAATGTAGAATTGTGTTAGTGCACCTAGACCATTTCAGACTATTATATGCTGGAGGAAGGGAGTCAAATGCTACAGTTAAGCAGATGGTGTTCATGAGTCTGTCTGTGTAACACTTCCTACACCACAGAGTGGGTGGAGGGATGGGGGTAGACTTTTCTACACTGACACAAAGGCTCAGATGCTGCACAAGAGACATCGCTGGGCTGTCTTGCACCAGATGTTGATGGGTCAGATGTGAGTGTTCCTGCTCGGAGCCTGGCTTTCTCACACCATACCTGCTTCATTCTTTCGGGCTTGTCTCTGGGCTGCTGCTGTGGGATCTGCTGTACCCACGGTCCTGTTGAAGTCCTCGGGACTGCATGGGTACTTGTTGCAAAAGGAGTTGTTTGGAGCTCAGTAGTTTATTCAGAGAGGCTTCCCTGTCCATCCCCATGGTAATATACCTATGGATGTGAAAATGTGAAGAGGATCTGATCCGTAACTGGCTGATACATGCAGCCGTCCTGTGTGGATCTTTTCAGCACATACTGATCTGTGAGGGTGCCGATAAGTACATCCTGCATCACATTTATATCCTGGTAATTCAAATAATCTACTGAAAAATGTCTTGCTGTACTTTCAGGACTCTTGCCAGTATGTAAAAATACACCAACTACTTTTAATCCTTTACTCACTTTAGTTGCAGTAGAAGAACACAGTGAAACTTTTGCTAGTGGTAAAATAATGTAAAAGCTCTTTGTCCAGAAAACACGGTCTAGGAGGTGGTTACCAATAGACCTTACAGTTGTAAGGCTGGTTATTAACCGTAGCTGAGGGCAGTAGCATTAACTGTAACTTGCAGACAGAAAATACTTCTGGTGATTTTCAGGGGGTTAAATGGTCACACACTGACCTTTCTTTCCTGATTTTCAGCAGCTAATTTGTCAGCTAAAATATTTTAATTCTTTTCCCAACATTGTATTTATACATAATTGGATATTATGTGCTTAGAAAGGCTGCATTATTTTTCTATGCCCAGAAGATAATGAGAACAATCCTAAAGAGGAGGTGAGATGATCTAAGAATCTGTATTTTCAAGGCTGGTTCATATGACAGGGCTCGCTGACACACAAATAGTGCCTGTTGCTTCAGGACCATATGACAATGGTTTCATCATGCATCATGCAGGGTTAGCACAGGGGTTGCATCAAGAGGGGGTAGTGAACAGGCAGATGTAGCAGTTCCTGGATAATGTAAAGAGTATAGCCAGTAATTAAAGGCTCACTTCCTTGCTCTGGAAAACTCCAAGCTACTTCTGTCCTGACTCCAAGCCAGTGAGCAGGGCAGTTGTAACTCTGTGATCCCCTTTTAACCCTTTCTTGAGCTGTGGTGTTAGACATACCAGTTTTTAACTCCTGGCCCTGGGAAGGGTCAACTGTGACTTTTGTCATTGCAGGAGAACACTTGGTAATTTGAGGGTATATACTTGATCCTTTGACGTTGTGTGTAGGTAGTGGTATGTACTGTGTATATAACTTATACATAATATATAATATAGCTGCCGCTAACATAAGGAAAGTTTCTTTTTTGCAAATATGTGAGTAAATAAACAAGTTCAGCCCACATAAGTCATCAGACCGAGAGTGATAACTCATTGGCCATCTGTTTCTCTCTGCGACATTGTTTTCCTTGCCTGCTTTTCGGATACTAAAATGTATCACAGAGAGCTTCAGCTTGTCATCTTCAGATAATTCAGTTGTTGCAGTCATCCTTGGGAATGATGGGTGATTATGTTTTGTTTCTGACCATGAAAATCATCATATCCAAGAAAAAGTTGACTTCCAAAAAAGTCAAGCAAACCATGAACTCATACATGAATGATGAACATGATTTATCCAGTTTGTCAGAATTACTGTTTTGTTACTGAAGTTATTTACTTTTAATCTAAAATCAGTAATTACCCTTTTGGGTGAATGTGGAACACTAGCTTGTGCGGGAATAGGTTCAAACATAGTTAAACATAGTTTCTTCAGGAGCGTTCAGTACCCAATAACTTGCCTCCATCACCTGGGAGATGTTCCTGCTTGTAGTACCTGTAGTAATTTGTATTCAGGTTGCTGGATACATCTCCATAACTGACTGTAAAGCTATGCATCCTGTTGTGGAAAGGACTTGTGCAGTTCTTTACATTAAAGGTATGTAATGTCACCTTTTTTTTTTTCTTTGAGAGGGCAAAGGTAGTCTGAAAGTTTTCTTGAAATTGTGCTTGTTTTTGACCACTGGATTTTCTCACAGTTGGTAAGCTCAGATTTCTTTTCTTAGACATTATTTTATGAGTTAGAAGGTTTGCATTTCTTACCGAATTGTTCCAGAGGTGGTGGAATATTGTTATTAGAAGATGGATATGGTGAAATTTGTGTTTCTAGCCATGGCTTCTCTCAGTCTCTTTGTTCTGAAATCGCTGGGCTTTGCATTGTTTTTCAGGGCGTAGCAATCAGGGAGAATGCAGTTTTCTGAAGTGGTACAGATAAATAGGAATCTGTTCAGACACCTTCTGAATGAAGATCTTACCTCTTTCGAAGTGGTAATAATAGGAATCTGTTCAGACACCCTCTGAATCAAGATCTTACCTCTTTCGAAGTGGCCTGCTCAACATCTCAACTTGCTAAAAAAGGAGTCTGCATTATTGTAGTCATGTGGTCAAAGATCAGTGTTCTTGTTTGGTTTTTTGTCGTGGTTTTTTTCATTAAATAGGGAAAAAGTAAAATGTGTTGGAAACTTCTCTAACTGGTTACACCAAAACAAGAAGTAGAACTAAATATTTAAATGAATTCTTGATAGCATAGTTATGAAAAAAAATTTATACTTTTATAGTGTTAATGTATGTCTCATTAAAATTGACAAGAAATCTTACTCATCAAAAATAGGTGCATTTTAAAAAATATATTAATATTGAATCATCAGTATGCTTTTGCAACTAATGGGTGGTTGGTTACTTTAGTTGAGGACAGAGAATACTAATATTTTTGTTTCATACTGATTTTTTTTTTTTCTCTTGGACAAGCCAGGCTGACTGACTGTAGTTGATATTGCAAGCAGTGTGAGTCAAGGCAAGCCCGAACTGTGTTTGTGAGTCATTGCTTCTGACTCCTAGGAAATTCTGTGGACCTGATCTCCTCCAACAATGAACTACCTACCTACCAGGGTTCCTCTAGGGACATTTTTCTAGCTGCACACTTTGCTGAAGCCTAGGTGCAGGTTACAACTATCTGGAGTTTGTTCTTGCTTGTTTTATAGAGGTAAGGAGTCCAACAGACAGGCAGAGATCACTATGTATCTTGTGTTGATTCCTGCCATGAAGAATGAGAATTGAATACCAGGAGCATTTTTGCCTGCCAGGGCTATGTCCAGCAGTGCCTGTTCTCCAGTGTACTTCAAAGGCTTTGTCCTGCTTCACTAGCCTAAGGCAGTTTCAGAAGATCCCCGTCTGCTTTCAAACTGTGGAGAGCCAATACTGCCTGTGCAACTGAATTATTGAGGTATATTCTTCTGTGTGCTAGTTTGGCATGTTATAAAAGATGTCTGTGATCTGTAATCATAGTTTCTGTGCTTGTTTAATCATCAAGGAAGAATAATTCTTCTGCTTACCCTCCTTTGCCTTTCATCCTCCTCCATCTCACCTTGCCAAAAGCATGT
This sequence comes from Strix aluco, assembly GCF_031877795.1. Taxonomy (NCBI): domain Eukaryota; kingdom Metazoa; phylum Chordata; class Aves; order Strigiformes; family Strigidae; genus Strix; species Strix aluco. Next base: position 37,062,798 of record NC_133934.1, on the reverse strand, counting down.
GATGTTCCTGAGCTTGCTATAACCTTTCAGGCCTTTTCTGTAGCTGGAATATTTCTGTGAAGGTACCCAAATAGTATGTCTAGAAGCAGAGGACAGCAGCTTGTCAAACATGCACAGTCACAGCAATGGCAGTTTCTGTGGGCTGGGCTACACTAATTTGCAAACTGCAGTAGCCTGGTTCTTCAGGATCACCACTGATTTAAACACGCATTCGCAGCTGGCTGGAGCGCTTGCTTCCATTAACCACTTCATCTATAATTAGGGATTTTTTAACTCTTGGTACCTTTCATGAGACAGAAAGTCCAAAGGACTCCTCAGACTGTGGACATCACTGTGGCAACCGGTTACGTTCCTCCTCAACTACACAATCTGTAAATCTGGACAGGGATGTTTCTATGGATGTCTAGTGGAGCATCTAGCCAGAAGCTAGGCTATGGACTGGGCTTGTGAGACCTTACGAGACAAGCAAACCAAACACAAGTTCTTCAAAATGAATATAAAACTAATTTTTCACTGAGTTTAAGATACCCAAATGAGGAAGGAGAGGCACTGAGTGTTCAGGGTAGGGCAGGGGCCGGAAATAAAACTCCTACCACCCTGTTTACCTCCAGGGGAATGCAAGGAATACTTGACCATCTACCAACAGTTTTGAACCGCAAACCTCATCACTTCCAGCTGGGGCCTATGTCAGTGGCAGGACACTGTTGTGCTTGCCTGCTCCCTACTCTGCAAGCGACTCTCTCATAGTTTAAGCTGACAGTGCTTGTCAAAGCTGGTATGCTAAACTGAGTTTTTTTTTTAACTACCTTGAAAATCCCATCCTCCTGCCTATATTTGTTGAGAAAAATTGCAACGGAGAAAAGGCCTGTTAGTTTATGGGATAAAAGGGGATAAAACAGATCTCTCGCAATCCTCGTTCCTTTTGTGTGTACTGGAAGGCTCTTGGCAGAAAGATAGCTGGATTTCCAGTGCAGCAGGGAACCACACTGGCTTGTATTGAAATAATTGGGCAGATGCTACAGAAGATTATGGAACAAAACCTATATGTTACTTTTAAGTGGCAGGGTTTTTGATAATTGCTGTAGGTCCATTTATTAGGTAAATAATTAGTCTTTCCAGATAAGTAGAATACAATATACGTTGGAGAGATTTATGAGAGCTAACATATATATTGGCAGCTGTTTACAGCACTAATTTGTGTATTTCATCTAATTCCTGAATTTTATTTCAAAAGCTTCAGACAATGCAGGATTGAGAATATGGTGGCTGAAAGCAAAACAACTGAGAAATGTATTTGAAAAGCCTGCATATGATATCCATTCCTTTTATAAGGAATATTTCCTTTATGACCTCCTCCTGCTTTGTATTTAACATTTCAAAGAACTTTGGGGGACTGTCTGTAGGCTATGTCTTCATGAAGCCAGTAGCCAAGGATTTAAAGTATTGTCATTGCTGGCCTGAAGCTGAAAACTGCAGGCGGTTTTAATCTTGGGTTGGGGGGTGTGTGTGTGTGTGTGTGTGTGTGTGTGTGTTTAAACCCAACCTTTTGTGTTCAGATTAGGAGTGCAGAAGGATAGACTTAAGGAGTGTTAGTGAGAGTTTTTTCATTGGCAGCGCAGTAATAGCATCAGGCTTTGGAAATACTTTTTTCCAATTCTTTGTTATTTCAGTAATTGCTGTGTGGTGGGTAGAAATCCATAGGGTTTGTGGTTTTTTAAGTACCACAGCAATGATATGGGGATGGGGGCAATAAAAAGAAGTACCTGTTTTTATAACTTTTTACTTCTTGGACAACTGAGGGCACTTGAATGCCTTCTTAGATAGTTTATCATTGTTTCAGTCCTGGATGTCTGTGGTTATTTTGTCTTGGTTCCATCAGCTGGGGTAATAGTAAGATCCATCTTTGGAGAGGAAGGAAGACAAAAACAATTTGGCACTAGCATCATGCTCTGACAAATCTGAAATCTGCCAGTTGTGAAGGCAGATTGCCTGATCTACCTCATGTCTGAGAGATGGAAAGGTTACCAAACATCTCCCCCATCAAGAAAAACATCAAAGGTCGCTGAGCACTTGCATATGGCGTTTCTTTTACTTTCTGCTAGAACCTAAGAAATGTTTGTTCTGAGTATTTGTTGATTCCTGGAATAGCTGGGGGTAAAGAGCACTTGAAATTTTTATGTGTAGAAACATGGTGACTCCTTGCAAGAGTTTCCGAGGTGAGCACCATAACTAATAAGATTTACCACAGTTGGCTTGTGTAGGTATTGAGTTCAGCTCAATAGTGATCAGTTTTAATAAAGACTAAAGATTTTCTAGCTCTTCATTTTGTACGTGATTCTTTCAAATAGAATTCTAATGCTTAGGAAATTTCACCTTCACTTAAGTAAATTGACTTACTTAAGAAGTTTGTTTCTTTTGAAAAAGATCTTTTTGGATTTCCAGAAATATTAAGTATAAGTGGTTCTCTATGCCTTACAAAAATTCATTATAATATGAAAAGCATTTTGAAAGAAACCTTATCTTATGTCAGTGCCATTCACATGCTTTAAAGGTTGTAAGTACGCTTGTGTGGTGGGAGTGAGGAGTATGCTTTTCAGAATTAGAGAGGAGATTTTTTTCTTTATTTTTCTAATTTGATTTTATTTTACTTAATTTCACTATTTCAACTTGGCTATTGCAGTGATACTCCTTTGTAATAGGGGATATTTTTCTTCATAGCATCTACATGTTTCACTTGTTCTCAGCCTTGACTCTAGTAGGAAAGTTGTAGGTTGAAGAATTCACACCAGAGACTGTTCTTATATCCAGTGTGACACTCAAGTGCTATGTTAGAAGCATTTTGCTAAGGTGAGGCTTTGGGTGCTGCTCCCTTCTGCTTATCTCCACACAGGAGTTAAAGACCTTGAACTGACCTTCAGAAAATCTAGGAGGTAACAGTGCTCTGCTGGATTTAAGTCCCTCTTCATATTTAAAAACAAATTAATTAATAACAAAGCAACTGACAGCCACCCAGTAATATAGAAGGATGTATCTATAGATAGATAAAAGTAGTAGAGCTCCCTGTGGTTGATACATTTGCTTTAACAGATTGCACTGTTATGTAGGGCATCACTTAGACAAAAATTATTCTGTTGGACTAGTCCCCAGCTGAAGAATTCAACTTTCTTACAAGGTGATGGAAGAAGTTTGAGACCCAGTACTATAAAATGTTTTTTCTTGTTCCTCTACTAGAATACAAAAATCTCTGCACTCAGGAGAAATGCTCAGAACAACTTCTACAGAGAGGCAAGTGCAAGTGGTGCCTGCATAAACCTTCATCTGAACAGGGCAATGGGAAATTGTCTCTGGGTGCACACAGGTGGGTAATGTCAGAGCTTCAAAAGCCAAGCAGAAGGTGGCGATAAGCTGTGGTAACCAGGAATAGGCAGGGTATCTGTCCCAGGAGTGGAGTCTTCCTTCTGATCGGCACTACTGCGGCATCAGAAGAGAACAGAGAAGCTCCAGGGTCCCACTGAAAACCAATGCCTAAAGAGTACCACCTTCGTGGGAACAAACTGACTCTGCAACACTGCAGTCTGGTCCAGAGAACATGCAGGCTGATAGTTTTGCATTGATTTTCTGGAAGCCTTTGGGTCAGGCATGTGTTGAGTCATCTAATTTCTGTCTGTGTTTATGATTTCTCTCTAGAGTTTTTTCCTGCTCAAATACCAGTATATGGCAGTGAGACAGCCTCTGAATCTAAGACTATAATAAAATATCCAAGTAATTGAATTACTTTTCTGTGAGGTGATGAATCAGTGCTTTTTCACTCTTGGGTTTGTCTCTTGCTTTCATTCTCTTCAAACTGATGGGTGGGAACCATACATTTTCAGTGCTAAACCACTATTTTGAAAGCCTTTTTAATATAGGCAGAGCTTCATGCACATATGGAAGTAAATTCATGACAAGAGGTTGTTTACAAAGGGTGGAGTAGCCTATTTTCAGGCCTCCCAACTTTTCCAAGGTTTTTAAGATCTCTGCCTGTTATACATGCTATATATACACATCTATAAAATATACTGACTATATTGTACAGCTGTATAAGCAAGAATTTTGAGAGGGAGATTAGTACTGAGTTGTTCAGCAAATGCTCTGTGGAGTTATACCAGCTGCTGGGATCTAGTTGCCTTGGTATGCTGCTTCAGTTTTTAGGACTGCCCATCAAATATGTTCATTGTCCTGTTTGCAACATGTTTGCGGTGCTTTGTTCAGTTTTGTGTATGGCAAGTAATTCTTCCAGACAAGAATTTAGAGTTAATATACTGATACAATATACACTGATAAATAATAGCCATGCAACATGCAAAACAGGGCCCACTTGCTATAGCCAAGGGCTTTCTTTTCTTTCTCAATGGATTTTTCCTTTAAAGGTACCTACCTGACATGCAGGATCTTGTTGTTTGTGTTGCTGTAGCACCCAGGAGCTTCAGCAGAGCCCAAGGCCTGCTTGTGCTTAGTGCCATCTTCGCAGTCTCGTGAGGTGTTACACGAGCGTAAAGCAGAAACACAGGCTCTGTGGAGGAACGAGAAGAGACACAGAGATATATGAATTAGTTTTTAAAAACATAATCTGTAATGGCTTTTACTGCTGGTGGGTTTAATGGGCTACTTATCGCTCTTTGTTTTTTCAACTCTGGAAGCAGAAGGATAGTCTGTCTTTCTAACTTACAGTACAGCTGGCCTCCATATATCAGTATGTTACTTAAATACCACGGTACTAACGATATGTGACACCAGTGGAAAACAAGAAAGTTGAGGCCAACATTTTTGGCACATCTTTTACTACTATATCCTTTGGAAGAGCAGTCAGTGAATGAATTGAGTTGCCCTAACTCTACTTTTCCAAGTTTTTGAATTCTGTTATATGTGAGAGGTTTAATAAATGCTTGACTGTGTGAAAATCTGTGCAGGACTCATGGCTTGCCTACCTCCCCAGTTAGTTTTGTGCACTGAGGAGTTACAAGCCTAGCTTCCATCCGTTTTAACTAACCAGCTTTGAGTCAGTGATAATAGGAGAGGAAAAGCATGCATCATAGTGAAGGCTGTATATCCTACAGCCTATGTTCCTTTTGGTGTGTTTTTAGTAGTCTTGGGTACCCAGATTTAAAACCCTTCTGCATCAATTGTCTTCCGTGCAGAGGAAGCACAAATGCAGTCAGATGGTCTGGCATGAAAAAAAAGCCAGGGGAGCCTTTCTTCTCATAACAGAGTCAGGTTTTTCTTAAAAGTCATGCAAGTTAAAATAAATACCACAGCGCATAAGCCAGCACACAGAAAAATGAATTGGTGAGCTACAGCATGTGTGCAGCAGCAGTACTGCGTTCCTGTCATCAGACATTCCCAAAGCATAACAGTGGGAGAAATATGATCCGAAACTAGTTTAAGAGGTGCTGTAATTAAGCCAGGATTACTACCATAGTATAACACAACTTGATAATATTCTGGAGTTAGACTGAAGACTTGCCTGTGATAGGCTCTGAAACATTTTCCTTTTTTTATATTTGGAAGTTTTTTCACTTACACCTTTGCACTTGGGATTTTTCTTTCCCTTTTTGGTGGAGTTTCTCAAATGCTCTCTCCAAGGAGAGAGGGTTGTCTGATCAAGCCCGACTTTTCCCTTGCCAATAAATCCATCAAGAGAGGCTGCCTTATTTTGTGACCTGGACCACAAGCACGGATTACAAGTACTTGGTTTCTGCATATTTGAGTAACAACGAGTCCTAGTGAGAGGAGACAAATTAATAGTGTTAGTGTCAGAAGTCTTAAGGGCTGCTATGAAAGAGGATGCGCTGCATCATGAATTTTCTGCTTTGTTCTTGCCAGTATATCCAGTTACAAAGACCTGGAAGAGAAAACTAGTGCTTCCTACAGCCAAGGACAGTTGCAGCTTGTTGCCAGACCTCCTTAACCAGTAAGGGATTGCACAAAACTATCTTTTTCAGAGTCTGAGTTCTTCACATTTGTAATACAGAGACAAAAGAATCCACACATGAAAATGGTGAGCTTATGCAGTGGACAATTTTCTCCTGTCATGGATTTATTTATTAATATTAGAAATGCAGGTAATGTATTTTCTCAGGAATGCTATTATGCAGAGCTGTAGATCTAGTAAAACCATATATTGCCAAGGCCTGTGATGTTATGTCCGAGTTTGGTGTTTTTCCCAAGTTCTTAATTACATTTTTTCCACCTCTTCTCGTGCTCAACTTTCCTTTCTCCCCTCTGCTTTACTACTTTTCAACTATTTGTACTACAGGCTTTTTTCCCTCTTCATTTTCTATTTATTCCTTTCTGCTCTCCCTCTCTCACTTCCAAGCATCTTGCAGCATCATTTCTCCACCTTTTAAAAAGTTATAGAATTTGATGGTTTTGTTTTCATAGGCCACAAAATGACCCTGTGCTCCCTGTTTTACCTGGCTGCCGGTGACTGTGGCCTGCATTAGGGCAAAGTCTCCCCTGTGTCCCAGTAATATCAACACTATTTGTAGTCTTTGTTTCTGAAGCTGGGGACTAGGAAAGGACTCATCATAGACCTGCAGAGAGTAAAGCCACAAGGCTCTGTGCTGAGCACTCAGCATCTTGACAGTGTTGGTTCTTCTGGTGGTGTTGGGTGCTTGTCAGACACCATCTCAGCTGACAACAATAAAGCGAAGCCCTTTTAGTTTCCTCCCTGTGAGGCAGCCACTTAACTATGTGCAACAGGCAAGGTAGTGACAGAGTAAGGGAGAACCCAAGCTTTGAATGCATAGTTTGAGAGATGATGATTTTAGAGGTGTAGCTTGTCTTAGTGAAGAGAGGGATTGCCTTCCTCCTTGTGTGTCCTATTGTTTTGCCATTTTTATTTTAGTGTTTGGTTTGCATGCTTATTTCATTTGAAAACCTTACGCAGTCAGTCCCCAAGCCTGTCAAGCTGAGGCGGTAACGGCAGCCCACCCTGCTACTGAAGCCTGCTGCTCTCCCCTATGAAAACTTGTTTGTCATGGGGAAGAAAAAAGAAGTAGCCTCAACTTAAACCTGAAATACCACATTACACGAGAACAATTACCATATAATGCACACGTGCACAAGCACACATGCACACACACACATGCAGAGAAATATATATATATAGAGAGAGAGCTCACCATATTGTACTCTGCTACATAATTATTATTTTTCAACTGAGGAAAATAAAACCATGAAGTGGAAGCTAGGACCCTTGAGTTTTAACAATGTATTTGCCACTGATTTGCTACACTCTTCTGGGCCAGTTATATCCTTTTCTTTTTGCCATTTTCCATCTATAAAATGGGAACAGACCTGCTTAGCAACTAGTAAATGAGTGTTTATGAAAATCATATATAATAGATATCCTTAGTAATATATGTTTTCTCACTTTTTAAAAGATAGCACAGAAGGTTTTCAGAAGCTAAGATTTTAAATTGCTTCTCCAGAAGCCTTCAGGTTCCATATGAATTTGGATTGAAGCAGGGTGGTGATTGAGTGCACCCTCAGCAAGTTTGCTGACAACACCAAGCTGTGTGGTGCGGTCAACACGCTGGACGGAAGGGATGTGCCATCCAGAGGGACCTGGACAGGCTTGAGAGGTGGGCCTGTGCAAACCTCATGAAGTTCAACAAGGCCAAGTACAAGGTCCTGCATGTGGGTTGAGGCGATCCCAAGCACAAACACAGGCTGGGCAAAGAGTGGATTGAGAGCAGCCCTGTGGAGAAGGACTTGGGGGTATTAGTGAACGGAAAACCGACTGTGAGCCAGCAGTGTGCATCTGCAACCCAGAAAACCAACCGTATCCTGGGCTGCATCAAGAGAAGTGTGGCCAGCAGGTTGAATGAGGGGATTCTCCCCCTCTACTCCACTCTCGTGAGACCCCACCTGCAGTACTGTGTCCAGCTCTGGGACCCCCAACAGAAGAAGGACATGGACCTGCTTGAGTGGGTCAGAGAAGGGCCATGAGGACAATCAGGGGGCTGGAGCACCTCCCCTATGAGGACAGGCTGAGAGAGTTGGGCTTGTTCAGCCTGGAGAAGAGAAGCTTATGGGGAGACCTTAGAGCAGCCTTCCAGTACTTAAAGGGGCCTACAGGAAAGCTGGAGAGGGACTCTTTATCAGGGCATGTAGTGGTAGGACAAGGAGTAATGGTTTTAAACTGAAAGAGGGTAAATTTAGATTAGATATAAGGAAGAAATTCTTTACTGTGAGTGGTGAGACACTAGCACAGGTTGCCCAGAGAAGCTGTGGCTGCCCCCTTCCTGGTGGTGTTCAAGGCCAGGTTGGACGGGGCTTTGAGCAACCTGATCTAGCGGAAGGTGTCCCTGCCTATGGCAGGGGGGGTTGAAGCTAGATGGTCTTTAAGGCCCCTTCTAACCCAAACCATTCTGTGATTCTATGATTTTTCCTTATTCCTAGCAAGCTCCATCAGACTATATCCAGACTTCTTTTTACAATTGGGCAAAACTTTACAACTGTGTAACAGGTAGGCAAAAATATTTGTAAATTAAGGCAGAATTTCCCAGTGGCTTCAGCCAAAGAAAATTGGTCCTCCCTGCCCCTGTTGGAACTGTTGGATTAAACAGCGTATTTTTATTTATTTCAAACTGTACTTATAAGGGTACTGTACTATTGTTCACCAAGCAGGACAGCCATTTGTAGCTGTGAACTCTTACTTCCTTACCCTGCTCTAACATAGCCATATGAATCCAGACATTTATTTTCTTTTATTAAAAAAAAAAAAAAATTTAAATGTCTAAGAATAAAATGTTGGGGTTTTTTTTAAAGCCCTCAAATTTTAGCTTTTAGTTCATATGAAGAAAATTATTTTATTTCAGTTTGGCCACTGAAGCAAAAAATCAATTGTACTCGCAATTCTAGCTCTTTTTCCAAAGAAAACAGCCAAAACTTAAACTTGGTCTTTAATTATGTATTTGATTCATCCCAGTAACAACACTTGACTTCAAACAGTGCAAAAGCAGGAGGAAACTTGCTCTGAATTCCTCTCTTCAAAGAGAAGAACTCTTTCAGATACAATGTCAGAAAACTTTAAGCTGAAACTGAATAAGATAACTGTGAAAAGATTGAATACAAAGCGTTTTAGCTGACCACAGGAACAATGTCTCAGTACTGAGAGGAGGCCTCCAAAATTGCTTTTAAACAAATCTCCCCACGTTTGGGAAGGCAAAGTTGACCTTGCTAGATGGATTGCTTATTCCTGTGATTCCCTTCTCCCCCCATTTTAATATAAAAGTAACTTTTCATAGTTGTAGGAGCAAATTATTACTTGCTTAAAATTATCACACAATGAAAATGAATCCTGTTATCTGTGCCCAAAACTATGAACTAGTCTGATTCCTATAATCAATAAGCAGAAGATACCATGTGTTAATCGTATGTACTGTATTACTCTCATGACAATTCCTGCAAGTGTACAAATGAAATAAATTAAAAGTACTTGAAAGATTTCTGTGCACGGTTACCGGTTCATTAGTGCACAGCAAATTGCTCAAAAAGAATTGGGATATGTTTGCTTTACCCAACAGTTGCATAGCTATGCCCTGGTTTTTGATTTGGTATTTGTTAGAATATCTCTGAAACTAGACTCAAATATTTTTAGTTGGGAATAATTATGCAGAAAGCCAGCGTAAGGATCACTGTGGTCTTGTGTGTGTGTATATGTCCCTGCTTTGTTCTGTCTTTCTACTACTTCTTGACCTCATTTTTCCTCCTCATTGCTTATTCCTATTTGTCTCTTGCGTCATGTCTTTTTTAATGGAACAGATTGATATCTAGGGCTGTGTCTAGACTAGGAGAAAGGTTGAGTTTAGTTCAGCTGTAGGTTGAAGTTAGCTGGCCAGCTATATCCAACCAATTTTTGACAGCTGGAAATGCATAGCCATCATTCATTCAACTTTCAGACAGTGGAATGAGAGTTTACACTCCTGGGTAGAGTTTAATTTGCTTTTATATCTGGTAAAATGGGTAGGTTTTTTAGGTTTGGCTTAGCTAGGTAGTGCTAACCAATCTGTCTCAACCTTTGATGAGAAAAGTTGAACAATTCTAGAAGTTTTTTCTGGTCTGAGGGTGAAAACGTGCTCTATTATAAGCTTTGTGTAGGTTGATGAGTAAATTGCTAGATGAGTAAGTTGCATGATGGAAAGTATCTTATATTTTTATTAGTGGAGCTCCAGGCCATTTTTTTTGCTCATCTTACTTTTTCCTGTTGCTACCAGTATACAGAGTATCAATGGAAACATGTCATGCTTGATGGCTTTTCACACAATTGGAAGGAGATGAGACTGAATGAGAGAGGACCCCATAGAATTTAATTTTCAATGTTCTTGCTGGGTTTCATTCACATAATTTCTACTCATGTGAAAGGGATGGCTGCGTATGAAATCCTGAATGAGTCTTTGGTGTGTGTTCTGCCCACAGTAGTAGAACCAGGCGAGCTGAGGTGGGTGCTGAAGTGATTAACCCAAAGCTGTGCAGCAAGGCAGCAGAGGGATAATGTCTCAAGGTCCACTGGCTTTGTTGTTCAATTAATTCACCAACGGTCATCCTTTTACTGGTTCACCACTATTGAAAATTTTCAGTTACTGACAAAATCACAGCCCTCTGATTTTCCATGCTCTTAGAAAAGTAAGAAAGGTTAAATACTTATACAAATGTAAATGCAAGTAATTTATTAGCAACATTTTCAAATCCCTGCATTGCAGTTGTCTCTGTTGGTAACTCTGGCACCACCTGACATCAAGTGTGCTCAGAGCTGTCTCATAGAGGAGACACTGAGTCCCTTTGCAGTTTTGGTTAACTAGCGTTCATAAAACTACTTCTGTGGTGGCCTGGCCTGGTTCAAGATGGCACACCCTGGGCGCTGATACAGGTGCCACAGGGGCGGGAGGGTGGGCGACCTCCTTCCCAGGGGCAGGTGTGTAGGCCGGGCGTCCTGGATGTCCTTGTGGGGTGCAATGTTTTTTTAACATGGTGGCGTGAGTGACCAGGCCCTCCCGGGGGGAGCCGAGAAGCGGCGGCCCTTCAGGCACTGAGGGGGAAAGAAGGCGCCCTGAGGGAGGATGCGTGGCTGAACCCCACCGGCCCCACGCAGGGGTGCGCGGGGATACAGATCGCCCCCGGCACGCTTCCCCTCGCTGTATCCGTTCGCCCCGAGGTTGGCCCGGGGCGGGAGCGGTGCCCGAAGGAGCCGGGAGAGGAGGCCCAGCGGGCCTCGCCACCACGTCCGCCCTCCCGCTCCTTCCCGCCGCTCGGGGCGGTGCGCGCCGCTGCCCCCTCCTCACTGGCTGCCGCGGGCGGCGCCCGGTGCCGGCGCTGCAGGGTGCCCAGCGCCCGCCTGCCCCGGCCCGGCCCCGGGGCTCCCCCGCAAGAGCCACAGCCAGGAAGGACGAACGGACAGACGGACGGACGAACGGAAAGGAGGCGGAGCGGACGCGGGCGGGAGGGGGTCTGGCCCGCCCGCGGTGCACGGGGCTTCGTACGCGGGTGCCTGCGAGCCGGCCTGAGCCCCGGTCGGCGCCGCAGGGGGGGGCGCGGAGCCCGGCGGGACCCGCTGGCCGTGCCGGGACTAGCATGCGCCTAGGCGGCAGCGCGGCGCCCGGCGCTCCAGCAGCAGCTGCTCGCGGCGCGGCGGGGCGGAGGGAGGGCGGCGGGCGGGCCGGGCAGGCGGGCGGGGCGGCCAGCGGCCTCCCCGGTGGCCTCGGGCCCCGCACCGGCCGCCCCTAGCGCGAAGCCGGCGGCGGTCCAGCCCCGGGGACGGGCGGGCGGGGGTCGGCCATGGCGAGGCGCGACGCTGCCGGGGGCCGCGGGACGCTGCCGGCCGCCCGGGCGCCTCGGGCCTGAGGGGGGCTGCGGCGGGGGGGGGGTCCTGGCTGCTTCCGCCGGTCCCGCGGCCGGGAGAGGCGCCTGTGGGTCCTCCCTCCTCTTCCTCCTCCTCCTCCTGCTCTTTTCCTCCTCCCGTCGCTCCTCCTCTCGCTGCTCCTCCCGCCGCGCCGGGAACTGCCGCCGCCTCCCCAGCGCCGGGCGCGCCGCGGTCGGGGTCGCAGCCGGCGGCCGCGGGGTTTTCCTCGTTTGTTTGGGCCTTTTGTGTCGCGGCTCACAGTTGGCTAAGCACGGCCAGGCTGAATCGGGCCATTGTTCGGGACCCCCGAGCTCCTACGCTGCACATCTCTCGTCCCCACCCCCGCCCCCCTCCCGCCCCCCCGTTTTTTGCTTGAGAAGCCATATAACGTGCCTTTCCTCCACCCGAATCTGGGAGCTGTAAGCTGGACCGATTGCAAATGAAGTGTAATGCATTGTGGGACGTGTGTAAAATTGGATCATTCGAGGGGAAAAAAAAAAAAAAAGGAAGGGACCTGCGGCCGGCGCCCTAGAAGAGGTAGCGGCGAGATGCGCGCAGGTTGTGCCCCGGCGATACCGGCGCTCGGCTGATGCCAGGCAGCGCGCACCCGGCGAGCCGCAAGGCCTGACCCATGCTGCGGCGGGAGGACTAGGCTCGGGCAGCCTCAGCATGAAGAAGACGCGGAGTACGACCTTGCGGCGGGCCTGGCCTAGCTCCGACTTCTCCGACCGGGCCTCAGACCGCATGAGGTCCCGCAGCGAGAAGGACTACCGGCTGCACAAACACTTCCCACCAGCTTTTATTTCCCAGGCGTCACGGGGCTACATGACATCAGGTTCGTAATGTAATTTGTGTGTGCGAGAGGGTTTTATTGCGAGGCTGGTGCGGGATGCGTGTCTGGCCGGGAACGCTGTGTTGGTGGGTACGGAGGGGAGCCTGCCACCGGGAGCCTAAGTTGTTATGAGTAATGAAAAAAAAAAAGCATACATCCACCATTTTGTACCTCTGCAAGATTCACAGCGGGGCCCTTGCAATATGGTGTTTAAAATCCATTAGTCGAGTGAAATAAATGTACCAGGAAAACGGTCGTGTCTCTCTGTGGTGGAAAGGCAGATAAAAATGACTGGGCGCACAGAGCATGGAGCCCTTTGCTCCTTTTGTGCGTAAAAGCATGTGTTGGATATTTACTGCTGCCCCACACATTCCCCTCTAAATGCAGTTAACTCTAGTTAACTCATTGGGCTTTCGTGTTTTTCCATTTTGGAAAGGAAAAGGATCACCTGTGATTGCAAGTGCTCTCGCCTTGTTACAGGCTCTCCGGGTTTCAGCTGCATGTTTCTGCAGAGGCAAAGCACGCTTTGGTGAAAATGACTGTAAACACATTTGCATTTGTTATTCGAGGTGTAGAAGGAGACCAGACCTGTGTATGTGGGGGAACACACACGTGCACGTATATTCATTTGTCGATTGCTTTCAAGGGAGGCTGTAGGGAAATAATGGACACTGCACCAACATGTTTGTGCATGGGAAAGAGCGCAAACAAAACAAAAAACAGCGCAGGGAAAGGCAGGCATCGAGGAGAGGCTTGGCCTCTGATGGAGTGCTGGTGCGGTTTCGGAAAGCCTCGGTACTGTTAATGGAAGCTGCTCCATCCTGAAATGCATCTTAATGGCCTTGGAATTCAGAGATTTCATAAACACCTGAAAAAAGACTTGGGAATATGCTGATGGGGAGGGGAAAATCCTGGAAACCTCCTTTGTTGTTCTGCTGCCTGCTTATTGTGATGATCGGAAATAACGTTTCATTACTATGATGGCAAATTCCAGTTTATCATAAAGGCATGTTTTCCCTTTGAAGCTCAATTTAGGTTGAGTAGACAGATTCCTTTAAAGGAGAAAAAGAAGGAAAGGGAGAAAATGAAGGTATTTATTTTGCATTACTGAAAACGTTTCCAGCCCTGTGCCCCATTTCCCCCCTCATTTTTGCTGCAAAGATTGAGCCAAAGATTGTGGTTGTCAGTTACATGCTCACTTTCCTATCTCTGGCCCTAATAAACATACTTCTTTAGTCAGGTTTGGTTTCTCATATTATTAAAAAAAATGTCTTGTGACTGTTCTTTCTTTAATGCCCAAGCACAAGGGAAATAATATGCATTTATTGAAAAATCTGCCTGTGTAAGAACATTGTGCTATTTTGGCAATAGCCACTCTGATTTTTCCCTTTCCTGGGAAGCCACATATTGAGAGGAAATGACAACGATAATTTATGCTTGAACAGCTGAAGAAGAGGAGAATGGTGCTGGTGAAGGAGTTGTTTTGTTTCATTGCTGCTGCAGTACCTGAAAGCGGCTGGAAAGCCAAAGCTGTCCATACTGCGAAGATTTTTGTTGTTCTGCATGAACGTCCTGATATTCCCACTGTAAGATATACTGTGTCAGTTCTGTTGAAGTTCATACTTTGAGGCCTTTCTTTCAGTGTGGAAGCCCATATTTAAAAGAGAAGGAGCTCACGTGAGCATTTTGTGCCAAGCAGTGTGGTTTTTTGCTTGTTTTTAATTCTTCAGGGAAGCAGTCTGGCTCTGTAAAAGCTTGATCTTGGCAAGATTGGTACAATCCAACCAGACGGTCAAACACCAGCACAGATCTGCAGAATCAGATGTGTCACCCTGCATTTTTTGGCAGATACCTGTGTCCTCAGTGGGGGTGGGGAGGGGATAGATCTGTAATCTGCTATACATGTTTTAACGTAATCTCCAGACCCTCAGAATACCGTGTTTATGAATATACAGCATGTTGATTTCAATTGCAACAACTGAAGGACAAATGTCATGTTTAGTTTGAGTAATTTGCTAAAGTTGTTGGAGGGAGAATATATTGAAAATTAAAATAAACAAACAACTTAGGCTTTTAGCTGGAAATGCAATTGTTCTCTCTTGATGGATAGTTTCCACATTCATTTATTTTTAAAGGATCCTTGTCCACTGCGTTTCCAAATATTAGTTTTGGGAGGAATGGCTACTGTATCTAAACACTTCTCACTATTTGAAGGAAACTCTCTTTCTTGCAGGAAGTCTATAGGAAGTCCTCTGGTGTAAAAGTTGTGGGGATCAGGAACACAAATGCATTCTTTGTCACCCAGAACGTTGTATGGGAGAAAGTGTCCTGAAACACATGGGCTTTTCAGAGGACTGCATTCTGTTTATCCAACCATTTAACCTCATCACTATTAGCACTGTTGTGGTTCTCTTTTAATTAAATGCTACATTGTTTGGGAGGGGGTGGAGGGTGGGAAAGAAACCTTGGAGTTTTGCCTCAATTACTCTGCTTGGGGAAATATGAAAAAGCAGACAGTCAAGATGCTAAAAAGCTTGCAAAGTTAATATTCAAGTATGCCTGACTGAGGCGTGGAGAATTGTATATATATTTCTTTCAGCACAGAAAAATACTGAGTAATGGTGTTGCAGTCAATGCTGTGGTGTTTTGGGTAAAATACAGTCTCTAAGCAGAACCATGTTTATAATGGAAGTGCAAACCTCATGCTAGAGTAGTGAAGCACACCCAATTTTAAGCAGCCTTTTCAGTAAAACTGAGTAAGGACCAGTTTAATATTTGCTTGATTAGTAGCAGCATTGGTGTCTGGCAGTCACGTTTTCAATACTTGGGGAACAAACTGCCCATAATTATAGAAAATTGATGCAGATGCAATTCATCTGAAATTAAAGATTGTTTGATGGATGAAGGGAGATGGAATTAAGGAGGGAAAAAAGCAGGGAATTTAGAAAATCACACATTTTTACTGCTGAATAATCTCTTGATACATGCTATTAAATCGTTTGTACTCCAGGGTTTCTTTAGGCCTCCTAGCAACCACTAGGTTCAAAGGCCGTGCAAGGAGTTCATTGTTCATGTGGAATATTAATTTCCCACTGGAGGACTGTCTTGGAGAAAAAACACTGAAAAAGAAAACTACAACAATGTAGAGCTTTGACCTTGCATGAAAAGAGATGTTGAAAAGTTGGAATCCTATAAAATTCATATATGTTACTGAAAAAGGGGAAATATACTTGAAGTTTTTGATAGATTGCTGCTTAAATGAAGGGAAAATAAAGAAATCGTATGAAACTGCCAAGCAGGATACAGCTTAGGAGGGCCTCAAACAGTCACACAAAATAATATGTATAGCTTTTGAAATGTTGGAAGCTTCTTGCTTTTTTTTCTTTTTTTCCCTCCTAAAGAACAAAGGCAAATCCTGGATTTTGTTTGAGTGGAGAGAGGAACTGCACCCTGTGTTTGACCCAGCCATTAAATGTTACCAGAACTGAGTAGTGCTCTGGAAAGAAATAACTTTTTCCGCAGCCTTTCTTGAGCTACGTTTAATTGAAGATCTTGGTGTTGGAGGTAAAGTGTCAGTTTGAGTTGGTGGTGGTGTAGGGTAACAGTCCAACACAGGCAGCATGAAGGAATGTCTGAAGAGCTTTCTACACTGGTAAAATCTAATTCCAAAGCATTCTTATTTGCAGGTTACCTTCTGAAAAGTTTGCAGTTACTTTATTGCTCTTTGCTATAAAATTTCCTTGCAGAGGTTTCAGCGCTCCAAAGTTGAAGGGTAAAATTTAGTCTTGATGTTGCTTGGTGTTACTGGAGTTTGATTACCAAGTTGAAGCAGAAGGGAAAGGAGAGAAGCATGTAGCACTGCTATCCAACTGATGGTATCTGTGTGCAAATTAATATTTGTAGGAGGAAAAGATATCCTCATTCTCAGTTTCAAGGATGTTTGATGGAAGGTCTAGGACTGCCTCTTCAGCCTCGTTGAACAGTAAGAAGGATCTTGGGAGTCATTCTGAACAAATTTGGGAATCCTCCGTATTTTTCTTTTTTTTTAAGCTTGAACCTCTAACTCTAAAAAAAATTAGTGTTTGGAGATAACAATGCATGATATGAAGAACTCAGTTTAACATAATTGAGAAATGACTGATACATGCAAAGCCTTGAAGCTCGTTCAGTTCTCCTGTCCCTTAATTCAGTTATCTAAAGAAATATGTTCTAGCTTGAAAGTAGCTGTATTGTAATTAATATTTAATGGTATAATCAGTATTGCATCACCTTCTTTTTCTCTCAGTGTGGTGTTAAGAAACACCTTCCAATTCATCTGCTTAACAGTAATGTGATCTCTTTGCCTCCCTGAATTCAGAGTAGTTTTAGGCTGTCTTAGACCAGACCCATTAGTGGGACAGTAAAAACTGAGAGCGTGTAGGTGTCAGTGGCTAGCAGGGCTAGCTTTGCCTCCTGGCTCATGCTCTGTCTCCTTTACTTCAGCCTGTGCTGACGTGGTGAACCCAAGTGGGTCACTCTTTTCAGTTACTTCAGGGGCTATGCTTGTTTTATTGCTTGGGAAGTTGTTCCTGGGCTCGCTGTGCCTTTCAGTCCCTTTTGGCCTCTGGGACATCCACTTACCTTGACAGAGAAACAGGAGCTTTCACTGCATCCTGATCGGGGAGGAGGGTCTAAGTGTGCTCTGTCTGCAGACCACAAACTTGGTCCAAGTCCATGGACCAGTCCTTTTTGGCACAGTTTCTATCTCATTTTGTTTTTCCCTCTGGTTTCTTGCCTAAACTAATACAAAAGACAATCTTCTCTCTCCTCCTTCTGTTGAACCCTGTGGTTGCCTGTGCACTATTAACTCGCATACAGTGCTGTGCCCATGCCTGTGTGTTAGCCAGTGTCTCCACGCCTGGTCCTTTCCCACCAGATACCAAGATATTTTCTGCATATCCATAAATTCACTTTTAGACCAAGCTGTGGACAATGTCCTGTGTACTGCTTGTGCATTCAGCTGACCAAACTGCATTTGAGTACCTGCTGTTCTTCCTGGCTGCTGTGACCTATGAGCAAGGGGATCCAGAGTGGCGTTTTTGTTCATGGCATTAGTAAAATAGGAAACAGAAGTCTCTGTGTGTGCCTGTCTTACCTAGACCTGTTCACGTTTCTATCTCAGTTCAAAGCACTCTTCCCTGCAGAGCTAAATTTCAGGTTGTTTTTCCTCCCCAGCCTCTGTTGCTGTTTGCATTCAAAGTCCGTGTGTTCTCTCTGCTGGTTTCTTGGACCTTCAGTCAGATCGGGGTGCACAGAAGTGCTCCAGGATCAGGTCATCAAAGGGTGTCCTCTCATTGGCGTTTGCGCAGCGGTTTCAGTCTGAGTTCAAATACTTTTCTAGGTGTGTTTTCCAGTAGTCTTGTGATTGTTATGTGTACACTAGACATCACGATAGCCTACTGAAGATAGAGGAAGCTCCTCTTCCTAGAACAGACAAGGATTCAGAACAAACACAGTACTGATTCATCACAAATAGCTCCCAGTCTTTCACAGGTGTAGAAGTTATACTCTGTCTTTGTTGGCAACAGTTGATAAAACCCAAAGGGTGTTGAATATCTTGCCATTTTGGAATTGAATAGCAGCCATGTCTTTGCAAAATGCATTACTTGTTGGAGGAGGCTGAAATGTGAGGATTTTGTGGATCACCTTGGTTTACCCAGTGACCTGCTCAGTTGTGAGCAACAATAGGCCTTCATTTGTATGCAGGAGAGTTCATCCCAGAGTAAACTACCATCTTTGTAATGTTCTTTGCACAGTCTAAAGACGTATAAGCACAATTGGGTATGAAGACTAAAAAGGTGATATTTTGCTAAGCCCATTGTGGAAGTCCTCCAAAAACTGGGGGTTTCTTTTCAGTGTTCCGGGGAGCTTCTTTAGCGTGACTGCTTCATAACCCATAGCAGGTTATAGAATATCTCTGTGAACAGCATTAAAACTGAATGAATATCCTGCCACCTAACTCTGGGCCATGAGTCAAGTAAAGCAGTGCTGAAAAAAATTTTCAGATACAATTACTCTTGACTGTTCTTGAGCATGCTTTTACCTGGTTGGAAGAGGCCAGGCAGTATTAAAGCCATGATCAAAAGTTGTCAGCTAATTTAGAACTTGTGTAAGAATTGCTAAATAATACAATATTAATTGTGTGGGTTTTTTTCTTCAAAAGCATGATACATTACATGATTTTAAATGATAAAGCTACCATTAAGTTATCAAAACTGGGTATTTGATGGGTTTGGTGGAGTAGATGTAAATCTGAGCCTAGAAATATGGTTTGCCTTTTATAAGAAGTATCAAATGAATACTTCATGCAATTCTGCCTAACCATTGGGGTTAATTGTCACCAGAAAAAGGAAAAGGAGTAATGACTGTTGAAACTGAGACCTGAATGCCTGAACTTAACCAGAACACTTTCAGTTATAGGTATTTTATTTTTTTTCTAGGTAGATTAAATATGAGAACAGGAAGCAGAAATGAGGCTTAAAAGCTTCTCTAGAAATCTCTGTGTGCCTCTGTACTTGTCTTTGCAATAATTTTTGGTATCAAGGCCAGTGGCAATCAGAGTAGTCCTAGGGAAAATGCTTGAATATGGAAGCTGCAAAACTCTCCCAAACCAGCATTTGTTGCTCCCAAGTGATTGCCTGTAGCTATGAGGAGGGTATGAAAGTTGTTTATAGCTGCTGATTTGCTTTTTTCAGCACATTTATCGAGTTGGCTGTTCTGCTCATGCTGTTTTGTATTTCACTCTTGGATGACATATAGGTGCTGGAATTATCTTGCTCAAATAGACTGTGGAGGAGAGGGGGGAAAAAAAAGAAAAAAGGAAGACCTGGCTTTACAGGAAGCCTATTTGGGCGTACAACATGATGGAGTGGGTAGAGCAGTCTAGTTTAGACAGAGCCCTGGGCTCTGTTGGCAGCTTTTAAGCAGTTTGCAAAAGGTAACCGAAACAAGAAAACTTGATTTTCAGCAGGCTTCAATTCATTATAAAAAGGATAGCAAGTTTTCCTTTTCCTTCCTCCAAAGAGAGGTTAAAATTACTGGGTAAGTCAGAAGGTGAGGGAGGTGTTCCCAGTTGTGGCCATCTTTGTTTTCCTGGGCACTTTTAACTGTTTCTCCAGTTCCCTACACTCAGATTGTAATCTGTTCGGTAGAAGAACTGTCTCCTTTATTTTGTACTGTAATGTTGCCCGTCACAAAAAAGGTCCTATCTCAACCCAGGCTTTGAATTGATAACAGTGGGTAAGAATGAACATCCAAAACCAGGTGTATTCAGTGTGAACAGAGCAGTCCTCATTCTGCAAGTGAAATCCAGCGTTCAGATCAACTTTTGCACACCACGGTGTTCATAAGAATTTTCCATCTCGCCTTCCTGCAAGCTGAAAAAGAAAGCCTGTTTATAATACCAGCAGTAAATGATGTGGAATGATTGTTATTCAGTACAGTTATCACTTCTACCTTGTCAACCAACTCCTCACAACCCAAAGAAAGTTCTGTTTTTCATCAAATTGTAGATGATGTGATTTCTATAATTTTTAAAGCATAGGAGTGGTTCTTGTTGCTTCGGTGGGAAATGCTATCTGTACGAGATAGCTACAAATGCAGAATTTATTAGAAATTTCAAGTTGTGGTGTTGAAAAAACATCTCAATGGTTTTATTGGATCTGATAGGGTGTGGAAGCAGAACACGAAAGGGAAAGAATGAACAATTTATTTGAGGAACTGCTTTTAATTTGTGAACTTTTATGTGGACCTGATTCTTGAGAGCAGGGATGGCCAGTGTATTGCACATGGATTTCAGGTATTGTGAAAAAGAATGAATGAGAAGTTGAACGTATTTATACTAGGTCTTTTTATTTAATGAAAGTAGCAAGAAGAGAGACAGCAGAGGCATCTTGCAAGTCTTTCATTTTGTATCTGTCTTGTAAAGTTACTCCTAACTTTTGTTTCTCTGTGATCTGTTAGAGGTATTGGTAGCTAGGCAGTACGTGGCAGGCTTTGGCTTTCAGCTGAAACAATTAAGCAGTAACTGCTTCTGTTTAGCAGGTTTTCTTTACCAAAGTTGTCCAGATAGCCTAGATGAACTGTAGCCCTCTTTCTTATGCCTTATTGACCAGGGCTTCTATTTTGAAAAGTATGTCTAACATTAGAGTAGAACAGGCTCCTGGACACTAATCGTGATCTTCCCAAACGTGATGGAGAATGCAGCTGTAGTTTGACTGGGATGCTGGGACTGAAGCAATACAAGAATATCTTCTTGAATTTGGGTGCTCTCCTCAGTGTGGTATGCATGTCCATGAAGCATTTCACACACACGTTCTTGAGATGCTGATAACAAGTAGAAATCTGCATTTAGTGATATCAAAACACCTTTTCCAGCTACTATTTTCTTTCCAAGTTGTAGTGTTTAAAGAAAAAAAATGAATGGCCCTTTGTAGTGAAGTTGACCTCAACATTTTGAGATCCAAAGAGTATAATAGACAATTCAGAAATACTTACTTAATGTGGCCTGGAAAAGGCAAAGTTCAGTATGAAAGCTGAGTTCATCATAACACAGGAAGCTGTGCTGGGAGAACCTAGATTATATAAACTAGTTTTCTTGCCCATTTGTGTTTTTTTAATTTCCTTCATAATTTCCTATGAATTTCCTGTTGATGACCTGTGACCTAGTTTCAGAAGATGAACTTCTGACCATATGTGATAAGGATTTAAATGCTATAAATTGGACCGTTTATCTTATAAGCCAGTAAAGATGATGTATTAAATTTCATTGTGGTACTTAACTAACTTTGCCTCTTAAATTTTCACAGCGTTTTAGAGCAAAGTACTATTCTTCATTTTCATAGGGTGTTCTAAATTCTGCTCTCCTGAGAATTTACATTCTTGGATCATACAGTGACCTTGTTTTACTACACATAAGCCTTAAACTAAATGTTTTTTTAAACAGGGTGAAACGGAGATACTTTTTACAAGTTTTTCTTAAGATTTGTGTGTGTTTAGGTGTAAATGCTGCATGGCTGGCTGGGTGAATAGAGGGAACAAAAACTTAAGAGGAAAAGGTTTATTGGCTTTAACATTAAGTTTGAAACAGCTGCGACTCCCATATGTAAATTGGGCATGTCTGCAGCACATCTTTTTTGAGAAATGGAGGGCAGATTCCACTGGCCACGGAAAGTTCACCCAAGGTCCAAGTGGTCCCTCAGCCTCTGGTGCTAAAGGGCAGATTTACTGATGCAGAGACGGGATCATGGGTGGGAGCAACATGGCTCACTGCTGTTTGTTCATGCACTCACTCCCTCCCTTTGCACTAGTCCAGTCCAAAATTATGAATAAAGCAAATCCATCTTTGGGGGAATATTCAGGGGTTTGTAATATGTTACTAGGTCTTTAGTCTCTGCTTTCACTGTGGATGGATGTAGTTACTTTCTTGCTCTTTAGGTACAAATGTTTTAGTTGTACATGTTACATTGTTTTGTGATGAAAACATTGAAAAATCTTAGGGAAATTATGAGGAGTGGTACATATGTATACACTTAGTCAATAGGATCATTGTATGGATGTGCTGTGAGACCAGGGCTCAGTGAAAAGCATTTGGGCTTCTGTATGGGACAAGCGTTCTTCCATAGGCATTGAAATTCAGGAGTGAAATCTTGAAATCATATTTGCATGGCATGTCTGCATAAGAATAGATCTGGTTGGGACATTTTCACAGAATACAGGAGCAAAGAACAGTTTTCTGCATTTTTTTCCAGCCTGCTCTAATGAAGTCTCAGTTTCTGAACAACTTTTTAGGATTCCTCTGGAAAGAGGTATAGCCATCTCTAAATGAAACTTTTTTTTTTTTTTTTTTCCTAAAATCATGAGATGTTTTCCTTTGAGTCAATCTTGGGTTCAGTCTGTGTAATTATTTTCATTGCAGAAATATTATCCAGTAACCGTGAGTGTAAAATTAAGGCATCTTTTGGAAACCTTATTTTAAAAACCATGTTCTTAACTACCTCTTTGTACAAGAGGGTGAAGTAGTTATGTAAAGTATTGTTTATTTTAAAGCCACAGGTGATAACTTTTCATTAGATACGTGGTCTGCCATATTGCCCTGTGCAGCACAGTAAAGCATAGTTTATGTAAGTTTATTAAATTTTATATGTAGCAAACCCATGCTCTGTGCATGTGTGCGAAAGCTTAAACATGAGAATGCACACTAAGTCCCCAAGGGTCCAATTCTGTTCTTTAGTGGGAAAAGCGCACACATTTTTGGTTGACTGTTCAGGTAGGAAACCTTAACTCCCAGCAGTGCTGCTTCCCTGAACGATGCACATAGCCATCTCTCTTCACATAAGTCTTTGCCTACATCAGGGAATTGGAAAGGCTGAGGAGGGCACAGCTGTAACTGCTGAGTAATGCTCCCTTTTAATTGAAGTTTGTCTTTGAATAAGGACTACAGATTGGACAGGTAGAGAAACTGGGGCAGGCTTTCCAGAAACAAGGGTGGGTGTGATGGCAGCGAACAAAAAGAGGAGTCGTAGGCAGAGTTGCTGTTCTGCCAGAGCAGGCTTGTATTCTTGCATCCTGGCCACGAGAAGTACGTTTCCCCAGCTCACTCTTAGATTTCAATTTAAGTCATTTAGCTCACTGGATTTACATCAGGACCATCGCTCCTTCACTTGTGTGTGTCTGAGCTCATTTCAGAAGCTAATAATTGATGCAACTTTTTTCTGCCTACCAGATAGATGATAGTCTCATTCAGTTTTCATCCCAGTGCTGATTGTTCCAAATAGAGTCATAGGCACGCAGCAATACAGTGCACTCAGCTTTTCATGGTTATCCCTTTTTATCCTAGCAGTTCCCTTTTTCACACCTTCAAGAAGTGTACTACAGTAAAATGAAGTGTTTCACTGTAACTTGCATTTAGAGTTAAGTCATGAAAAGGTAAGCTAAAAAAGTTAAGGGGAAGAAAGCTTTATCTGCCTGTGTCATCATAATTCATTCCCTAGTTAATGGGGCAGTTGAATAGGACAGTGTATTCCAAGCAATGAGAAAGCATACAAAATGATGCTGATGTTGAATTTTACTCATGGATTGGTGTCAAACCAAGCTCTGTCAATGATAGGTGTGGCAAAATTGTCTGGCAGCACAGCTGCCCTTGGGAACTGTAATGTTATCTCTGGTAGCAAATTGGCTTCAAACCCAACTTTTCAGATCAGAGCATTTAATCTGTGTTTTATACGCCTAAGTGGATGTGTGTATGTGATTGCTATGCATAACACTGGGAGGGCTATTTTGTTATGAGGGACCAGCAAAGAGAAAAAAAATCTAAAAGCTGCTCTGGTATATGTTGCTATGCAATGACGGTTTTTGATGACAGTTTTCCGGCAAGAGCTGGAAGGAGTGTGGAAAATTTTCCTTTTTTTACCACAAATGGGAACCCAAGAGTGCCCATGCCAGTTGAGACCCAGATCTCTCTTGCCTATTCTGCTGTGTCCAACTGTGACCACAAACAGGTGCCCAGGGAAGTGGAAGAAGAGAGCCAGTGCCTGTGGTGCTTCCCCACTTCCAGCTGGTTTGGGCAGTGTGGTTTGTTTAGTCCTCAAAAGGTTTCTCTTGCAGATATACTCTGTGGTACCTGTGGGAATATTAGGGGAGTGAAAACTGCTCACCTTGTATATGAGGAGCTGCCCTGTGGCAGCCCTGAGTTGTGTGCATTATCAATATTAAACTGGCGTCAGGTCTTATCCTGTCCTGTACTGGAGCATTTGTGCTAATGACGAATATACGCACATGTGAAGAAGGTTTTGAGGCTCTTGGTATTTTTGATGGTGGAAGATCAGCTGTTAGGTCGAGAGGCAACATCAATCCCCTCTCTCCAAATACAACACATGCAAATTCCAGATTCCTATAACTGGGATATTAATAGTATTCACGTCATCACACATCCTCTTCTGAAGTCATGAAAGAAACATTTGTTAATTATTTCTGTAATTCTGCTTATTCCTTCTTTCACTTAGTTTTATTCCCTTAGTCCCTCCCTTTCCTTCCCCTCTGAATTCTGGGCATCATGAGCTCTCTCATCGCAAAGTGACATGTGCCTAGATTAAAGGCTTACATTAAGCAGGAGTTTCTTGTTATATCAACTCTTGACATTCCAAAAATGTCAACTCCGATTCACATTGCAAACAGGATCTAGTGCCGAGATACTAGTTGTTTCCAAGTCTTTCGCTTATTAATAAGGCAGAACTGCTGTTTCAGGACAGAGTTGTCCTGAGAAAATACTGCAGAAGTGGATCCTAACGTTTCATGTCTCCAAGGTATCCCCTTTCCTTATTTTGGAGGTGTTGACTGGCTCACAAGATTAATCTTGGTTGAGAGGTAATTGTTCAGCTAGTAGCTAAAGGCCATAACTTTCCAGCATGGCCTCCTGAGCTTCTGACACCTTGGGTGTCTCAGTGAAAGTACTGTTTTTGGCAGGAGCCAAACATTCAACATAGACTCATAGAATAGCTTGGGTTGGAAGGGATCTTAAAGACCATCTAGTTCCAACTCCCCTGCCATGGGCAGGGACCCCTTCCACTAGATCAGGTTGCTCAAAGCCCCATCCAGCCTGGCCTTGAACACCACCAGGGAGGGGGCAGCCACAACTGCTCTGGGCAACCTGTTCCAGTGCCTCACCACCCTCACAGTAGAGAATTTCTTCCTTATATCTAATCTAAATTTACCCTCTTTCAGTTTAAAACCATTACTCCTTGTCCTACCACTACATGCCCTGATAAAGAGTCCCTCCCCATCTTTCCTGTAGGCCCCTTTAAGTACTGGAAGGCTGCTGTAAGGTCTCCCCAGAGCCTTCTCTTCTCTAGGCTGAACAACCCCAACTCTCTCAGCCTGTCCTCATAGGGGAGGTGCTCCAGCCTCCTGATTGTCCTCATGGCCCTTCTCTGGACCCACTCAAGCAGGTCCATGTCCTTCTTATGTTGGGGGTCCCAGAGCTGGACCCTGCCACTCCCAAGTGGGGATCTCACGAGAGCAGAGTAGAGGGGAGAATCCCCTCCCTCAACCCGCTGGCCACGCTGCTCTTGATGCAGCCCAGGATATGGCTGGCTTTCTGGGCTGCAGACGCACATTGCCAGGTCATGTTGAACTTCTCGTAAACCATGAACCCCAAGTCCTTCTCCACAGGGCTGCTCTCAATCCACTCTTTGTCCAGCCTGTATTTGTGCTTGGGATTGCCCTGACCCATGTGCAGGACCTTGCACTTGGTCTTGTTGAACTTCATGAGGTTTGCACGGTCCCACATCTCAAGCCTGTCCAGGTCCCTCTGGATGGCACATCCCTTCCCTCCAGCGTGTTGACCGCACCACACAGCTTGGTGTCGTCAGCAAACTTGCTGAGGCTGCACTCAATCCCACTGTCCATGTTGCCAACAAAGATGTTAATCAGCACTGGTCCCAGTACTAACCCCCAAGGAATGCCACTCATCACTGCTTTCCACTTGGACATTGAGCTGTTGACTGCAGCTGTTTGAGTGTAACCATCCAGCTAATTCCTTATTCACTGAGTGGTCCATCCATCAGATCCATGTTTCTAGTTTATAGACAAGGATGTCATGTGGGACAGTGTCAAATGCTTTGCACAAATCCAGGTAGATGACATCATTCGGTCTTCCTTTATCCATCAGTGCTGTAACCCTGTCGTGGAAGGGCACCAAATTTGACAGGCACGATTTGCCCTTAGTGAAGCCATGTTTGTTGCCACCAGTCACCTCCCTATTTTCCATGTGCCCAAGCATAGTTTCCAGGAGGATCCGCTCCATGATCTTTCTGGCCACAGAGGTAAGACCGACTGGCCTGTAGTTCCAGGGTCTTCCTTTTTTCCCTTTTTAAAAATGGTGTTATGTTTCTCCTTTTCCAGTCAGTGGGAACTTCACCGGACTGCCACGACTTCTCAAATGTGACGGATAGTGGCTCAGCCACTTCATCCGCTGGTTCCCTCAGGACCCATGGATGCATCTGATCAGGTCCCATGGACTTGTGCACCTTCAGGTTCCTTAGATGGTCTCGAACCTGATCTTCTACAGTGGGCAGTTCTTCATTCTGCCAGACACCACCTTTGCCTTCTGTGACTTGGGCAGTGTGGCTGGAGCCCTTGCTGATGAAGACTGAGGCAAAAAACTTATTGAATACCTCAGCCTTCTCCATATCCTGAGTAGCCAGGTCTCCCGTTTCCTTTGGAGAGGGCCCACATTTTCCCTAGTCTTCCTTTTGTCACCAACATACCTATAGAAGCTTTTTCTTGTTGCCCTGACATCCCTGGCCAGATTTAATTCTAACAGGGCTTTGGCCTTACTAGCTCGATCCCTGGCTGCTCAGACAGTTTCTCTGTATTCCTCCCAGGCCTGCCTCCATGCTCTGTAGGCTTCCTTTTTATGTTTGATCTTGTTCAGGATCTCCTTGTTCATCCATGCAGGCCTCCTGGTGTTCTTACCCAACTTTCTCTTTATCAGGATGCGTCGCTCCTGAGCTTGGAGGAGGTGATCCTTGAACATTAACCAACTTTTTTGGGCCACTCCTCCCTCCAGGGCCTTATCCCATGCTACTCTGCCAACCAGATCCCTGAAGAGGCCAAAGTCTGCTCTCCTGAAGTGCAGGGTAGTGAGCTTGCTGTGCACCCTCCTTGCTGCCCTAAGGATCTTGAACTCCACCATTTCATGGTCACTGCAGCCAAGGCTGCCCTTGATCTTCACATTCCCCACCAGCCCCTCCTTGTTCATGAGATCAAGTATAGCAGATCCCCACCTGTCCCTGCCCTGCCTTTAATTGTGACCCATGAGGTCTCGGTTGGCTCCTCATGCATCCCCAGGTGGAGCTCCATCTCTGAAGGCTGTTAAATTTGACTGTTCAGGTTTCAGAATCCACATACCTGGATTTGCATCTGGGCCTGAACTGACTCCATCCATGTGCTTGGCAAATAGGCTGCCTTTGAAAATGATGGCGGAACATAGAGCTGAGCACCTGTCTGGTTGCCATCATCTGTCTGCAGAGCTGCCAAAGCATCCATCAAACTTATGTCCTCAAGCCCTGTTAATTCATAGACCAGCATCATAGAAATATGTTTTCTGAAATAGATTTCAGGTGTGTTGTGTAAACGTGGATGGAGACAACTGCATGTGGTAGTTCTTCCAGTGATGTTCTGTGTGTGCACCACATGTGGTCCAGCCCTCCCAAGGGACACTGTATGCACACTCAGTGACACTCATGGGACTCATGTTTGCTGTGTATGTGCAACTTTACTGCACGTGCTGAGTGTCATAATATATTTATATAATATAGGTTATATATAGTTTTACCTTATGTTCTTTTTAAGACTGCTCTCTTTAATCTTCACCCTTCTGGTGAAGTTTTGATATTCCTCCTGTTAATACAGCATCAGAGCACACCCATTTCATATACTCCATTTGGGGATACTATATTATATACCAGTGCGAGGGTATTTTGTTTATGCTTTGTGTACATCCACAGGTGTTTAATTTAGATGTGCATGCTTTTAGTAATTGTAATTGATGTTGCAGATGTGTTTCCTAGCAAGACTAAAATATAAACATTGGAAAAACAATGCAAATGGTAGAAAACATAGAATGCAAACCAGTAAAAGTTATAGAAAAGTGATGAAATTTTAGTAATAGATTTTAGTTTAAAAAAATTCAAAAATTCTCTCTCAGCAGTCTTTGAATTTGTCACTTCTAGTTTCATCTGCAGAAGTGTTGTTAACCACTGTGTAACACTGGGATTCTCACAGGAAATTGATTACATGTAGGTGAGGGAAGGGGAAGAACTGGAGCCTGAAGCAGTTATTGCTGAGTATTACTTGCAGACAATGCTAAAATCAGGGCAAGGTGCCAGATTTTGTGGTAAGATGTCATGCCTTGCTGAAACGTGCTATGGTGTGACACCCTGGAGTTTACCTTTCCCTTCTGTGATCCTGAGCTGTGACTTGCTGTCATTGCAGTATGACAGTCCCTCCCCTTGATTTTACGGATAGTTAGGAGGACAGGAAGTTTGGTACTTAAGTGAAGCTTAATACTTAAGCTGATACTTAAGTGAAGCAAGAGTGAAGCAGGTAGGAAGCTCAAGTGTTCAGAGGGAGATTCCTCTGAGTGGAGGCTGCAGGGCTTTCTCCAGTAGTTATTCACAACTACCTATTAAAGTGAAGAAAGCCAGGAAGTTTTTGAGCTGTGTTTTCCCATTGCTTTCTTTCATAGAGCTTCTCTCCCTTGTGGGTACTCTGATGTCTCTTTGTATGGCTGAGCTTTGGTTTCAGTCTTTCCTCAGTACACCTTGTGATGGGTCACCAAAACTTGTGAGAACATATAAGATCTTTGAGACTGCTCCCCCTCTGTCAAATTTGCTTGATACCATCCAAGAGTTATGATGTGGAAGAACTGACAGTGCAGGGCAAAGAGAGACAGCAGTGTCACACCACACATTCCATCGTGAAACCAGACACCCCAAAAAGTCTACAAACATGTCGTCTAGAAATATATGGGGGCCCTAACTTAAGAGTATTTACTTAATAGTTAGGTTATAGAAAATTTATGGTTAAACCCTAAGCATTTTATTTAGAGCAAAAGGTCTTGTTAATCCCAATTTCAGAGCTCTTCACTAACACATTCTTTTAAGGTTTTCCCTCTGCCTCTTCAGCAATGGAGAGGAATAAATCTGGGTAACTGCTAGAAACCTGTAGGCTATGCTTTCTGTTGCAAAGTGTAAGTGCCCCTTTCTACTTAGGGTATAGGATAATTCGTTTAATTCAGGATCAAGGAGAACCCTGGATGTGTAGATATTAAAGGAACAGGCCACAAATAAAGTTGGAACATTCAGCAGCATTTCACAACTCTGAAACAGAATATATGAAGTGCAGTGTTAGCAAATGTTTATATAAAACATGCTACAGTATTACACTGAACAATTATACCTCTCTTATCTCAGGCACTTATCTCTAGCTAAAGCCAAGTGGCTTGCAGGTTTAAATGGCTCAGTATTTTTGAAGTCAGTGTGGTAATGAAATATGCTAAGCAGCTGGGTTTTATGTGTGAGCATTTTGGGTATTTTTTTTTTTGCCTGACTACTTTTATCTTTGAAGACACAAAAATAATGTAGTCGGAAGGAAAAGACCAAAGTCTAATGAGTTTAATTGCAAAGAGCTGATGTTTGTAGTTGCACTTAAACATTCTCTTTAGCATTTGCATCTCAACTTTGCCATTTTTGGAAGTCTTCTGAAGGAAATATTTATACCGTATGAGTGTAAACCTTGCACCCCCATCTCGTCACCTCTTTCAGAGTGACAGAGGGCTCTGACAACAGTGGAGTTGCTGTTTCCGTGGTCAGGGGCAGAGTGGTAGGACGAGGAGCTGATGGCCTGCCACCAAGCTTGTCTGACCAAGCATTTGTGAATGGATGGGAATACCATTAGCTAATTTGTTGGATGTCTCATGGCTCCTGCTGTATACTTGTAAAAGCTGCCTGAAACCAGCTCAGAGCAGCAGTGAGAATATAGCGAGGCATGGTTTGTTTTTAGAGATCTAGAAATTGTAGTTACGCTCAGATCTTCCTTGGTACATGTGCATTTATTTTATTGTGTTTGTTCTGTGAAGAGCAAAAGGCATAACCTGATTTTGTAGCTTGCGTTCCGATAAATTCATGTTTGCTGTGTAGTTTAAAATGACAGAGATTTTTTCTTTTCATGTGTGAACCACAGAAGTTGGATTCTTACGTTGCTTGTCCTCACTTTTGTGATTATAGAAGATAATATGATCTCTTGTTTGCAATGATGTCTTCACTGTGATTGCAGCTATAGTTTACATGGAGTAATAACATTAGGGAACAAAATAATATTGGCTTTATAGCTTTTCTTCTTGTTCATCAAACAAGACCAGCCAGTTCTTCATGTGACATTAGCAAATACCCTGTGGCTCACCAGTAGAGCAAACCTCGGAAATACTGCAGTCTGGCTTTGGAGGTCAAAGGTGGGATGTGCTTTCTGGTGGTTCTCAAAGCATCAGCAGTACGGAACAAGCGGAAGTGTGTTTTTTATGGTCTTAACGGTAAGCGCACATGCTTTTAAGTGGTTTCTTTTTGATTTCAAATCTAGCAGTCTTGAAGTTCCTGTTCTTCTCATCTTGACTAATCAAAGGTTAACTTTTTTTTTTCCTTTCCCTTCTCAGTCTCTTCACTCTTTCCTTTCACTCTCCATAATTGCAGTTGGGAATAAGTAGAAAGTTCAGTGTCAAAATTCCTAAATTTTGCTCCCTATTGGGACCAGTGAAGCCAAAGAAGCAGGTGGTACTTTGTAGCCAAAGAGACAAGGAACCCAGCAACTTGGTGGTATTCAAGTGCTGGTTCCTAGCTTCTTAATACCACCTTCCACATTTAACAGTACTTCACCAGCTTCCGTGTTGTGATTTTTTTTTTTTTTACTACCCTTCTAGCCTTGCCTCTCCAGACATTGGTCAAGTGGAACCTCAGGTCCAATATGACGTTGTAGAAATTTTGATCATGCCCCTAACTCTTGAGAGAAATAGCTTAGCATCTGTTTTACAAAGGGGAGTTGAGTCTGCCTGGAAGGAGCTGAGTTGAGGTACTTGAAGGAGCAGTCAGACAAATGAAAGTAGAGAAATAGCTCAGGAACCCTGAAGCTGAAAGCACTGACATATCGAGGGATTTATAAGCTGTGTTTTTGTAGGATTTATAGCCATTTTTTTTCTCAAAATGACACTGACAAACCTTCCTCTCACTGAGAAAGCAAGTTGCATTTCAAAGATTGTGTCACCAAGAGAAAGAGACTACGTTTTTATTTATTTCCTTTATTGATATCCTAAGGTGTCCTCTAAAACACCCTCAAACATCTCAGGACTGTTGGTGTCCTGACAGTGAATGGCTCTATTCGGAGTTATTTCCAAAAGAAAACTTTCACCTCTTCCTGTGCACTTTGCCAGCAGCTCTCAGATAGTGATGTTTGTAGGAAGTTTGACCTGTAAGATGTCGGCAAGTATGAGAATTTCAGAAACCCAGATTGAGCCACTGATTTAGAGCTACCAGCACATCTGCTTTACCTCCGGCTCTCTCGGATGAGAGTCCATCTGTGCAGCAGCAAGACATTTTTGCTCCTGGCCTTTACCCTGAAGACCCTCCTGCCTTTATTTCACCCTCACCTCTTTGGGGCTTTCTGCCCCCAACCAATGACCCTGCTTTCAGGAAAGGTCCCTTCACACAACTTTACTTTCTGCTATCGTATCATGTAGGCAGAGCTTGAAGTGTGAGGCTTTGGAGGTTTCAGGAAGCAAAACCAAGTTTGTTTTTACAGAGGAATCAAAACAGAGCTCTGGCTAGTCAACATCAGCAAGGTATCAAGACCTATTGGATTTTTGACTACAAGCATTTGCTCTTCAAGTTACTTACTGTGAATATTAAATACTGTAATTGGAGAGAGAATATTTATGATTTTTTTAATTGCCAGGTGGCGTGTATATATGTGTTCTCTTTATATGGACACATTTACTTGCACCCAGAAGTATTGGTACTTCCCTCACACCTAGTCAGGATGTTATACTGTGATCTGTAGAGTGCATTCAGCTTAATGCAAATCAGAACATCTTCTCAGCAAAGACACAACAAGAAGTTGTAGAAAATTGGATATATTTTGAGTTTTTCTTGCTACCTTTTTATTAAAAAGGAGTTTAAATTAAAGTTCAAAACCAAATATTGTACACTGATCATTGGCATGGCTCATTTTGTTATTTGTGGGTAAGTTTTGTTGTTTCTGCTGATTTGAAGCCTTAGGGTTTAGGGGGCAGAGATAAGGTAATTGTGTTTATTTTTTGCACAAGCAATAAGATATTTTGGCTTCCAACATGACAGTGGTATGCTGAAGTAACAGTTTAAAACTATTTAGAGGCAAATGCATGTTTGTTGTGTAAAAGTCACTAGCTGACAACTGTAGTAAAATGATCTTGAATTTGTTGACTTAACTATATAGCAGGTAGCAAAGAAACTTCATCCCTGAAATATAAACCCAGGTGTTAAATGATCTGGGATGCTACCTTTCCTCCATTCTTAAGCCATTCATTAAAAAGAAGGAAAAGAAAAAAGAAACTTAAGAGTTAAGGTTGAAATACCCTGACCTTTAATCTAGTCATTCTTCTGGGCAAAAAAAAAAAATTTTTTTAAATCACGTGGCTCACTTATGTTGCACTTATGTTCCAGTGGCAAGAATACTTGTTCTAATTCAGAGCATTCAGGATTTTAAAGTAGTTTAGTCAGACTTGTATATTTGAACTCAAATAAATAGGCATATGACAAGTGGAAGAACATATAATCACTCCGCTGCCTCAAAATTCTTTTGAGGTCAAGAATTTGAAAACAGGAACTTATAGTGCAGCTTGTGAACACAATAGGAACAGCTGGTGCTCAGCACTTCTGAAA
Organism: Strix aluco; assembly: GCF_031877795.1. Lineage (NCBI taxonomy): Eukaryota > Metazoa > Chordata > Aves > Strigiformes > Strigidae > Strix > Strix aluco. Next base: position 37,029,578 of record NC_133934.1, on the reverse strand, counting down.
ATGAGGTCACTTTATTCTTGGTTGAAATGTGCAAAATGGGTCATCTGGGCATAGGCTTAAGACAAAGGCTAAGCATGTGGCCATTTATAACCAGGTTGTCCACATTTCCAGAACTACTTTGTTAAAAGGATTCAGTTAAACAAGAAAACACTGGGATAGGTCTGCATTTTCCCCAACTTTTGGAAGTATAGCACCCACTAGGAAAATAAATCATTACCATATATTTTCAAAGGTCTGCTCATCCTAAGGATGACATCATCCATATTTTCCACAGTCACCCCTCCCTCTTGTGCCTTTCTGCTCGTCCTTCACATAACCTACTTTAGGAAACACTGCTCTGTTGTACAGTCCTTGGGAACACTGCTTCTCCACCAGTCTCAGCTCTGGGACTTCCCTGGTCCTGCCAGCAGAACAAAGGAGAAAATCTGAAACATGCACAAAACCCTTTAACATCATCAGCAAAATCTAAAGATGCATTAGGAAGGACAACAAGAACTCTACTTAATTTGACTGTTGAGTTTTCATTATAAATATTCTATTCAAAATATACATAAGTTGATAGCATTAAGGCCCAGATTCTACACTTTTGGTTAATTGAACCAGTGTTGCTAACACATCCAAGGTGATGGTATGAGTCACAGGATACAGGTATATCAGAGTTTGCAAATTTGAGACCTGATACTGATTTGCTGTTGACTGTTGCATGACATGCATTGAAAGTTTAGCATGAGAATTGATATGTATTTTCAGTAGGAGTGTGCAGGTCTTGGATTCCAGACCCTGACTCCAATCATCCCAGTAGCCTGTACAAATTGGCATCCAACTGAACACCTGGAGGATCAAGATGAGAGGAAAATTCAGAGTGGAAGGGGTCTCAGGTGATTATATTCCAACCTCTTCATCTTGAATACAGGATGTTTCTCTTAAGTGGAGTTGAATATTTGTGCACAAACAATGCCTTTTAAATGAAAGTAAATTTTGTTAGGGAATAGTACATGAAAATCATACTGTCCTTAAGCAAAAGCTTGAAACCCATGCTAAAATAAACTGTACTCCTAATTCAGGGGCTACCCATTTTTGTCATTAATGATCTTACCTAGAAGTGTATTTTGTTAATCTAGGTCTGGTTTATGCCATTTCTTGCTTTAACTGCACAAATACTGATTTTGTTGATTACATAATACTTCTGTATCATTGTTCTCATTTTTTGTGCAGTTTTGTGTCCAGTTGATGGAATAACCCAAGAAAGTATGTAGTGACATTATCAAGAATAAACAAAGCAGAAGGAAGAAAAATTGTTCTCACATCCTGTGCATTTTGCCTCCTGAGGTGGACCTGTGCTAGTTAGCCAAGGCTGCGTCTCATAGCTAGCACCAGATTTCAGATGTGCCCATAAGAATGGTTCTCATTGTTTTATTATTATTGTAAATTTAATTTACTGAGGCAGGCTTGGTGATTGCCTTCATACAAGTGAGGTAATTTGCCTGTCTAAGCCAAGCTTACATTTTGGCTAGTTTTTAACAAGAGCTGTCAAAAAGAGCATGGAGGAGGACGACAAAGTGGTGATAGCAGCAGTGTAGTGAATTCCAGACTGGAAAAGCAGAGTATAAGGAGGCAGCTCTGTGGCTGGCAAAGTGCAGCCAGGGCTGAGCTGGGATATCAGCACACATCGTCACAAAACTGAGTGTTACTTGTGCAACATGTTTGTTGTAGGTTTGGTTTTGAAAAGTGTTTCTCTTTCATTGAAGAAACTTTCATTGAACTATATATATGATGTAGTAAGTATTCAGTGGCAACTAAGTAGTTAATATGAAGACGCATAATGTGTTGGGTTGGTTTTTTTTCTCTCTACCACAAGGTCTTGGATATCTTTCAGAAGTCAGAAATACTATCTTGTGATACCACATGGCTTTACTACTTCCAGTTTCACCAGTAGAGGAAGGCACTTAAAAAGTGAAGCGTAAGATTCCCACAGTGCCTTTCTGTTTCCAAGGTTTGCCTTGGATGAATTGCTGCACAGAAGAGTGATTAATCACTAGCTGGGAGATGGAACAAGGGTGACCGGCATAGCAGTCAGAAACAAAATTGTCTGCTGGATGCCCAGATGAATGGGCTGTGTCTGGAGGACCAGTGGTGGTGTCTGTCTTGTTTTCATGTCATGCGTTGTGTCTCCCTTTTGACTTCATCCCAAGTTCTAGTAGATGGTTTTCAGGTCACGTCAGAGACTGCTCCAGCTTTTGCAATTACTGTAATTGATTCTTGCTTTGCAGAAGAGGTATTTAAAGGTTAACAGTAGTATTTACTAATCATTCCACGACGCATTTTGTATTTCATTTCATTCTCAGTTGAAACTGTTGCTGGACTAATAAATATAACAGTTTGTAAGTTACTTCTCTAGGACTTTGCATGTAGTCATTTCCATCTTTGCAGGAATTGCACGCTAAAGAAACGTACGGTGTGGGTTCTGTTTAGAAAAGAACCATTTCTGGCATCCCTGCAGTATCTTACATAACCATGTTTTTCTTTCTTACTCAGAGCTGAAAGGTTTGTGCATATGTTACATGGATAAAACTATTTGTGTGCCCTGTAATAATGCAGCAGTGATTTTGGAACTTTGCATTGCACTATACATTTCCCTTGAAGGGGGGTCGTTTTCTTTTCAACTTCCTGCACAGATGAAGCTTGAATGCAACCCTCCATCAAAGTGTAAATATCAATACAGGTGGGTTGCAAGTCAGTTCTAGTTGTGCTTTAAATGTAGTCATTTGGAACATTTAGACTGTACGTATCCCCTTAATGTAGAGCAAGAGGAATAGAGGGGCAGCTTTTTAAGCTCCTGATCTGCCTGGAGGAAAACTGTTCTCAGTGCAGAAACTGGAAAGCAGTCTTAGGGATGCCTTTAGAGGACAGCACACAAGCCCTAAATAGGGTGACTATTGGGGAAAAAAAGAAGGTATATTCCTGGATAAGACTTGCATGCCATGGAGCTTCAGGGAGACAGTTACAATCAAACCCTGCTGAGACCACAGAGCCAGGGCAAGGGTGGGAAGTCTGAAGGGGATTCAAAGTTGCCTTCACCAGGTGTTCTCCAGTAGGCAGCAGAGAGGAGACCAGAGCATAACCTAGTGTGCTAGATGTCTGTGCTGCAACAAGAAAAGTGCCCTGGATTGTAAATTTACACATTTTAAACATAAAACAACCCTCTGCCCACCAACTCTGCCCAAGCCAAACTTATGGTGCTTTCCTTCCTTACATACCTAAGGTAGCAGCTGCGTAACAGCTCTGATGTCTTCCCCTGTGAAATGCGATATTGCAGCTTGCCCTACTTAGTGTTGGATGATGTGTCAAACCCCTTGATTTAAACAATGTTCAGGGTGTGATTAGCTTTGTCTGCAATATTCTAGTATTAGCTGTCATAAGAAATGGTACTGAACATATTACCCATGCTAGAGTCTTTCTCACCTGCTCCAAACCTCTCCCCCAGCACTTATGTTGTCTGTAGAAGAAAAGTTTATTCAACAAATAATACATGTTTGCATGTATGTATGTATATCACAAATTCACAGACATAGTTGATTCTGCACTTTTTTTTTTAACTTTTCTGTGGGGTTTTTTTGTTCTATACCATTTAGTTTATTTCAATGCGGTGTACTATGGTACTGAACATGGTCTACATCTGCTTTGTTAGACTTTTGTGGTGTTTTTACATTTTTAAGTGAAAGCTGTGGGGGCCTATATAGATTCTTTGTCATGCATATGAGCACATTATGCAGGCTTACTTTACTCTTATTTCCATGATTCTTGCTTTAAGTGTTTTTTGTCTTCCTTGTTTTGTGCTATGGGTTAAATCACATAAGTGATGCTCTTGTTTTGATTCTGTGGACAGATGACTCCCAAACTCTGAGACCCTTCATGATTTCCCTGTGAACACTGTCATGAATAGAATATCCATATGAATACATATTTTTACAAGCATTTACTATGCTTTGTGTCTCTGAGCAAAATGCAGTTGAAATATTCTTAGAGATCAAATACAATGTTTTACTGATATTGCTACAATAGATTTTCATTCTTATTTTGTTGAATTGATACATTTTTTCCCAACAATAATGTTGAGGTCTTCAAATATTTGGTGTCGGATAGTTTGGTCTCAGTCTTTTTCAAGAGTATTTTGGCCAACAAACTTGAGCCTTTGCTGATTTAAATAACTTCTCACAGTAACTTGTAGGTATCTGTCACATTGTAGAAATAACTTACTGGCTGATTCTGAGGGGAAACAGTGGGAAGGACCTAAGGAGACAATTTCTTAGGACCCATAATGATGGTGAAATTTTGGTTTAGCCTGACCTCTGCTGGGTAAGTCTTGGACTTGACCCTTCCTCTCTATCCCAACCCAACACAGCTCTCCCTTTCTTTTGACAATGACCTGCCCATGACCAGAAATTCAAGTCTTGGCTCTGCAAGCACATAGACTTCACTGAAGTTCACATGCCTGGTGTGCAGCTGAAGAGAAAAAGTCGATTTATTCTTATTGTAATTATTTATTTGTATTGCAATTGGGTACCCGTTGTGCTGGGCACAGAAAATAAAGGATTGTAAATGCTGTGAAGCCTTAGGCTCTAAACAATGTGCTCAAAGATAAGTAAGATGCAAAAAAAGATGGAGACGAAAAATATATGCAGAGTAAAATATTCTACATTTTATACTGCCAGTAAATTCTGTCAGTGAAATAATAATGCAGCAAAGAAGAATCCAGATTATTAACTATAGTTTGCAAGAAGATCTCACTTTGGCATTTGGGGAGTGTGGAATAAATCATCCTCTGGGAGCTTTTATTCCCTTTTTTGCAGCAGGGCCATTACCTTCCCTATCCTTGTAGTTACGTGCAGAACAGTGGAATTAAAAACAGCCTCCATAAATGATGCATAAACTGAATTGATTTTTGTTTAAAAAATATCAACAAGAAAAAAAAGAGATAGGAATGATTCTTAACCTTCTGTCATTCAACCATTTTCTTATGATGAGAACCTCTGTGTGTGTTAGGGAGTATGTATATACATGGAAAAAAATGTTGGGAAGATAGACGGAGCCCATCCATTCTGAAATGAGCAGTCCTGTCAGCATCAAGGATGTAGTATGTTTTTTAGCATTTAGGTTACCTCTCTCTAGTGGTTTGATATTAGTCCTTGTTTTCCCAAGACCTTGGGAAAGCAGAAGGCAAAACTGGGAATTGCCTGCCTGCCTCTAAATCACTGTGGCTACCCAAATAGCCTCAGTGGCTAGTGAAGTCCTCCATGACGTCTTCAAGGCTAGACTCAGTAGTGTTTGCCTGGGGAATGTTCAAGACAAAGCTGGGTTACAGACCTGCTACCTGTCATCACCGAGGCTGGGAAGAGGGGAAAAAATGGAAATGTGGGGTACCGTATTCTCGCATGTCAGCTTGACTTGAGTGAGCAGTGCTATAAGGGAAATGGTGTGCATATGCTGTTGTGGCACATGTTCAATACAGATCACTGTGCTAGGTGATGGGGACGTGTTACTTGTTTTAGGAGGTTTTAAGGAACTTTAAGAACTTGTTAAAAGCTGTGACTGTAACTTGCTGATCTTTTCTTTCTTTTCTGAGCACTGACACCCGTAGACCATGAAACTAACCCAATTTGTTAACAAGTAAAAGAACTGTAAGGAAAAAAAAAATAATAAAACTTTTGAGGTAATTCTAGCTGCCTGTATTCAGTTGTGTTGTGCTTTAAATGTGTAAAATAAACGATGTCCTAGTGTATGGGAAAACAAAGCTTCTCATAACTGAGCTTATATTCCTCATGTGGGGGGTACAGGCCCTGGTATGAGGAGGATAGGGTTTGTGGAAATAAAGTATAATACCTGGTTATGTATTCACAGGAGACGTTATTTTTTGCCTGTATAACTAAATGTATAACACGAAATGGAGATTGGTAACCCATGGAGTCACTACTGGAAAATTTATCTACCTGGGGTCTCATAAACTGTCTTGAGCTTCTTCTTAATGAAGAGTTCTCAGGTGGTACATGCCTAGACTGGGAGAGGTTATGGGTGGATATTAACAGGATGTTGAGCTAATAGCTGACACAGAGCTGGTTCCCCTTCTTTCTTCACTTTGAACCTTAATTACATGCTGAGAATGAAGAATGAACCAAGAAAGAAAAAGAAAATTAAAAAAAAAAACAAACCACCAACCCAAAAAAGACTTCTTGGGAATTGATTTTGGATGGCAGGTCGTGGGGATGAAGTGAGGGTGCTGCTGCCTGGAAGGTATTCTGACTTCTGCAGTAGCTTGGGTAGAAATCCCTCCTCTCTGCACCAGGTTGTCCTGCGACTGGAAGTGCTGAGCAGCATTTGGAGGCTGTGGGTTCCACCCCACTTTCAGTCCTGCCATCCCCCAGGCCAGCAGCCCAGGCCTGTATCCAAGTAGATGCTTGGAAAATGTGTTCAGGATGCTCAGCCTACTTAGCGGTGTGGGTCAGCCTAGGGCTTCTGCTGTGGTTTTCATGCGTCATCCCCAAATGGCCACCCCTTCCTTTCCTGTGGTCAAGAGCTTGGTAGTTTTGTCTTTTTGGTCTGAATAGCCAACAGGCCCATTGTGCTGATGTTGTTTGCTTGCCCCAATCATAGACTTGTCCAGTTTTTCTTTGGAGGAAAAGCATTTTCCAGATACCTTCCCCTTTACATGCCAGGGCTTCATGGTGTCAGTGTCTGCTGGGAACACCCTCAGGATAGGTATCTTTCTCTCACTTTCTCCTTTAAATCTTTCTTTGTCTTTTAGCTTAAATTTTAAAAAAATACATCCCTTTCCCTAATGCTGTGGATGTGCTTTCTCCCAGGAATTTAAAAACTGCCAGTTTGTCTCTTTATTTTCTTCATAACTCTTCAGATCTAACCCCCCCCCCCCCCCCTTCTTAATCTTCCATCTCATTCTGGAAGAACATTTCCCCTTTCTCATTGTATCATGTGTGCTCTTTTGCTCCCCCCCAACACAGTCATCTCTCCCCCATCCTTTCAGGCAGGATAGAGCACACTTGTAATCACTCATACTTTTTATCTTCTTTCTGAATCTTAAGCAAAGCCTTTCTGATCTCTGTGTGTGTTCTGGAGCAGAGCACACCAGGTTCGGGATAGGGTGAGGCTGAAAGCAAAATCACTGAAGCAATGATTGAGAGTTGTCTTGAAAGCAAAAAGTTAACTTTGTGATTCATTATCTTCTTATGAGAGCTAGAAAGCTGTTTGCATGTTTAAAGTGCTTGCATTTTGAATGAGCTCAGGGAGGTTTATTTGAAGAGGTAAGGTACTGGGATGAGAGTTTTAAGTGCATTGTTCAAGCACATTTACGTGTTTTGGAGTCTGGCATTTGTCATATCAAAATGTTTAAATAGTTCTCAGTCTTCTTGGATTTTTTTTTAAGGGGGGGGAGTAGTCAGAATATCAGGATAATGGCTTTAACAAACGGAAATAGTTTGTGTGAATAACTCCACAAGCAGCTCCTCATTCCAGCATAATTAGAAACACATTTTAAATCACTTTCACTTGTACAGTTTTCTGTGCATCCTTTGGGTTTGTAATAGAAGGCAGCACAAAATCAACTTCCAAGATGAGGGATTCTCTTCTGAAGAAGCTGCATGGCTTCATCCATGGTATTCCTGAATCATAATTTTCTTTTTTTTTTTTTTTCCCTTTCCACATGCTCAGAATCTACCTGGATTTTTGTGGCAGCTCTCTACAAGGTATGAGATACAGTTAGATAAAGTAGTTCAGGGTGAAATTTCTAGCTAAAATCCTTTTCTGCCTCTTAAAGTTTATCTGTCTTAGTTTACTGCACTTTCAAAAAGTTGGCATTACTTTTTCATGGATGCTTTATTTTTTTTCCACTAGTAGCTGGTTAATGAATAGCTCCGACTGTTACAAGAATGATGCATCCTATACAACAGAGGCATGGGGACATTCCCAGTGGTATGTCTACCTTGTTTTGTGAGACACTATCCATCATTAAATTTCCATTTAAAACAGCTGGTGTTAGGTGCTTGTCTTTGTGACAGGCAATAAGAATGTTGTAGGACTTGCTTATTTACATCTTGGTAATAGATGATTAATATTAAATGTTGCTATTAAGGATCTGGGCCTCCAATAAGAGACAGTAGAAAGCCTTGCAAATAATCTATATTCTTGACCACAGAGCTCAGGCATAAGATCACAGACACAACAGACAAATTGCCTGAATGTTGTGTCCAGGTTTCAAGAACCTGCCCACCGCTTAGATCCTCTTTTCACAATGCTTGTTTATTAATCCTATTTGATATGTTCACTAGCAGTGAGAATATGCCAGCTTTTCATGGGCTTTGAGTGTTGATGAGCTTCAAGGCAAAACAGTAGCAGATCTTTAAGACAGTCTTGGAGTTTTTGCCATGCAGCAACTAAAACTCATTTTTCCAGAGTATTTTTGTATGTATTAGAAACTGGTGACACAGAATGTTTTCTTAGTATGATTTGTTCACTTACAGAAAGCTTACTCTTTCTGATCCCTTGAACATCAAAGTCAGAACAAACTGAGGACTGGCAATCTCTTCCTACAGAAATGCTTGGTTAGGCACTCCAGATCTTATTTCTAGGAGCAAATTGTCTGCTCCTGAGACTACTGCCTCACTCACTCAAGTTGCTAAATCTGCAGCCTTGTACCAGGCCCCAGCCTGACCTGAAAAACCCTGCTAGCTCCACATTCTTCCAGCAGCAAGCCTGGGCTGCTAAGCTTGACAGTGTCCTTCCGAGCTGATAAGCAATTCACAAGGTGGGGAGAATGAAATCATGCTCTAGACATTGCCGTTCTGGTTCCTTTGCTTGGGGCTTGTCTTTATCACTTCAGAATCAAGATTTGAAATTAAAAATAAACATTTCCAAAGCAGTCCTGCTGCGCTGCAGGAGTTTGTCTTAATGCTTGCTCCTTTGTAGCCTGTCTTCCAGGTATTCAGATGCTTCTCCAGCTAGCAGTGTTCCCACAGCTGGTAGGGGCCTGAATCTGAAGACAGGTGCATTTGGGGTCTTTGAGTCCCATCTCTTGCTACTGCTGCAAGTAACTGTGAAACGTTTTCACAAATGACTCTAGATCCCTTTTAAAACCGGATTTGGTCCCTACTGTTTCTGTTAGAAGGCTGTGCCATTACCCCACTGCTGTCATGGCTAGCAATCTCAGTTCCTGTTTGAATTTTCTTTTTGCTGAAACAGTGCTGTTTTCTGGGTGATGCATGGTGAGTGTCTCTCCCAGCGCTGGCTCTCTTGGATCCTTGCTGTCTAAACACATAGCTTAGCATAAAGAGTGGTAAAATTCTGTTGTGCAAATGAGTTGTTTTTTAAGGTCTACATTTTAGATTAGAAGAAGAATTATTGTGACAGTCATTTACATTAGATGCTGACTAAGTCTTTGGAAGGAATCTGTTCTGTAGTTCATCAGCTGTTTCCTTTTGGTTTCTTTGCAGTTTTGTTTTCTCTGTGAGCGTGATGGACAAGATCGCTGTCTCAGACTTAAAATATTCCTGCTTTCTTTTTGAAACTTTTCTTCAAGCTTTTTTTTTTTTGCATGCATGAAGTGCTTAATGCCCTCAATCTGCATGAAAATGTTTTGTACATAAGTCTAAAAGCTCCCTTAGGACTGTAGACTTTTTAAAATGGAACAATTTAAACATTTTCCACACAAATGGGCACTTGGGGCAAATGTCATTATAAAAATTGTAAGAATATTTGTTAGATATTTTCACTGTTTTTCTTTTTTTTTTTTTTTTTTTTTTTTTTTTTTTTTTTTTCTTTAAGACCTGCCTCTCTAGTCACACTGGAAATTACAATTCAGGATCAGCATGATTTCTGTTACTGGCAGAGAAGTAAAGAGTTTGTAAGACTGGGAAGTTAGACATTAATAAGAAATTAGTAAGAAAAATCTGCTTTAGTCAACATGGTGCAGGTGTTGAGGCTGATGTAATAGTGTTGCTGCTTTCCTACTCTGAGTTGCACATACATATTTATAAACACATGTAAATCAATCAAGTGTTGCGTTTGCAAGATAAATTAAGAAAGCAGGGATTGAGATGCAGAACAAGGCAAAACTGCTTCAAGTTCAAATCCTGCTCAGACTGAATGAAAGTTTTCAGTTGAAACTAATGTGTTAAGATTCTCAAGTTTCGCATGAGGAAATACATGATACTGGATATTCTTGTAAGGACATATGCTGAAACTTGTGTTGTAAAACTTGAGGCTTACATATGGTTGACTAGTAGACAGAAGCTCTGTTTTGTGGAGGTTTTCGGATTCTAAGGAAATCGTTTTCTGATTTGAAGCAGAACTCCAAAGTAGTCAAATTTCACGTGGAAGAAAATCCTAAACCCCGTATTTTTAGATCAGATGAAATAATTCCAGCAGGGTCAGACTGTTTTATTTCAAATTTGACTGTTTAAATGTTTTAAATAATACGCTACCTAATGCAGCCTTTCAGAACAAACATTTGAAGGGAGAGAAGGAAACACTTCATGTAGGAATGCAGTAACAGGAAGTTCTGACATTTGTAAAAATATTTTCCCCCCTCTACAAAATTAATATTTCACAATATCAATATGGTTTTCTGATACATTTTAGTATAAGTGGAGCTGTATTCTACACAGTAGGACATCACTCATGTGAAGCCATTCTTTCTGTCTGTGCATTGTCTGTGTTTTGGGGACATACTCAGTGGGTGGAGAAATGCAGGATTCTGCCTGTCTTCTGCTGCATGTTATTTTCCTCTAGAATGGTTGGTATCTGATGTCCGATAGACCATGTTCCTTGGAAAACTCAGTCATTGCTGGTGATCGTTTTTAACAGATCCTTGGTACTACTGATGAAAATGGGTACATGCTGTCTCTGTCAGAACAGCACTATTTTTAAACACATTCTTGGAATGTGTGCTTGGTACTTATATCCTTGTTTATTCCAGCTATGCGTCCTTACTTTGTTCAAGTCTTGATGGTCTGTTGGATATGACAAACCATGCTTGCTTTTGCAAAACTTGCCCTTTGTAGATAAAACCAGTGCTGATACACCTGAACCCAGCTGCCATTAAAACAGATGGAATTTAGTAAGACTTTTTAAAGCCCTTTCAAAATTCCAGCTGTCACAGAGGACTTGCTGTCAGAGTGGTGACTGTGTCAGTCATTTTTGTGGTGAGTGGATGCAGTTTCATGATAACTGAACAGTTCTTACATATAACTAGTGGCCCCCAGAGCAGCAGGTCCTCCTTCTCCATACCTGCATTTCCTGTGGGCTACTGCCTCTTACTTTGGCCTGAGACAGGGCCTCCTCTGTCCTAACAGGGCACCCAGTCAGGGTTTGGCATAAAATATTCAGGGGTTTTTGGCAGGACTAGCCTTCTGCTGGGTTAGCTCCCTAAACTAACTCACAGGGAAAGGTCAACCATAAATGCTGACTGTCCTGGGTGAGGATAGCAATGGTTAGCCTTTAGATTGGTTAGCTTTATTGTGCAGTTAGGCATCTATGAATGATTTGACAAACAATGACTTGTCTAAGGGCTTCCTGTTTGCTGTGAACAAAGGAGAAGTACCACAAAACGTCACCAGCGTGGTGATGGATTCCTCATGCCATCTGAAGTAGCAGTGATGACATACAGTCAACAGCATTTTCAGTATAAATCTAGAGGATCTAGCTGAAAATAGTTGTTAGCAGTGACTTTGTTTTCTGCTGTAGGTCAGGCTGGGATGGTTTGGTCTTTTTGAGGCTTACCCAAACATACCTGTTGGCAGTGTGGCTGAACAGGGGTTGAGTGCTGTGAGCCAATTTTGAGCATGTGGCTCAGCTTCTCCAGGGCTGTTGAAGGGAGTTTGGTTCTGGTTCTACTGCCAACTTACATGTTTGGCCTACTAAAAGCACCTGATTTCCTAGTAAGGTTTTAAGCCCAGACAAGAGTATATAATTTCTAATGTATGCATTTGACATGAGTGTTTCAAGGGCAATATGGGTATGTATGGGTTTTTTATTGCCTGTTTAACCCTATCTCTCTGTTATAAATGGAAGATTTCTGACATGGGAGAGACCATTTTGCGTAAACTATTCAGTAAGGTTTTCCAGATGCTTAGATTTCAAAATAAAATAAAGTCTAAAAGGGCCAAGCATATATCTAGGATATGCTGAGTACTAGGGGCTGTAAGCATGACTTCATTTTGTATAGGCAGGCCAGAGCTAACTCTGACCTAGTCAGCTCTGTCAACATAAGCAGTGTAACTGCTGCAACACAGTGTTTCACACAGACTGTGAAAACTATTTGAATGGTCAGGGACTTTCCCCATATGAGTAGTGTGAAGCTGACCCAGGCACATTTCTATCAGTTACAGTCACAGCACTGACTACACCACAAATGTGTCAGGTAGCTTTCCATCATCTTTCCATCATCCATTCCAACACAGTTCCCCATAGAATTCTCATAGAAAATCTGGCTGCTCATGGCCTGGATGAGCATACGGTCTGTTGGGTCAAGCACTGGCTGGCTGGATGGTTCCAGAGAGTGGTGGTCAGTGGGGTTAAATCCAGCTGGAGGCTGGTCACAAGTGGTGTTCCTCAGGGCTCGGTGTTGGGACTATTTCTGTTTAACGTCTTTCTTGATGATCTTGATAAGGACATAGAGTGTATCATCAGTAAGTTCGCAGATGACACCAAGTTAAGTGGGAATGTCGATCTGCATGAAGACAGGGAGGCTCTACAGAGAGACTTGGATAGATTGGGTCGGTGGGCCGTTAACGGGATGAGCTTCAAGAAGGCCAAGTGCCAGGTCCTGCACTTGGGCCACAACAACCCCATGCATCGCTACAGGCGTGGGGAGGTGTGGCTGGAGAACTGTCTGGAAGAGAAGGATCTGGGGGTTCTAATTGACAAGCAGCTGAACATGAGCCAGCAGTGTGCCCAGGTGGCCAAGAAAGCCAGCGACATCCTGGCGTGTATTAGAAATAGTGTGACCAGCAGAAGTAGGGAGGTGATAGTCCCCCTGTACTCTGCACTGGTGAGACCACACCTTGAGTATTGTGTCCAGTTTTGGGCACCTCAATACGAGAGAGATATCGAGGTGCTGGAGCGAGTGCAGAGGAGGGCAGTGAAGCTGGTGAGGGGCCTGGAGAACAAATCCTGTGAGGAGCAATTGAAGGAGCTGGGACTGTTTAGTTTGAGGAGGAGAAGGCTGAGGGGAGACCTCACCACTCTGTACAACTGCCTGAAAGGACATTGCAGAGAGGTTGGTGCTGGTCTCTTCTCACAGGTAATTGATGATAGAAAAAGAGGGAATGGCTTTAAACTGCAACAGGGGAGGTTCAGACTGGACATTAGGAAAAAATTTTTCACAGAAAGAGTGGTCAGACAGTGGAATAGGCTGCCCAGGGAGGTGGTGGAGTCACCATCCCTGGATGTGTTTAAGGGTCGTTTGGATGAGATGCTGGGGGATATGGTGTAGGGGAGAACTTCGTAGAGTAGGGCTGATGGTTGGACTCGATGATCCCAAGGGTCTTTTCCAACCTGAATGATTCTGTGATCTTGACCACCCCTTGCTTTTGAATCAAAGCTGTTTTCCTGGTGCCATTTAGGGAATCCTGATGATTAGCCTGCAGGAGTTAGGTGTGCTGGACCTGTCCTGGAGCTTTTCCTGGTGGCTGGAAGAATCCGGGTGTGCTGTTTGAGGATCTTCTCCTGGAGTTCTTACTCAGTGAGGTCAGTGCAGGGCCTCAAATTTGGTTCTTGCTGTAACTAATGTGCTTGATGATCATGTTAGTTCAGTTCAGGTTGACATTTTTGAACCTGCATCTGAGAGAGGTGGGAAGTCGTAACAAATTGAGTGCCTAGCCTAGTTTAGTCTTTGCTATAATCTTTCCTTTTTAGCACTGAAGGAGAGAAGAGCAAAAACATCTGTAAGCTTCCAGCACAAATGCAGAATTTTAGTATCTCGGCAAATCCTGTATGTGGAGGTAGTAGTTACATCATTCCAGGCTTCCAGTTAACAAACTATGTGGAGAAACCTAAGGAATCCTTTGCTTTCAGATATGGCAGGAATATGTGAGCACCAGATTTTTCCTTATTTTCTTTAAATACAAACAGGAGATGCCAATAGAAAGGATGGCTTTTGATTGTAGGCTTATCATCCTTAAGCTAATAGTCATGGCACATCTTCTATGGATTGTGCAATTTGGTTGAGCAGTTGCTAGTTTAGCTGTAAGCTATTGTCAGTCATGTTGTCTTCACTGGTTGTTTGCCAGGTTCTTCCTCCTGTACTTGAGGAAAAGGGAATAATGAATGTTTAATAACTGAAGGTACATGGTTGGTCCCAAAGCCAAATAGTAAAACTGATAAAATCATTATGAGACTTTTTTTTTTTTTTCAAAGGAACCTTTTAAATAGAAGAAATTGATAAGTATGTAAAGCTGAAGATCACAAGGAGGAAGTGATCTCATGCTTTCAAGGCCTCATAGATTGTATCTGAAACGTGTTGTCTCTGTCTGAACTAGGCTGTGAACTCCTTGGGGCAGGGCCGGTCTTCTTCCAGATCTTATAAAATGCAAGACACTGCTGATGTCACCCGCTAAAGAAGCATTTCCTCATACCTGACCTGTAGAGGAAGTGATGGGCTTCAGTGGCATTAGTGAAGGAAAGACGATTGCCAGCATTTATACTGCCTGGCATGGGAGAATAGGATTTATAGCAGCTTGGGTTTGTTTTGTTTTGGTTTGTTTTTCACTCTTTCAGCTATTTTTTTAGTATGAAAGGGCTGTGCCTGTAGTCTTGTGGACTGTGTGTGCATTTCCAGTGTGTAGTTGCAGGGCGAGGGAGATCCTAGCACTTGTGCTGCCATGCAGCAGTTCCGTCTTGCTTAGAGTGGTGGCAGTTCCGTTTCAAAATTGGTATTGCTCTGCTGCATTACCTTCTTGATCTTTTTTTCCATTGCTCAAGCAGAAAGTTACCATTTCTTTCAAGTTAGCCAGCTCCAGTAATGGGTTGTATGTCTAGAATAAAAACATTTGTGCAGCTTCCTTAAGTAATTCAAATGATGAGTGAGCTCATAAAGGGGAGAACATTGAAATGCAGGCTGAATCAGTGGTTAATTGGCTGCTATTCTGATCTCAGCTTCCCTTGGGCCAGAGTGCTGGAGAAGGATGAGGTCATGGTGCTGATTCTTGACCACAGCATGCTGCAGACCTCCCATGTCTTACCAGCGCTTGCATCAGCTGTATCCCAAACACAGTGTTACTGTGACACAAATACTGCTTTAGCTTCCTCGTAAACAGTTATCAGCTTGGTGTGGTTAGGCTGTACATGTTGCTGATGCCTGTGGACCATGAGACACACCAGCCCTAAAAAACAAGATGCCCATTTACGCTTGCGAAGAGAGCCTTCAGCCCACGTTAAAAGTTCAAATTCATCCTCAGAATCCACAGCAGGAACCTTTTGTTACTCTGTGATTTGCCTTTATAAACTAATTGTCCTGATGGCTTTTGATATTTCCTTTTGGGTTTTTTTTTAAGACTATATAGTCAGATATCATTTAATAAGCAGAATCAAGAGAGATGGAGAATGTGGTTTGTTTTAGCTTTCTGATTTGTTCTACAGCTTTGGTTTTCAGCATGTGTGCTAGTCACTATCTTTATAAAGCATGTTTGGGTCTTAGAAGCTCCTGCTTCTATTCAAGATAGAGTTAGCGGGTCTTTCTACCCTTCTTGTGCAAAAACATTTCCTTTATGGTTGTCTTTTTTAGACAACAACTTATTTTTAAGAAGGTGCAAAATTGGCCTGAGCTTCTGTACAAGTTTAGATTCTACTTCAGTAGCAGCCAGGGGGGAGTATTTTGCTGTGGTCCTTTGTTTTACCTTCTTAAACTTCAAAACCAAAACAACAAAAACCTTGGATCAATTGTGAAGTCATGTTGAGTTAAAAAGTTCCATAAAATACTGGAAGGGTTTAGCCTTTTGAAGAAGAGGGTGGATTTGATAGCAGTGACTGTTCAGATTTACTTCTGGCATCAGCAGTACACGTCCCGTCACACTGCCCCTGGGGAGGCAAAGGGAGTTTTGTGCTTTTTTAAGCACCAAGCCCCTGCCACGCCCTTGCTTCAGGTGGGAAGGTTTCTCATGAGGACAGAGTGACGATAGGGGAATTAGATGGAAATCTGCTTTACCACCATGTAAAATCTCCAGCCTCAAACAACTACACAAAGAAACTCTACAACCCCAAGCCCAAAGAAGCCAATCAACAAAAACCATTTTTGTTTCTGAGCTCCACCTGGCTGGGACCCAGGCGGTTCCTGAGGCAGCAGTAGCACACAGAGGTGCATGTCCCGTGGGAACTGCTCCAGCATCCAAAATGGCAGGGGTGCAGGTGGCCTTTGCTGAAGGAAAACCCTGCCTCCGGTTTTGGTTGAAACTGTGTAGTGCAAAGGTAGGAGTAATGTCGCATCTTCGAACTGGGTATATACTGCTTTTGTTACTTGTTTTGGGGACCCTGCAACGTTGCCAGATTTCCTTTGAGATGCAGGAAGGGAGGTGCTGGCGACGAGCCCCTCACGTTGCCGCCACGCGTTGCCTTGGCGACGGGCGGCCGTGCCCCCGCGCGGGGCATGCCGGGACGGCGGCGGGGCGGGGCGGCCGCGCCTCAGCGCCGCCGGGAGGTGCCGCTGGTGAGGTACCGGCGTCGCCGGGAGGCTGCCGCGTCGTGCCGCGCCGCGCCGGGCCGCGTTGCTTCTCCGTTTGAGTCGATTACCCGCTTTGCTGCACAATAAAAGCTTCGTCAGCAGCGGCAGCGCGGGGCGGTGGGTGGTCGCTCTGCGCGCCCCCATCGCTGGCACGGGGGGTGTCGGTTGGGAGGGAAGGAGGGCCCGGGCGGGCCGGTTGTACCGGCGGGGCTGCTCTTCCGCCCCGGGAAGCGTGGATGGTGCTTTGCCCTTTGTATTCGGGATCAGCACGGGGTGTCTTGGCGGTTAAGCATGCGTTGTGCTGTAGCGGGCCGCTAGAAAACTACCGTTCTGGTAAAGGCCGAAGGTTTCTCTTCAGTGCCGGTTTAACGAGATGGTCCGGGTCGAACCCGGCTCTGGCCTAAGTACACCGTTCGTTTGAAGGCGGTAGTGTCTTACAGCACGGCTGAATTCGGCCGTTATTTACAGGCCTAGAGCGTTGTAGAGGTTAGTGGCAAAGCGAGTAAATCTGGTATACCTAAGCACTTCCTTTGAGATTCTTTATTGCTACTGCTGGAGGGCAAAGAAATAATGTTTTAAATAGGTTACAAAATTTCAAAGCATATTCAAAACACTGTGAAACATCTTATCAGTCTGCCTACCTTATTTTTTTTCTCGACGTTTTTAACAGTTGTCTAACCGCAAAATAGAGATCTAAATTTTCCAGACTGGTGGGTGAGGCTTCAGGTTAAGTTTTGATCAGCTACTGCAAAGTTGTCCAATGTTTTCGTCCTGTCCTGGAATGGAAATTGGTATTAGTGCCTGCACTCATAACGTTGGAAGTCTCTCCATCCAGCTCTAGTAAGCTACTCAAAATTTTCCTGAAGTTGCGATATGCTCTCACACTACAACTGCTTTGATGGTTGTATCACAGCTCAGGTTTTATTACAAACCAGGCTGTTTTAGGATTTTTTAGATCTTAATCTTAAAATCTGGGACAGTCCCTGACAGATAAATTATGCCTGCACAGTACACCTGATGTGTTGGACCTGCTGCACATGTGAGATGAGCCTATATGCATGCAGTAGCTAGTTTCCAGACATCAGGCAGCCTGAGTTGCCAGGCATCTGGAAAAGTGGGCAACTGCTTCAAAAATACGGGTGAAGTGTTTTCATGTGCAAGCGTGCTTGGAGCATAGGATTTCTGCAAATAATGTAGTGAGGCTGTTCTCACCTGTTATCACCCTTCCTTTCATTCCCCCCTCCCCTGATGGACTATAACTCCCTTTAAAAGCTGAAACCAAATTAACTTTTAATTTGTGCTCTGGATGGTTGCACGGAAGCCTCAGCGGTTCCTTGAGGGGCCAGGAAGCATTCGTCGAGTGATTGTATTTGTGCTATTTTTTATTTGCTCGATGATGGGGAAGTGGGGAGATAAAGGTTTTAGAATAGTTACAAACAGATTCTGGAATTCTGTATTTTACAAAACTTTTAAACAGGGTATTCACTGGGGACTAAACCAGATACTGTTGAAAAAAAATGAACCACTAAGAGTGTCATGAAATTATTTGTACAAGTGTTTTATTCTAACAGGAATGTTTGCAGTAAAGATTCCTATAACTGGAAGTATATTTTGCAGGGAAGATTCTTTTAAATAATCACTTTTTTTTTTTTTTTTTTGCATTTTAAACAAGATTTTGAAGCACAGTAACTTACAATGCATATTTTTTTCAGTCTTTCTTAGGAACATAGACTCCTGGTTTCACAAATCTTTGCCTAAACAGTAAGGTGGGCTAAGGCAAGATGTTTCCAGACTTCCTTTCCTGGGTTTTTTTGGTAACTTTCTGGAACTTACTGCCTGCTTTGAACACCTGTGAATGAGCTAACCAGCAGACAGTTAGAGAGGAGAGTGGTCTGAGTGTTGTCTGCACTTGCAAAATCAAATGACTGAGGAGTCAAGAGATATGGAAGTTGTTTCAGGATTCATTTCTCATGTAATAGCTCAAGAGGCAGCCTGCAGTTCACTCCATTACTTGGGAGCTGTCAAACAAAGCAATATCTTATTTTACAGTATTGTTGAAAAAAAGGTGTATACCAGACAAAGACAATTTACAACCTGTTTACTTTCAGTATTCTCCTAATTCTCATTATTTGAAGTAAAATCCATCTTCCTGAAGACCAGCTTCTTAGTTCCCTTAATCCTGCAGCAAAGTGATAATCCTTTATTTGTGACCTCATAGGCTGTTGCTATGGAGAGTGCTGTGATATCACAAAGCCAGCACTGTGACTTCACTGTTGGGGGAAGCGGTAGTTGAAGGAGATGGCCCACTCTCTGGAGGCCTGGGGGAGAGTTTATGTACCTCTGGTGTTCTGCAAGCACTTCCTAAGGAGCAGTGTGTGGCAAACAGGCTTGCATAATGTCTGTCTGCGTAGGTGATGAATGATACAGTCAGAGGCTGCGTATGAGGGGAAAATTCATGGTGATTATGTTTGGCAAGGTTACTCCTGCCCTTGAAAGAAGTTATGTTATCAGGAGGAAAATGTCGCTGGGAAGTTACACAAGGCTTTTACATCCTCAGTCTCCAAAGATACCATGAGGAAATGACTCTGAATACCAGAACTATTTTCTCTAAAACCAAGAACTCTTTACTCTGTATCCCTCTTTACTTCATCTTAAGAGTATAATTTTGCAAACCCAAAACTTCTCTTGGAAATGCTAATTATATGAAAACTTGCATCGAAAAAAATCTGTCAGAGGCCAGGCAAAAGACATGTAAATCACATTCAAATCTTTATGCCCTAAAGTAGACTTCTAGGATTTTATTTATAAATGGAAGCATGAAGGAGATACGTAACTTCAAGCATTGTGTCCAAGAGTTTCAGTTGTTCCTAAATAGCTTATGTGTATGGATTCTTTTCACATTTTCAAGTCAGAGCTTTTATGCCAGGTTCCAGAAATGAGTGCCTAAAATTAGGCTCCTAAGTAACTGTCCTGATTTTCAGAAGTACTGAGAGTACAGCAGCACTCAATGGAGATAAAGGGAAGTGCAGATCTACATCAGTTTTGAAACTCAAGCTGTGACTATTAAAAACAACATATGGCAATAGGAACCAAATTTGGCTCCTTTAATATCTCTGCCTTTGTCCATAACAGGAAGTTTTTAGAGAAATAGTACTTGCAACTCTAAATGTCAGTGGTTATCTACTCTTTAAGAGTTAAGCTATCGGAACCCAGGAAAAAATATTAGTAAAAGAAAAGGATAATTCCTTTGTTTTAATATTTACTTTTTGAATACACTAGGGAGCATATGATTGAACAACAGGAAGACACATTCTTACTGCTAATAAAATTAGTATTTTATTTTTACTATTGATTATTCAATTTTTAATTTTCACTTTTTAATGCGTGTATGAAAGGTCATGCAGAGGAATTTAGCAGGATTATGCATGTACAACTGCCCCCATTGATACAACTTTTGGAAGTTGTATAAACTAAATCACGTTAAAAAAACCCCTATCTGATTCCAGAATAAATGGGGATTTACATATGTATAATTACACCAAGATAATTCTGGCAGTAAATTACTTTTAGACCAAAGCCCTGAGGTCAGTTTTCATCTTATCCCTGTTACACAGATGTTCCCCAAATTATGTTCAGAGAGGGTACCAAACTGGATGCGGCATAACAAATCCACGTTGCAATACCTCGATTAAATGTAGTACCAGAATTAAAATACAATACCACAATTAAAAGAAAAACATCACAAGCCTTATGTAGAGGCTTTGCAGACCACACATGGCATGCAGGATGCGCTTTGGGCAGCATGGCGTTTTCAAGTTCTTGTGGATTACACCTTCTTTCTATGAAACTACATGTGCGTGTGTGTTTTTAACTGCTTCTCATAAAGCAGCAGAACACTTCTAAAAACAGTGTTGGTGATGACATGCTTAACTGCTTTCACATGTTTTGGTTCAAACTACCCAAGCTGTTAGCATGCTCCCTCAGTGGAAGGATGCTGCATGTGTGCCTTATCAGCATGCACACTACTGATTTACTCTCAACTTTCTTTACTGTCCTGTAAGCTCCCATCCTTCCCCTGGCTTTGATCTTTCATCATAAAAGCTTAGGAGCAACCCTTTGGAGAACAAGCTAAATGTTTCTTCTTGGCTGTTCTGCCTGTTCTAAAAACTGGGAGGGCTCATTCAAAGCCACCGCACGATACAGGTTCCCTCGGCCAGAGCCAGGGGCTCTGGCTCATGCCTGAGCTGCTGGGGATGCTCCTGCTACTGGGTCACTGGCACTTGGGCTCAGGCTTTGGGCTGCAGTGCAAGATATGTTTGTTCTTTCAGGCTTTTCATTGAGGCTTTGAACGTAGGCTTTCATTGAATCCTTTGTGTGGTGTGGGGTGAAGGTCAGCCTAGAAAACAAAACAAAGGCAAGCACCAAGTGGATGCAGAGCACATGCAGATTGGCCTTCACAAAACAACTGTCCTTTTGTTCACTTCTTTCTTCACTGATACATGCAGACGTTCCCACTTTGCTTATTCCAGCAACCCTGTAGACCCTTGTATTTTCCCAGCCTTCCTACAGCTGGAGGTACTAATTTTATTTATCATTTGGTTATTAGTCCCGCTTCCGTTTAGCCCCTCTAAGCATTTGGATTCTTTTAACAAGTCTTCTTTCATCATTAGCATCACATATGCTGCATCGCCTGCTTTGGGAATCAAACAAAAATAATCTCTTTCTTAACATTTCCTTTTAAATTTCCTGTGTTTTTTCTTTCTTATGTTGTTTCTTGGTTTTATTGCCAATTTTCTGCTGCTGCTAATTCAATCTTTATAGCCTAGGTTTTTCTTTAAGTAGTCCCTATATCAGCTCTTTAAGACTAAAACTTGTAGCTACCAAACAGGCAGGAGGAAAAGCAGAGGTTTCAAAAAATGCTCTTAGGGCTATTTGCATCCCCAGTAGGCATTTCCAAGGACTGGTCTGTGCAGCAGTTCCAGCCTCCGAAAGCGTGTGGCCAGGTAAGGAGAGGGGCATGCACCATCCCCTTCACCATATGCAATGAAGTGTTTACTGATGAACAGAAATGCTTTTGAATCAGAGAGCCGTGTCAAGCTCTGGCTCTGACAGAGACACTTTTTGTCCTTTTAAATAGGAGTCATGCCCCTGGGCCCATAAGCTCTGGTGAGTTAAAGTACTGCCTGTGGGAGTAGCTTGTTGAAAGAATATGGCGGTGACTGTAAGTTCTTTTTTCTTATGGTCCAGAATAGGAATGACAACATAATGACAAGATAAGGAATGACTTTTTGTTGTTGTTTTAATGTGTGTTAATAAAATATTATCTTGCTATGGCATAAAAAGTAGTCATTCAGAGCTTGGATTTATACATCCCCTATGCTTTGATCTCAAAATCTTGTAATATGTGATTTTCTCTGTGTGTCCAGTAGTTACTTGCCAAATTTGTTCAAGAAATTATCCCAATGTAAGGGCTATGTTCAATGTAAGTTGAGATCAGCAGCAGCTTCTGAGATTGTCTCAGAAATCTAGTCTTGATAGCCTAGTTTAGGTCTCTCTATACTGAATAAGAGGGCAAAGACACAACTATTTTTATGTGCTCTCATCTTTCAGAAAACTGGGTCATAGCGACACTTGGGGAGCACAAGGACTCTTCCATGCTCTAGTGCTTTATAAATGATTGGTGAAAGTCCAAGAGAAAAGTCTTGTCAAGCTGTTTAGATTACAAAGGAGAAAAATGAACAACCAGTTCTGGTCCCTGGAAAGGATTAGCAGTGTTCTGTGCAGCAGGGATCAATACCAAATGTTTGGGGTTTAATAGCTATATTAGAAATCTGAAGGATGGAAGGATGAAGTGGTAACCCTGTCTGTCAGATCACAGTTGTTCAGGTTCATTAAGACTGCTGAGGAGGACTTCAGAAGGCACCAGTGACAGCTGAGTAAAACAGCTGAGCAATTCTGCAAAATGGTGACATCAGCAACGTAGTGTAAGGCGTTGCAGTGAACACTGAAAAGAACGTGCTCAAATATGTTAGGTTTCATACTTTTTTAGGGGCATGGCCTGCACATTGCTGGAGTCAGTGGTGAACGTGTTAGATGAGTGGGGGGTGGTAATTAAAAATCTAAACATGACTGTGTAAATTAGATATGCTCTGTCTGTGCAATTGATAATTTTATCCTTGTTTTGGATACTGTGTTTGGTTTTATGGCTCATGTAGAGGGAGATGTTCAGGGAGATTCCTGAAATTTCACTTAAAAAAGAAAAGAGCAGGAGGTAGGGAGGTGTTACTGTTGTAATAGCAGTAAAATGCCTGTTGTGGGTTTTGGTTTACTGCTTCCTGTAATAAAACGAGTGCTCAATAAAATTAAGAAGCAACACCGATGTGAAATGAATAGGAGGAAACATTTAATCTAGTGAGTTGTTGAACTGTGGGAACCCCTGGTTCCAGGTACTGTCATTTATTTGGGGAGGTAGTTTTTGATCGCTGCATTTGCTGATAGTCATATTAATTGGGAGAAAAACTGAAAAGCTGCCGGTCCTTGAGGATCTCAAAAGAACAGTTTCTGTCTGGAACAAGGGCATTTCCCTTTAAGATGCAGTATACACTAGTGGCAATGTGTGCAGTTGGTTTTCTGATGCTTCCTCTAAGATGCTTAATGAGCATGAGAGATGCAGCAGATTTTGTGAACTGTTGAACTGTTGTGCCATGGCATTTCCCATGTTCCCATCCTCACAGCTGATCCCCACACAGGGGAGACCAAAGGACAGAATTTGGAAGTATTTTGAGCCACTGCAGGAAACAGGCCCACTGCATTTACCCCATGCAAGTAGAGCATAGGGGCAGAATATTCTAGTATAGCTACCTAATGTGTTAGGGTGTAAGATATTTTGATGTCATAAGCATTAAAGTACATCTTCTTAAATGTACTCCAGCCATAGTGAAAACTCTGCTTTCCACCACAGGGGAAAAAATGACCCAGTAAACTCTCAACTGCTAAGTCTTTGGAGTGTCTAACCTTTTCTTTTTAAAACTACTTCGGCACTATTTTAATTGATTCCATGCCTGGCCTTTTCATCAGTTCTCTCCTAGCCAGGAAAAACTGGGCTGTTAAAGGCTGCTGCAGTACCATGGGACTTGTGTTCAGTGTTGCAGGTTCTTATTTTAACTTGAAGTTACCTGCCAGTCATCACTATTTGTTTGAAAAGCTGTAACCACTGCAGTATCAGCTTTGGGCTGAAAATCCTTCTACGGTTACAGCAGTCAATATAAATGAGAGAGGGCGCACTGTGGTGTTGGGTTATTGCTAATCATCCCTTCACCTTTCAAGAATTTTAGCTGCTGACTAGACTCTTGCTGAATATTTGCTGCATCCCCAGCCACACTGAAAATGTGTTCTGGCTAAACTGAAGAGGATAGTGAAGAACATGTGGCTAAGACAGGCTGATTGTTATGTTTCAACAGCCATGTTTTGTGCTTTCAGGAGTGTTTGTAAAGGAGTATTTCTCTCTGTCTTTATAAAATTTCCACACTAAAAGAAAACATCTAGATTTATCATTGTTTGGTTTTTTTTCTTTTGTTTCTCATGTGCGCACTCTCTTGCCAAATCTCCTCTAGTATCAGATTTTTTTTTTAATGCTTCTATCTTACCTTGCATTTACTGTTTGCTGCCAGAAAACAGGCAGGCTTTGTTTTTGAGGGGGTAGAGTGGTGGTGTGGTCGATGACAATATAGCTTTAACATTAATCAAATTAATAGTAACAGGTTTCTATGCAAAAAAACCCCAAACAACCAAACCCTTCTCCCCTCTCGTCCCATGGTCCTAGCTGCAAAATCTGTTAGAGAATTCTTCTGTGTGGTTTAAAATATCACATATTTTCCAGTGAACTATAACTTTAAGAACCATCTTTCAGTAGTCAAATTCTAAAACACAATTATTTTAGCTACTGGGCTTTTGGGGGAGTGAGTTTTGTGGGTTGCTTTATTTTTCCTGTTAAGACTTGATGGGTTCATTCAAATGCAGTTTACTGAGTAGTTGTATTAGCATGTGTGGCACTGGGTTATGGTTCTTTTCTGCATTTAAAGTATTGTTTGTTTTTCATTTTAGTTTTTGTGACTTTTTAGCATGTGATACAGTGGAGATGCTTAAAAAATAGATAACAAATAAGAATTGGATGGTCAGAGATCCTTAATCATATCCACAGAGTGAGCTGTTAAAGTATCATGGGCAAGATCATGGTCTTGGGAGTCAAACCCAGGAATATTTGCTTCAAACTCATTAGTTGCAGCCAGCATAAAAAAGATACCTGGAATCGGTTGTCCAGTTGTGGGGTGACAGTGAACCACCAGTGTAGCACAGCCGTGAAAAAAAAGTAGATTTCATTCTTATATATAGGGCAGGGTATTTCCACTAAAAGTATGGAAATTTCAGTTTTTTGTACCTGATGCAGATGAGAGGTTAGCTGGAGCACGAGAATATGGTGCAGAATTCTGGTTATTGCTTTTTAAAGAAAAGTTACATAAGTTAGAGTAAATGTTGAAGACTCCTCTATAAAGATTAAAGGGACAGGAGGGACAGACATATGAAAGAACATGAAAAGAGCATGATTTTTTTAAAGCCAGTGGAATGAAATTTGAAGGAGGGGAGGTATGTTCTCTGCAAATAAATTGGGGTGTAAGCAGTTGGGGGGGGAAAAAGAAAGAGTATTTAAGTTCCTAGAAAACATTAGCATGAAAACAGATGGGCATTACTTGTTGGGATATTGCTGAATTTAATACCCTGCTCATGGTCCCTCTTGTGTTTTCCTAAGTGATTTCTTAAAGAAGCAGGAGATTTGTTCAGGTAAGCCAAGTGGAACTTATTAGCATACTGCAAGTAAGTTGTTATTAGTGGAGCACTAATATGTCAAAATTTTTAGTATGAAGAGATTTCCTAAAGAAATGTAAGTGTAAGTTTGTATCTTTCTGATGTTCCTTAGTCTGGTTTCTTCTGGGGCCACAGGGTTCACAGGTTGTGTTCCCAGTCTGGTGTTTCGGTGCCTCCTGCTTTGTGAAGTTGGTTCTTGTAGAAGTAATCATAATGGTAGATGACCGTACTCGCTGCAGCTACAGACTCTGAATGCTGAGTGCTGATGGCTGATTTTAGCCTCTGAAATTCAGGATCCACTGAAACTGGTACAGGCTAGTCTGAATTTTTTCATGCTCTTGATAACCTTCCTGGCTTCTTTTGGCAATGTGTTTGGTTTTTTTTTTAACCTTTTTTGCTCTCTGTCCCCCACCTCCTGCCTTGCAGATTCTTTTTCTCCTCTTGAGTTTCACTCTGGTGATGGTGAAAGGGCTATGGCAAAGGGAGGGAATCCCAGGCCCTGGCTTGGAGGAGGGCTCAAGGATGTATGCAGGCTAATGTGGAGTTTGACAAGGAGTCTGTGTTCAACACAATGCATGTGCAAAGGAAGAAAATGGGATCTTTACATCATCTGCTTTCTCAGTGTATGATGGAGATCGATCTCAGGCTATGCTGTATTCTCTACTGGTCTATTCAGATGCATGTGCATGCATGGAATTATACGGAGAGAAGTATATGGTGTATTCATGCCGTACACTGTCAATAAGACAGCTTTTGTTTCAGTACCAACTTCTGCCATGTGCTGGGGAGGAGATGTGGGTTGGAGGAACAGAGTAGCTGCCTTGATTGGGAAGTGCATGTGGTATTTTGGCTAGGTCTGCCTCCTGTGAGGTCATGCTGCAGTAACATCACTGGTGATGGCAGCACTGGTTTATGCATCCACTTCAGCTCTTCTAAACATTCTCATTTACATTTTCCCTGCTGCTGGTCTCTCACTTTTGCTCTCTGCCATGCTTGAGGTGTCAGGCACTTCTTGGTGTTCTCAATACTGATTAAAGGACTGTGTGATGGTGCTGATGAATTTGAGAAATTGAGCATGCCTGGGTGAGTGTGCACACAAGATGTATGTGCATGTGCACGCTCAGTGCATTCTAGGTGTCTGCGGGGCATCACACGTCCAAGAAGAATTGTCTCACTCAAAGAGTTTGCAGTTGTATTAGTCTGTTCAGAGTAGCCAGGCTGGTCCTGAGTATATAATTAGGGTTCCAAGTGCTAGAGAAATTAGAGAGAAAAGGGTATTTGAGTTGTGGTATTACCTGCATCTTTCTTCTGCCGGTATTTTAACTTTGGTGCCAGTAGCATGAGTACTGTTGCAAGAACTTGTGCACGTGTGTGAAACAGCACTGCATGCTGAAGCCCAGCCATTTAGCTTTGGACGTATGTTGTCTGGTGGAAAGGAAAAGCAGATCGGAGCGCTCCTTTTGTCTTTCAGTAGGTGCTTTTAGGTAATTCACCTTTAAGCCCACAGAAATTTTTCTTCTTGGAATTAGTTTCGTTGCTGTAAAGTGGGTGTGGGCTTAGCAGACAAACAACAAGAGTTTCCGCAGGATGATCCTGGGGGACCCAAACACTGCACATGCCAAGCTGGATTCATTAGAGGCTTTGCGGCTGATCCTGCAGCCCCAGGGAAGGCAAAACTCCTGTAACGTTGCAGGAAGATTTCCTGGAATAAGGCCTTTCAGGGAACACAGAAATTGATGACTGTGTGTATAGCAAAAGCCCAGCTTTTAATGTTAACATCTTGGCTACTGTGTAACTATGGGTGTAGCAAAGCACCCAGCTTACCTTATGCAACAAAGCCATATTATAAAGAGGCTAATTTACAAACGTAACAATCGCCATAGGCCTGTAAACAAAAGTGATGTTTGTTAGTTGTGTAACACAGTTATTTTACTTGTCCTCTTGAAACACTCACATCGACCTGTTTTAGGCTGGGTTTGGCTCTTTTTCACTGCCAGGGTAGTTGTAAGGCATGGGCTTGCAGCATAGGGAGGTGGTGACCTTTGTATTTCATTTAGTTCTCAACACCTGTGTGTTCATTTAGGGGAGAACCTAAAAGAACTGCCTGCTCCAGCACAGCACAGGTGAGTCCTAAAAGTGCTGTGTTTCAGGATTTTATGGATTATGCTCCAAACTATTACAGAGTGCTTAGGATACAGGAACCTTTAAAGAAATGCCTCGTGGCTGCACTCCTTTTTTTGTTTGCCCCTCCGGTTCTGCATATCGGTCTTCTCATTTTGATGACTAGATCACAACTAGAAATAGTTCTTTTGCGGTAAAGGCAATTTAAAGTGTTTCCTTCTTAAAAGAAAATCCCCAAACCACTAACAGTGCTTCTCCAAAACAGCAGCATCTGTCTCTCACCACACGCTATTCCTACCTCTTCTTCTGTGTTTTCCTGATGCTTTAGCATAGCATATCCTCACCAAGCAAGGGAAAACCTAGCACTGGAGTGAGATCCTGACACAGTGACCTCGTTCTGAGCATTACCTTCTTTGTCAGTAGCAGCAGAAGCTGAAGCAGCTCTGCTGGCTCTCGGCACTTGGAGCAGTTTGACATTTTCTGTCTGGCATGGTTTCAGGGCTCACTTTGTTGTGAGCCCAAATGGTGAATGAAAAATGAGCTTGCAAGAACTTGTCCACTGCTGCTAATTTTTCGATAAACAGTTTGCAGCAGCACAACTTTGATCCAGTGTACAGCAGAGCTGTTTGTTACGTGCAGGTCTGCAGCATTCTTCAGGACTGACAAAGAACAATAAATCTTTCTTTTTAATCAAAAGAGTAAAAACTGGTAAGTGTCATGGTAAATAGTGAATAATTTAAGAAAATACTGCTCTGTGTAAGTGTGTGTGTGCACGTATGTCTGTGCATTTGTGTTTTTGTGTATTGGGGGGTTGTGTATTACATCAGGAAGATACAGTTGGGGTAATTTTTTTGTCTTGACTAGAGGGTTAAAGCTTTAACTTGTCTTTGCTAATGCATGTAAATAGCTTTCTTGTCCACTTAATGAGGAGGCTGGCTTGTTATCCTGTACAATGCAGCTGGGCATCGTTCCAGAAGCAGAGGCACTTCGTTTCAAAGACAAAGAAGCCAGTGCAGACGGAGGGAGAAACCTGGAACGTTGCGCCGTGGATTTTTTCAGAGCGATGACTCATTTCAGTTCACAAAGGATTCTGGGCAGGGTAGTGAGAAGTCAGGTTGGCTGATCCATTCCTATGACTTCACTTTGCAGAGAGCCAGGGAGAAGAGGAGTGACACTGCAGAATCCTGAGGCACTGCAGTGGAGAGGTGCTTTGCGAAGACTGTGAGTGCCTTCCGAACAGGGGGTGGTGTCAGAACGTGATTCCAACCGTTCCGTGGAAGTAGGGCAAAAGGAGAGAGATGTTTTCAAAACACTGTGTGGGAGTTCTATTTGTAGTCCCTTTTAGATTCTCTACCTCCACCTCCCCTGTCATTTCTTAACCATTTATTTCTTGTGTTTATGTGAGAATTGTGTGAAATAGCATTCCTTTCAGTGAACCTGCATAGATACTGCATTATTTTTTATTTTCTGGAAGCCCCGGTTTCCTGCTTTAAGAGGTGGGTGTTCAGCGTATTACTGCCTAAAAGCATGCTTTGTTTTTCTTCTTTCAGGACCTGTGGCACTGACCTGTGCTGCAGCCAGCCACCTTCCACAGTGATATAAAGCCCCAGTATGCACATTGTTGTTACATCACAGCTACTCTGGATACTGTACTGGAGCATGGAACCAAACCATAAGGGTTCAGGTAAGTCCCCCTTTTTTAACATATTGTGTGCCAGGAATATAGACATGGGTATTTATTAAAAAGATGCATTTGAGAAATACTGTTTGAGGAAACACATTCTAAAGCACACAATATATTAAAAAAACACAGTCCCACCCTCCTTTCCAGGATAAGCAACGCCACCAAAATCTCAACTGAATCCTCTGGGAAAGTTCCGTGCTCCAGCAGAAACTTTACGATCATGGTTGCAGCATGTGCTGGGATATCACTTTGGATCAGGAGGCAGCTGGCCACAGGACATGAACAAAGAAAAGGAAATTTAAATCACAGGAAATACACAGGATGAATGCATGTAAGACAAGTCTGCTGACTGGGCAATTTAGCACCTGTTTCTGAAAGTTAGTGCCACTTGGTGAACCTGGAAATCATGATTTTAGCTGGGTCCGAACGATTAAAATGATCAGTTTACATGGTTGAAGTTAGTAACTGGCAAGGGACTAGAACTTTGTTCAAAGGCAAGCGTTTGTCATATGGTTGGTTTTTATTAAGGTTGCTGGTTTTTATTCGGGCTGGTTAGAATCAGAGTGGTCACATTGCCAGATCACATTCTTGAAGTGTTCATGATCTGTGTCTACAAGGGAAGCTATGTTCTGGTGTGCCTGCAGAGGTGCAGAAGGAGCTTGCTGGTTAGCGAATGTGTGTTACTGCATTTGTCAAACCTTTGTTTAAGCTGCTCTTAAACAGGAATAAATGGACGAATCTTTAATGTATTTTCTTCTTATTGTTAACAGTCCTCTGATATGTGTAACTGTCTAGTAAACACAACCTGCAGGTTTGTTCATAAAATACTCCAGGAAATGTGGTTTAAAAGGATGATTTAGCTATGGCTGAGAACAGTGCAAGCAACACACCTTCTAGTTTATTTCAGATTTTGCTGGTAAAATGTGTTCTTTTCTGTGTTAGTGTGCTAGTGCAGATTCAAGGTATTTCAGAGTAATCTGGGTAATACCACAGAAATCTGCATATTCTTCCTGTTCCCTCTTGTTGTTTAATTAGGTGGAAACGTCTGCTTAAAATGGCAATTATATATCATTGTTGTGAGTTCACATAAGATAGGTTTTGTTGCTACATCTATGTAAGTATTCTATAATTAGAGTGATTCAGTCACATTGGGGTTTGGGGGAAAAAGGGGTAATGTGCAACCCAGGCCAGACATCTAATTTCTTCAGCATCTGTTCCTTCTTTAAGTAAATCTGAAAATGTGCTTTTACTAGAAGAGGCTTTTCATTTACAGTTTTCTTGGAAAAAAAGTGATAATATTCTCGGCTGAAGAGCCCCTTTTTTTCCCATTACCAGTAGTTTTGGTTTTGTTAGCTACCTTCTGTTTGAAAAGGACCTTTCTGTAGTTCTTTGCTGAGTGAAATCATTAGGTGAGTGTTGACCAGAAGAGGCTGTTGGCAAGAAATTTTTTGTAGGAGATTTCTGTTGCAACCACCACTATAAATAATCATGAGGTGCTGTGAAGTTACTGTACTCTAGTTTGATGTTTTATGGTTAATAGCATAGTTCTGTAAGCAGTAAAAGTAGTAAAGTCAGATTTCCCTTGACAAGTGTCTTTTGACTGGATTCTCTCCTGTCTAGTGGGAGGTGGCTATGCCTGAAGCTCTGTGCAGATGGAGCATGCATAGCAAACACTCATTTTAGAATCTCTGTTGTCTAGTGAGGCTCGACCTGTCTGGCACATACATGCACACAGACTGTGATTGTGCAAGTGTAATTTCCTGTGGAAACCAGGCTAAAAATCATGTTTAAAGTTTGCCTTGATCCATAGGAAACAAAAGGTTAAAAAGGCTTTGAGAGGCTGAATGGAGAAGAGAAACTGGGCTTTGGCTTCCTATATTTTACAGGATACAGAGTGTAATCAGAGGGTCTCTTCCCCATTTCAGGGAAATTGTGTGTATAAATTCTAATATAGTGTGGCTTTGCACTGTAATGTCCTTAATTTTCCTTCACAGTGACTTGACTGAATTGGTTCCATTTATAAGTCAAGAGGTGAATTTTCAATCTTCTTGCAAACTTCATGAGGCAGGGAGTTTGGCTTCCAGGTCACTTCTTTCCAGCAGCAGAATCACTAATAAAAATTCTGTCATCAGTATGTAGTTGATAGTTTAATTGATGATACATGGTGTAGAATGTAGTCTACCACATTTTCTCCCAAGATGGGGGTACCCAGACTTTCAGAGAACAGAGACACTAAATAAACTGGCACAGGAAAGGTTCCGGCTGATATGGGTTCAGGATTTGTGAATTTTCATTCCCAGCTCTGTTACAGACTATCACTTTCTCATCTGTATGTTAAGGATAGTTATGGCTACCCAGTTTTTCAGAATGTTTTGAAATCCACTGAAGAAATGTGCTATGTAAGAGCTATGTGTTGATTTTATGTGCTACATAATCTTTTGTTCTAAGTAACAATAATTATTTTTTTCCCCACAGGGTAGCGCTACAAATCCCTAAGGCATAAACGAGGACAAATCCCATTAATTATTTGTTATGTGCTTAGACATTTTTGAAAATTAAGTGCCACTTAAAACAAGAAGTCTAGAAAATGTTGTTTTTTTAAAATTCTTTAGAGAAAAGTTTGGAAAGACATTGCAGAAACAGAGCTAAAACTATATATAAAATAAATGTATGTAAAATTTAAAAAAATATATCATATTTAAACAAAACATGCAGTCAGCTGGTGAAAACTGCTTTCTGAGCTCCAGTTTTCATTTAATTGGGAACATAAACATATGAAAATCAAGGATAGTAATTTGATTTCAAAAGAAAGCTGCTTGAGACAAGCATCAGTCAGAGCTAACAAGAGCCATATGCTAGATGTTTTATGTAAGTGATGTGGTCTTCAAAAGAAAAATTAGGAAAAGCATATTTGATTTTTTTAAGCAGATCTTTCCTAAAGAAGTTGTAGTAAACCTTCTGTTCAACAGGCTAAACAGTATTTATGCACATAATTGATGTTAATATATTAATTTGTAGACACAAGATATATTCTGTTGTTGTGCATCAAAGAAGTTTGTTCACTTAACTATAACCACAGAGTGCTTGTAATTTCCCAGAGCCACAGGGTAGTTAAGATAAAACTTGGCAAATTAGAGCCTCCCTGAGTGAGGGGGGTTTGGCTTTCCATCATTAGGTCTGCTGAAAGTTTTACAGATATGTGTGAGCTTTTTTAAACCAAGAGCCAGTAATTATCTTCAGCAGATAGTTATGGACAAGCTATGGAGGTAATTCTGGCACAACAGAGGTGAAACAAGAGTTCCCTTGTCATAGTGAAGAAGGTTGAAAAGCACTCAGTGGAGAAGAGTAAGGCTTAACTGGCAGTAGTCCCTTACAAAACAGAAAGAAAGACTCTCTCATAAACCAGTATTTGTTGGTCATTTCTACTGCATTTAAAGCCTTTTAAATTATGATTTTATAGGCAATTATAGTCATCTTTATAGTTAATTAAATGGTTGTTAAGCTCTCAAATATTTGCAAACAGGATGTGTGTTACCCTGGCATACACTAACTATAACATGCTTCACTAGAGATTGTGTTAACATTAAGGAACTGATACTGAATGTTTTATATTGATAAGTTATGGTAAGTATAGTTAGTATTTCAGTGGAAAGTCTTGGCTTGTTCCTACTGACAGGAGCCCAACTGGCAGCGGTCAAATGTGCAGACTGAATGTTTTCTGCACACTAACCTAGAAAAGCAATTCCATGCTGGAGGCCTGCTTTGAAAGGAAAGATTGTGCAAAGTGCAAGGTTACTAAAATCCAGGTAAATTTTATTATTTCTTAACTTGTACTTAGCCAGTTTTAAGTTAACAAGTCGTGACTGTGAGTCATCACAGAGGTGGATCTCCACAGGCTCTTGTCAGCCAGGGGAGAGGGACGGGCTGCTCCTGGAGGTGAGCAGAGTGACTGGTTTGGGTTCTTGTCCAGGCCTCCTTCCGGGGCCAGCTGGGAGGCTGCAGAGCAAACCTGCATTAATTAGCAGCACTTACTAGGTTTCATGTATAACCCTCCACAAGTCCCTTTCCCACTCAGGAAGCTGATTATGGTATTAAGGCCCATTCCTTACATCCTAAATATCATTCTTCCACGTGTAAGGAAAAGAAAGAGGTCTTCCTCCTGCTCTCCCATCCTGGTGCCGGCGTAGGTGGCAGTGTGAGCATGTGGCTGGGAGTAGGCACAAGTATACTCTTGCCACGGTGCTTTGGTTTAAGAAGTTGCCAGGTCTTTGATGATCCAAATAAAACCATTCAGGAAGTTACTTCTCTTTCGCCTGGATGCCCCTAAAGCTACCCAGGGAGCCCATTTAAGTGCCCAGTGAACCTGATAGGGTTAAACCTCAACTGAGGGCAATATGTGCTCATCCATATGACATCGCAGTGAACTGAATTGAGTAGTGCTCACAAAGATACCCATGACACAGATCATCTCTGTGTAAAAGACATCAAGTTCTTAAATTGCTTAGCTAAATCTGCATAATTCTTATCATAATTTTGATGCTTTTTAGTCATGAAACTAATCATTAAAGCAACTGATCTCCTACACAAAGTGCATGGTGACTGGTGATCGAAGTTGGTAAACTTGAGTGTCTGGCTGATTACAAAGATCCATCTATGACCAAGTTTAAGCTGATAGCAGGTATAATTAGTAAATAGTAATATAATAACTGTGGTGTTCTTTATCCATTCTCAAATGATGAGGGGACAAATGGTGTTTGCTCCCAAGTCATGTGAAAGCGCATCTCTGATGTTTCCCTGTAAGCTGCCTATGATCTTTTTGATTACCATTGTCTGTAAAGCACGTGGCATGAATTTTTCAGGTGAATATGAATAAAAATGTCCAGAAAAGGTTATATTTTAAGGTCATCATTCTGTGGTCAGATAGCAGTGAGGAGGATCTTGGGGTGCACTGTGAAGCTGGAGGGATGCTGCTGTGTTGGGATTGCAGCACTGATCTGGTCAGGCCTGATGAAGCAGAAGCAATCAGGAGACAGCGTAGCACAAATGTGTATTTTAAATCACTGTGGTTTGGGTAATGTGTATCACTGTTGTACAATAGATTGTACAGCTGTTGTATTGAAAAATATTGCTCATAAATCTCACTGAAGCAGTTACGCGATTTGCTACTCCCACCAATTTTTTTTTTCTAAAGTGCTAAGTATAATGCAAGATTAAATGCATTTTGATAATCAGTTTTAGAAACTGCTGTTCCTGTCTAGTAGACATAATAGGAATATAGAATTAATAGGGCAAATATTAGATTCTCTAAATAGTGGAGGAAAGTTTGAATTTGAATTAATTTCCAGTAGTTTGGTTCCTGAATTGATCACAAGGTATTGCTCTGTGACAGCAGAAATAGGGGGATTTTCCTGAGATTTCAAAGCCACTTAGGTAAAATTTAATCCCTGGCTATTGACTGATCTGTGGCCAGAAGAGGATTCGTAGTCAAGCACCCCTTGTTCTGTCTGTTACTTTTTATTATTCCTTTTCCGCTGGCAAAGGAAATCTTTTAGCCTGCTGCTTCTTTCTGTTTGAGATCATTGGGGAACTGTTACCACTTCAAGAGGAGGTACAGAGCAGAATCTAAAAGCATTTCTGTATTTATATAAGGTACATTAAAATGCACATATATATGTGTATTTGTGTAGTCATGCTTGTATTATCAAATTGTAATTTCTCCTATAACTTTAATTTTTAAGATCTTTCAATGAATTTTTAAAGAATGGGTTAATGAATTATTTTTAAAGACAACATGAGAAAAGTTACAACAGTTAATGTTCAAGCCATCCTGAAACTGTTAAAACTTCTAATAAATACGTAGTCTGTACAATTTGACATGTAGATCCAGGAGAGATTTGTTGAGGGTATCAATTTTAAGGTGTTTGATGCTTTTGTGCCTCTAAAGAGTGTTCTGCACTTTATCACCAGAGTGAAAATGTTATTCATTAACTTAGCAACATTTTTTTCTGATCTTTGTTACTATTAAGAAAAAATACTCTATCAAGTGGAAATGGTGGGTGATCTGTAACTACTAACCTTTGAAAGGGGAATGTAATCTCCCCTTTTATGTCCAGAGAAATACATGCAACTATTTTGTTTGCACAGTTACCTAGTAGGATATTCAAGCAAAAGGTTTTGCAACTGTAAGTGTTAATTTGTTGGCATTTTTCTGAATCTGTCTATTGTACCCTTTGAGAAACTATGTCTGCACAGTGTGTATCTCCCATTTTCTAAAGCTCACCATGTCTAAGTTTTGAAATAAGCTGTTGGATGGTTCTCCATTGTAGGACTTTTATTCCCAGCCTAGTACAAAAACTACAGAGCTGACCTGTGTGCATCTTCTCCAATTGTATCTCTGCATTCTTGTTCTATGAGCAGATTTTTAAACACGCTTCATTGCACATCTGTTGTCTTTTTCCAGGTGATGTATCACCCATCAGCATGTCTCCCATCAGTCAGTCACAGTTTATTCCACTTGGTGAAATCCTTTGCCTGGCCATCTCAGCAATGAACTCTGCCCGGAAACAAGTCACACAAGAAGCACTAATGGAGCACCTAACAACCTGCTTCCCAGGTAACTGGACATTAATGAGTCATTGGTCAGGTGGGTGCGTGTCTGTAAAAGGGCAGTTAAAGAATCCCCAATCCCTACCCAAAAGGTTGCTTATTTTTTTTGCTTAATTAAAAGAGGGAGTTTTTGTGTTTGGTAGTCTGTTTTTCTTCACTTTTCTGCATGGGAATATTGATTAGTCCTGGGATACTACCCAAAAGTAAAAGGAGGCTTTAGGATTCTAATCCTACCTTTTCTTTATTCTTAAACATAGAACTGAGTTCTCTTTGACAGGGCCATTCATGTGAGATACATGTTGCAGGGTTAATTCCTGACTTTATGTAGCTATTAAAAATTACTTGAGGTACTAAACAGCAAACTGTATTGGCTTGTTTCTTTTTTTCAGACTGGTATCAGAATAAGCTTTTTTGTTATTTTCTCAAAAAATAACCTTCCTTATCATCATAGTCTAAAGAGTTTAGGACTTCTTTAGTAGTTATAGAGAACAAAGCATGCATCATAGCCAGAGCAGACTTATTCCACCTTGTGGCTTTCAAGCCAGTTGTAAGCTAACTCATAAGAGCTCTGTTGACATCATTCAATCATTTCAAGTGTCATTGTCCAGTATCCACAGAGGTAACCTCATGGAGGTATGTCTCTGTGTAGAGCATTGTCTCTTAAAGAGCAGGTGTTCTACATACTGCATGTCTTCCTCCACCTAGCACACGCTCTCAAAACTGCTGTGGCCTGATGCAAGTAATAAAGTCCAATGGCAATGACGTGCCTGCTTCAGGGAGAAGTTATATTTAAACTGAAAGGAGGTTGTCAGCCTGGTTTCCAGGGGTGTTAAGAACCTTCTTGGACACAGTTCTGGGTTTTGCTTCTGTACCGCCCTTGCTTGAAAAAAATCTTTAAATCTGGTTGTTTTGGGGTTTTTTTAAAAACTTGGTAACTCCATGACTAAAAGGTTTGGAGAGCCATAGATACACATGCTGTGTTCATAAATGCTGGTGTACTGTTCAGAAGATATTCTTGTCTGCATTTGATAGTATTTATTAAGTGGTAAAACAAAAACGTCTTGGATTAAAGATACTGTAACATCAAAAAAAGGAAACCTATATTAAGAATGTACTCTTGAATATGCTACTTCCCTACTGGCAGTCTGTATCTGGAGTTGGTGAATCATGCAAAATGCATCTTGTAGAGACAAGATGTGGTGTAAAAGCATTGGGCAGAGGTTTACTGCTCAGGAGAGCACAACTTTTTCACTTGTGCTTTGTATGATCCTGGGCAAGTTGTTTAACTATTTTGTGCCTGAGTTTACAATTCTCTGAACAAGCTACTCTATTGTCCCTCTTTTATAGCTGTAAAAAGCAGCTAATTAAACATGCTTCAGTAGGAAAACTACTGATGCATCTGCCTCATCTAGGCAGCCTAAGCATAGCTATGTTTTGATGTTTTGAATTTTTTTGCTTACATTTCGGAGCAAGTGTTACTTAAAACCTTGAAGGTTACATGGCTTTTGCTATAGTTGGTACTAAGTTCTGAGATTTTAAAATATAATTCTGTATCGAGAGCTGTGTTCAGAATAAACAATTCTGTCTGACATTTAATATTTGCACTTTGGAAAAAATTACTGCAAGTATAGTTTCTAAATACTGGCTTTCTGTTCCAATTTGTGGTTTTGTTTTTCAGGGGTATTTTTCAGTATGCTTGGCTGGTTTTGAAAATGGTGGTAAAAGCTGTAAGGGATAGAAAGCAAAAAAAGCAAAATTCACAATTATAATTCTAGTTTAATTCATTTTGATGATTTTTTCCAAAGTCATGTTTTCTATATAGCTATGTACTAGAAGAGTTCCATAGATAGCAAGTATTTTTCCAATTATTTATCAATATTTTTATATAAACATTATGGCATGGTGGAAACAATAATTTATTGGTGGCATCCCTTGGGTTTTCTGATAGTGTGATTATCAGTTGACTTGGTGTCTTGTGCTGTTCTTTCTGGACAGAACCATACATCAAAAATAATTCAACAGGCTGGATTATTGTGTAGACTCTGCTCAGAAGCCTGAGGCAAGTTAGTACAGTCTCTTGCTGCCTCTTTTTTTTTCCACTGGCCATGAACATGTGCATTTCTCAAGTCTGAGATTAAAAAAAGGAGAGCCTTGTTTTATCTACTTCAATTCCCAAAACATAAAGAAAATTATTTGGAAAAAATAAATAACTTGCCCTTTGTTGTCCAATTTTTTCTCCTCTCTAGAGAAATGCCTTTCTCTCCCAGCCATGACATGTTTAACATAGCAAACATACATGTTGTCCCAGTGTATGAGGTTTATAAAAAAAGTTGTCCTTTCCAATAAACAGAATCTCTTCTTGTGCTGAGTGATATTTTTCACTTGTCTGCCCAAAGTCTCTCATAAATCAGCTATGACTTTTTGAGCCCTTGTATTCACTGTGGCTATTTTAAAACATCTGATGTCCTCCCATATTCTGATAGTTTATTTTTCCAAATTAGGTACTGATGCTCTGAGAGAGAGGAGAGCATTTCCAGTGTAGATGTATCTGTCATTGTCACATAACCTCTCTGTATCTCACCCTGTAGCAGCACTTGTCTGCCTGTGTTGTTTGTTTTTTAATGAACAGATGCTTCACTGCGTTTTGTGGCGTGTGTAAATTTCCTAAGACCCCAGATGCTATTCTCAAACTGCCTAAGAATAATAAACCTCTTTCCTCAGTGCAGGGTCTTACACTTGCAGTCTAGCCCTCTAGTTTGCTGAGCCATTGTGCAGGCATAAATCTGGGCCACGGCTCTATCTGAAATAAGGTATGCTAATTATTTATAACATCACATAGCAACCACTCCACATCCTTAACTAGTATTTCATGAGCCAATCAGAGTATTTCTTTTATCCCTTGTTAAGCCTTAGCATCAGCTCAGGAGAAAATCATTTTAGCAGATTTAACACCATTTAAATACTACTTCAGATGTATTTTTCATGAATTTATTTTATTGAAAAAGTTTGTAATGATAATGCACATCTTATTTGTGGCTTTTGTTATTTGTCAGGCTTTTAAAAAAGCAAGAGGACTCCTGCTGCACGTGCTCCCATTATTCTAACTTAGAATTAAACAATGAGATGTTTGTACAGCCCTACTTTATAATTTATTGACCGTGGTTTAAATCCTATACATTAAATGTAAATCTTTGAAATCTAGTATAAGGAGCTAAGAATGTAACCTCTGTTCCTGTGTATGGCAGCCAGACCTTCTTATCTGTATGAACCTGGCTGAAGAAAACATCAAGCCTTAGTCTATGCTGCCTTTAGTAAGGACTTTTTTTCCCCAATTTTGCCCACATACTTATTAAAATCATTTTAAGGTGTTCAAAATTTCAGTGTAGGAAATACGTGTGTATTGGACTAGGTTGCTTTTGAAGTGAACAGTTTTCTGAAAGCTGGCAAATTCCTCTGATGTTCACCTTTATAACTGTTCACTCTTTAAATATGTGAAATGTATATGTAGCACTTAAGTGTCTTACATTAACTGAGTTCACTCTAGGTCAGTCTTCTTTGTGAGCAGCAAACAAGACATAATCTTCTGTCTGGAAGCTCAGTGGATGGCATAGTAGACTCTCTTGAGATGCAGAAAATGTACATGTCTGATGATTCAGTGTCCAGACAGTTTCTGCTTTTGAATTATTAAACCACTACATAATCTTAAATAACACCACTGCTGTCATGCAATATTTTAAATGCTAGAGTCTCTAAACTACTGTTTTTTTTCCTCTTGTTCCTATTTAATGGAGGAAGGGAGACCATAAGGAGACTCCTGAATGCAGTGGGGTAGGTTAGGTACAGACATGATGTGGACGGGTTGCTGAAAAGGGAAAGGTCTTGAGAAAGCCAGGAAATCTGTATTTAAAATAGCAACAATGGGAGCCAGAGTAGTGTCACTGCTCCTGTCTACCATGCAGGAAAGCCTAATTCAAGTTTGGGTCTGTTTCTGCTTTTCTAAGTACCTGAAAGATAATCTGAACAAAACCCACAGCTAGCATTAGCTGGCAATGCTGTGCTCCAGAGGTCTGCATCTGCCATCGTCACTGCTGGCTTAGTGAACCACAGGGATGTACTGTATGCTGGGAGTGATAAAAGGAATAGTCTCCAACTCCAGGGAGAAGGCTGACACAATTAACTTTACAGCATCATCGACTGCCCAGGCACACTATTTTTTTTTAATTGGTGTTTATCTGCACATTCTCTATTCACAGGACTTAATTAATGTAACTACTGTGCATCCAGTGATTTACTCATTTACCCACCACATTGTAGTCATTATGGTTTACTGGGTGAAAAAATACATATCGTTATTTTTACCATGTATTTGCAATGCATTTTTGCCTAAGTTAATGTAGAACATCAGAAGACCCATTTCAATCTCTTTCCCTAAGTTTTCTGTGAACTCCCAGGAGAATGTTTTCCTCTCCTTTATTTTTGTTCCAATGTTCTTGAAACAGTATGTTAAGAAAAGTCTTTAAGTAAAGTAAGGATGAAGAACCTAGTTCTTGCAGACAAAGGTAAGTATGTGTTGACGTATTTACATGTAAGCTCCTGAAAGATACAATGGATCAGTCAGGTTGTTTCTGTAGAGGCAGAGAGTTTGGCTGCTGCACAGCAAGTGCATCTCAGTTGGACCGGGTTTGGACCCTGCAGCACAGGATGGAGAAGTATGTGAGCTTGAGTTCGGGGTCATCTTCTTCTTGTGGTGATGTAAGGCATAATGTAAAAGGGGTGGTGTTACCCAAGCAGACACAGCAGCTCTACTGCAGGAAAGAAGAGGTTAGATGATGACTGCTGGTTGTTATGGAAATTGAAATCTCTCTTCATCTTCCTGTGCTTTACTGAAAGCTCATGTGGAGGGCAGCCTGCTCTCCAGTTGCCACTGCCTCACAATCCAGAGGAAGCTCGGCATGTTCATTTCAGTCCAGAGAGACTCTGGGCTAGGGAGGGGTAGCCTTTTTTTGCCCCAGCTCTCTGGATTTCAGTTTTTCCCATCTGTTGCTATTTCTGGCATGTTTGCTCATCCAGCAGTTCTGGGGGTCTTTGTTGCTCTCAACAGAATTATCACATAAATTGAGGACACCCACATTTGAGGGAGAAAATGCACATTCCTGATTCTCCATTTCATTTGCATATTATTTCCAATTTTCAGTGTCATTCTCTCAACTTATATCCTTTCTTTATCTCCTTTACTTCTTTTGTCTGGATTGGCCCCAGTCTTTCAGCTCTGTGGACTGTGCATGAAATATATTTACTGCCCCTATGTAATCCTCCGTGGAACCTTCTCTGTTGTAACTGCTTTCACTCATGTGTCCATGTTATTCCTAACACTTTGCTGTTTCCATTGTAAGATTTTTAGTTACAGATATTACTGGATGTGAGCAGTATGGTCATGTCTCTAAATTCAAACAACATTCAAAGCCAGACATAAGAATACTTACTATGTTGCCTGCAACCCAGTAGCAAGGAAGAGGGTGAGTTAAGGAATTAGTACAACTTCTCTATTTCTTGTTGCTAATCTTTTGATGGAGTGTTGGTCATAGTGCCAGAGCCTTTGCTGTCATCCTCATGTTTGCTAAGACAAGGAGATCGGTGAGCTTGCAGGCTCCAGCCTTTGACATGTGGGAGAAGAACTGGTGACCAGAGACTATTGTGCTACTGAAGATACTGTGTTTGTGGCAGGTACACCTGGTTGAGATTTTTCCATGAAGTATTTTTGTAAAAGCATATACTTTGTTGAAATGTTTTTGAATGCATGATTCCATGGAATTTCTGTTCTTGAAGATAGTCAAGAGTTTGACTTGACAAGGCTCTGACCAACTTGATCTAAGTTGGCCTGGCTATGAGTAGGGGTGTTGACCAGATGACTTCATGAGGTCCCTTTCAACCTAAGTTACTCTCTAATTCTATTTTTTTTTTCTAAATCAGTTTCCTTGAAAATAAAACTAAGAACCAGAGTAAATAATATTAGCTTTAGTTTAAAATAGACCATCCAAACTTTTGAAGAATATTTCTCTAGTTCTAAAAATGTAAACCAGGTCAGTACGCAGCATTAAATTAAAATTAAAATGCATTTTAGTTCAACAAAATGTATTGATTGAAGATAGCTTTTTCCACTGAAAATTTTGAAGGATTTTTATTTCTTATTCAGCATAAACAGGTTTTTTTTAACTAGCTTGTGAACTATAAACCACTTCTTTCCTTAGCTCTAGATGGAACTTTTTCCTATGCACAGCATGCTAACTTGGTTATTATACAATAAAGTATTGAAGAGTTGGTCCTGCACCGCTGAAGCCGGCAGGAGTAGTGGTAGTGGAAAGGACCGGGCTCACAATGCCAAGTCTACCATGTGGCTAATGTGGCATTGATGAAGGTTGTCATATTTGTCCTTCTCTCGGTATGTGATATATGCACTTAAGCAGTGTCCCTCACATCTCACACAAAGGGCAAGGAACTCTGAGAAGCAAATTTTTAGGAGCTAAATATATAACTTCCAGCATAGTGGAAAAGTCTGTTTGGGTAAGATGTACTGTGGTATTCAAAGCATGTCTTTTTTGGAGCAGCTGATATAGTTGAAACGTGTTTTAATGGGAGAGCAAGTCAGTTCAATCGAGTTGGTGATAAAGGGGCAGTTTGGGAGTATGGTTTTTTTTCTGTGTAGTACTCTTCCATCGAAAAACAACTTAGGCATACAAATAACCACTGTTTTATAGATGACTGGGCATTATAATAAATAGTTCTGG
Source organism: Strix aluco (assembly GCF_031877795.1). Classification (NCBI taxonomy): domain Eukaryota; kingdom Metazoa; phylum Chordata; class Aves; order Strigiformes; family Strigidae; genus Strix; species Strix aluco. The sequence continues at coordinate 36,986,800 of NC_133934.1, read as the reverse complement.
TGAATTGGAATATAAATATTTAGTTGGAAGAAGAATAAAAGTGAAATGTTTCCCCTGACACCCTTTGATTTCCAGTGATTCCATCTTGTAGCTTAAGGTCACCTGTGCAATGGAAGTGACTAGTTCTCTCTTTTTTTTTTTTTTTTTAAAAATACTCCATTAATGGCCTTCTTTCTATTTAATTAATAATTGATATGTCTGAAGTGTAGGAGATAAGTGGAAAAACAGACAAGAGAATGCCTAACAAAGTGCTTTACTGAAGTTGTTTGTTCAGCATAGTCCAGTTTGCACATTGGAAGAAACAGCTTTTTGCTGGGGAGTGGGGAGCCAGAGAGTCCTGCATGGTTTTATGCACTCCCTGATATGTTTTTACTGTCATTTCTAGGAGTTCCAACACCCAGTCCAGAAATCCTTCGACATACCTTGAATATGCTTGTGCGGGAGAGGAAAATATACCCAACTCCGGATGGTTATTTCATTGTAACCCCACAGACTTACTTCATAACACCATCTCTCATAAGAACTAACAGTAAATGGTACCATTTGGATGAGAGGATACCTGACAGGTCTCAATGTACCTCTCCACAACAAGGAACTATAACTCCCTCCACCTCGGGATGCGTCAGGGACCGAACACTACCCAAAAACCACTGCGACTCCTGCCATTGTTGCAGAGAAGACATGCACAGCATGCATGCATCTACTCTACAGAGGAAATCAGCAAAAGACTGTAAAGACTCATACTGTCCTCCTTCGTTATGTCAGGTCCCACCTACTGAGAAAAGTAAAAGTACTGTCAATTTTTCTTATAAAGCAGAGACACTCACAAAGCCTAAGGATGTAGAAAAGCAGTCTAAGAAATTTGGACTCAAATTATTCCGATTAAGTTTTAAGAAGGACAAGACAAAACAGTTGGCAAATTTCTCTGCCCAGTTTCCTCCAGAGGAGTGGCCGCTAAGGGATGAGGACACCCCTACCACTATACCTAGAGAGGTAGAAATGGAGATTATCAGGCGCATTAACCCAGACTTGACTGTGGAAAATGTCATGAGGCACACTGCACTAATGAAGAAACTTGAAGAAGAAAAAGCTCAACGAAGCAAAGCAGGATCTTCAGCTCACCACAGTGGACGAAGTAAAAAGAGCAGGAATCACAGAAAGTCTCATGGGAAATCGAGGTCACACAGCAAGACTCGGGTGTCCAAAGGAGACCCATCAGATGGCTCTCATTTGGATATACCTGCTGAAAGGGAGTATGAGTTCTATGATCCCTTGACTCGATCCCCACGGGAAGGCTGTTTTATAATAGAACACAAGGGAGATAATTTTATAATGCACAGCAATCCTAACATGATTGAATCTCACTTTCCCATGACACCAGAGTGGGACGTGTCTGGTGAGCTGGCCAAAAGAAGAACTGAAATGCCTTTCCCTGAACCTTCCAGGGGAAGCTCCCACTCCAAGGTCCATCGGAGCCACAGCCATACACAGGATAGAAGATCGAGGAATGAGCGGTCCAGTAAGGCTAAAGAAAGGTCTAGATCCATGGATAACTCCAAGGGACCTCTGGGCTCAGCTACTTTAGGCACACCTGAAGATATAGGTGAAGGCTGTAGCCCAGATGACCAAACGACTAGCCAAACTTACATTGATGATAGTACTTTAAGGCCATCTCAGTCTCTCAGTCATCAAAGGGCTCTGATTTCATCTGCAAGCTACAAAGAGACTTGCATCCCTGAAATCGCTAGTGGCAGCGTAGAAACCCCCAGTTCTTGTAGCCTATTGGAACAAAGCAAGCCTGCAGAGAATTTGCCATCATATAGCGAGCTCAACTCCTGCACAACAAAATCTGCAGTTGATGACTATTTTCAGTGCAACACATCCAGTGAGACTGTGCTTACCGCTCCATCACCACTGGGAAAGAATAAAGAGGATCATGATACGCTGACAGGGACAGATGGGCTCAAAAAAATGACTCCTGCAGAAAGACAGACTCAACATATTGCTAGGGAGCCTGGGGTGCACAAAGAGGAGTCCCCAAAGGGCCCAAACGGTGGTTCAGCGGTTGCTGGCCAAACTCCAGAGGTGATTGCAAACGGGCGGCTGGTTCAACACCATAGCGCTGAGTCAAGCAGCCTTGATAAAAGGAAAGAAATATTTAGCAAGGATACACTCTTTAAACCCCTGCACAACACTCTTTCTGTGAATAGTTACCATAAGTCTAGCACACCCCTGCTAAAGCCCCATCAAAAGACCCCCCCTGACACGTTGCCAGTCAGATGTGAGAAACTTGAACAAGCGATAGTAACCTCAGTCACACAAGTCACTCCCGCTTCACAGAGACAGCAAGAGACAACTGGGAACCAGGAGGCCTCCTTCGACTACTACAATGTGTCTGACGACGACGACTCAGAGGAAGGAACCAACAAAAATGCTGAGGAAGAAAAGAACAGGGATGATGTTGGTACGATGCAATGGCTCCTAGAGAGAGAAAAGGAGAGAGATCTGCAGCGAAAGTTTGAGAAAAATCTTACTCTTCTCACCCCGAAGGAAACAGAAAATAGCAACAACCAGAGAGCCACCCACTCAGCCCGCCTGGACAGCATGGACAGCAGCAGCATTACTGTGGACAGCGGGTTCAACTCTCCACGGTAGGACTGTCACATTCATTGCAGCTTTACAGACTAGAAAGTTCCATTTATAGTAATGTGTGTGTGATATTGGTGACAGGACGTAGGGCTGTATTAAACAATTTCACATGTTTTCAGACTATTTTCCACAGCTCTGGAATCAGCTATCCAGATGTGTGGGTTTCCCAACATACCGTAAGAAACCAATGACCATGTGCGGCATTGACTCTCTATTAGTTCATTTTCTGTTTGCTGAAAACCTTCCTGTATCCTTTTTTTCTGTATTAAACTTGTGTTTGCATTTAGAATAGAAGAGAGGAGCTTCTGCATACTTCCCCCCCCTCTTCCCTTTCCCTCTAAAATACCATCAACAAGACTAATTGGAAGACTAGACATGACTAGGTGGCATAATCCTTGGCTCAGATGAAAAAACAAACAAGCAAAAAAAAGTGATTTTTTGGGGGTTTGGGCTTTTTTGTTTGTTTTCTTCAAAAATTTTTGAAGTGTATCTATCACCATTCCAAACTGGTGAGACTGGAACAGCCACTCGCCCCACAAGGCTGAAAGTGCTCAGGATGTTTGAACTTCAGAGGTGACCCAGCACTGCATCAGCAGAGAGAGAGGTGCCTTGCCTAATACACTTGGGAAAAGTTTGCAAGTGGTGGTGCTGGTTAGTCATTTCCATTCCAGGGATCTCAGACATCATGGAAGTCTCAGTGTGCTAGGAATCTTGCAGGTGTAGGGATGAGAGAGTTGCTGGTGTGTTCCCTGCCCTGGAGATTTCACAAGCTCATTTCCAGGTTAAGAATCCTTCACTCAGCCTTCTTCCTTCTCTCTCTGACCTCTGACAGTCCTAGGTCCCTGCTGGAATGGACCTTGACTGGTTTTGTTTGCCCTGGATAGCAACCCATCAGAGTTCAGAACAATGACTCTAAGAACACAGAAATCATTTACAGTAGTAGTTCTCTTATAGTGTCATACTTGAGCTTAAATTATTTATTGCCTGTGTTTAAAAATAAAACCTCCAAGACTGGATTTGTATTAGGTGAAAGAAAATGGGGTTTTTTGGGTTTTGTGTTGGTTTGTCATTTTTTTCCCCTGTAAAAGGTGTTCTTATTCCTCAGAATTACATATTTTTTTTAATCTATAGCAAAGGCTCCCAGAAAGGCATGTGAAGGATTTCCTGCTTCTACACAGGGCTAAACTTCATTTTCAGTTAAAGTCATGTCTCTCTGGAATAAATTCCTTTGGATTTGATGGCTACTCCCACTTGATGTTAATGACAAGGCAGCAATTATTGGGCCTGTTGGAGCATGCAGTGATTATTAAACTAGAGCAGGCTTTTAACATACGTATAATTTTTCTGAGTAAAAAATTTGAAAAATAATTTGAGTAAATTGTACCACTTACACTGAGTCTAGCTTAAAAAAGAAACTTAAGGTTTTGAATTTGTTCCTGTTGTCGATTGTTCTGCAGATTCTTGGCATCTTTCTTACATACAATTGTTGTATGAGGCTATTTGTGCTGTTCTTTGTTAAATGTAATCTCTTCTTTTAGTTGAAGTTCTATACTTGCAGTCAGTTTTTGTGGGGGAGTATAAGGTGGTGGTTGCTTCTTGCTCAGACTGTCTCACCCCGCAGAGTGCATTTCACCTTCAGGATAGGATGTCAACTGGATAAAAATCGGTTCTTAAGACTACTATTTTGCTAGCTGTATATCAAGCTTGTGTTTCTGGTTAACACAAAGGCAGACTTTCCTTCCCTAATTATTTACACAAAAGCTAAAATTTCTGTTGATGTTAATCTTAAACTTAGCTAGCAAGAGAAGATAATATGGCGAGCATACTGGATTTAGTGCTGCTATACCACTTTGTTTAGATCAAAAGGGAAATAGATAAGCAGCTTTTAATAATGATTGTGTTCCACACATCCCGTTTTTTTAAAAAAACCCGAAACTTATTAACAAATGTCTTTTTTTTGGCAAGGCCACATAAAGTAAGCTTTAAAAAAAAAAAAAAAGTAGTCAACGTTCCACAGGGTTTTCATGTGTATTTGTTTTGTAAGACCAGGACCAGTGTATAGTCTGGATATTTCAAAGTCTTTTTAATGAGTTTTGCTTCAAGATGATTAAATTGGATGATTTTGCTGAGTTTTGGTGTATAAATCTATAAAAATAAATTGAACTGAGGGTGAATTTAGCCCTTTGGCTATAATTACCATGCTGTTATTACTTTCCTACCTTATAACAAAAAATGTACTCCACAGCCCTTTTCCAGGAAATACAGAAAAAAACATCCAGCATCCATCTGGTAAGATTCACCTAGATCTGACAGTGTCCGTTAGCAGATGCCTAGGGAAGAGTATAAGAACAGGACATGCATGTAGTGATATCCCTCAGGTATACTCTTCTAGCCTCCACTGAGGTTGTAACTCTCAACTTCATGAGGTGTGGTGGTATCTTTTCATTTAAATGGAAGTGTGCAGTGTTGCTTGGGGAATCAAGATTACCAATTCCACACTGTGAAAGAAAAAGTATATTTTTAAAGTGTGGCAAATTGAAAAAAGGGGCATTTAAAAAAAACTCACAGGATGTAGTTAGAGATTTGCAGTGGTCATTTGACTTCAAAAGTAATTTGTGTATGAAATTCGTGAACACATCACCATTGGGAAAGCAGCGTCACAGTATTTTGTTCATTGCTTTTATGCAAATTAGTAAATGTTAGCTGTCAATATTAATTTTATTCCTTTATTTTTATAGCTTATATAATACTGCTGTTCTTATGTCACCTAGAGGAAGAGCTAATTTTGGCATTACTCTGCATGCAAAATTCTCACTAGTCTTTGTGTATACACGTTGTAATGGTCAGTTTGTAATATCAGAACTGAAAATGTTTGAAGATCTGGAATTGGTGATCCCATAAAGAATGATACAATTAGCGAATAATATCTGGAAAACAAAGGTTGCATCTATTTTCATTAAAAAGCAGAGGGAGAGGAATCAAAAAATGAGCAACAGAAGTGCACCATACATCATTGCGGCTCAGAGAGATCTCTTACTGTGTGCTTCACCCATCACAGCTGTTAGGAACTACTGACAATAAGGTGATAATTGGCAGAAGATGATCAGTACGATTTCAATCAATTTAAAAGATTTATGCAAGTTTCGTAACAACATTGATTTTTCAGATTCAGTCAGTTTAAGATGATTTAAATCTGCCCTACAACTGCACAAGGTGTTTCTTCCTTCCCATGCTATGCACTGACACAGTTCTCCCCTGCCACATCCAAAGCTGTATATTCCTACTCTTCCCCTGATGCTAGCACTAATCTTTTTTTTTTTTTTTCTTAGGGCTAGTATTTAACTGAGAGCGGTCCCTGATGTGGCTGGCTGCAAGGCTCAGCATCAGGGAAGCAGCAGGAACATGTGGCAGGGTCAGGTCCACACAAGGCAGGCAAGAGCTGCCCCTTTCAGTAGCAGGTAAATTTAGGTTGGCTTTAAACTGACTATGAAACTCTGTCATTAGTGTCTTTGTTTCTAGCTCTTATTGAATAAACCCATTCAGTCCTCTAGATGTCCTCTGTAAACATCTCCATAGCCAGTGGTGATGTCATTTTGCAAAGAAGTAGGGATGTAGGTGAAGGGTACATGACCAGGGGCCACATGGCTATTTGAAAACCCAAACCTCTGTCTTCACATGAAGACATTATTTGGAAATCAAAAATTATTAAAAGCGGAAAGAGAACAAAATGAGTAATAGTGGCAAAACTAGCCTTAGCATATCTTGGCTGAGTTTTTTTAAAGCTGTAGCCTAAAACACAGGCTCCTCTGTGTTTGTATTTAGATGTGTCATTAAAAGGCTTAGTCTTTAAAAGTGCTCAGTGTCCTGTCACTGCCATGGATAAACAATACGTTAGAACTGAAGGAATGTTGTCCATTTTATGAATAAAATAGCAGCACTAGTTGTTTAGGGCATGATCACAGACCAGGCAGTTAAGATTTCTCAGTGTCTTGTAAGTTGCAATTGTCTCAGCTGCAAAGCTAAATTGAAGCCTTGTGTTTAGAAACATTGTGGGTTTAATGTAAAGTAGCATTTTGAGTTAATATTTTGTGTACAAAGACAGGTAGAAGAGGAGACAACAGAGGAAGCTGTGTTACATGATTGCTTTTCTAGCTCTGCCTAGTCAACAGAGCTGATTTGATGAAGTTACTTTGTGCAAAAATGCACCAGGCAGGAAAGAAAATTAATATGTTCCACTTGCAAGATGGAAGCTGTTTCCTTGAATGAAAAATCCAGATGCTTGATACTGGTTCAGCTTACAGTTTGTGTGACAGCTTCAGCTCTGCTTAGTGCTATACCTGTGTTACAGTATGGTGGCTGCTGAGTACCTCTGGAATCTGTTTTGGAGGAACATGTGTATACCGTCAAAATTAGATGGTTCACTGATGTGACATTACATACAAACACAGGAAGCCTGTTACAAAACACTCTATTCTCGTTTCCTGTCTGGTGGATAGATACATAGGCATGTCATATATGAGTGTGTATATATATTTCTTTTCCATTCTAGTACTCGTGAGAGCCTGGCATCCAATACTTCAAGTATTGTTGAAAGCAACAGACGTCAGAACCCTGCTCTGAGCCCCGCACATGGTGGCGCAGGCCCAACGTTCAACTTCCGAGCCACTGCAGACCCGCCGACCAGTGAAGCTGAGAAACTGCAGAAACCTGCTAACTGCCTGCAAGCTTCTGTCACTAGTGTCTGATAGTCATCCTGCCTCGGATCGTCTGTCTCATCCTATACAGCAAAGTTTACGACACTGGGACTGATGTTTACATCTTTGGAGAAAAAATAAAAAAGCATCTCAACCACAGTTTTAGTGTTTACTTAAACTGTGCTGCTATGTAGACTAGGGGCAACAAAGAAATCTTTATTTCAAGGTATTGCTTTTCACATTTGCGGCTCTGTAGCGACAGAATAGCAGTAGGGATAATATGTACACTTTTTGCTTCACTTAATTGTAACTGAGCACATATATGAAAGTCTAGACACTGTAAGTGTAATCTGCATTTTCAACGTCCATGCAGTTGCCAACTTCATTTAAAAAAATGCCACAGATGTGTGATGCCCCTGGTCAGAGGCAAAACTCTGCTGCAGAGTTGATCGTTTTTACTTCAAAAACTGAGCCACTGCTGAAAGTAACCAGCCAGGATCACCATGAGGAAAAACAATGCCAAACATGATAAGTGATGACCTCAGCTCTATCTGTGAATTATTAATACTAATCAGTCATTTTCACTGTGCGTTTTTGTGACACAATTTTGCAAATACCCATTTAAGCGAGTAAAAAGAGGTTTGGGGTTTGTTTTGGTTTATTTTTTTCTAAGTATGGAGGGTGGGAAGGGAGGTGGCTTCTCCTTTTGTGTTTCAAAAGTATGAGAGACGTTTACTTACTGAGACTTGCTACTTGACCTTCCATAGTCACAAATGAGGAGGTGGACCTTTGCGTAGAGGGGGGGAGTGGGGAGGGAAGGGAAAGTTTTAACTGTCATGGAGCCACAACATGGAGTGACACAAAATATAACAAATGTCTTCAGTATAAATCAAATATTTAAAAAAGATTATCTAATTCTTGTGTCACTTCTGGTATTGCAACTTGCCATTAATATAGGAATCAGGATAATTAATTTCTTGGAACAAAAATATTCTTTATGATATAAATGACAAGTATGGCCTGAAGAATTGATTTCTTTCTAGTGGAAGGACATAAATCTATTTTATGTAGCTTATTAAATAGAGTGCCTAAATTAGGCTATTAAAAATAGCATACATTGTAGTGATTATCAGAGAACAAAATTTAGAGAATTATAAACTTCTGGCCTTTTTATTCAGTGGATGTTATTTGCAATTTAGCATTTTATGGACATGTCTAGTTTCTAGAAATTAAACGTGTCCACATGGTTGGCAGTAGAAATCTGAATTCTGTAGGTATGGTATATCCTAATTGCTTTCCCCTAAACTGTTACTTCAAAGTAATTAGTACTGTGCTAATTACTGCAGAGTAACTTCTAAGGATAGTTAAACTCCAAGAGTAATTTTTAGGTATAGGGCCACATTCTGCTCTGTTACTCATGCAGCCTGGTAGCGCAACAAACTGACTCCAAATTTAACTCTTTCTTTTTTTTTTTTTTTTTTTTTTGGAACAGATGAATTGGTGGAAGAATAACAGAGGTAGTAAAATGTTCAACAGCCCAAATTGTTGCATAGAAAAGGGACATTTACATTGTCTAGCTCTTGTAGTACACAGGTATGAAACCCAACTGTACATACTAAAAACCAGTATGTTCGTCAGGTTCTGGTGACATGTATTACTCTGTACACAAAGTCCTTTGAGCTTCACTCATGTTCTCTGTTGTCATCAGAAGTCTTTACTGAAGATTCAGCCTTATGTTACACAGTTGGATATAATTCATTTACTTACAAAACAGCTCTCTAACTCTGGACACAATCAGTTTCCAGTTCTGTCAAGAACACCCAGTCGATGCACAGGTCTGTTTTCCTTGGTTTCAGTGTATAATTTCCATTTCATAGGAGCAATAAGACCTTTCAGTGCACATAAAGGAAATTATTGTGCTTTTGGTTGGTTATCAAAGTCACTTGGCCTTTAGCCTTCTGCCTTATCATACCTTCCAAGATGTGCTCTAATTACCATATAATGCTTTGCATGACGCATCTTATTATTCAGTATGTAACTCCAGCCGTACTTATTCCATGCGAACTGTAGAGTCAGAGTTTTTGTGGGGAATTGTCATATACTATGCAGTGGCTGACTGTGATTTTGTTTCTGAGATGAGCTCTGACATCAGTAGTATGTATCAATTCAGTAAATAAAAATGTCGAAACGATAAAATTTACAGTGATGATCTGAAGTACTAACAGCAGTATTAAAATATGAACAGCAAAAACAAATTTCACCTTTGGGGGAAATACTTGTTTGTCAAACAAATCAGAATTTATGCAGGCAGCTGGTTGTACAGAAGACATAATTCCAACAAAATATGATAGTACATACCTATAAACTGTGTAGTATGTTATTTCCTAAAGTTCCCAGAGACCAGCAGACAACATAAATGTCATATTAATGTTGACATGGCACTGTACCAATATTAATGTGACTCTTGGAATATGGAATGTAAACAGAAGTTTCAAATAGAAACGTTCTAATCTTGAATTTTTTTTTTCTTTTAAAAATCAACAATGGAATATAAGGAAATTCCATCTTGAGGTTCTGGTAACAAAACCACAAGAGTGGAGCTTGAGTGCTTTATGTCACCCTAATCCTTTGATGAAATCATAGCCTTGTATTACATGGTTGCTTATCTATCATTCTTCTAATGTATCAATTTAACGTTTACAGAGTTAGATTAGGTTGAATCTGTGTTGTGTTCAACTGTAAAGGGTCAACACAAATCTGTCGGCATTTTGCACACTTAATATGTATTATTATAATACAACATGTTACTTTTATGGTAATTTTTTTTACACATATAACTACCTCCATGAATTTGATGAAATGCAGCAACATGAAAAGTGTATTGTACAAAGCAAGGTTAAAAACTTTGAAGCATTAGGTCATGGCGTTCTCTTGTGTGTCAATGCTTGCGTATGAAGTCATCATGTTTCCATTGCCACAATTTCCTTCTACAATACTAAAAATCTGGCTTTCAGACTTAAAGACTTTGACAAGGCTGCATAATTGGGATAAAAGTGAAAGGGAGGCTGAAACCTTCCATCCTCTCCCCAGTTACTGCTAAAATTTCTGCCTGGTAGAACTTGAAAATGTATTTGTAATTTAGCAAATTAGGAACATCTACAGTCTGTGAAATATGATTGACAGTTTGGGGTTTAACAGAAGACACTCTGGGTATTTTCTTGGCAGCCTTCAAATACTTTGGGCCCTATTCTGCCTCCATCTTTGTCAACATTTCAGGTCGTGGTTTCTCTGAACTGGCAAGGGTGTTAAAACAGCTCTTCCTTTAATGATACGCACTCTGTTCTCCAGATTGTGTGCATCTGAAACACTTGCTCCTATAGAAATTACCAACAGCCTTTAATTGACTTTACTGGGAGCAGTATTAGGGTCCCTACTCGAGGTACGTGCCTATTGTTCAAAGAACATGGGCGAGTTTCCAAGAAAAATGAAGCTGGCATTTGAAAAGTAGCCAGCTGCAACAAGCCACCTTTCAAGAGGGAAGAAAGAAGGATTCTTCCAAAAACCAAAGGAAGAAAGTGGCAGTTGAACCGAAGCAGATCACATTTATATACAAATCCCGATTTTTGAACACCTCTTTCAGCAAACCTAGTATCACTATCCTGATGCAAATTAATATACAATCATCAGTTGAGCTAATTTTGACATTTTAAGTATTTCAGTTAAAAATCGTAAGAAATCATTAGCCATTTGACTCCTTGCACCACTGTAAGATGTCCGTTATACACGAAACAATGTTCCCTCAACTTTAAAAAGTAAAATGTATTGGAAAACAAATATTTTAATGAAAACCGTGGCCTAAGTGCTTGCCAGCAGTAGTCGTTTTTAGAAAAGAGAACAAGCAAACCAGTATTCAGAGGCCATCATAAACATGGATAATACTTTGCACTTAAATCACTCCTTTTTGCCTGAGGGCCTCGAAGCTCTTGACGTGGTACCAGCTAAGCCTCGCGAGTCCGTGAGGTAGGCAGAGTTCACTGATCCTGCTTCATGTCCAGGCACATTGGAAAAAATGAAGGCTAAGAGTCTGCAGACTTAATTGATTAACCAGTTGCTTTCTTAAAGTTACTGGAATAAGTTTAATAGCTAACCAAAGTGTTCCATGTTTATACTCTGAAGTTTCTCTTTTGATGCGTGCAGTTTGTTTAAATAAGAGAGAAACTACTTTGTGGTCCTGCAGAGCCTCTTGGATTAGCAGTGCCAAAACCCAAGTTTTCAGTCATATGAGTACTGCTAGCAGTGGGTTTAGAAACAGTTATTTTAATTAAAAATTTGTTTTTCAAATACATTTCACAGAGCTTTTCCCAACATAATTGCTCAAATGGTTGTGCTGAGAAAGCAAATAGCACTCCTAATCTGGTGTCACGCCCACAGTTTACAATTCTCTTTGCTCTTCTGAAGAAAACTGTACAGTATTAGAGAGAAAAGTTCTATTTTTTACGAAATTCTTTAAAAAAAAGGTATATATCTAAAATGTTCCCCCCAGCATAAGTAAAGTGCATCATTACTGCATGAGAAGCATGCAGTGGACCCACCGAAAGCCACGCTGGTGCTAGAAGAAAATGGGACTATCACGCTTCTTTTATAGCGGCGCTCTAAACGTTGGTTTCAGTTATGCGGGTGTAAATCTGGCGTAACTCCCCTGATCTCCCGTGGATCTGATGGAGATGGGAGTGGGTCGTTAACTCCATTGAAGCTCAGTTCTGAGCTGAGGGTTTCCGTGTTCCTCCCCCTGCCCCGAGACACTAAATGCAGAGAAGGAGCAGAAGGCCACGCGCACGCACCTGGCTCTGGAGGGGCAGCCTGGGTTGAATCCCTGGTGAAACGCACAGCCGGGATGCCTGCGACAGCCACCACGCGTTCCCCACCTCGGAAGGGTGATTTTCCGTGCGGTACGCTGCCCTTGCGTTGTATAGCAGTTAGAGCCGCCCAAAGGATACCCACCCAGAAGTATGAAAAGGCCCTTGGAGTAATTGGCACAGATGTTACTTTTATAGGTGGAGGAGACTTAAGTTTAAAGGGATCATAATTCTGCAGGTAATTTTCTGTGAGTGACTGAATGTGGCTGTTGCATTAGGTTTAAATGAGTTAATAAATGCAAGTGGGACTTACTGTATGTTAGAAGGGAGTTTTGCAGCCAAGACTGCCTTGTATAAATGTGTTTGCACTGAAAAAAAAATTTAAAAATTACTTGGTCTCTGGTTGCTGTAAAGGTCATCCAAGATGGATGTTCTGTTTATATTGTATAGTATTTCATATGAAATAATTGCAGTTCATGAAATGTCTTCCCTAACGTTACTGATTTATAACAGCACATTTGTAACATGGTTTTTATTGTGTCGGTGTACCATATTGTAAATGATGATTACTTGTCATGCTTAGTATAATAATTTAAAGGAAAAAAAAGGACAGGGATTTTTGTAAGTCTATATTTGAAAGTCCCTCCATATGGTAATATTGTGTTCATGTTGTTTATGTAGTGTTGTGTGAAATATCCATTTTGGATTGTGTTACTTTTTAAGATATTAAATAACATTTGGTTATATGTTTTAAGTGGATTCTTTGCTCCTATCAGTGGTTTTTAGAGAAAATACTTACATTTCCGTTTAACACACTGTTTCTCTCCCTCACTTAGGAAACCTTGCACAACAAACAAGAAATCTCGGAAAAACAAGGGTCATAACAACTTGCTATGTTCATGTACGCTTCATAAAAGGTCTCTGAGCCATTCTAGTAAGAGCACAAGGGGAGAAAATTCACTGATTTTGAAACATCCTGGTTTGGACTGGACGTGAAGATGATGGGTGCAGGGGGAGTGTGATCCCCACTGAAAGCGTGAGCACCCGGCTGAGATGCACCCGAGCTCCAGGAAATGAGAAGTCCATTAGGGCATCCTGATGCCAAGAGCAACAGGTGTCAGGTCCCTCTTTTCCTCTCCTCTCCATCCTCATGAGCCAAAGGAGGACCTGGTGCACACACCCAAGAGAAAGGGCTCTAGCAAGGAGGTTTTTTTCACATTCTTAAAAATATTTACTCGAGTTTTTTTTCCATACTGTGACAGCAGCTGATTGGAAAGGTCTCAGTGGACAGTGTAACATGCAGGTGCCATTTTCCTGCCCTCTACCACCACCTGGAAGAAGGTTCTGAGCAGGTTTAGGCTCCAGGAGCTTTGCCAGAGTTTTGCTTTGAGAACTGCTGTTTGCCAAGGTTGGCTATGAGTATTCACAAGATTTACAAGATAAAAAACTAAGCAGTGTCTGTTGGAAGTAGGTGCTGTCATAAGCACCTTGGCTTGTCACCTGTTAGTAGCACATGCTACTACCATGCTATGTGTAGTCTTGCCTGGTTCCCCTTCATCCATCTTCTCACTTTGTAATCCATCTCCTTGAAATTGTGAATTCTGAATTATAGAGGGGAAGAAAGCCAAAGCCAGGCAGGGTTTGGTTAGGGCTTTATGCCAGCACTGACCTAGTGCCTTGCACAGGCAAAGCCAGTTGTGGGTGGTGGTCAGATTCAGATTTTCAAGGCCTTTTCAGTATTTCTGGAGAAGTTTGCCAGCACTGTTTCCCCCTCACAGAGAGCTTTGTTTCTGTCCTGATGGTGGGCTCGTATTTCAGGCCATAGGATTAGGCTGATCATTAGCTAGAAAGAAACTGCTGTTGTCCAAACGCATCGCACCTTGCACTTCAAAACCTGCTTAGACACCTGCCTTGAATTCTCTTTATACTTGTTCCGTTAACAGGGAAACTGAAGATCGTAAGCAAGTGACATCTTTTTAGTGAAATGTGGCCTATAACATACTTAAAGTGTCTAGGGCCAGTACTTGGCTGAAGAACTATTCTCTTGCTGTTGGATCGTGCCTTTCTGCTGAGAGCACTGAGTCAAAACCGTGGATTTTCGTACCTCTATCTACAGATATCTTACATCTATAAGACAACATTTTTGAAAGTTCTTCTCTCTGGAATTTTCCTCCATCAGCCTCTCCACTGTTTCTTTAGAGTCAGTTTTTTCCTCTCAACTCATTTTCCATAATGTCCTTCTTCCATTTTATCTTTTTTTCTATCTCTCAGAATCCCCTCCTCTTCTGCTCCTTTTTGACGTTTTTTCTCCTTCAGGTTGGGCTTTTTTCCCTCGCATTAATTGACATGAGATGTCCTCTGCCCCTTTTCTCACCCTCCCCTCTCAAAATGTTATCCTAATCCTATAGTGTCTTTTCCCCACTTCTCCGTTACTTTTTTGCTCTGTCCGCTCATCAGAAAGACCTCAGAGAAGAAAAGGTTGTCAGCTGCTTCAGGATAGGTGCTCCTGTCAGCACTTCCCTTCAAGCCATGCTGTTCCAGGTTTGTGATTTTAAAAAAGTTTAGGAGTATAAATATGCCCCTGCTTTTAGTCCCGTCTGTTCTCTTCCTTCTTTTGACTGCTGCTCCTTTTTTTGATTATGTGCGTTTCTGCCCAGCATCTCTCTGGTTTGAGAGCTCAAAGAGGAGATCCAAAACCCTGAACAGCGCTAGAACAACAGGTCATGTTTGTCTTCCTCAGGTCACCAAGCAAGGCCCCAGGTAAATGCTTAGAAAAGCAATTATAAAAATATCCAGCTGTGCTTCTCAGAACTGGCTACAAGGAAAATGGCCTCATCTTACTAGCCTTTCCTAAACTGCAAGGAGGGAGCCCACTGCTCTGACACCGCCATTCACTGTAGCTGGTACGTGAAGGGAGAAGGGTTTTGTAGCAAAGTCAAAGATGCTGGGACTTCAGTAGCTGCCAGTGGTTTTGTGTTGAGATGGCTGAGCTTGCATTTGCAAGCAATTTCCTTCTACGCCTTTAGGTCCTTATGATTAACAAAGTATTTTTAGCCCAACTGTCAGAGAAGTGATGAATGGGGCCTGGGAACAGGAAATCCCAAGTACTTTTTTTTTACATCTTTTTTCTTATCTCTCATCCTAATAAGCACAGAAAACCTAACCCTATGCTGCCAGCTATTTGAAAGTAA
The DNA here is from genome assembly GCF_031877795.1 of Strix aluco. Classification (NCBI taxonomy): domain Eukaryota; kingdom Metazoa; phylum Chordata; class Aves; order Strigiformes; family Strigidae; genus Strix; species Strix aluco. The sequence continues at coordinate 36,971,410 of NC_133934.1, read as the reverse complement.
GCAAACACAGTAAGTAAATCTACCAGCATGTCTGTGTATACACTAGAATAGTTACCCTGTTTGCTTGCTTGCTTGCTTTCTTAGGGAATGCTGGAGCCTTTTGTTTTGACTTTTATGCATCTCTCTCCTCTTGTCCCTCTGCTTGTCGCTGGTAAAATTGGACTGGTTGTCTAGTAAGTGCCAAAGAGGGTCAGTCTGGTAGGAAGCTGCAAAAGAAGCAGCTTCCAGTGCATTCAGACTTTGCACTACTCAGTAGTGAGAAAACAACCAGGAGCCAGCAGCCTCTCCCATGTGTGTAGGCTTTCCTCATGCAAAAGTGGAAGGGTACACCAGCGTGAGTGCTTTAGCTCTGAGCGGGACTGTGCTCTGGCAAGGGCTCTCCTGGTTGCCCACCCTCACTCACTGTGCTGCAGTTCCTATTGCAGAGTGGTCTTGGTGCAGGCAGGCTGCACCCCTTGCTGATAAAACTTCTGCACCAAAGGATGCACATCAGGAGCACAGCCACGGCACTGCGGCCCTTTTGGGTCCTATTAGCTGGGGTTTTGGAAAATAAGGACCGAGGCAACTAATTCTGCAGGGCAGCTGGTGCATTGAAGGGATTTAATGCAAACCATGTCCCATGAGCCGTGGTCTCCACCACATGCACGCCACTGCACACGTACCGCAGGGCAGTGACTGCCAGGAGCAGCCATCAAGGTTGCAAACTCGAGGACCCAGAAGTGCAAACCACAGAGCTAGGTGTGCCTTAGGATTGTGGGCAGTGACCGGGATGGGGACAGCAGAGAAAGGCGTTTGCCTTTCTGACCACAGCAGGCGAATGCCGTGCCTGACTCTGCAGGGAGGCCTCCCCTCCTCCCTCCACAAAGCTGCTCCTTGCAGCCAGTTGCCCAGCCCACCCCAGTCTCCTTGAAATGAACCCCTGCTCTCGGCTCCCTCCCTGGTGAGCTATAGAGCCCCAGCCCCTTGCTGCTGCTCACCCCCTGCATGGGGAGGCCATGGGGGGAGAGGCTCTTTGTCCAGTTTAGCACTTGCTTCTGGCTCGGGCCCAAAGTGAACCTGCCAGAGAAGTCCTATTTAGCATCCAGCTGCTGCAGTTTAATGTGCTTCTGCTGGACACAAGCTGGTGATGATTTTCATATGCTTGTAACCAGGCCAGCTATAACCTTCATCTAAGGCATGGCCCTGGTAGAGCTGCTCAGTAAAACTCAGCTGCTCAGAGCAACCACTTTTTTTTTTCTTTTTTTTAACCCTAGACAATTCAGTACATTTTTTTCTCTTCTAAAGGAGTGTCAAGACACCTTGCCTGACACCTCCCAGGAAACTTTGGGCTGAGGCAGAGGTCTCACTGTCAGCCAAAGTCTGTGGCAGAAGCATCAGTCAGGGGAGGCACCATGAGGAGGAGGGGGGCAGGGACCACTTTGGCCATCGTGGTGCAAGTGCACAAGGCCACCCTGCTGCCCAGCCTGAGGAGTGAACAAAGCCCACAGAGGGATCCCGATCAGAGCCCAGGCTGTCTGCCTTATCCCATGGAGGGGAAGGACACAGACAGCCCACACAGTGGGAGAAGAAACCCAAAAATCTCCTCAGCTCTGCTGTTGCTCTGCTGTCCCTTGTCTCCTGTGCCTGGGAGCCCCTGGGAGCCCTCCACAGCAGCACGGGCAGTACTAGCATCCTGTCTCCTCTTCCCCACTTACTTCTGAAGAGAGTAATTTTATCTTCCAACCATAGAATTTTATTTGTAAATAGTCACCAGCAGACCCTGGAGATTTATTATTCATTCACGATGAATAAACTCAAGAGTCCTCAGACCTAAGGCAGCCAATGTATTTATTGTTCCTCCTTAAAGGCAGACCCTTCACCTGTTACAGTTTTATTATTACCTATAACCCAGTATGGACAGTATTTCTCATGTTTTGCTGTTAGACAGGAGATAACAGTTTCACCAAATCACAGTTTGTACAGAAAAAACCAAAATGAGAAACCCACTTATTTTTGAAGACAGAAGTGAAAAAAAAAAAAATTGCAGAAAACTAAAGCCTTACAGAATGACAAACAGTTTTGAAAAGCTGTTTCACTATGTTTAAAATGTTTGCCTGGAGACAAGTGGACTTTCCTTGAACCAGAAACTAATAAAAGACTATTATCTTAAAATATTTAGACCACTGCAGATTTCAGAACTGTTTGTCTTTCTAAAAATGAGCTGCTTAGGATGTTGCTGAGGAGGAAGCTGCCTTTTTGACACTGATTAGTAGCAGGGTTAACTAATCCTCAGGTCCAGTTGAGACCACCAGCTTCAATCTCAAGACTGAGACATTGCGACTGAGTTAGTACCACATGTCAGGCTAAAAAGAAAGACTGTTGGCATTTATTTTTTGGTAAAAAAGAAGAAAATAATCTCTAGACTATAGTGACATGTAGTGCGTGAATTCTGTGTCTCATGACTGCTGCCTTGTGCCATGGATAATGCGGACAGTGGTGCAACCCTGCTGTGGGTCTCCATGAACTGGCGGGTCAGTAGGCAACCAGCAATCTTCTGCCCAGATTTCTTCTAGATTGGAGTCTCTGCAATTTCAGGGGAACAGAAGGAGGGTAGATGCTTTTTCCCAGAAGGAGAATGAGGGAATCAGAGTAACAGGGCTTAAAAAATCGAGAGATTTCACTAAAACAAAGAGGAAAGCTCAAAGAGGGCAGAGAAATGTGAGGGTGTACTTCAGTAGCAGGGGAGTCACTGTTGGGACCAGCAGTTTGAGAAGAAAGGTTTCAGCTCAAGACAGAAGAAAAAAGATCTTTGCATTACATGGAGGTTGAAGATCCTGGGCTCCCAAAAGCTAGCTGAGGTGGGGAACTACATGTGCCTGCCTTCATGGTTTATACAGACCTAAAATAAAGAGCAACTGATCCTGGAATATTCTAACATGTGTCTGTGGTTGTGCTGTAAGGAAGTGGTGTCCCTGAGTGATGCCCAGCCAGGAGCTGGGACGGAGCTCAGCTGCTGAGGGCAGCTGGGGCTGGCTCCCTGGAGGTGCCCCATTTGCAGGCAGAGTGGGATCCTGGAAGAAGCCCTGTGGGAAGAGAATGGAGAGGGATCCCAGCAGGGCCTGCCTAGCAGCGCTGCCACAGGTGCTCCTCCTCTCTGCTGTCCAAGAGCAATGGCCCTCCCTTACTCCTGGTTAACTCCTGGCCTGAAGAACAACTTGCTATCCTTCACCCTCTAGGTAGGAACTAGGCACAGCTTGCAAAACCAGTGAGGTGTTCGGTGCTCCTGGCGGTATTCCCCTCTGCTCAGGCAGCCCCCTAAAATGCAAGTCATAATTGCTTGTCTCAGCCCATCAGCCTTCCCCCTCCCCATGTGCACAGGAGGTTTCTGCTCATGAAGGTTTTGCTCACCCTCAAGGCTCTCACATTCATCTTCGAATAAAACCTTCTTCCTTCTTTCCCTCTGTTCCTATTGTACGTGCAGTAACTTGCTGTTTGTTCCCTTGCAAAGGCTGCAAAGCGCCTCCAATCTTAGTTTGTGTCCAAAAAACCATCTCCTCTCTCCAGCAGGAGAAAGTCCGTGATGCATCCCAGATGTTTGCACGTGGCAGCAGTCTCCAGACACAACAGATGACAGGAGGGTGATGGATAAGCAATGAGTAATTGCTTCTCCTCATGCCCCTTGTCAGAGTCAGGGAAGTTTTGGCACTGGCTCTATTTACCACACTGGTATATGAAACCTTTTAAACATCACTCGGAGGCGTCTGTTTCTATCCATGGTTGTCACAGGGAACTAGAAGGGGGATGCAGAACAGTTTCAGATCATTATATAAGATTCATCTTATATCTTCTCTTTGGTTACCTACTGCCAGCTCCAAATTAGCCCATTCCCATCCCTTCAAACAGAAGAAAAACACTGGTTGAGGCTGTCTCTGCCCTGCAGATTCTGTTTATGTGCTCAGTAGAGCCTCAGGCTGCATTCATGGCTCTCTGGTTGCCTCCTTTTTCCCACCTTTGCCAGATTTTTGGTAAGGACTGCATTTTGTGGCCGACTTTGTTACTGGCTGGCTGGGGCCCTTCTCTCTGGACGAGGCCCTGGATGTCGAGCTCATTATAAGAGAAATTATTCAGTCTTAGGATGTGCTTTTTAATCTGAAAGCTGTTAGGCCGAACTGGGTCTCCGTGCTGCAATGACTATCTGTGTCCAAGCGTAGAGGCACTGTGAATGGCTATTTCCCCTGATGAAGCTGCTCACCTGCTTTATTATTTAGCATGCTGGCTAGGACAGCACAGTTAGGGCTGTTACTACCCATGCTGGTGGCAAGCAGCAAGGCTAGTGTGGGGGTGAATGCAGAAAAAGAACTCCTTTTACACTGAAAATTTCCCATGCTTCATCAACACTGTGCTGGAAATAGGGCTAATGAAAATAAGATTATTTTTCAAGAAAGAGGTGGCTTAAATACTCAGCCTCACAAACACAGGCAGAGGGCTGAGCAGCTCTTCACTAGAAATTTTTTTCTTTTTACTTAGAGGCTGAAACTGGTAAAGACCTTGTCCACTCTGCCATGCTACCAGCAGCCTCAAATGAAACACTGTTGTGCTCAGCTTCCCAGAAGGATTATTGTATGCCAAAGCTTTATGTTAGTGGAAGCAATCCTTTCCTATGGACAAGGGGGGAGAAAAATCAAACAAGTCATCTACAGTAATCTGTGTTGACAGCTTTTTCTGAGAAATAGCCCATATAATTCACAGCAGGAAAGAGATTTGTATCAACAAATTACTTTGGAAGAACAGACTTTGATGAGGCAAATGAGACCAGTCCCCCAGTCTACACTTTGGTAGAGGGCAATTTCTACAAAATGCTGCCCCAGGGATACCTCACACCCACTGGATGTATGGAGAGAGGCAAGGTAGGAGTAAATGTGGGAAGAACAGCATGGAGAAATTGTGATGACAATCATGGTGGCATCCTTTTCCAAACAGGATGAGGAGCTCTGGCTTGTACTGATTCATAGTTTGTTTTCATGGCACTATTTATAAATCTGCTAACACTTCCTAAATGGTAACCCTAACGGCAAATTACAAATCCTTCATAATTTGACATGTATCTGAATTATTTTATGTGTTTTCAATGGGAAAAATAACCATTTTCTTGACTGCTTCAGAACAGCGAACACTGGAGACGTTGAATTGATCGGACACAATGAAGCACTGTGTGTGAAACCTGGCTGGATATTGCCTGTTGGATCAGAGCAGACCTGTCTCTCATTGGAGCTTATTTGGGAAAATCCAGCCTTGATCTTAGCCCCTTTTCACGGGGTACCACACATATTTTCGGAGGTGCCCAGGCCATCAGCTTCAGACATCCCCAAACACAGCTCTCCCCTGGGCACCAGGGGAAGCTGTGGGACGCACGGGGCAGCAGCTCCTGCAGTTTGTGAGGTTCTTTGGTGGGGGCTTCATTTGGAGCCTGTCTGTGGCAGGCACAGGGCAGCTCTGCAGGGCAGCGGGGACACGTGGCTGTCACAACTTTGCCCATCCCACGTGACGAGGCCCTTCACCCACCACAGAGCAACCCCCTTCGGAGAGCAGGTCCTGTTTCATTCACCTCAGTTCCTACACCATTAATTCCTCCATCATCCTCCTTTGTATTAATTTCTTAAGCTGCTCTAGCTGTCACATCTGCACACTTACCAGCTGGTTTCCCATTTTTAATTGCCCTCAGAGGGCTTCTTCAAGAGCCACACCTGCTTTTGTATGGGCCTTAATTTGTCACTGTCCAAACTGGAGCAGCAAGCATTTAAAATTCAGCCTCTATGACTGTGTTGTATTTCTTCAAATGCATGATTAATTGCCAGGCCTTTACAGGCTGCATTCAGCTATTTCTGCATAAAACAGAGTCTGTCTTTTGCTGGAAAGCTCCTCACATCATGGATATTAAATATCTTGTCAGTGAGACTTGTGTTTGTTCATCCCATTTGTCCTTGCAGAAAGGGGCTGTATGAAATGCAAAGGAAGTTCAGGGCTCTCTCAAATTTATTCTGTTTAGAGGGGGAAAAAAAGTTATTTTTCTTTGTCAAAACTGTTATTGTAAGGAAATATTTGAGATTAGGGCAGGAGGGGATGTTCCAGGTCATTCCATCCAGCCCCTGAAGCAGGTTGTATAATCCAGCTCATAAACTGCTTGAACTCCACCTTAAAAAATACTAAGCCTTTTTTTGTCCTCCTTCACAGCTGCTATGGGAAGGCTGCTTTAAAACCTTATTTTTAAGCCCAAAGTGATTTCCTTATTGGATCCATGCTTGGAGAAGCCCTCCATGGCTAGGCAAGGGGTGCTTTCCCCTCTCTTTTAAAGCATCTTCTCAGCCCAGATGTGTCCAAGGTGCAGGATGTGGCCAGCTGGGGTTACCCCCTCTTCCACCCCTCAGATCCTCAGGGACAATCAGTGAGCTGCAAGCTGAAAACCATGGTGCTACCTACTCTGGCAAGAAACAAACTCTTGCCCCCAAAAGCCCCACCAATATGAGGAAGACATGGAAGGAGTAGCAAAGAAGAGAGAGATTTACAGATGGATGGATGGATGGATACATTGGCAGGCAAGTAAGCACTTTTAAAAAATTAATTTTGAATTTGCCAGAGCCTCTTTCTGCCCAGGGCTCATGTAGAGGGCGGGAAGCTGCTCTCAGAAATCAGTAGCAGGCTCCTCCTGTTACTGTGTACAGCCATGGCCTGCAGGGGCAAAACTAACCTGAAGAGGGGAGCACAAAACAGTGATTGCCAATGCACTGGTGGTTCTAGTGCCATAGGGTGAGCAGCACATTGGACCACTGAAGAAAGGTTAAAAGTACCTGTTATGGACACATGGCTCGGTTATATACATTTACATGGTGGGAACCCTCACACAGAGGCAGCCCAATGCAAGCGGCAGGTCAGCTGGGCATTTGGTGGCAATTGTGGCTGATACCCCACAAGCCCAGCCTGCACTCCACAGCCTTTGCAACAGTCTCCCTTCTTCTATCTGGAAACGAAGCAATGCCAGTGTCTCCAGCCAATTTTGAGGCTCAGTTAGTATTCACCAAGTGATATATGTAAGTGCTGAGTAATGTTTTAACATATTATTAATTTCTTGAGAACAACAGAAGGCTGCTCAAGAGCCGTCAGTGCCCATTCCTGCAATCACAGAAAAGCGGTCATGCGGGAGATGCCCACGCAGTCCCGGCGGAGGATGCTGACATCTGGGGGCCAGCTGCCTGTGACCCCTCGGTGTGGGACACAGGGGAAGTTCCTGTGCACACTCCAGTGCCCCTTGTTCCCAAAGGATGCTACAATCCTGATATTAAAATGCTGTGTTTGCTGTGGCCAAGGGAGGAACGAAACAAGCTCCCCAGAGTTCAGCTAAGCCCTGATCCATGCTGGCGTGGGAGGTGGGCACCATGTCTCCCCTGCCTCAGCCCCCTCAGCCCTCCTCCCTGTTTCCTTGCTGTCTTTTATTGCTTTAATCAGAGTCCCCCTGATCTGATGAAGGCTCAGAGTCCTCCTGAGCAGCACTGCTGGGACTGCCTAACCGGAGGATCCCTAGAGTGTAGCTGTGAGAACGAGTAACAGAGCAAGGAGCTGCACCGCTCACCCCTGCCACCCTCTGCTCCCCTCTTTTGCATGCATATTTTGTTTCCAGCTAGTGGGATCAGGCTTTAATAACAACAAAAGCAGCTCTAGATGCAGCCCAAGTCCTCTGTATTTGGAAGTACATCCAGCTGATTCCTGTCACGGATCATTAAGGGCCACAGAAACACCCAGGTCTCTTTGAGGCCACTCATCCTCCTGTTGAAATTAGGGCAGAAGCAGGCAGGAGACAGGGCAGGAGGCTCGCTCAGGAAACTACGTGGGGGCAGCAGGTTTGGGGGGGGGCCTCGGTGGTGTGGGAGGGAGTCAAGGGTAACAGAGAATTAAAGGGGAGAAAGAGAAACCAAACAACTGTAATGAGAAACACAGAATGAAAGAAAAGTCCCAATTCTTACTTTGCTCACTACAGCCCTCCTGCCTGACATTTACTGATTCCTCCCACCCCAGCGCTGCCCCCTCGCACCCCCCCCGTTCCCACAGAACGGCCGCGTTTCCCGCCCCCCACCCCCTTCCCCTTCCGGGGGGCGGCGGGGCGCCACCAGGCCCTGAGGCTGCCGCGCCCGCCGGCCGCCAGGGGGCGCTGCCGGGCCGGGGTCGCCCGCGGGGTCCCCGCTGACAGCCGCCCCCCCCAAACGGGGTCCCCCCCGCTCCTGCCCCGGCAAACCCAGCCGCGATTTATGAGGCTGCCACCTTTGCAGCCGCCGCCTTGCTGGCTGTCGACACGAAAAAAAAAGGGGGGGGGGGGGGGCAAACAAGGCCGTAAAAGCAGCGTGTGGGGAGATCAGCACTTCCAGGTGCGGTGGGGCCGTTCCCCGCCGAGGGCCGCTCCGCGCCTCCGCTCCTCAGCCCGCCCGGCCCACAGAGAAAATACTGTTATGTCCGTGCTGCGGCTGATCGGGGCCTTCCTAAGCAGGAGCTTATCTGCGCGCCCCGGGGGTGGCACTTCCCGGACAGCCAGGGAGCCGGCGGGAGCCGCGGGAAACGGCGTCCCCGCGGGGGGGGTTGTGTGGCGGCGAGGCGCTGGCCTCGCTCCGCGGGAGCCATCGAGCAGGCAGCGGGCAGGGTTAGGGAGGGAGCGGGGCAGGTCTGCGGGCAGCTCGTGGTGGCTGGCTGGTAAATTGGGCTGGTAAAGCGGAGACGGTGCCGTTGGTCCAGACTTGCCAGGTTTGGGATGTCATACCAGTTTGCAAGTCCATAGCGACTCTCATGTAATTCAAATTCTGTTGGAATAATCTATACAGCTATAAACATCGGTACGAAGCTCGAGAATGGCGGTGTCAACTGTATTTCTGAAACGTTCTTATTTTTGAGCACTCCACAACAACCTTCCCTTAACATAAATGTGTTTCAGTACCTATACAGAAAACGTTTTTCCAAGTTGTATTTCAAAACAACTATTAAAGACTCATCATGCTAAAATGGAGGGTTCCAATCTCTTCCCTTCATTAGGCCATGTTTTCTTTAAAAATTCCCATTGGATTTGTAGCCGCTTGCCCTCTCTGCTGCAGCCTTACAGGGAAAAAGAGGAGGGGGAAATGTTATGTGGAGCTTTTCCAATACCTTTCACTTCCCAGTGCCCAGAGCTCATTTGGTCTGCATCTGCCCCTGAGGTGTGGAGTTTAATGTCTGACAGATGTTTTGACTTCTGCTGAGCAGTTAGGAGACAAGGAAGGTGGCCAGCACCATAAAATGTTTAATTCATCCCTTAGTTGTGAAGTCCTGTGGAGGAATGTGGCCAGTGTCGAGGCCGATGGGAAAGTGTCTCCTGTGCTGGGAAGTGGGGTGTATCATCAGGCCTCCAGAAAGCCTGAACCAACTGGTAACCCTGGTACCAGTGACAATGCACCTCTGACTTCTGTGCAAGCAGCTGATGAGACAGTAACACGGTGAGCTTGAAAAAGTGGATCTGGAGACAGCATCCAGGGGTCACCTCACTTCTTAGGAGAGCAAAAGCATTTGTCATGTCCACTTGCTAGTGTCAATTACCTGTCCCTGGATGGATGTTCAAAAGGTTAAACACAGAAATACATCTGGAAAAAAGGACTGCGTATACAAGATACAGTGTCTTATGTGATGTATTTAATGTCCCTAATTTACGTGCTGACAACTTCGCCATTTCTAAGCAATGTTATCATTCATCTTTCTGATGATTAACTGGCACAAGCTTCAAACACTGTTTATCACACTTTGATGCAGCAATCAAATAAGAAAGGCAAGGTGTTACAGGGGTGGCTTTTTTTTTTTTCTTCAAAAATCTTACAGTATTTACAAAAAAATGCATTTTTTTTCTAACACCATTCTTGGAATTATTCACTCATTCACAATCAGTCATTGTATAAAAACATCATTCAGAAATAAGTTTTAAAATACACCCACCTCCATTGCATAGTATACAGAAAAATAGGCAAGAGTCAAGACACTTGATTTTTCAATGAGAATGTGAACTGATTCAGAGGTACATTTCTGAGAAAGAAACATGCACTTCTCAAAAAATAATCAGCTGTAGTTCTCCAGAAGCTAAAGAGCTTCTTGTAGGTCAACCATCAGATTTCTCTTTTACAGATCAAGTATCTCTTGAGGTGTATTGCCGTACACACAATGCTGGCATTAAGGTCAAACAAATCATATTGCAATTAGAAGATTTACTCTGCAGCATTTGCATGTGGACAGTGACAAAAATGAGTTACACAAAGTACTCACAAGGAGCAATGCTGTTTTCATGTGTCATGGCCCATCCCTGGAATGACTCAATGGATCTGATTTGTTATTTCCAATTTCTGCTTGTATAATTGAGAATCTGAATATACCCTTATATTTTTAGGATCTTTTCTACTGTAAGAGGTCCTTGGGTTCTTTTCACTGTAAGAGTTAAAATGGCAGGCTGTGAAGGGATTAGCAGGCACTGACTATCTATCCTGTTGATTTTCAAACAAAACTTGGTAATTTAGTCATTTGGTTATCTTGTATACTGATAATTTTTTCGCTTTAAAAATGTGCTCCAGTGAATTCATTGAGCCTGGTCCATTAAAGAGCAACAGGGAACTCTGAACAATAGGTGCTTGTTTTACAGCTACTGCAAATGCTTCGAAAGCACTAAATTGCCTTTTATACTCAACAGTCTAATAACAAAGACTGATTTTCTCCCTTTTTTTCCCCCAATTGATTTGATGGTTCACTTGAGCTTTAAAAACACATTACATAAATCTTTACGGCTATTACAGAAGTCTTTTGTCAAGTTTAATTTGGTGTTTGGGTTTTTTTCCACGGTGTAATCATTCACCGTTAAACTCACTGTACCACACATACCAGAATCGTGCTTGACTCTGGATCCATAAGAATAGTAAGTCCTAGAGGTTTATTTTGCATGGGGAGGGACCTAAATCCTTCCAAAGGCAGTTTATCACTGAAAGCTCCTGGTTCAGAGGTATATCAGAAATAGTGCTGAGCACTCCCAAAGGCACCTCCGACAACACTTCTATCCTCTCTTGCTATTTAACTTTACCATTACAACTTTCTTTGGGCTTGATAGCCCGTGGTGGAAATAGGATTAACTGAGAAGGTGGAAGATCCATCAGTGTAGACCTCTCTCCCTGATGCAGAATAAAGGGGAACATGCTGCTCACTGGGTAGAGGTGTAGAGAGCGAGACCTGGTAGAAAAGCAGTAAGTGTTGGAAAAACGTCAGAAATGCAACTGGATACAAAACCCCAAAACCTGAGCAGATGATATTATCTTTACCAGGAAAAGCAGAGAGGCTGTAAAATGCTAGGCTTCCTCATCCTACTTTCTCCTTGACCCCTGTGTGTCCAGATGCTTTTTCACTTTCCTCCTGTTTTTGAAGTGGAAGATATCCATCACTCTCCCCTTTCCCCACCCTCCCCCCTGCTGTGGTCCATGAGGAAAGCCTGGCCCTGGAGGTGTGCAGGGCCAGGGCTCCCTTTGGGGAAAATGAAGAAGGAAAGGCTGAGAGAAGTAGGATGCTCTTACTGCTCTCCCAACAAGCCACCTCTCTCAGCATTTATGATCACTCAGCAGAGTGCTTGGCTCTTTGAAGGGCGGGTTGGTATAGATGGGCCTTGGCTGGCACTGTAAGGGGAAGGTGGGGCTCTGCTGGTGATGGAGCTGGAGATGAAGGAGTGAATCAGAAAGAACCCAATTAAATGCACCACTGAGCTTCTCAGTACCGGGAGCCAGGGTTCCGTTAAAGATGCTGGGGTAAGATGCATTTGATGCTCAGAGGTCGCCATGTGCACCCACCAGATAGCCAGCCGGGATTCTGCTCTCATTGCCAGTGCTGTAAATCCAGAGTAGTGACACCGACTTCCTTGACTGTGTTTGGAGCAGCAGAAAACTTGGCCTCGCATTATAACCACTGTAAATGCAGGATGGGTCAGATTCACGCCTGGTGGAGCACAGTGGAGGAGTGGGGGACAGCACTCTATTAATGAAGCTATTATTCAAATGAAGAACTTTAAAAGAAAAGAGAAAGATGGAGTTGCTGGTGACACTGACTGACATTGTTTGGGGATCACAGTAAGATCTGCTCAGCGAACAGGGAGAGCAGAGCTAGCGCCAGGGCGCAGCTGCCACAGGGGAGGAGCGGTGCCACGGGGGCCGTGTTTCGGAGCATGCACTCCACCCTGGACCAGGAGCCATTGTTGGGCAGCGGCTGTATTCCTGCCAGGCTGCACATGATGTTGTAAATATCCACGGATCTGATGGGAGGTGCTCGGAAGTTGGATCGGAAATCTGCAGCAAAAATGGGCAAAAGAGAGGAGTTGGCGTCATACAACTTGGGGCTGAGGTCCTGAAACACAGGGTGCTGTGGGGCAAGGCCTCCTCTGCCTTTGCCAGGACTTACCCAGCAGGCTGGAATGTGGCACACAATACAATTTACAACATAGCTCAGCAAAGCCATTTTAAATGTTTTTATTTATTATTTTTACTTCTAGCCCAATTTTATTCTAAAAACTAAAAAAATTTAAAAATTATTAAGTACAAGAGCTACTTTACTGTGTATGCTTGGTAGATTTTATAGCTTGAAATAATTGTATTGCATATTCTGCTTTGCTTTCTCTCCTGTCTGTACTTGCAGCCTGGTGCTCAGCAGTGTTTAAAAGGCCTGCTGAAGTGGAAACCAGGGGTTTTGTGTCTGCCCATGGGACAGGTGGGTGAGGTATGCTGCAACATTCCCAAAGAAAGTGCTCTGTGTTAGTGAGCTCGAATCCACCAACAAAGGGAGAATTCCTCTGTTTCAAATAGAATTAAAATTCAGGCCAAAATTAGGAAAATAGGGCAAAGAGTTGCTGCGCCGGGATGTTGGAGAGGGGCTGACCAAATCCCTTCGCATCTATCTGCCCTGTTTCTCTAGCTACAAAACAGATAGAGAACTAGAAACCTTCCCGCATCCAGCTGTAGTGAGGAAATCCTGCCATCTATTTGTAATCTTTGGGCGTCGCAGAGTGCCACATCAGGGTCCTGACGTGCGAGGGGCTGCAGAGATGCTGGGGCAGGGACCATGGGGCTGTGGGGGTAATGGGACACTGGGGATGGTGGCACTGTACCTGGCCCATACGCGAGGAAGAAGGCTCTCATGTCCATGAGCTCGTTGTCATAGCCGTGCCAGCCGTTCTGCCAGGCCTCCTTCCTCCCCGTCCCGTTCTCCCAGAAGGGTAGCTTGTCCCTGCTCTGGGCAACAACAGCAGAGCGCGGTTAGTGCCCGCCTGCCAGGCTGTGCCTGGGGTGCCGCAGTGTGTCTCTGTGTGCTGTGCCACTCCATCAGGCCCCTGCACCGTGCCATCAGCTGCACAGGGCCTCATCGCCAGGAGGGGTGACCCCCGGCTTTGCCATCTCAGCAAGTAAGCCACCTCTCAGCTGAGCGGGGAGGACAACCTTCTGCCTCTCACTCATCTAAATTTCTGCCGTGAGCACAAAGTATTACAACCATATGTGACACATGTAAGCAAGGTGGTGTCCCTCTTCTGTTGCATGCCAGCAGCAGTGATCTCCCATCCAGCGCCACGCAGTCCTGTGGATTTAATGGTGTGTTGTTCTGTCTGACATGCCATTAGTACCATAGAAAAAGAATCCATTTTTGCTTCCTTTGACTAGTCAGCCTAAACAATACAAATATCACCCCTACTATATACTTTCTAATTATTATTTCTTTATTCTCCATGCCTGTTGTAGTATTAAAGCAATGAGGTTCCTTCCATGGAACACAGGCTCAGGCCTAAGAGGGTCCCCCTCTCCCTTGCATAGACCATTCTCAGTTTTCTCTCCCTGCTCAGTGGACCCATGCTTTAATAATTTGTCATCATAATTCTTGTTTTTCCTTACCCATATTGCACTTAAGTTGTACTTTTAAATTCCTTCCTTACTTTCTCCTGCTCCATATTTACAGCTCTTAGAGACTACCTACAATAGTGCCATTTATTGGCCCCCCTCAGGAGCAGCAGACCCTAGGGCTGCTCAGAATGCTGGACCAACCCTCTCCATGAGTTTCTCTTGTCCCATACTTCCTAGGGATGGCAGCAGATACTACATTCCAGATATCCCCAAAACTATGGCAGGAATTTCACTTAGATGAAGAACATCAGCTAACAGTTTGTTAGGCCCCTGGCATTAATTTCTCTGATGGTTGCAGGGAAGGAGCTACAGTTCCCTAAAGTGGCCAGGTCTGGACTTCGCATGCTGTCACAGGAGCACAGAAGATGCCCCAACAGAGTCTCCCCCATTCCCACCCTGGGTGAGTGGTGCTGGAACCCCTGCAGATGGCGAAGCAGATTGACTGAGGATCCCTTTCCCTTTACAATTTATTTTGTTTGATTTTTGTTTTAGTCCTCTGCCCAAGAAGAAAATTGGCCGTGTGCAGGAGTGCTGAGGACAGCAGTGATGATGCTTTGGTGTGTACCTCTTCTGACTGCTTTCCAGGGGAACCCCCGGAGTATCCCTTGTGTTTCTTTGTACCTAATAGTCAGCAGATGTACCAGATAGTTAAACAAATTTAGCTGACAAATTAAATCTCTTTCCTGGTCCCCATCTATTTCACTGAGAGCGCTCAGAGCAAGCCAGAGAAAATAGACTCCTTCCTCTCTTCCTACCATAGCACCTCCTTACGCTGTGGCTCTGCTTACTGTGGTTCCCTGGGACTAATTGTCACTGGGCTGCTTACCATTAGGCAACCTGTACAGCATTTGTTAGCATCAGCTCCAGACAAGCCAAGTCACATCTAATTTGTAGTGTTTCTTTGGCAGTATCATGACATTGCTGAAGTTACACCCTCCATGGTCCTGACAGATGCTGTGGACTCAGCTGCTTCCCCAGGAATGTCAAACACAGGAGGTAGTGTGCCTTTCTATCACCCACCCAGGCACCAGGACATACCTACTCGCGGTTAGATGTGCAGTCAAAGGTGCAGTCATTTTCATTATTTTTGCTGCTAGTTGGGTCAGAAAACATACTACTTTCTTTCACAACTGCATCTGAAGTGAGACTTCATGAAATGGAGCCATTAACAGCAGTAGCTTGAGGGAAAGAGCTGTGCAAGCAGCTCAGCACCCTTCTAGGCTTACAGCAAACCCCACAAAGCCCTGGGGTTTCTTTGGGGCCAGGATGCCAGCAGCACCCCCACGTGCCTGCCTTGGCAAACCCAAATGGGACAGAGGACTCAACCAAGACATTAATTTTTCATGCTTAGCCTAAGCCTGGGCTAGCGCTGCTCCTCAAATGAAGCAGGCATGTCTGGGACTGCTGACGAACTTTTCCCTGCATGTGCATGTTTAGAAGCTGTACAGCAATTGTTCCCTAAAACCTGGGCAAGTACACTGGGATGGGTACAGGGTGATCACACAGCCCTGAGGGCTAACACCGTTGTTGCATGCAGGAGAGCAGCTGGGGGAAATTCTGCTCAAAGGAGGGGGACCACTCACTTGTGCCGAGGGAACAAGATAATGCTAGTAGACTAGCTTCGGTACAGCTGGAGGTGTGCGAAATCCCTCCTCATCCTGCTTTAACCAAAATGTGGATGGGCTTTTGTTCCTATGCTCCTTGCTGGGGAAAAAAACCAACTTTCCAGATACATCCTCTTTGTCTCTCAAAAAAACCCCTTTTTCAAACAGCTTATAGCTATCCGTTAGCCAACAGAGTCAAAATACCCTGTGAGCATGATAGGGAAGAGCTGAACATTCTCTCTTCAGTGGTTTGGGCAGGAAGTATAATAGAAGGCTCAATTATTGCTTTAAAAATATGACAGGAAACTTTCATTTTCACATCCCATTCACAGATAATGAAAATGTACCAAGGAGAAGGAAAATCTGACAGCATTAATGAGAGGACATTTTTGAAAATCAGAAACAATGGGAAGGAATGGGCAGAGAGACAGAAATAATTACCATAGCAGCAGTGTTTGCTGCACTGTTATTAAGGTTTGTCAGAGTTTCAATGATTTTTTTAAAGTGCATTTTTTTTACAGAATATGTAAAAATGTTCTGTGTTGAACTTCTGTACAAAAGAGTTTAGTTGTAATTTTTAAAAATAATTTTGGCAGGAATGTTTCGGATTCCTACTTTACAAGT
This sequence comes from Strix aluco, assembly GCF_031877795.1. Lineage (NCBI taxonomy): Eukaryota > Metazoa > Chordata > Aves > Strigiformes > Strigidae > Strix > Strix aluco. The sequence continues at coordinate 36,955,236 of NC_133934.1, read as the reverse complement.
CTGAATCTTAACTCCGGCTTTTTTACTTTTTTTTTTTTTTTTAAACCAGAAATGTGGTGCTCACCCATCCGTACTCAAAAGCAATCAAGTTTTTTTAGAGGTGAATTTTTATTCAACTGTAGAAATTATTATCCTAAAGTCAGGTTGGCTAGTGAGAAATGTGGTGTGGACCACCTTGAGCAAAGCCTGGTGAGCAATAGGTCTGAGAGTCATGAAAGAGGATGCTCAACTGAATTGCCATAATTTGCAAGGCAGTGATGGGCAATGGCTATGATGGGACACTGAAAAAAAACAGGACTCCTTGGTTCTGTTGCCAATTTACCAATTTAATGTATGGCCTTGGGCAAATCACTTAGTACTGCTCCTCAGTTTACCCACTTAGAAGATATATAAGTTGCCTCACCCTCTGAGCTGTGGTGAGGTGCAGTTAATATCTGTAATGTGGAGATGCTCAGTAGTGATACAAGTACAAAATAATAACAACAACAATAATTTGTTACAACAAAATAAGTTGGTATGAAAAATCTCAGATTTCAGTGTGTGCACTAGATATCTCTGAGGAGTAAACCCCAGTCTGACTCTTTTGAGACTGGAGGGCTTGGGAGAAATGGGGCATTTTTTGGACAGTCTGGTGTATGGGAAGCCAGGCAGAAGGAAAAGTTGCCACAAAGTACTGCTGAATGGAGGGATAGTAAAGTCTTGAAATGGAAACACTTTTTTTTTGTGCCTGAGATGAAGGTAGATGGGCAGGGGGAAAAGGAATAAAGCAACAGAACTGAAATGGGAAATACTAAAACTCCTCCTGCTTTATGATGACACAGAAAAAAGAACAGTCTTGACTATTTAACTTCGTCTACCTTCAACATAGCTGCCATGCCTTTAGACTCTTTTAAGCACAGTAATATTTGACATTAGTTTTGTAGTCAGCCCAAGTAAATCACGTAACACTTTAACTCAATGCCCAGCATAGAATTGTACATTTTTCTTACTGTTTTCATACATTCATGTCTAAGTATTTTGCTTCTATACTTTACCTCTACTATGAACCATCCTTTCTCAGCCACGAGAGTTAGTGGAGACACAAATTTTCCTTTTTTGTAGAAAAACCTGTCTGGAATATCCTGTATGTTATAAACGTCCATGTGTTCCACAGCTTTCAGTTTTTGATATATCTGCAAAGAAAACAAATGTTAGGACACCATAAGCTGTAAAGAGCATATACACAGCTATGGGTACATGGAAACACCTGAATTTGTAAAATGACTAATCCTCTTTAATGGCTAATCATCTGCATGTTAAAACTGGGGCTTCGCTGGTCCAAAGATGATGGCTGTGCAAAATCTGCTTATGTAGTTTAGAAGGTTCTGAAAACTTGGATCATAAACACACAGGAACACATGAATTTGTGTATTATATATAATATACACACTCACAAATGTATGCATGTGACTATATCAACCTACAGAGATAGACCAGCAGAAACAAAACCATCACAGGAGACAGTAAAGTAAGTTGATGCTCAAAGACATCATGTGGAGTGGGTACAGATGCGGAAAAGGCATATTGCTTTTGTCCTCTGTCGCTCATTCTCTCTGTGCTCTTAAGTGAACAATTAATGTCATCTCACCTGGGTTTCTTACACTTAATCAGTCAATCCCTATTAAAGTGATTGATAGTATTTAGTTATTCTGCTTCATAAAGATGCCATGAGATTAATCAGCCAATGCCTGTGGCTTTGAAGCTTCACAATACCATACAAGTGGTTTATTAATATTAATCATACCATCTGGAATATAATCACACAAATGTAGTTAAACCCCAAATTATTCAGAAAAATATTCTAAATGCTTGAAGAAGATATTCAGATGCCATAAAGAAAGAGGTTATTGGAGTCCACAGAGTGTATATCACTCTTTTGCTTAAATATAAGTAATCTCCAGGAATAAACAGCTCAATTCTGCAAAGAATGAAAGGTCCTTCACTAGCCTTTTAGCTAAGTCCCCCTTGTGTGTGTATATGTGTGCAATTGATTTGCATTGATATGCAGTTGCCATAAGGACAGCACCAGGGTGTGATGGCATGACTCAGCCAGACCCTCCCACCATGACCTGGGCTAAAGAGTGGTCCTGGTGTTTCACCAGTACTTCTGGTGCTTCAAAACGGCATAACTCTTAAAGGTGATAACCACTATGTTATGATACGATCTAATTCCTAAACATGGCTCTTTAAAGTGAATTCAGAATAAAGGAATCTGGCTATTGGGAAACAGAAAATCAACTTTATTTCACTTATAAAAGCATCATTCCAGTCCTAAAAAGAAGTGAAGAAAGAAAACAAAACCCTGGTATGAGGCATTGTAATTTATTCTCCTTAGGGATATTAGGCTGTTTAATGGAGAAGCATATGCTTAAGAGCTTTGTCGGATGAAGCCCCATGTCTGCATGAAGTCCCAACTTATACTTGCCCCTGTTTGAAGGTCTGGCCTACAAAAATAGGGACCTCTGAGTTAAAGTGGAGGAGAGCATATATAAACGCTGTGATCCCCTGCAGGCACCCTGAGTGATTTGCTTATGCATGCCTCCAAGACAATTTTCAATTCTGGCATTAATGTGAAACGGTCACAATATCACAGCTATACAATTCCTGGAGAGCCTGTTTGGGTGTGAAAATTAGCAAATATTCTCTTAAAAAAATTGCACAAGCTCCAATAATCCGGAACTGGCTAAAATATAATATAGAAAACAAAATTACTCACCTGGAGCATGGACTGCCCATTTTGTACATCCATTCATCTATATTCTGAGGACAGCAATAGTAACTTCTCAAGCATTGGTTTCTGGTTAAACTATAATGTACTAGTCTATTAGTTACAGATGGTGCATTTTCATTCTTTTCAAGTGGTTTCCAAATTTTTTTATGTATTGTTTTAATTTGTCCCTCAAAATCCTGTAGTTCTAGCCTTGAGCTTTTATGGTTGATTCAATCCAACATGCTTATTCATCAAAATTCTTCAAAGGAGATTTTGTAATTTTGGTCTAATGGAGTTAATTCCTCAAACTCTATGGGAGTTTACTGGAATGTGAGTGCCTGACCTACTCCAGATCATTTGAAAATCCTAGCTAGAGGGTCAGTAAATTAACTAATATATATATAAAATCCTAAAAATGCATTTTGAGCTAAAATCTTTTAGCTATTTGTCAGAAGCACATAGTAGTGAGGTTTGAAAGCACATATCTGTGCCAAAGGATGATGAAAGTTCATGCTTTTTAATTTGCCTGGTGTGACTTTTCTTCAGAAACCAGCATGATCCAAGTTTGACTCCCAATAAGAGCCTCAGGATGATTTTTAAACACATCTCTGAAAGCGGAATTTGGATGTTACGAGCAAACAAAAGACACAATTGTCATAAAAACCAAGGAAACACAAAACTAAATAAATATGAATAAGCTGTACTTACCTCTGCATGCTTTCCTGGAGCTGGCCAGAGGCTCACAACAGGACCTCGGTCCTTCATTTGTATTGTATCACTCATATTGATATAGTTTTTCAGCTCAATCACTTTGTCTGCCCAAGAGATGTCTGTCATCCCATGATCAGAGAAGAGGAGGACATTGATGTCATGCTGAAGGCCCATGCTCTGTGAAGCGAGTGAATGACAGCTGTTATGGCTGGGAAAGCACTTCATTTTGTCTGCTGGCAAATTTTAATTCCTGTTTAACCTCCACTGATTGAGTAGAAGTGGGCCAGAAGGAGCACTGTCACAAACACCCTGCAGTGTGCTTTGCCACCATCCATAGTGGTGGACGTCCACTCTCACTACCCTGGAAGAGTCTGAGAAATTAGTGCCAAAGAGAGATTTGCCAAAATAAATCCACCCCCCTGCTAAATAACCAGGCACTACATCCTAGTCCCAGTTTGTCTTAGACAGGATTTTATCCAACTGTTCTTCATCTGTAGGCCAAAATGGCTGGGGAAGAGCAACTTTGTTATGGTACCACCTGTGGCAGGGGTGTTTCTCTTTTCCCTTCCCAAACACAAGCACTTAGAATTAGAGCTTTTATACTTTAGTGAAATTGGAAATTCATACTCCACTCCTCATTGAAACACATGAAAAACTCCAACACACATTTATCATTGTCAGAAATATTCACAGAATTGACATTTACCCAAAAGCTTGGTATTCTCCTTTCTCAGTACAAAATCATTTAGATAATGTTTTTTAAAACAAAGGTTAAAGAACTGAGTTCTGAATGGTGCCATAAAAAACACTATAAAAGTTAATTGTCTGATTCCACAAACCTTAGGAAAGGAGCAGTTTTGATTTGTTCACCTACTACAAAGCCCAGTCAGCAACACAAGTTATAAACAGAGCAACACGTATATTGGTTTATGGCTTCCTGGGGCTATCGGTATAATAATCCACTAGAAGGATTATAATGCCATTGATGAAAATAAAAATCAGGGGAATGGTGCCTTAACTTCCACATGATCTTGGTAGCCTTTGTTGCTCAGGAAATAAAAGTTTACAGCCAATGCATCCAATTAGCAGGCATTAAATAGGCTCTCAGCAGTGCCACAAAGATCAGTTTTAAAAGCCATTTCCAAATGCACCCAGGAGCTGGGTTTTTGGATGCCACTCACCTTGATGAGCGTGATCATGTTGCTCAAGGCTTTGTCCACCTCCTTCAAAGCGTTTTTCCGCTGCTGGGACAAAGGGCCATAGTGGTGGCCTTCCACATCAATACGCTCATAGTACACTGCGGCCATTTCGGCGCTGCCATTGCTGGAGGTGGAAGAAGGGGAAGGATGAGAGGCTGATGCACATGGGGACCACCTGGGCGCATTCACCTCCTGGCTGCTGGCATTACTGTCCTCACCAGCGGGTAGAGCCACAAAACCCCAGAGGAACATTTTGTGCTTCCAGTCTGGGCTTTCCTACTGGCTGTTGCATGGCTGGGCTCATTATTCATGCTCGGGGTCACCTGGGTTTGCTTGAGACTCCTATCAGAGGTGCCAGGTAGAGACTGCCATGTGCAAACACAAGCTGGCCTGGCAGTCTTCTACTACCTCTTTGAATTAGGAAGGAGGTTTTTTCCTTTAATGACAAACACAGACCCAGAAGAAATACTAAGTTCTGTGCTGAATGCCCTTATTAAAAGTATTGTGGGAATTACCAGTTAAATGTGCTTTAATTAAAGTTTGGCACTTCTGGCTTTCTCCTGCTTGAGGTCTTCCAAACCACTGAGGTCAACTCAGGACGTGCTTTTCCATGACCTTGCAAAATCCCCAGTGGTATGAATTGAGGTGAGATTTTAGATGGGTTTTTATTCAGGAATATGACCAAAAGAAAACTAAGGTAGTCTTAGAGTTACACAAGTTTAGCTGATCACACGTTTCTGCACTGAATGGCCTCAGACTAATTAGTGGGGATTGTGCATACATCAGTGCTTAATTACATTTTCATGGCCACTTTACAGTTCACTGTAAGCTCCCTAAGAGCAGTCGTGTGGATAAAATCGCAAATCTGAGCTCATGAAGTTCAAACCCAGTCGTTTTCTACTGTACTTAATATGTGACCAGGCATGCCATCCATAATACATGCCCTCACCCAGATCAAGATCCCTACAAAAAGACTGTGTGATGTCCTGCCAAGTCTAGCTTCTTTGATTAAAGACACCTGAGTAGTCTGGTGTAATGAGTGAGACAGCAGAGAAAAAAATCAGAGGTGAGGGACTAAATGAATGGATTAGGGTTTGTCATTTGCATTTGTAAATTTGCTGAAGGCCTCAGAGGAGCAGTCCTGTAGGAAGCTGAAGGTCTCTGCCGTGGTGGGAATTTCTCCACCGCTGGCCCTGCATAACAGTGTTCTTTCTCACTTCTCATGATTTAAAAATCATTCAAATAAAGCAACCCTTCCCTCCTCCCAATTTCATTTTAAGCATTATTTTCCATCTGTATTACGCATAAATTAATTTCTAAAATTTAACCCTGTAATTTCTATATTGCATACACACTCATTGAACCTTTTGAAACAGTTTTCTTCTGCTGTAGTGCCTGTATTAATTAGCTACTTAGATTGCTTTGTGCCTTCTCACCTGTAACTAAATGATCATTTCGATCACAATAGAAGCTAAGAAAAAATTTATTGTGCAAAACAAGTGGTCTTATTTCGTCTGTGGTGAGATTTCTCAAGGGCTCAGTGCTGCAAGGATGAATGTTCATCTTTGCACATGACTTCAATGGGACAAGCTCCAGTTATGCAGTATGCTTAGGAGTTTACAGGACTGGGTACAGCACATTCAGCGCTTGTAAGACTGAGTTTGACTTTGTTTCCATTTTTTGCCTATGAAAACAAGGCATCTCTGATCATGGTTTGCATGGGAGAAGTAATCTGTCTTTCTAACTGTGTTAGTCCTGTCTTCTCCCATCACCAGTAACTTTCAAAAGAAATGGCTAATGAAGTCTTGCTGAAGAAAGCTGGATGGCATCGATGGCAGTACCAAAAAGGGTTTTAAATTTTATCAACACACTTTTCAAGTACCATGCAAACTTCATGACACCTGTCCAGGAAGGTAGGTAGATTACAACAGCCCTTAAATTATAGTCATGGAAAAGATATCAGGGAGGTTTTAGTTTCACTTGACAAAAACAGGTGCTTGACTTAGTTCTGAATATTTTTGGTCTAAATAATGGTCTCAAGCACCTGTCTGAAGAGACCAGAGAATATTCCTGAAGGATGGTTTCCTTTGGTTGCAAGAGGAGCTCAGTGGCTCCCTGATGAGTTAGGTACTCCTGCCCCTGCAGAGGGCATTGATAAAACTCCCTTAGATCCCGGTGAAGTTAAGATGGGTCAGGATATTCCCATACCCAAACTCAAGTTAACCTGTAGGCCACCAAGCCACAATAGAGGTCTTACTCTCTCTACCCTGAAGTCCCTGTAAGGTTTGCTAATGGTGGGAGCATAAGTGCAGTTCATTAACTACTACTATCTGTCATTAGGGCAACTGAGCAAGGCACTGCTCCAGGCAACAGAGTGCCCTTGCCACAGGCTGTTTTCCCACAGATTGCTAGTGCCAGACTCAGCCTAATGGGCTTTTTCAATCAGTTTGGGTGTGGAAAGGAAACACACTATATTTGTCAGCCTTTGAACAGCTTCAAGAGTCAGAAGCTCTTGCAAAAGATTTAGATGACAATAAAACCCATCTCAAGACTCTTCCACCCAGAGATGCTAACTCCTGCTAAATGAATATGCCTACAATAAAGGCTTTACTTATGGGCTGGCCCAGCAGCACTTAAAATTGTTTGCTAAATTTTAAAGGACTAGACAAAGAGAATGAATGAGAGAAAGGGTAAGGAAAACCTACTTGATTTTTAATCTGTTAATTCCTTACCCTCCTTTCTTACTGTAAGTCCCTGCGGTATTTAGACCCACAACTGACTGTTAATTTTATCAGTGATTGTTCCTTTTTCCTCTTTCCTGCCTTGCTGCAGCCAGGGCACTTAGTTTAAAGAAAAGGAACCTAGGCAGAAATTCAAGAGGGATGGTGTGTAAATGGACACCAGAGACCAGACCTCCTGCAGCTCCAGGACGATATGTAGGATTTGGGCTCCTCAGCAGGCTGTAGCTGGTGTTTATGGCAGACGTTGTGGTGGCAGGGGTTGGCTCGTTTCTTGAAATCACCAGCTTTTGCCTCTTGCAAGCTGCCCCACCAATACTGCTGTGTCCCTGCCCTCTTCTTCTTTTCCACCAAAGGCAGCAGCAAGCAGCCTTGTGACTTGTGGTGAATTAGCTATTGAAATGTTTCCAATGGGCTCCAGCTATCCAAAAGAGCAGCTTGAAGGGCTGGAGCTTTTAACAGGTTGTGCCTTGCTTTTAATCATGTTCACAATTACAAAGCTGCAAACCATCCTGAACAACCTTATGCACCTTGCTTCATAGAAACCAGGCAGGAAACTTCAAGCATATATTGACCCATTCCCAAATGATACCTGACCAAAAAAGCTTTCCATGGTAATTCTGGGTTTCCACCAGAAGTCAGAGCTGGTGTCTGTATTCAGTTTTCCATTCCCTTTTTTGTACGCTGAATTAGACATGTCGCAGACGCTCCGGAAAGCTTCCTATGGCACATATGACCTCCTCATGTCACATGCAGATAACTTTCTTAAAATCTAAACTAAGTCATTTCAGGATCAAATGTCTCACATGTTCTGAGACAGCTTCCCTCTAAGCCCCATGCTATGAACACCACTGTTATTTGTGAGCATCTGTACAGCAGGCTTCAGCAACTGGGAGCAATATCGCTATGGCAGTTCTCGAGCTCGGATAAACTGTGGAGCCAACAAGGTTTTAAAACAGGAAGCTTAGTTATAGCTAAGGTAAGATATTGGCTCCACATGTGGTGGTGCCATCTTCCCTGATTTTATAACCTATGTGGAATTGTCCCTTGGTAATATTTGGATGAGAGATGGTGGAACTGGAAAGCTGTGCATGGAGCATATGTTTTTCCTAAGAGTTGTCTGAGAGATGTATTCCCACTGTTCCCATCACTTGGGCTAGATGATCGTTGTAGGTCCCTTCCAGCTGAACTATTCTATTCTATTCTATTCTATTCTATTCTATTCTATTCTATTCTATTCTATTCTATTCTATTCTATTCTATTCTATTCTATTCTATTCTATTCTATTCTATTCTATTCTATTCTATTCATATTTGTACAAAATGAACACCCGCTTCAAAATCATCACACCTGAGATGTTGTAAAATGCAGAAGGGCCAAAGCATTGGTCTCATTGGTCTCTTGGTTTACCAAAGCATTGGTAAACAAGTGACTGGAGCTGAATTTCAGAATTTCCTCATTCCGAGGAGCTCTCTCTAAATCCAAGCATTTCAACGTCTGTTCTTGCAGGTCAGTGAACAGATACTCACAGACTGATCTTGAAGTTGTTTGAAACAAAAAATTAAAAATAGTAAGTCAGGATGTCTCCTCTGTGTTGTAACCTACATGTGAAAAGAGGAGCACATCTTTCCCCCGATCTTAATGTAAAGGCCTATTTCTGTTATAGTGATGTTTCTATGACAGTACTATAAAGCAGTCTTGGCCACCATCTTCCTACCTGGGAGCCAATCCTGAAAATCTCCCTAGAGCAAGGCTGATAGTAAATCCAAATATTCATCCTTGAGAGAGGAAACCCCACACTGCAGAAGTCTAGTGACATACCGCAAAGACTGGAGAGCATCGCTGATAGCATCCGCAAAGTTTTTGTCTGTTGGGACACTGAAGTACTCACGGCAATAACTTGGTCTGACTCCAAGGATTTCGACCTCACAACCTGTGAGGAAAAAATGTGGTAAGCTCTTCTGTTTCACCTTGATCACAGACCCCACACTGTGGGGTCCAGGTTCAGGTTTGTAAATTCCCTGTGACATTACTTACCTTACACCTTCTCTGCAGGAAACCTTGTGGTTGGGAAGGGAAAAGGGGAGAGAGATTGGTTTGAGAAGTGCTTGTAGCAAACTGTACATTGGATCATTTTATTTCCCTCTCTAAAAGGAAGGTCTCTGTGTGACCTTCCCACAATAAAACTGGATTGCCTCATGGCAGATGGTTTCCACCTAAATCACTCGCTTGTTTGCATTTTAACTACTGCGGCCACATACCCTCATTTCCAGGCTTCCAACATAATAGATTTAGATATTGTTCCCTGAAAGTTCAGCAAATACTTTCCAGTTAGACACGCTGTATCTTACGTCGTAATATCCTCTATAAACCATATTTTATTATGTGATACTGGCACTTCAGTATTAAATCTTTTTCCCAAGACGTCTTATTAAAACAGTATAAACCAATTAACTCTCTTGGTAACTTGCAGCCTTCCTTGCAAAATACAGTCTGTTTTGTGGCCCAGAAATTTATGGAAACAAATCCTACAGGAGAACATGGCCCTGAACACACAAAAACATGTTTTTGTGGTTTTTCTTGCCCTTTTGCTCTCCTGTTACTATGCTGCTGAATAACATTAATATTTAAAAAGAAGTGTGCTTTCAGAAACACTGGATTCATGCAGATTTTCTTTTGAGATCCCCAGAGCCCTCCCATCACAGTTAGACTTTTTCTGGTGTACTCCTGGGGTGCAAGGACAAAAAAAAGGAAAGAGATCTCTTGCAAAATGGTCTCTGTATACAGCAATACAGTTAGGTCAAAAAGGCAACTCTAAGCCATAGCCTGAATCTGCCCACACTTGGGTCCCTTTGCTTCTCTTTTGGGATGAAAGGAATAAGCATTAAGGACTGTCATAAGTTGACTCATTTCTTGGGGGTGAAGAAGACGACACAGGAGGTGTAAGTACAGAGAGGGCACCAGAGCAAGCAGAGCTGCCTTCAGAGATGATTTACAGTGGTTTGCTTAGTGGGACACTCAGCAAAGAGAATTTGTCAGTGTCTTGCATCTCAGCCTGCATGGGCTGACATCACTGAGGTTCAGGACTGGGACACAGGGAAAAGCACACCGCTTGCAGGCTAAGCTGGCTAAGAGACTTCTGATTGTGACTTCTCAGGAATATCGTGAAAGGTTAGAAAAACTTAACTATTTAAGCTTATGAAATTTTTAAAAATCTTCACTGATTTGTAGAAAGCCAGATAAGTCAGATGGAGGCTACCCTTTCCAAAAGTTAAAGAGCCTTAGCACATATGGCAGATTCAGTCTCTTCACCCAGTGGTCCACGGTAGCAGGTCTCAGGTCTCCAATTCTTTGTGTGTTTCAAGGGACTCTATCTATTATGATTGTTTGTAAGAATTAATTATTTGCAATAATAAACATAAAATGTAGTCAATTAATTTACTTTTCTGTAAAAACATGTTTAGATAATTTTGAACCTCTATCTAATTATTTGTTAATAAAAATTGTAGGAGTGTGTGATGGTGCTCACTTTTTGTTCTTCCCCTGTTGCCCCAAACTTATATGACTTGGTCTTCCCCTTTCTGTATGGAGATACTTCAGTGTTTATCTCCCCACCGTGAAAGTAATCTGCAACCTGGATGAACAGACTGCAGATTACCTGACAAGAACTGACTGTCCATACTGTCCCATAGTAAAACTTCCATACATTTGTACACAGTACCTTCAAGAAATCACATTCTACAACAGAGACAGGTCCCAGCTGCTACCTAACCAAATCATCCAAAAAATGTATTCCATGAGTGACCTAAAGTCATCTCCAGGAAGCAGGAGCCCTTGCCCCCTGCCCTGAGGGCATGCAGCTTCAGTCTTTTGCATGATGTCCTGGGTGCTACCAGCAGCAAAACATGGGCTTTCAGAGCTACCTTGGATGCTGGAGATGAGGCAGTAATCCTCTGTGGGCTTTGCTAGTATTTCAGGACTGAATTGGAACTTCGGATCCAATTTCTCCTCTGACACTTGAGTTTGGGGAAAGATTGGCTCCAAAGCCAGGCAAGAAGTTAAGTATGCATTTTGAAATGCCTATTATTTTAGTTTGGGTGGATGATTGCTCATAGCCAATGACTAATATGATGATTTTGCCTCTTTTTTCCTCTTCAGATACTGACATCAGATTATAATTTTCTCAGATAATGTTCCTCAGAATTACTCAAGCGATAATTTTAACTGGAAGCATTAACCTATTGGGGATCTGGGATATTTTAGTTGCTGAGATATCTTTGCTATTTCTAGATTGTCAAGTGATGAGCATGACATAAAAGGCTACAGAGGCAGCAACAGTTAGAAATAATTTTGGCCACTAAATATTGGTCTTCAAGTGTGCAGTTCATTGGCAGTAACACTGAAAATTCAGACTGCTTAGATAACAAGGGCTTCCTTTTTCTTTTTCTTTTTTTTTTTTTTTTTAATCTTTTGTGATGAACAGAACTTAAAATTGGATTTTTGATGTTAAGGCTTGTTACAGTTCCAAAATACTGGCCATGAAGACCCTTAAATATTTAAATTTAATTTTGGTAGAGGCCAGGACAGATGGTAAATTTTCTCATTTAAATATTATGGGAAAGAAAATTTTAAAAGATTTGGAGCCAAAGGGAATGTTAAGTTTTTCTTGGTTAAATTACAAATAGATGAGCTGTATTTACTATGATGTAATGTTAGATACCTTTCTGCACAGTTTTGTATTACGCTAAACCTTTATTTAAAAACCTGAACTACTGGAGCAGGAATAAGGACTTGTTTCACAGTGATATATGTAGGCTCCTCTTTATCTATCTGACATAGAGACCCAAACCTCTGCCAACTTTAAATTGCATTTCTAAACATTGATTTAACAGTTGGACACTTCATGTCATAACAGAAGATTTTGAAAACTTCCCAGACTAGCTTTACGGTCTGGTAAATGTTGTGTTTAAATGGCAAAAAGTTGGATTTACGGTCCTTTTTTTCCCCTTTCTCTCATTTCAGTGTTTAGAAAGGATGTCACTGCACTTCAGCTGAAGCAGTTGCATAGGCTGCCAGAAAATGAAAGAGTTTGAGGGTCTGGGGTAACATCACCCACCAGGCTGACCATAAGGAGTGCGATAAAGCTTTGGCTTTGGTGGTACCGCTGGGATGCTCTCTCACTCCCCTGGGGCTGCTCCATCCACTGGAGTTGCAGTGCTTCAGACAGGCAACCTGGGCGTGCGGCTGTGCATTTCACCCCACGTACAGCCTTACCTGTTACACTTAGGAATCAAACAGTCGGAGTATACATGACTTTTTCCCTAGGAATGCCTTGAAGAACAGAAACTGCCTTATAAACACTGTGAAGAAAGAAGAAAAATGTCCTTACAAGCCAAGTGCTTATATTTTGGCAGAAGTGGTGGTAGGGACCACCGGCACGATGGTATTTTGGGTCCTCTGCTTCTAGAGGCAGGAGAGCCCAGATGAATTCTGCCCATGAGTTGTCTTTGCTGTGTTTGTGTTGGGCTCAGAGATAAAGCTGTGATGAATGGATGTTCGCATCTGGCAGCCCTACTGATCTGTGTCCCTGTTTGCTGGGGTCTGGATTTTCTTCCTTTAAGCACTGACTATGCAGGAGAGAGGAACACAGGGAAGAATATGAAGTGGCAGATTTTGGGTTCAGACTTTGCAAAGCTTGGAACTGGCTCTGAGAAGGAAATGGCAGTGGTGTAAATTAACCCTGGGAATCAGCTTGCTGGCATTCACAGTGCATTTCTGCTACATTTGATCGGTCTCATTTGTCTTCACCGCTGGCTAGAGAGAAAATAGCATCTTCCAGAACAAAGTGTGATGAATTTGGCTGTACATTGCGGTTCCTATTAAGAGTTTCCCAAACATTTCCTATTTGGATCTTTATCAAATTTGCAAGATTCATTACCAAGCAGCAGTATATCCTCAGGCTGGAAGGCTAATCACTAATAGCAGGTCATATGCAATGCAAATGTCAGTGGGACCTCTCCCCACCTTGGTTATTAAACCCTTATTTTTTCTTTCATTTTGTTTGGCATTGCTCCACAGTCAAATGCCTTGTTAAGAATTAAAGCTTTAAAACAATAGATGTAGATTTTTTAGAGAGGATTGCATCCTTACTATGGAACTAGAAAACTGTTCAAAAAATTATATAGGGAAAATGTAATAAATACTATCGCATTTGATGTGACTTCTGTTTACTCCAGTTACACCTGGAGTCCTACTGCAGCCCAACTGCCCTGTGTTTTAGTTCAATAGTTCTATGTTTCACCCGGCTTCCTGCCCTGTGCCTGACCCTGTATGGCCAACGCGTCCTTTGAGACCATGAACACCCTTAAAATAAGCATGTGCTTATGCGTTTGCTGAACTGAGGCACTGATGACTTTGCCAAAGGTTGTCTGTCAGAGATAAATAATTAATGATAGACAGATGTACACATTCACAGCTAAAATACCAGATTCACGCAAAAAATTCCCCCTCTGTTTCGTAAGAGAGTCGATGCATACATTTGGCAGCATAAGCACTGGGAAAAGGGAGGCTCTATTGTTCCTTTCAACTTTCACTGGAAATAGTAGACACGTACGTGTGAAGGGTACACATATGTATACAGGATACATACATATACACCTCATACGTCTTCTCCCTGGGAGATACTGCTCAAAGTGCAACATGAAGGAGCTAGGTAAAATCTGAAGGCATTTAATGGAAGTGATACTATTCTTTTGGATTTCAGTAGATCTCTGTAGCCTGTTACATCTATTCAGTATATAATTATACCTATTCAGTGCAGTTACATTAGTAGTTAAAAATGAATAGTCTACAGAAACAGGTGTTTTTGTAAATCTTTAGAAGAATGTCTACATTCTTGTATAATTTCTATATCCTACTATTTGCATTGCTGTTAGGTCACTTATGTGATCTCCAATAAGAAGCTTTTTTTTTGAGGGCCGATCCAAACCATTATATCTGGTCTGCAATTCCCATCCCTTGGACTGCCTTTGAATCCATAATGCAATATTGTCACCCTCAGATCTTTTTCCTCTTCAGTACTGTAGAAACAGTCTGGATGGGTTTTCAATGTTTTTCATCTTGGTTCACTCTTTCTTCCCTTTCCTGAGAACTGTGGCCTTTTTTGTGGGATGCCATTAGACACGTTGCATGGAAAGAGCGTGACCAGGCACATGTGCATTGGGATGCAGAAGAAGAGCTGGCCAGGAGCCCGCGATGTGAGTCAGCTGCCGCTGCCCTACCCGCTGGCACTGGCTGTATTCAGTACACCTCTTCTAACATGTGGTCCTCTAGCCTGCAGTTACACGTATGAGGATATTGGGGTGCTGCTTAGGTAGCAGAGTTTAAAGATCAAGTTGAGAAGCTTGGTAATTTGTAAGAGATTTGGTCTGGCTGCACAGATGGAACATTTATTTCCATGTGGGTTCTTAAATGGACAGCCTAAGGGTATACTCCTGTTTGTTAAAAAAGACTTTTTATTATACATCCCTAGTGATTTCAGTTGTCCAATATCCAACAAATGAGGAATGAAAAGGCCAAGTCCCTCCAAGTGAATGGCTCAGATTCAGAGCAACCGGGACCCCAGTTGAGTTAATGATGAAGGAGGACAAGAGTGCTCACTCCAGCTCACCAAAGGATACTTTGCTTTCATCTGGATTTTGCTGTCCCTACACAGTAGATCGTCTTCAGCTCTCAGCTGCTAATTTCCAAGCATTGGGGGAGGATGGTTACTGTTTAACTTTGGTCAGTGTCATGGTCTACAGTGTTGCTCCATGAACCATTCATGGAGCAACGATTCAGCACAGCAGAAGCTACAGGTGGGCAAGAGGATCGAGAATTTGGTGGAGGAGGGGATGGTCTGCAAGCCAGCACCCCCCTGAAGGTAACATTTAGTGGACAGCTACCTCCAGTGACACTTCAGTCTTTTCCTTTCTAAGCATATGCAAATTGTCATGGCCTAAGAAAAGATAATTCATTTCTATGAGTGGTTAGCAAAGCACTCATAATTCTTGTCTGTATTTCAGAACTATATTAAAGAGTCATCCTACAGCGTATGGAGTGCTTAGATGTAAAGATGCACTGTTAAGACAGTAGCAATTCTTGGCATACTAACCTGGCCAGTAGTACATGGAAACGTTCTTTTTTTCTTTCATCATTGTGACCCACAAAGGCTCCGATCCATTCCACCAGAGAGGCAGCAGGCTTTCTTTATTCACACCAATATCGAAAGATATATTTGCCTTTTGGTCCCACATATAGTTTCCAATCATCTGATGGACCTCACAGTGGCGACCTTTGGGGGAAGAGAAAAAAATCAACACAATCAGATCGGTGTTCTCCAGCAGAAGGATACCACCAGCACCACCACTGGATCATCCAGCAAATTAGCTGAAAAGCCCTGATTTGAACTCAGGGACCTCTTACTTTGCAACCACTCATACGTTTTTCTGAACTCTGTTACCTCTTACTGAGGTCCTCTAGGTAGCTCTCTATCCACCCCCAGTTCAGCCACCTAAAAGTTAGTTGCTGAAGCTTGTCAGCCACCTGTGTTCCCTTCACAGTCAATGAAGAAGAAGAGGCATCTCTAGAAAGCAATTCATGCCATCCTAAGATAGACATCTAAGGTATCCGGGAGGAGTTATCCTCTGGAGATGCATATTTCTCCCTATTAATTGTAGAGAAAGATCATTCACTTAGCTTCATACAGCCAACTTTTAGACAGCTGAGGCCAGAAGAAACAAATCCAACACCCCATGGCCTGCTCAACATGTCGTACCCAGTCTACACACACAAACCCATGGCAGCGGCAGCCCAAGCGGGTGCCACATGTTTGTCTGATGCCTGGCTCCTTCTACACACACAACATCTGGAAGTCTAAGGCCATTTTAAGGTACCCACCAGTGCACAGACACAGAGGGCTGCGAGAAGCAGTCTATGAACAGGAATGGATAAGAGCACAATCTGGAAACAGAATAAAGTTTGGGAAACTCACATTTTCCCTCTCCTTTAGCCATAGGGCCCATTGTTTTTCCACAAACAAGCAAAAACTAGGCTAAAACCTTTATATATTACTTTTATTTTTTGCTATGGTTTGTTTGTTTGCTTGGTTTTTAAATGAACACACTTTGTTCTTGGTTGTGGGAACAGCAATCATTTCATCAGACATTTTCAGCCCTCTTACTGCATCTTGGGGGCCCTTGGGCAATTTTATATTACAAGGCACTAGTATATAATAGCTGAGAGAGGTCTTCCACTTCTTGTTACTGTCAGAGGAGAAGATACTGTATTTTAAGAGTTAATCTGCAGGTGAATAAACCAAAGATGGGAAAAGAAATGTTGAAGAATAAGTTGTACTGGGAGTTCATGATTTCCATACCTTAAAAAACAATGACTGATGCATATGTGAGACACTGTCATCATTAGCTGATGACTCACGATACTGCAAGGATCCAGATAACAGGCTTTGATTACTGTGAAACCGAGTGTGGTGATCAGAACTGAAATAACCGTGGTATGCTTGTTTTGAAAAGGTGTCACTTTGAGCAGAGGACTCTGTATACTTTGGGCACGTGTGATCTTGAAATGGATTTTGAACTCTCCTTCCCTACTACAAAGTATTTCAATTATGCAAAACATTTCCTCCCCCCAAGTGGAGAAAAGCAATCCCAATTTGTGGCAGTCACTATTTACCATATTAAACCAAACAGGTTTAATATAGGAGAACTGGTAGATTGGATGGGCAGTAATCTGTCCTCTTTAGGCTGCCAAGTGCTTTCTTTGTTGTAAGTCTCAAAGAGCTAGAGGGAAGCCTCTATAGTGCATCAAAAACTCAGTCTTCCTACTTAGAGGACAACCCTGTCTCTTCACCTTCTTGAAATCCACGTACTCCTGAGCATATACCAACCTGCTAAACTGCAGGCAGGCAACTGGTGCCAGCCTGGGAAACCTGCAGGTTGGTGCTCAAGATGTTAGGTCATGTATTTGTATGATGTATAGTGTAGTCTTCATATAAAAACAATGAGCTCTAGCTGCTACTGATGTGAACTCCCTATAGGATTTAAGGTCTGCTGTCAGTTTGCCCACCTCTCTAAGGAACAGAATGGAGATTGTTCTTTGTAGAGTTGCTGGGAAGTTTAATGAACACTGTGCACTAATACAGAGGACAGTATTCTTCTGATCTACACATCAGGCAAGTTCATTCTTCTATGGACTCCAACTCTCCTTTTTTTATATTGAAAAAGAGGCCTAGAGACTATAAGGCATCGATTTTCATTGCAGACATTCCTGGTTCACAGGGCCAGAAGGGACGATCAGATGAGCAGACAGACCAAAAGACATGACCATTTAATGGTGTCTGGAGCCATCCGTGTCTGCTTGCCTAAAGTCTGTGTCCCAGAAAGACCCCAGACCTCCCTGGAAGACATCAATAACCAACTAATCAATCTCTTCCTTGGGTTGCTTGTCCCAATATTGATCATCAGTAAACACTGTTCAAAAAATATGTCTGGTCTCCAATTCTATTTTTGACTTTTGTTAATCTTCAACCATGGCTATTCTGTGCCTTGCTCACCGGAGTAAAAAGCCCTGCAATAGCTGGCATTTCTGCCCCCCCAGAGACACTTATACACAGAATTAAGGTCACTTCTCAAATTTCTTTTGGGTCACATGTACAACGCCAGTTCTTTACATCCCCTGTTGTAACTTATTTTCTCCAGCCTGAGAAAATGATCTTTTGGTGATCTCCTTTTTAACAATTATCAAAATAGCAACATGGTGTTAGACAGACACCATAACACGCTGAATTTATTATTGCTTCCATTACTGCAGCTTTCCTCTGTAATCAAACATTATCTTAAAGAGTTTCAGAAGTAGAAACAGGGCAAAAAGCAATTTCAGCATACAGATGTCATTATTTAACCTCACTGCAATTGTAGTAAAAAGCACCCTTTCCTCAAGCAACAGAGGAAAACAAAGAGGGTATAGTTCCCAGGAATATGATAACTGCTGTATCTTTCTGGAAGAGAGCCAGCAAAAGCATTTGCAAGTCTGCGTGCTACAGCTTACTTGGACACTACACTTCTTACAGCATTGGCTTTGTCTAAAGCACATTCCCATGTCTCCAGGCACTTTTGTCAGCATTCAAATGAATCTCTGCAAAACAAAGATGAAATTAAAAAAAAAAAAAGCCAAGAAAACCAACAAAACATGCAGCCACTTGACCACCCACAACAATAGCACAGTAATGCTGAGTGCTGTGCACCCTACATTAACCGTATGTGAGATTTGGAAACCAGAGCGTATGCTCCTCTAGCATTTGCTATAGGAATGACCTCTTCTTTCTTTGGTGGTCTTTCACTGACTGCAGGACAGTGTGTAGGATCACCAGTAGGCATGATATATCATACAGGGACCATCTGCATTAAATCTACAAGAGAAAATGCTCTTCTGAAACACTCAGTCATCTTTTTTTTTTTAAAGAGAGGCAGCATGTGGAAGATGTGCAGTGCTATACCTGGCGCATCGGGCAACAAACCAGAGGTAAACAGTCTCTGCACTGAGCAAATCAGATTTATCATAGAACCCATGGTGTGTATATTAGTCAGCACAGCAAAGGTACAATAATCTGTACCCACGTGGTATCCACCTGATGACGAACATAAGTCCATGCATTTAGCTAAATCTACTGTACTGTGTAATATTATATGCATGCCTTGCTGCTACTGTGAGACCTTTCCTCCCACCATGATGTCCCCACTCCCAGGGGGGCAGATGCAAGCACAGGCTGCCGTGGGGCTATATAGGCTGAGGAAGAGCTAAGTTCCTCCGCTCAAACAGCTTCACAGATGTAACGTAGGTAGGATTTAACAGCCCAAGAGAGACATGCTGCTCCCTTTCTCCCCTTTCTTCCCTCCCCAGTGTCTTTCCTCTGCTATTCCCTTGCTTGAAGAGCCACTTAAATTTTAACCTAGACCTGCTCATTTATCAGCTTCTCACCCCACTTCCAACCCCACTGGAGACCTGCTGGGTGTCTTGCCCTGTTCTGCTCATGCTGCCTGCCATGAGGAGGAAGAGAGCAGGACTTCAAAAGTCACCAGCATGGTATTCCCACTCCAAAGCAGACTATCGTGGTGTTGCTGTCCCCAAGGACTGAGTCCAGCCTGCTGTGAGCAGAGCATCCTGAAGAGCCCAGTTCTGCCTGCTTTGATATATGCCCTGCTCTGCTTTTCCCCTGCTGGGTCTCATCTGCCCTGCTTTGAAAAGAAAGACCACAGGGAAAAAACAAAACCTGTGTGCTAAACCTGAAGTGGCCTGGAGAAGACCAGGGCTCATGAGAAGTCAGGGGGGGAGTGCTGGTCTGGGCAAAGTGGCCCTGCCATCTGCAGGCCCCCAAGCAAAAACAGTACCTGCAAGATGTGCACAGACAGTTTATGTTCCCAGAAGAGCTTTCTGGCAAAGTCTTTCCAATTTTTTTATGACCTCCTATACCAGACAGATCCAGAGCAGAAACACCTTAGCCTACATCGGGCAAGACTTTGCAATCCAAGTAGGATCACATCAAAAGGCACAGAAAAATCTCTGCTATACAGAGCATTATTTTTTTTCCCTGAAGGGGATTCATTTCATAAGAGCGTGAAACTCTTAATTCAATGCTTTCATAATGGAGCCAGGCCTGGGGTGAACGAAAATTGCTTCCAAAGCATCCAGCTTAGGCTTTGCAGGTGCTTGCTTGTGTGGTAAGGCAGGTCTTGTGTCCCTGGAGAGGAGATGCTCCGAGCTGTCAGCTGATCTCCTGACCTGAGTGGCAGTGGTGGGCTGAGGGACCAGGCTGGGACCCCTGACCTCCCACAGCTGGGTACGGCTTGAGGGCACCGCAGCTCCAAGCACTACAGAGGACCTGAACAAAACGATGGGCAAAGCTGCTGCCTGCACCACTAGAGAGGGTACGAGCCTCTGGCAGTTTCCCGTTCATCAGCTGTGACTTCAGCTCTGGGCAAAGAAATACCATATATGTGAATGTCCACTTACTGCTGCGAATAGCTGGTAGCAGGTATACTGGTTGTGAGCTGTGAGGTTGTAGCTAGTAAGAAGGGAAAACCTCTGTGCTTCAATTTGTAGCATATGAACTTGTGCTAGAGAAAACTTTCTGTTCTCCACTTTGAAAGTGTTTCCATTTTTTTAACTGGTAGAAAGCAAACACAGATTTTTACAACATTTTGTGTATGTGTGAAAGAGAAAAATCTTGGCACTTGGCATTGCAGCCTTTCTGCAGGCGGCGAGTAAACAAAGCAAGATGAAGAATGTGAAAATTAAAAACCCTCCTGGTTCCCACTCTCTTCTCCAGCCTGTCCTTGCTAGGATAGTACCCCTTCCCTGCCAGTTAAGAGTATTACCACAAACTTCTTTGTGCTCTTTTGCTTCCCAACACACAATTTTAGAAATGGAAAGCTACTGAATCCAAGAAAAAGAAGAGGGTATTTATTTAAAAACTGTATGTCACAAACACAATCATTTAAATCTTTGCTGTTGCTGGCATCTGTGGTGGTTAAAAGAGGAGCAAAAATAAAAAAATCCTATTCCTTTGTCACTCATCATGCTCTCTGTGTCCTTATGGCTTTTTAGGCTTGGACAGTGAAGTTGAGATAGTTGCAGTTCATCTGCACCCGGTTGTACTCCTAGCCCTCCATTTTTTATGCTTCAGACAATATGCAAGTATTGTTTATGTAGTTAAAAGCTTGCTTAACTGCTAAACAGAAATTGCCAGCATCCTTTCCTGGACCAGGCTGGAGTCTGGATACCATTAACTGGGCAGCAGAAAAGAAGCATCTGCTACAGCCATCACCAGGTGGGGCTTCCTCTGGGTACCAAGTGGATGGAGAGTGGAGATGCTGTGCTGTAAACCTGGAGACCTCTCACAGCACAATAAGTATACTAGTACATGTACACATCAGCCAGACTCCAAAGAACTTCAAAGGTGGGAGCCCAAAGGACATTTGCTCCCAGAAAACATGGAATAAACTGGCTGTGGCATACATCGAGATTTGCTGTGCTCAGGGGAAAACAGCAGCAGACTGGCTATTTATCAGACAGCAGCGTCATCCACCAAAGCCTCTCAGCAGTCAAGCACGCCAACACTGAGAGTGAGGAATGGAGGAAAGATGGCATAAATGTGGAAGATGGGTGAAACCTCCAGTCTGACAGAGTAGACCTTGACTGTTAGCCATCTCTGGGACCTCTGCCATGCTGCCCCTCTCCCTCCTGTCATGCAGAGGAGAAGGTGATGGCACAGGCAAGGGTGAGCTGCAATGGCTGGGGAAACACTACACATCCCCCTTATATTTTAGAGAAGCCTCAAACATGCCATCACTGAGTTATTGCAAGTGTGGGAGAACCCTGCAAAGACTACAGTCCTCACCTCGGGTGCAGGAGACTTGAAACAACCTCTGTTCAACCTCCTCCCCCATCCTGCAAGCTTCATGGGACCTCCCAGCCTCTCTGCCAAGTATTTAAGATCAGGTCCTGTCCAAAAAGGGACATGGGGGCCCCTGGCCGGTTCCTCTCCAAGCAGCTCCCCCCCCGCCACCTCTGCAAGCAGGGTCTCCCTCCACCTCCCACAGAGGCCAAGAGAAATACAGCTCTTGGACATGGGGCTGCACAGCTTATCAGGTGACTGGCACATCTGCATGGAGGACCTGCCAGAAAACATCTCATTTGTTGTTAGGATTTTGGAAAATAAATCCTCTCTGGGTTTCCAGCTCAGATGTGATACCGTCCATCCATGTTTATGCTGGTTGGGGCTGGAAATGTGAGGGGCCCCTACATGCCCTCAGCTGGGGTTGCTTCAGCAGAGCTGGGGTTGCTTCAGCAGAGCTGGGGTCCAGGGAGTCCCCCAGCACCCCCCCCTAACACCTGCAGATTGGCAGGTGAGGGACACCGAAACCCCTCAGCATGAGCAGCTTTTCTGGAGAGATATGGCATGAAGGGCTCTGAAGCAATAACTTGTACTTGCAGCTGTAATGGGGAAGACCTCAGACTTTCCATTTAGCTTGGCATGAGAGCTCCCTGCAGAGCCAGGCCATGGCAAGGAATGGGAAAAATTAAAAACTCCCCACAGAATAAAAACCCAAGGTGGCTTGTGGCCTTAATTACTTTCTTTGCAAAACAAACAGCACACAGTGTCATTAAGTGAGCCTTTTGGGATACGTGTATTTGGACACCTTCTTCCCTCCCTTGCCAAGCCCACACTGAGTCCTGCAAAGCTCTCTCAAACACACGTATCAGAAGCAACAGCTCCTTTTACCTAATTCACCACTTTATATCATGCCTTTCAGGTCAACAACTGCAATATCCTAACTGGCGCATGGAGAGCTAGCACACCAGATAGGATTCAGCCTAGCAGCTCAGAAAATGACCCAGCCACTCAAGAACCAGTCTTTACACCACTGTGGAAGCCAAAACTGAGGAAGGTGGCATGAATGAAGTTGTTAGAGAAGATTGCTTTAAGAAGAGTGGGATTTTAAGCCAGTACACCCTTGGTGTGTCCTTGGGCTGCCTTGCACACCACCAGATGTTTGTAGCAAAACAACATCTCCTGTTGCATATCAGTGAGATCCCTTTGCTTCAGCAATGACTTGGCTGGTGTTTGGTGCTTCTTCAAGCAAACACCATTTGTCTTTCAGCTAATTGAGGGCAGTGCTTTGCCTTTCTGTTGAGCTGTGACTGCCACCCCAGCCGGGCCCTGGTGGGAGACCCTGCAGGGTGCTGGGTGGCAGCTGTGACGTGTGGTGTCTTTGGGTACTGGCACTGCTGAGCAAGGGAAGCTGGAGGAGGACAGTGTGACCTAGGTCTGCATGGTGGGTGTAGCCTGGGCGCCTGTGAAGGGATGTCCCAGAACAGAGGGTCATGATGTAGTGCCCTGGCTCACAGGGAGATGGGAACTTTCCCCCGTGCTCTGAAACAATAACTTTACACGAAGAAGACAAACCATTAGCATTTCTCTTGTTTCTATGCTCTGCTTTTCTTTCTCATAATTGCTGTAGATGTGGAGGAAGGGAAGAGACCTCTAGGCAGGCCCTGGGCTTTGAGCTGAGGCTTTCTGCGTCACTCCAGGAAGTTGCAGCAAATACTTTCTTACAGGTTAACAGCAGCAGCAGATTTAAGTAGGAAGGGGCTTTGCTGTGGAGAGCTCTGCGGCCACCCTGCAGCACTGCATGACCACAGGCAAGCCATCTCCCTCCCTCTGCTTCCTTTCCAAATTTAATCTGTTTAGTTTACCTCAGCTGGGCCCTGTTCCTTCTACTGTGTCTGTGCTTCACCTAGCACCTAGTCTCAGCAAAACGGGGTATGCTTCGCATTAGCATACATTAGTTAGTTGGTTTTAGATCCATGGCTCTTGATCATCAGTTATGGTTGCATTTATTTGGTTATAGCTTGAAAAGCTCAGTAAACTTGCTATTTCTCATGAATACTAAATCCAGTTAGGCTGCCTTCTTGAAAGAATCAGTAGAGTAAAATGTAATGACTAAAAAATCCTGCAGATAATCAGGCGGCTGTGCTGTGCACTACTGCTTGCTAGTTTCCCGTTGCAGGGGAAAGCTACCTTCTGGCAGGGCTGATAGGTGCAGGTTGACATCTGCACTGACATGCAGTGGGGCAGATGCTGCTGACCTCCATAACCTCCACCTGCAGCTCTGGGCAGGAGAAGGAGGTAACTTCAGATTTGAGGGGACCGACCTGTCCCAGTGGTGATGGTGTCCAAGGAGGAGAGTCCACTGTCCTCCTCCAAAGCCACTGAAATGAAGGAAAACATCCCCCGTAAAAACTACCCTTGTCTAGTTGTGAATCTCGGGCAGATACTGGGTGAAGGATGGTATGCAGAAAGGAGAGGCCTTGCTCACACAAATGATAGGGGCAAGAGAGAAATACATCCCAACCGCTGTGTTTTCAAGCACACGCTGTCCTGGACCTGGCAGTCACATATGCTTCTGAACGGATGTGGGGCCACAAGACCTTGTGAACAAATAGATAAGGAAGGGACTGGAGTGTTTATCTAAAAAAATGGTGGGATATAATGAACAAGTCAGGGGTGGGAGTGTGCAGGCGGGGCCAGAAATTAAGCTGATTTAGCTGAAAAAAGCCAATATGCTATGAAACTGCACTCACAAATGCTAAAATATGACAATTTGGTGGTTAAAATGTGAGTTTCTTAACAGCTTGTGATGCAGCAGTTCAGGACAAGACAAGAACAGCCTGTTCTTGTAGTTCCTGATTTCCCAGAAGAAACCGTGACAACGTTTAAGTCCCACACATCCCAGTTGCAAATGAAAGCAAACCCAGTTACAGACCTCTCCCTGCAGCAGAGAGACATAAACGGTGAGATGTGATGGAAGCTTTCCCAACCTGTATAGCAGCGATGGGGAGACAGTAACTTGCCTGTCCCCACACAGGTCGCTACAGTGTGATGCTTATGTCACCCTGCCATGGCTGCATTTTTTCCAAAAGCTGTCCCAGCTTTCTGAATCAAACGTGTGCAGACTGAACACAGCTACTGCTACATCTGCCTCATGCCCCACGCTCTTAACCCTACCATCATCTAAAATGTGACATCTCCTTTCTGTGGAGACTGCACCATGGCACTGGGAGTAAGAAGAGTGCAGCCATGGGATTTACCCTGCTGTCACGTCAGGACGCAACCACGGAGTACACTAAAACCCCGAGGGCTCAAGTGCAGACTTGTATCTTCCTTTGGGCATGTTCATCACCTAAACTTAGTCCTCAGTTGGTTCCTGACCTGTTTAACACTGCTGTGACTCATGTGTTATGAAGGTGAATTGTTATTTGCAGTTAAGTTGTATTTGCATTGAGATGCTCATCATGAAGGCCAGGAGACTTGCAAGAAGAGTTGAGTTTGGTCTCATAGATTGTCTCATTGCCTCAGGCTGGGGTGTAGAAAATCTGATACCCTAAAAATGTGAAAAGTCTAGTAGTGGTGTTTCATCATCTAAAACAACACTCCTTTGCGAGTATAAAATAGGATGTTTTCAAAACTCCTTGAAAGGCTGATTATAGACTTCACTCTATGCATATGCACTTAATAGGAGTAATGATTAAATGTGGTAAGGAGTAAAAGCAGTTGCTTTCCCTCTTCTCTTTAACAACTCCATCCAAAGGTTTTTTGCACACATGAAGTGTTAAGCTGGTTTGCCTATATACACCTAAAGAACATAGTCTGGGGCAGAATGATGACTCTATTTTCAGTCATGACATTTGCTCTGCATTCATGCATTTGCACCAAGTCATGAAAGGAAACTGTGGTGGTTTTGTACTCTTTGCTGTTCAGAGATGAGCAAGGCGTTTCTCTTGAGAGAGAGGGAGGAAGGGGTTAAGTGGTTTCAAAACAAGCTGGGCACAACTGATGTCAGATTTTTGTCTTACAATGGCATCTATTTGCTTTCCCAGCAAGCGGTATATGATCCACTGGGCACTGTATTGTTCCAGGGACAGTAGAAGATGCCACATATCATAGGAGAGTACAGATTCTCTTACTCCTTCCCTTTAGGTGGAAGGTCTTGTTCGTTAAATAATTCTGGAGAAAAATCCAGTCAGAAACTCCAGAAAAACTTTTCTGTTTGGTTTTTTTTTTTTACTTAAGCATTGTTTCCAGGATGTCTCTCTCTGATGGAAATGGCCCAGCTGTACTCTGGGCACCTTCCCAGTGTCAATGTAGTCATGTGTCACTCCACTTAGATTAAAAGCAATTCAGTATCATGAAAACTATGACTATATCATCTCAGTTTTCTGAAAGCCTCTTCTGGGTATTCAGAAAAACGGTAGGGGAGCAAAAGCAAAAATCCTTAATGTTTTTCTATTTGGCTATTTCAGATTATTACAGATATGAGGACTTGGGGCAAAGTTAAGACAGAGACCTGTGAAAGCAGAAAGTCTGTTAAGTTTGAAAATAAATTTAACACTGAGCATGCCAAAACAGACCTGGTGACTGAAAAAAAGTTCTTCTCTTAGCCACCCTTAGTTTACACGCCTTTTTATTAACTGGAAAGGCTCTGAGCAGGTTCTGTATTAATTTTCCATTCATTTGCCACTCGTTTTTATGCTCTATATGCCATAGCCCCCATCAGTGTTCCCACCAGGGAGCCCTGGATGGCTGTGCTGCTGCAGTGGCAGCAGGTAGGGACCTGGCAGCACCATGGGAGAGCAAAGTGGGACTTCAAAAATCAGCTCCAAGCGGCGTTTCCAAGTTCAGAGCAGGTTTTAGACAACCAATACTGAGCTGTAATGCTGCAGTGCTTTTAAACTCCCAGCTAAAAGCACGACTTGTGTTATTTTTACATTGTCTTTGGAGGAAAATGTAATGGGAAGCTGCCCTCCACTTCAGCACGGGGAGCTGGCAGCTCCAAGGAGCAGCACAGCACAGAAATGCAAGTACTCACCTGTCATCAGCGTGTAGTAATTTGGGTAGGAGAGGCTGGGGAAGTCTGGGGTCATGTAATCCACCTTCACCCCCATGTTCACAATGTCCCGAAAGCCCGGCAGACCCTCCAGCTCACTGTCGTCGATGTAGTCGAAGCGAAAGCCGTCAAGCAGGAACACCAGGAGCTTGCGGTGGGCCGAAGGGGCAGCGGAGAGCGGCAGGAGGGAGGCGATGGCGGCGGCGAGGAGGGCGGCCAGGAGGTTGGGGCTCCCCATGGCGGGCAGCGCTGCCAGGGCCAGGGCTGGGCAGCAGTGAGGGATCTGCAGCAGCTTCGGGGCCGGACCTGGCACTGCTGTCCTCCCTCCTGCTTCCACTGCTTGCGTTAAAGCTGCAGCACTGCCCCGCGCAAGCTGCAGGCGTGGGAGGTCACAGGTTAATTACAAGCAGATGATTAACTTCGAGCAGAGCGAAGAGCTCAGTATTTCCCAGCTACAGAAAAAAGGCTTCGTGGCGATGGGGAAAACAGCACAAAAGTAAACGGAGCCTGTCAGAACGTTCTGCAGAGCCACCCGAGGGAGCATGAGGGAGGGAGCACTGGCTGCTGGCCCTGGGCGAGGAGGGAGCGCAGCCCCCAGCCATGCTCCCACAGCCGCTCACTCGCAGAGAGCAGAGCTTGTCTCGCCAGCCAGCCCAGCTCCGTGCCAGGGCTGAGGCTTGCAGAGGTCTGACAGAGAGGGGCTGCTTTCTTTAAAAGGGAGTGTTACATCTCTGGCCACATGAACGTGCACTTTCTTCGTATCTTTCTGGCAGTGGCTTGTGATAGAAACTCAGACAGAGATTAAGGCAAAGCATCTCCCTGGTTCGGGAGGTGGAGGATGTGAGTTGGGGTCTGGCATTTTGATGGCACAGCTGTACCGGCAGAGCACTGTCTGAGCAAACTCACGTCTACATGGACCCGAGTCCCTGCAAAGGACCCTGTCCTCTCCACTTGTTCTGTGCTGCCGTGGGACTAATACAGCTCTTGATGCACTAGTAGAAAAATCTAACTTTCAGCATTAGACAGAACAAATTATGCATTTATTTTCTGGCTGTTGATATTATTGGGATATTAAGATCTGGGTGCTGACAAATTTCATATTAAAAATGAAAAATTGTTCACAGCTTAGTCACAAGTCACCACCAGCTGCTTCTCCTGCCAGCCACAGGAGCCTAACTATACCTCTAATGCAATGCCAGCACCTGTTGTATGCTATAATTACATATTAACTCACTTTATTGAATTGTGTTTGTTTTTCCTAAACAAAAGGAATTCATAGCGTTGTCTCAGTCATCGTGGGAACAGCCCGTCACACCTGGGGAAGGTTGCAATGGCTGACCTCCACTCTGACGTGAATGTCTGAACCTCTGCTTGCTCCTTACAAAGCTCCCAGTTGTACGTCCAGCGTGTCTAGTCACCTCTTACCAAACACTGGGCTGATGAAAGCTCAGCAAGATGGCTTTCAGCTTCCCTTGCCCCAAACGCTTATTTACCCCCGTGCAAAACCCCTTCATGTCCTGGCTTGCCTTTTGCACAGCTTTGTACTGGCTGCTGGTGCCCGTGAGCCAAAGCAGCTGCCTGCAGGTCACTGCTCCCGGGACATGGCTGGATAGATGCTGTCCCTGCCCTTCTCCCATGGGGCTTCCAGCTCAAGCAAGAAGATGCCCTGCAAGGAAAGGGGTGCTGGGATTTTCTGTAGGAGGGAGTCATTCTAGGCAGTGGAAGAGGACAGAGGGGGAGCCTGCAGTTGAGCAAGGATGCTCAGGCTCTTCAGCTGGCTGTGCTTGTGTTCACCTTCTCAGTTGAATTCCTCATGCCTCCCTGCCAGTGGACTAAATGCACTCCTGGTGGACATCTCCCTCTCTATGACTTGCCCAGCCACTCTTTTCCTTCCTTTTTTTCTCATGTGCCCCTTTTTCTATCCCCCATCTCGGAGCCCAGCACTTGGGATGTACCCTCACATCATTCACACTTGAGCCAAGAGCTCGGAGCATTTCTACGCTCCAGCCCAGGGATCTTTAGAGCAAGATAGTGACAGAACCAGCCCTTCAGGGGTTTATCCCTTTTCAGATAGCATTTACTTTTGAAGCCTTGCGTTGCTAGCTATCATTGTCTTGACAACTTTAATTCGGTCTATGTTTTGACTTTTCTTATCTTACCTGGCTTTAGTTCATGTATTTCTTCACAGTGCAGCAGCAGTTTTCTCAGCAAAACCAACCCAGCTGTGCTGCACCTCCGGTCAGAGACAGCTGAGCCCTGGCGCCATCTGTACAGCCCAGAAGGACAGATGGACTGCAGTCCCCAGTCTGCTGGGATGATAACAGGTCCCAGACCCACAGCCCAGCCTCTGGAGCAGACATCAGCAGACCTGGCAGTACCAATGTGCTCTAGACTGAGCTTCGAAGGAAAACACCCAGATCCTGCAGCGCAAGGGGAAAGCCACAAGGCTGCGTGACCTAGGCAGCTGGGCTGCGTTTCACTGGCGTCCCAGCCTGTGCAAGGCTGCCGCTGCCCTGCCCGCTGGGGATGAGGCTGCAGTTGCGCGCTAGGCTGATGGGCGACGTGACGGCCTGGGCAGTGGTGCAGGCAGCTGCCTGCCTGCAGGACAGCACGTGCCATGTGTCACACCTATGGAGACCCACCACTCTTCTCGGCCATCTCCAGCCTTGGCAGGGCGTCAGCTGAGGATCTGCCTCTTCACCCGCATCCTGAAGGGAATATGCACGTCCTCCTCCTGCTGCCCCTCACTGGGCCTCCAGGATGTGAGGTGGCCCTGCAGAACCTGTGCTCAGAGACAGCACTTCTACCAGTGCTTACTGAGAATTTCCACTATAGCAAAAACTGTATGTAATGGGCTTGGAGCTGCCTGTAGTGCCGTGTCTTGACCAAGCCACTGTGGTAATTTACTATGTCCATACTTACGTTGAATGAACTCAGAAACATGTCCAGAAGTGGGGAGAGCAAACCCATGAGGACATTCACACTGATGTTTTGGCTTGTCCTCTGATGGGTGGCCTCTGGACTTGCCAGCAGGGCTTGACAGAAGCAGCAGCTGCTGCTCATGAAGGAATGGGTTAATTAAGGAGATTCAATCAAGTATCCAAGCTGGACTCCCACCTGGATGACCAGGTTTTTGAGGTGGTTAGGCCAAGAAGCAAGGTTTCCATCATGTGAGGGTACAAAGTGCTACCTGAACCTACACAGCAGCACAAGGGGCAATTGGTGCAAGGTACCAGAGCCTGAGGTCTGCTTTGAAGTTGGGATTCACAGGTTTCCACTCAAAAAATAACAAGAGCATAAGGCCTGAGAGGGGTTAAAGGAGTAGTAAGCCATGTAACCATGACGCTGTACAATACCAAATTGTGTTTTGACAGACAATCCCCCCGAAGAGTGGGACTGGAGCCAAACAGTCTAGCTTGGCAGAGACAGACCCTAGCAATACATTTCATCCCTGCCAGGCAATGTTGATTTGCTTTGGTTCACATTCATTTGTAAGCACCCTGTCTGCACAAAGCCCCAGATGGCCTTGGAGACTCCAGCACAACAATATTTTGATACAAATGCTCTTACAAAATCTATCAGAGCCTGAGCTGGTGTCCAGGGAGAGCATTCCTCACTAGTTAGCTTCAAGACCAGGTTTAAGAAGAAGCATGCATAAAGGAAATAAAATCCCTCAGCCCAGTTTGTGCTCAAGCAGATACCCCACTGATCCAAACTTTGTTTGAGACAAGATCCTCAACCACTTAGATTGCTCAGGAAATCCTCTTGGCAGAAAGCAGTTTTCCATTTCTGGCAAACTGCCTCTAGTGTCCCTGAATCTTTTTTTCTTTTTTTTTTTGTTCTGCAGAAATCACAAGCATGATGACAGAAATGAAGGAAAATTCTCTGGGCTCACACTGATGGTTCAGTCTGGCTTGTCAGATGTACCAGCCTCCCCACCAGCGCAGCTCTATCTGTGCCCTTAGGTCCAGGACAACACACAAGAACAAAAGCTGTTAAAAGTAAAACATGGTTTCCCTTTTCCCCAGTGAATTAAAGAATCTAAAGGGGAAGCTTGCCCTTCTTTCACTTCTGGAAGAAAGACAAGAAGGCATAACATGACTCACTGTCAGCTTGTAATTCCTCTTCAGTTCCTGTTCTCCTTCACACAGAGTAGTAATTGAACACTTTAGCAAACACAGCCTGACTTACTTGTTTGGTTGTTTCTTTTCTCTCATTAGAGAAGGCATGGCCACCTCCAGGCATAAAGCCTTGAGGGGAATGATAAGTTGCATGCATTTCTTTGAAGAAGAGGAAGAGGATTTGTGCCAGTCTGAAGTTTTAAGGTCAGAACTCTGTTGGACTAAGGTCCTTCTTCCTCTTTGCCCCACCAAAACCAAGCTGAAAACATCACAGGTGGTACCAGCCCCTCTGCTGACTTCCACAGAAAACCTTTGGCAATGCCATGCATCTGCTTTCTGAGCTGACAGAAGGTCTTACCTTGGTAGAAGTAATTTGCTGCAGAAGTTTGATATCAGCTTCTTTGCTCCTGTACTGTACATTCTCACCAATGCTTCTGCATGGCGTGGCACATTAGGCAAGGCATCTGCTGCTCCATCAGATCTTTCTAGATGATATTTAACATAAAGTCAGTTATTTCTGCAATCTTTTGGTATGCAGTAGTTCAGTCATGAGGAATTCAAGACATAGGAAATGGGTTGCTCTTGCTGTCAGTCGTGTACAGATGTGTATGATAAAGTCACATACTTGTTAGCTACAGATCATTTCAAAGCTAGAAACTCCAGTTTTCCTGGAGAAAAGCAGTGATCTTTTACAGCTAATTGAGGCACAGTTTTCCTCTAACCTACGTGACTGGTATGAGACTTGCCTGACTGGAAGCATCTGGATGCTGGATAATGAGGACATCAAAGTGGTACAGTGGTGGCCCTGATGGACAGGCAGGGGCTGGTTAAATATTCTTTGAAGTGTCTCAGTCCAGGCAATTGTGGTGTTTGGAGAGCAGTTCTCCAGATCTCTTACTCCATCTGACAGTCACGAGTCATATTAATAACTTTTCTATTTGAGAAAAATCTAGTGGAGCTGAAGAAACATAACGAACCTGTGGAACCTCAGTGTCTCCCAATTTCCTTGCCGCATGGGCTTGGTGCATCATCACCAGCACTGCCCTTCCCTGTGAATGCTCCCCAACAATGTTCTCCTTGGGGAATGGGCTGTGCTTCCATTAAATGAAACTAAATCAGGTTTAGAATGAACCAAGGAGGTGGGTCTTCACATCAAAGTACCATTCAGGTGTGCAACACCTTGTTTCTGAAGAACATGTCTGTTAAAAACATATGTGGGATAAATTCACAGGGAAAAAATTCACCCAGGGCTGGGAAACACAAAGACCACTGGCTCCAGCAGTCCTAGAACTTTATGTGCTTACCAAGAGTGAAGAACAGGAGTATTTATTCAGTGGGAGAACCTTTTAAGTATTTTGCTTAGTACCTCTCTTAACCCAGCTGTTTCATGACCAGCACCCAGGCCTCCAAGCATATCTTCTCTTAATGGTTTTTCTTGGGCAGTAATTGCAGCTCATTCTCCCCACTTCAAAACCATCCAAATTATCTGAACTGCTGCAGCGGACACTCATAGTGAAGGAGAGAAGAAAAGGGTTGAGGGGATGGCAGCAGGGAGTGACGTGTCTCCAACAGGACTGAACATGGTCAGCAATGCCCTAAATCTGCCAGCTGCTGCTGCCAGTAGGAGAGGCTGCACATCTGCAGGGCTGAGGTGGGAAGGAGACTGCAAACATCATGTGGAATAAACCCCCAAAAGATGCCCCTAAGGAAAATCATGTTTCATATGGCTAGTGTGGGTTGAAATAACAATTTTAACTCAAACCCTGCAGAACCACGGAGGTTTATAAATTACTTCCTAGTGGTCATGAGGCAATTAAGAAAAAGAAGCTCATCACCAGTGGGCTTAAACTCGCTACGCAGTAAGCCTCTGCCACTGGAAGATATGTAGGAGTTCATGTCAGGAAAGACTGGGAAGCCTGCACCAGGTGATGGCATCTCATGTCTGCGTGTGGCAGAAGACCACCTCCTCCTCACCCCGTGGTGTGTCAGCCTGAGCACAGGACCGTCCGGCTCAGGGAGAGGATATCATTGTCTTGGACCGAAACCAGCCTTCACTCCTTCCAAAAGATTTGAGTTTTTCTTGGATATCAACTCATCTCCACCTCCAGTACCTCCTGAACATTTCTAACTCATGTCCCTGCAATGTTATTACTTAATTAGCCCAAGATGGTGCTTGCCTGGACGCCAGTGTCCTGTAATGCAGGAGTCTTTACCTCATTGAGGAAACCTTGTGCAATGTATTTCTTTGCTGAAATCACCTAGCCAAATTTGCTAGATGGCAAAACCAGATAGTCCTAAGTAACTGGATACTGTGTCTTCTGCTTCAGCTCTGCTGTCTGGTTGTTTCCCTGTATTGTTGGAGGACTGTGGTGAAGGATTTTACTGCTATTCTAGAAACGTGCAATGATGTGGGTGGGGATGGAAACTTGGCAAGCTAAGCAAGTTGATCAAGATCAGTTCATTTATTCAGTATACAAAATAAAATTATAATCAGCAAAATAAAGTAGGTGTTACTAATCCTGCTGTGCCCTGACACTAACATGTTCCTCAGGACATTGAGCTCAACACATGCATTCATATGCCAGTGGCTCCTCCAAGAGAACAACAGGGTATTCTGCATGTCCACCAGTCACCCGCACAGCAGTTTCTGCCAGTTTATTACCCTGACTGAGCAGCAGGCTTAAAAGATGACAGTATGAGCTGAAAGTCTAACAATCTTGCACAATCTTACAGTCATCTAGTGCTAGCCAAATATAGACCTATTTCAGCAAAGTATTCAGATTTCAGATTTTCCCATTAAATGAGGGGTAATTTGAGAGGCTAAATATCTGGTGAATCAGTGCCCACGTGCCTACTTTCCAAGAATAAAATAATATTCTATGTTTGATCTTTCTGCTACACTTCTACACGGAGCACAAAAGAGACTTACAACATTGGCTTGAACTTAGTACATGTACAAAGTAAACTATCCAGGGCTAGGATAAAATACCATTTTAAAACTCCCAAATATTTTGCATTTGGCATCCTTTATAGCCCAGAGGTTATACAGAGTTCAGCTTTAACTTCAGTGCTTAAGGACTGTGGGAGTTGGGCTTGCAGCATGACCTAATGAAGAAAAAGGCCTTTATTCTGACAGTAGTTATTTAAGCTAACCTGAGAATATTTATAATTAGGCCCCAAAGGCTGGCCTCTGCCAGGCTGCCTGCAGCGAACATGCCCTGTATTGTAGAGAGTTTCCAAGTTGTTGCCTACAGTTGCCGTTGCTTTTGTCATGTGCCACTGCAGTTTGTTCATTTTGGCTTTCATATTTTTGATGTCATTGATCCTGGCTTTTAGTTACTGTATCTCATTCATCAATAAGGCTATGCTGGAGGTTGAAGCCCTCACCTGGAGGACACATATTAAAGTTTCGGCTTTGCTCATCATCCAAAGAAACAATGGGTATCTGGTTCTCATCTCACTGACTGCTGAGTCACCTCTGGAGAATTTGCTTCCACAGAGAAGAGACAGCTGTTTTACAACCCAGCCCGTGCTCTGGGTAGAGCAATATTTACAGGATATCTGTTTCCCAGCTTTGGGTGTTTCTCCATCAGCAAGCTACAACTTCTCAAGCAAAGCCGCATCTGCGTCAGATTTTCTTACAGGTAAGGTCCCATCCCTGTCTAAATACCATCAGTGACGTCCTTTCCTATAGGAGGGCAAGGTCATATCTTTACATGAGGGTCAGCATTACTTTCTCTCTCTAGCTGAATGCTCAGGTTAGGAAATCCTAACATATCTCTTAGGGCTTGAGCTGCTCTCAATGACTGCAGGAATTTTTTATCTGAGGACAAGAGCTAGGACAGCCCTCAGCCCTGGGGGGACCTGATCTGATTTTTCCACCTGGGTACTTCACAGGTCTCTGGCTGAGATAAATTGTCTTGATTCCTGTTCCATTTAGCTCTGACTTAATGCAACCCAAAGCAGACTTCAGCAGGACTTCAGTGGGATGTGGACATGGCATAGCAACTTTAGTCTGCTCTGAATTCACTATGCCATATTTGCATCCTCTTTCTGAGTTGCCTCGACATAGTGGCTTTAGATCACTGCTCTTCTGCCACATTCCTGAGATTTATAATCACATCTTCCAACTCCAGTAGTGGAGACAATCCATCGTTTGACATCCTGCTCTTCTGTTCAAGCAGCTTATCGTACATTTGAGTTAAATCATACCTTTGTTTCCCTGAAATCTGTCCCCAGTGTGGAGGGTCCTCTTTAACACTCTAACTTTACCCAACATAAAAATTTTCTTCTCTTCGTATGGACACCCTCAGGTCAATATGTTTGCAACTGATCCCACCTTTCCTAGAAATATCTGAAGCTCCCACATCCCCTTTGTGCTGCCAGGAGAAACTGGAAACCTGGAGAACCTGCAGTTTCCTTTTCCCCTTGCTCTGTGAATGGCTCTGATCTGCCGGGTCCACCTCCTGCCTGCAGAGAGACCTCGCTGCCTCCAACAGAGGGGATCCTGCCTGTGGTGCTATTTGCACATCTTCTGGTGGCACAGGTTTTCCTCTAGCCCAGATCAGCCCCTCCATATACTGGCAAAGAAGTGAAGGGGGAACATGTGTAAAGCACGGCTGTACTCGTATGCTGTTGCCCCCTTAGCCTGAGTGGCTGGCCACTGCAGTGTGCTGATCTTGAGTTGTTCCCTTTAGCCAGAATGACTCAGAGGAGTTAAGGATGTAGGTAGTTTTGAATGGCTCTCTGGTTTTCTTTGAGAAGAAGCTAAACAAATCTCTGATCACCTGAAATGAAGAGAAATAAACAGTAGGAAGGTTTGCTCCTTCTTGGGCAACCATCTTCCAGCGGGTCAAGATGAACTTTCTGGCTCAAGACTTTTGCCTCAGGACGTGCTTTTCTTCTGGGACTGCTCCAACCTCAGCTGTCTGATCAAACACCCTTTCAGGGGGCAAGGAAGGTTGTCATGAACCCAAATTGCTTCAGGGGCTTGTTGTCCCATACTGTGCTCTGTAGCTACACTGGGGGACATGAGGCCGACACAGGGCAAGAAGGAGTGGTGGTGGGCTGGAAGGCACCATACTGACCACCGACAGAGACAGGTAGGTGGAAACGTGCCCTTTCCACTGCTCAGGCTAACCAGTAAAAACTTTCCTCTTTCATCATTCCTCTTTTACCACCAAAACAAATAGGACATGAAAACAGCACATGCATCTTGACAAAATAATGTGCCATTTACTCTCAGCAGCCACCACAGAAAGGCATGGGAAAGTGGTGATTATCGTGCACTGAATATGAAACTTCTGCTGCTTGACTGACCCAAAACAAGGTCTGATCCCAGGCCTTGTAGCTGGGGGCTTCACTCTGTGGAGAAGTTCATGCTTCCCCAAATTAATTTTCACCTTGTTTCCAGGGAAGCATGGCTGTGCCTACGAGTGCTCGAGGCCACCACTGTCTCTTCTGAAGATACCATGTCAGAAGTACCCATGGCCTCCCAACATTTTTGAGTCCAAACCTATTTGAAAAAATGGCTTCTTGTTTGCGCCGGGCCAGGGCTGACCAGGACTGCGGTACCAGGCTCTGGACTGCAACCCATTTGGCACATTCCTGGCTATCTTCCATGAAGCAGAGTGGAAAAGTGTGGCTAAGGCCACATAGGCAGAGCAGAGGTAGTCGGTGGCCCCGAAGTGGAAAGCATGGGCTGTTCCTCCAGCACCAGTCCCCTGGTGCAGCCCGACGCCAGCAAAGCTCTCTGCTTAATCTGTTTTAATAGCACATGGCTCATATTTTCTATGTTTTCCCTCCTGACATTATGCTGATGTTCTATTCCACTGTGTGGCAGCAAGAAAACCTCTAAAATTTCCTATGGTGCTGTCAGCTGCTGGAAGTGGACACCCTGTAATAACCTTCAGGGCCAATGGCCTTCTGCCTCCAATTCCCAGTAAGGACTTATTTTCCTTGGCATGGCCAACACCTGCAAAACCCTGCTCTGGTAGCTTTTTTAAAGAGAAAATGGGTGACAAAGTACTTAGCTCTTTCAAGGAAGTTTGGAAACGATGGACAGCAACCTCATGCCATGTGAGCACTGAGTGTGGCTGTCCAGCTTCCAGCACAGAGCAGTAAATCATCTCCTGAATGGCTGTCACAAGCACACCAGATCACCACAAAGAAGCTATTTTTCTTTCATCGCAGCTGCCCATTTGAGATACAACACTGCTGCTAATGCATTTAGCAGGTGCAAGAAACGTTTGAAAATTTATATCTTTTTTTTCCAAGAAATAAGGTTAAGAGCTTGTTTTCTCCACTTGTTTGGAGTTTGGTTTATTTTGTTATACTCCTGTACAGCTGCAGTTTCTTTCACATGCTGGAAACAGTTGCACCCGCTCAGAGGCAGCAGAGTCTCAGGCTAAGCAGGAATACTTCCAGTACTGCATGCATGGATTTACAAGGTGCTTTAATGGGGCACCCCAAACTGCATCCAAATGTTACTGCCTCTGCCCTGGCTGGACTGGAGATGTACCGTGGTCTCCATGCCCGGGTGCGAGGCCCAAATCCAGGAGATGGTGCTCTGCTGCGGAAACACCTCCTGTGCCCCAGCCACTCTCCATGCTCTGTGCACAGCACTGGAGTCACTGTGGGCAACACTGTCTCGGATCTCCCTGACACAGTCTCTCATCTGATATGCCAGCAGCTCCCACTGCCCCTTGCTGGTCATCATGCCATTCCCCAGGCAATCTCTCATGCCCAGCATCTCCAGCATCCTTCATGGGTCTGCCTTCATGACAGGCTGGGAAGATGATTTCCAATATCCGTTCTCACTTGGGAAGTAGTATTGCATGGGGGTCGGGCACATCCCTTGGGATTGCTGTGGGGTCAGGCGCTGTCCCCCACTCATTCAGTCCTCACCAGCAATAGCACTGCTGCCACGGTGGAATATGCCACAGGAGTAACCTGCAAGTGGAAAATTGGACCAATACTTCCTAAAGATGAATTACAAGCATTTTATTTTAAAATGTATGACATGAGCATCTGTCAGGAAGGCACTGGATGAATAGTAATTAAAGATACGTTGCATGAGCCATTAAACACATTCCTAGTGACAATGCTCTGAGCACATCTGAAGCTGAACATGGGAAACTGGAGGGGAAAGGCTGCTTATAGCCCAGTGTGGGATGGTTTCCTTAGAAACTATCCATGCAGGGGGTCCCTCCCACAACAGCAACGCTGCCCCCAGCCAACAGGCAAGAGTCAAAAGCGCCCTGGAAGCAAGTTGCCACCTCTCAGCAGCCAAAACACTGGTCTGAGCAACTTCATCCACGGGATACTGATCAAGAGAGCTTGGGAAACCTTTTCTGAAGAAGAGAAGGGAAGCAGCAGTTTCTGAACCAAGTTTCATTCTGGATCACCCGTAGGCAGAAACTCATGATTACTCATCCAAAGCTGTTGCGTTTTATGTGGCCCTTCTGCAGCTGTTAGTATCCCTTTCCTCAAAACAAAAGCATTATATGGTTTTACGAAATATGAAACCAGTCGTGTTTTATAGCAATTGCTCTAAAATCATACACTGTAACAGAGAAGTGGTTTTTGTATTCTTCTTTTGAGCCAAGGCACCGGGTTTTATAGTTGAGGTACACTTTCAGAATAGCCCCTTCTGCCATAGTTTGCCATGGCAAAGGCAGTGTTGGCCCAAGTGGGCACCTCCAGCAGCAGCTGCCTGTCAGGAGAGCTCCTCAGGAAGAAGGCTTTTGTCTCTAATTCTTTGAGTGCTAAGATGGCCTTGGTATAATGGAAGAGGGTTATGAAACCCCAAACCCTTGATATTAACCTTGATGCATATTATTCATGCTATGTCAGACCCTTTTCACCCCAGGGGATCCACCATCATAGGAATGTACCCCTTAGCATCAGGGCTGAGCCGGGAGGAGGTCTGTCAGTAATGGATGCTTTCAGTAACTGCAGTGGTTGGTGTAGGGCTTGTTCTTCTTCAGAGGTTTGTTTGCAGTGGTCATTTCTACATGCCAAGATCAACTCTCTGTTATTTTGGTTTTATACTGGGGAAGAGTATTGCATGTGACATGACAGCAGCAAAGAATAATATCATTAATGTGGCACGAAGAAAAGGAGAGGGACTGTATCAGATATAAACAGTGGCCATAAATGCAGATATGTGTATAATTTGAACACTGCATGAAGTAAAATACACTATAACTAAAACAATATGAGGGAATACTTTGTCCTTAAATGGTTCAAAGTTATATAAAGTATCTCCATGTACTTTCTGGAGTTCAAGTGTGTGTACAGAGCAAATACTTTCTGGTTGGACAAGGTGTCCTGCACCATCTGAGCTTAAGTACGAAATCCCTGGTTGTCTGAAACATGTATTTGATGGGGAATCTGAAAAGAGAGACCAGGTCTTTAAAGGTTAAACAATAGCAGGGAACTTCCTGAACTCTAAACTTCAACGGCAGGATGCCTGCACTGTCAGAATGGTAAGATCTGCTCCCTGACTCCATCTGGCTGACTCCTGTGTAAACACCACCGACTTTGACCAACAGCACTTAGGCAGCCCTCTTGCACAAGACTCCTTTGCAGTTACATGGGGAAAGTAGAGCGTGAGCACCATTTTCCTCTTTCTTCATGTATTCATAAGCCTGAATCCTGTTTCTGCAGCTTTGGATAAAATGCCTGTTACAACTGAAAGGAAACCTGTCTAGGAAAAAGGGGGTGAGGAGCAGAGAGTGACCGCAGGTGGGATGTGGTTGTCATTCCTCTGAAGCTGCCACTGGGACCTTGACCCTGCTGTGCCAGACAGGTTGTAACCTGCCTGGTTCTAACCGTAAGGAAAGCTAACGGCCTTCATCTACGAGAGACATAAGGGGGATGGTCAAGGTGGCACTGTTGGGACCATTGAGGAGAAACGAGGCACACATGGGAGAGGTGACCCCCAAAGGGCACATGGGAAGTCGGGCAAAGCTGAAGCCAGGTCTTCTGCTGGTGCTCAGGGCAGCGGGGCAGGAGGTGACTTTCTGTGTGAAATGCCGACATGCCTGCTAATAGCATCAGGGCAAAAATAAAGACAAACTTCCCAAGTGAACTTGAAGCAGGATTGTCCTGTGTCCCTCTCCTCTACCCCTTTTTTCCCCTTTTGCCAGTTTCTGCAGTTTCAAAGAGCCTATCCAGCTTTCACATGGGAACATGGGCAAGGATATATTTAGAAGAGAGCCCAAACTGCCTTTCTTTGGCAAAAGTACTTCTTTTTAATGCCTGTGTCATTTGAAAGTGTTAGAGGAGACCTACATTAAAAAAAACACAGGTAAATGGTGATACAAGGTGATACCCATACAGCCCTTCTGGGCCCAACCAAAGGGTCATCTACAGCCCAGCACCCTCCCTCAGACAGAGGCCAAAACCAGATGCCTACAGAACAGTATCAAAACTGGGCAAGCACTTGATGATACTTCCCCCAGATACTTTCCCTGCCTGCAACAATTCAGGGACTATCTGAGCCCCTTTTCTGCACTTGATTATCCTCGTTTAATGTCTCTTCCTTGAACTTGTTCAGTCATTCCTCCAGTCTTGTGAATTTGAGCTTTTGGGTGAACCTGAGCACCCAAAGCATCTTTCAGGAAATACTTTCACAGCTGAGCTGCATGGTTTTTTCAGTTCATCCCTGAATACACGATTTTGAGAGGTATTGAGTATCCATACAAGCTGCTTTTCTCTTTCTCCTTGTGCCAGATGAACAATGCCCATCCCTGTCACACCCCACACATTCATGGAGGGGCTCAGTCCACGAATGGCTTCTGACCAACACTGAAGGTCTTCAAGGAAAGTGTCTTAAAAGTGAGACAGTATGATGGTGAACTGACTTGAACTTGTACGCTGGCTTTTGTGGAAAGATCTTGCAACAGTTAAGGGAGGATAAAAAGAATGAGGCCACGTGAGATGTGGCTGACAAGCAAATAATGACACATCAAGGCAGCGGCAGTGTGATTTCTTGAAACTCGTCATAAAAATACCTTTGATGGGATAAGTCCCTTGAAACCATATCCAACCGTTCAAGAATAAGTCATCAAGCGTCTCCCTCCCTATAAACAATCTCTACTGCTCAAGACCAGTGGCTAGTCTTTGTGATGCTTCAAAATGAGGAGACAACAGCATACCCAAGCAATCTGAGCTGTTTTTATGATTTCCAGGCCTAAAACTACCTGTTCACTTATATTTTTTTAGTGTTCCATTATTATTATTTTCTTCAGTAGTTAATGGAACAAAGGTACTTGTGGGCTTATGGGTCAGGTCTCTAACCAAATTAGAAGCACTAAGCCAAAGAAATGTCAACTTCCTTCTTCCTTCCAAGTCACCCCTGACATGTTTGGAGAAATGAGTGAGCTGGTTTCTCTGGCCTCGTCCACACTGACACTAGATGTCAGCCCAAACCCATGAGTGCTTCTGCTCTGAACTGCAAACAAGTTCATGCAAACCCATGGAGAAGCTGCCTGGGCGAGCCTTTTGTCTATACTGGCGGTCTTCACCCCTGAAGAAAGAAGGTAGGTTATCACATCTTTGCACAAAGTCCCTTTTATAATAAACATGTTTTTACACAAGTTGAAAGGAGCCATGTTTTATGGGATGAAAACTCCCACGCAAGGTTTCTGCCCTTGTCCCAGAAGTACTGGAATGGGGCTAACATCTCATGGGGACCATGAGCAGTAGTGTCCCTGCTCCCTGCACCTGTCTCTTTGGGCAGACTGAGGCCATCCCAGTGGACCTTGCTGGGGAAGAGTGGCAGCTCTGGGCGTTTTATTGCTATTAAAAGACAAAGCAGCTATGACCATTACTTCCAAGAAGCTACAAGTTGCTGGCTGTCCTGAGCTCAGTTGACGGGGCAGAGCAAGTGCTTTCAGTTTTACGGTGAAGTGAAACTGATGGCAGGGAAACAGGACAGAATTGGGTACATTTTGCAATTAGTTAAAAGCTCTGTTAGTGTGTTTTCTCCTTGTGGCATTGTTGCCCCAGAGCATTTAGCTCACAGAGACTGGTAAACAAGGCTTGTGTTGACCAAAAGCCCTGTGAAGACAACAGAAACTGCCCAGGGGAAAAAATAGTGTTTCTTCTTATTTCCACCCTGGCTGGGAACAGAGGCAATTTCCCCTTCCCTTGTTTAGAAAACAGCGTTTCTTCCCTATTTCCCTCTCATTTTGCCCAACTCCCACTGTGGTGAGTCAGTCTGACAAGGGCTCCAGGCTGCAGAGGCATCTCGCCCTTGTGGAAATTGGGGATTAAAGATTAAAGGTAGGCAGTGAACACCTGCTCCTACACCTCCGTTCCTACATTCCCACCTTCTGATTTTTAAAAGATTAATGTATTGGTTTCTCTGTCCAGTCCCTACCTTTCCTTGCACCTTGCTGTGCAATGAGAGGCGGGCAGAGATCTCCCAGCCAAAACCCAGCTGAGCTGCAGCTCCGCAGGGCACAGCATATTCCCAGTGCGCTTGCCTGGGGCACCCCTGGCCTGGCAAGGGCTCGCGGTGGCAGGTTGTGGTTCCTGGGTCTGAGCTGGCTGGCACAGAAAGGGCTCAGGCACCCCTGCATCCAGCTCTCCTGCTTCCTCCGTGAATCTGCCCCTCATGGAGACAAACCTAGACAGACCTTCAAGGTCTGGCACTTTTAAAAATACTTCTGTCTTTCAGTGAAGGGATTTTCAGTAAAGCAAATGCAAACAATTGTGGATCAAAATAACAAGCACTTAAGCGGTTCCAGACTGGTATCCTACAATACATAGCCTGTTCTGTCAGTTTAGCACCTTAGTGATACGTGTTTCATTGTCCGAGCCACTTCCTTAAAGAACTAGATGAGCAGTGGATACAGTTTGTTCTTGTTTACCACGAGGAAGAAAGGCAGCACAAACAAGGACACAGGCTGCTCCTAGCAGTGACTCTTCAGCTGCTGGGACCAGGGTGAGCTGTGATGAGGCTGGATTGCAGGGGGCCAATGTTGAAAAGTGCATGTGATGCAGGCAGGAGGGGTTCTTGGATTTCAATAGCTTGACATCATGCCTTTCCCCATTTTTTGTTTTTGGTTTTGGTTTTGGGTTTTGTTTTTTTTTTTCCTTTTCTTTACGAAGCTCTGCTTCTGGCCGGATCCTGGCAACACTTCACTACACAACAACAGTTGCCATGGCCACTAAAGGGTAGGCAGCAAACAGCGCTGCCACAGCACTGGCAGGAGTTGCTGCGGCTTCCTGGGTGCATGGATGCATGGATGCATGGGGACGGGGGTGCACCGGTGTTACGACCTGGACTGAAAGCCCAGAGAATCGCAACAGTTCTGTGATCCCCTCGGATTAAATTAAGGTGAAATGAGACAAGGAGAGGAGAGGAGAGAGGAGAGGAGAGGAGAGGAGAGGAGAGGAGAGGAGAGGAGAGGAGAGGAGAGGAGAGGAGAGGAGAGGAGAGGAGAGGAGAGGAGAGGAGAGGAGAGGAGAGGAGAGGGATGGGAGAG